>NC_057862.1:655937053-656683030 GCF_019393635.1 Dromiciops gliroides | reverse complement strand
TCCTCAACTGTCATAGGAGAATCATGTTGAGAAAAGGCCTTGGACACAGGAACAATGACTAGCACAAGTCAGCATTCAACTCCTGTTTGTCCAGACATGCAAATACATAAGTAAGGACTGTACATTTTACTTAGATAATGTTGCATGTGTTTGTTATCTTCACTAGGGGGACAGCTTATGGAAAGAGTGGGTTATTTCCCTCTCTGGCTTTGTATCTCCAGAGCCAAGCTCAGGCAGCAGAGCTGCTGGTTCATCACTGCCAGGGGATTGATCGATCTAGATGTAGGTGCTAGAGGATTTGTTAGACACTGCTGATGGTTCCTCCTGGAGGTTTTCAGGCCCAGGCTGGGGGACTCCTTGTTGGGCATTTCCCAGGGGACTGTCTTCCAAGGGATGGCTTTGCCCTAAGTGTGCCCTGAGGTCCTTCTAAGACATTCTGGAAGCTTCAGGTAGGGATGGGGTCCATGGCTTTAGATGATGCTAGCCAGGCAGAGGCTTAGCTCAGGATCCCCTAGCCTTATGGGCACCTCCCTGTAGCTGTCAGAACTAGGTGTGCATTGGGAGAGGAGAAGGAGGCTGTCTGGGACCTTGGTTGAGGAGAAAAAAAGGATTTATCTCAAGTCACTGACATTAATTACTATAGAATCAGGGTCAAGCCACTTGATTGAGCAGAGGCTTTTTGCCACCTAGAACTAGTAGATACCCATACTTGACTGAATGATTGGTGTCCAAGTATTTACCGAAGGGTTTGTCACAAGGAGCTAATGATGTCTTTTGTCTAGGGCCTCCTTGAATTCTGGAGATCCAAAGGGGTGTATGATATGATTATGGATTTGAGTCAGATTAAACTCTGAGGATGGGGTCTGGAAGGTACCCAGCCCTGACCCAATATAGTTTATTTAGAAGTTTATTGCTTGTCAAATTCTCACTGTCTCCTTTAAGTTTAATTGCCAATTATTTCTTTGACTTCCCAACATAGCCGAAGATAAATTTTATCCCTGTCATCCTTATCTTTAGAGACAGGGGCCTGGAGAGGGGAGTCAGTGGGAACTGTGAGATTTGAAACATCTGACTCTCACTCCCCTGTTTCCTTTTCCTTTGGTTTGACCTTGTTCCCCCTCCCCTTTTCCCCCTTGCTCCTGGAACACGTATGCATGTCTCCATACATTGATCACGAGCTGAACACGCACCTTGGATGAGACAGGATTGGATGTTAGATTGTGAGCTCATCCACCCTAGGTGTACATGGGGACAGTCCTTTTCAAGATTACTATAAAAACCTAGAGGATTGGGCATATTTTTGCAAGACTTCAATGTGTAATTGGGTTTTGCCCGTCCTCATGAGGATGTAATAAATCTGTCTCTGCTTGACTTGGTGGTCTCCTCGAGTTATTTGGGTAAACTGAGACAGTTTGCTCCATACAGATGGGGGCGCATCCGGGATCTCTTTGGGGATCTTTGGAGACTCCCAGGAGCCTGTCCTTCTGAACAAGGACGTCCCTGCTGAGTTCAGCAGGTTCAGGGGTCTGGCTCTTGGTGAGGCTTCTCAGCATCCATGCCCGGAAAGAGAGAGAGACTTAAAAGCCAACCAGACACAGGGATGCCGGCTAAAGTAATGAGGAGTATCCGGATTGGTTCGGTCACAACGTGTGCACAGACCCAGACTGGTGAGTAACTGGGTGACCATTCAGGGGGATTTCTAGGAAGAAATCGGGGAACCCCTAGTTATCATCCTAAGGTCTGTTGAAGTTTTGCAGGGTTGAACAGGTCACTAGGACTGAATAGACACCCTGATACGAGATACAGAATTAACCTTAGGGTGCCCTCTAGGTCCTATTGAGTTTGCGGGGTTGAAAAGGTCTGGGGACGCCCAACCAACAATAGACACCCCGAACAAAATATAGGAACGCCCCTAGGAGGGGTTTAGTACCTGTTGTTTGCGGGATTGAAAAACCGGCTAGATGGTAGAGACCTTTTAAAGGTGGAGGTCCATGCTGAGCCAGGGTTGAATAGACATCCCGAGCAAAAACAGGAGCCCGGTGAGTTCAGGGTTAAAAAGTCCAGACCAGGCTAGGATCTTGAACAAAATACGGGTAGAACATCTAGAGTAGGGCAAGTTTAAAGAGCCAGAGGAGGCTGGAAAAAATCCTGGATTAGATAATTGGAAGGAGACCTTTTCAATTGAAATTAAAAGTAGAGGTCCAGGAGTAAAAATTCCATCAAAATAACTGTATTGACAAAAGAAGAAGAAAGGGAAATTGATCCCTGCAGTCTGGGTTAGAGAAGGGACTGAGAAGGGGATTGTAGAATTGTAAATTACTCAGAATTTGAATTGAGCCATTGGAATGTGACCTGTCTGCAGCCTTAGGTAAAAGGCTGCTGACCACAAAGGAGAAAGAGTGAGTGTGAAGTTTGTTCTTAGGGAACACCTAAAGTTTGTAATAGGAGATTAAAGAAGAGAATTCCCTGGGTCTATCTTAAAATAGATAAATGGGGTTCTTTGGTGAGATATTGGCTAAGCTGCCACTTTGCTAGTTTCAGATGGTTTAAGTATGTTGAGAAGGTACGAGGAAGTTTGATTAAGTGAGGAGGAATGAATGGTTAGGAAGTTGTTTGCTAGCCTACATGGTCTGCCCTGTCTGCATTGACTGTGACCAGGGGTATGAGAGTGAATAGGTGGGATTTTTGAGAGAGAGAAAGAAGGAAAGTAGAAGGAAGGAAGGAAAAAGAGAGGAAAGTAGAAGGAAAGAGAGAGAGAGAGAAAGAAGAAAGAAAAGAAAGCCCCCCCCCTTTTTTTTTCTCTTTTTCTGCTGTGGGGGAGGAGAGAGCATAAGTCTGTGCTTGGAATCTAGAAGGAAAAGTTTTGTTTAATTGAAGAAGCTACCCTTAAAAAAAACAAACAGCTGGCTAGGTTAAGGAAGTGGGGGAGGAGCAGGGGGAATCTTGCTGCTCTGGCATTGTCTTTCAGACTAATTTGGAGGACTAAATGTGGCATTAAAATATTCCTTTAAACTAGCAAAAGAAAAGTTTGTGTTATTAGGGAATCAAGAAGGGTAATTGAATTTGATTGGGCTATCTATTTAAGAAACTTTGGGAATCATACAAACTATATACTGCCACTTTAAAAATTTTCTTTTGTAATGGAACTGTTTAAGGAGAAACAAAAACAGGAAAATAGGAAGTGTTTAGATTAAGTGATTATGGGATGAATTAATACTAAAGTGAAATTATCAATGATGTTCTATATGATATCATTCAGAAAACAAATTGAGGTTTAATTGAATTAATTCTGATTTAACTCTAAGTGAAATATATACTGTTTTATTTGTGTAACTTTAAGCTGACTACCTCAAGGTGATTTGTAATATGGAAAGGAAAAGTGCCCAATAGTTTAATAGTTTATTGTATTGGAGATATGGTCAGATTTGGATTCTCTAAATTACTTTGGGTTATGAATTTAATTGAATGTGATAATGGTTTTCTGTGAAGTGGTCATAGTAAGAATATTCTTAGCTGTATATTAAGGCTTTAAGATCTAACAGATCCTCAGTAAAGTAGAGTCATTTGCTTTTTTCTAAAAGTTAGAAGCTTGATGGGATCTCTTTGTGAAATGTAATTTGGTATTAGAGGGGGATGGGACTTGAAATCCTTAGTGCAGTCTCTTACCTTGAAGGACAGGAAGAAACGAAATCTAGAGATAAAGAAAAAAAACTGGCAAAAGAAACTGCTGGATTACTTTAAGTTGTATTGTGATCTGGAATACTGTAGTTTGAAACAGCAACTACAACAACAACAAGAGATAATGAGAGGATTTAAAAAGGGGCCTAGTAAAATTTGTTATTATGATTGGAATGAGTTATTTGAATATTTCCTCTTTGGTGTGGAAGAAGCTGAAATTCCTCCCCACTGCAAACACTTTAGATGAGAGAGAAGGGGAGCAGAGATGAAGTTAAGCTAATTTGTTGTGATGGCGATTTGATATTGATAATAATCATGTTCAAACCTACTGTGATTTGTGAAATTGTATTAATTAATGGAAAAAGCTTTTCTGGAATCCTGAATATCTGAATATTTGAGTTTCATTCTTAAGGTTTAGTGTATATTTCTATTATGAGAATGGACAAAGTGGAAGTTTGTTATTGTAACATTGAATTAATTGGTTATTGAATTAATACTAGAACATCTAAATAATTAGTAAGCTATGAGAAAGATCTTGCTGTTTTGATCTGGATTTATTGGTGCTAAGTAATAGTTAAATTGGTGCCTGAACTTGTCATGTATGACATGTTAGTGAACAATAAGTAACTTATGAGCTATCTTGTATCATCTTAATAGGGAATCTGAAGTTTACTTATGTTTTTAATTAATTGGAATTAGGACATGTGTAGAAACACATGCAAACTAGTTGTCACTTTAAAGATGTTCCCATTGTTTAGAGGAATTCTGAGGACAGTATCTTATGTTTAACATCTAAACCCATTTTACCATGTGCTACTGTGCGGGGCATTTTCTAGTTTGTTCCCAGTATGCAATTTGGGATTGCTTACACTTATTTCAACCATTGCTTGTTATTGAGCATCTCAAAGCAGATTCATTTGTGTAGTGCTAACCTATGGATGAAAAGAGAAACCTATTTAAGTACAAGTATAGTTAATACTTGCTGTCTAGGATATGCGATCCTTGAGAAATGAATTCGCTTTTAGTGCTGATTATTGAGACTTGCTATCTAAGATGTTATGGGACTATTAATCATTATTGCTCTGAGTTTGACTCCAGTTATTACTATTAAGGAATGGTGAGCCATATGATTCATGATACCAGCAACCCTATAGGGGTTTTACATGTGTGCACTGCAGGTGGAGTTCTCTTGGGAAAAGATGGGAGACCGACTGTTTGGCAAAGGCTGAGGTAGGTGTCTCCTGACTCAGTTTCCCCAAATATTACATATGGAATGTAAATTCTCCCACCTGACTGATGTTAAGTCTGGCATATTGCACTGGCTGTCTATAAAACTTCTACTGGGAGTTGGGAAGTACCTTTCCTCGGAGCTTTGTTCTTTTTCTTTTATGGCAAGTTCCTATAATCATGTCACTTGATAAGCATGAACACAATATTGTCTCTTCATCCCTAGATTAATACTGTAATATCTGGGTGAGATGCAGGTTTAAGATTTAAGCTATTTGTCTTAGAAATTCTAGTCCCTTTCAGAATCTGAACAACTAGAATGTATAAGCATTTAGCCTTGTCATCTGTCTGTTATTAGTTATGCATGTTAGAAATTGAACCAGAGACATCTCAAGCCTGTTTCAAGAAAACAGAGAAGAGTAAAATGTAGAATGTTTTGTTATATAAGTTTATTGTGTAATGAAGAAATAATATCTGTCTGTAGAGCATGTCCTGTAATACAAACATGGTTTATTATGGACAACTTATTTGACATACACTGTTTTGAAATTAATTGGTTAAATGTCATCCTAAGTCTTTTATTAGAATTGAAGTTAACTTGGTAACTCTTATGTAAGTTCATTTGTGGTCATCTTCTTACAATGGATATATATGTAATTTGGAAAGATTTAAGGGTTCTGCCTTCAGTGGCATTTTGAAACATTTAGATTGTATGGCTTGCATGTAGCAAGATAGTGGTAACCCTTTGATTTGTTGTTAATAATGTCTGTCAGATACAGAACTAGGTAAAGCTTTGAACAGCATGGGGCATTCATGACACCTTTCACTGGATGAAGGACATTTGTGAACAGCTTTTTGCTCCTGATGCTGGATCTGGGGGTTCCTGGATTCACTCTTTTGGTTTGCCCCTTTTCCCTATTGTTGTCTTTTAAAATTTTTTGTCTTTGTCTCTTTAACCTCTTGATAGTTTGTTTTATCTAGGCTCAAGGCTTTCAATTTTATGTTAGCAATTCCAGACTATATACCCCCTTCATCATCTGGACCAGGCCTGCAAGGATTTCTGCACCTTCCACTGTCAGCTCTACACACATATTCAGCTGGAAGCAGTTACAGAAGAAGAGATCTTCGCCCTCTTTTTCCTTAGCTATTGGAAGGAGGGGTGGGGAAATGTAGTGGTAGCCTGGTGGGCCTGAGTCTAGTTGGGGATACTCAGGCCTAGAAGAGGTCAATTAGAGATTACCCTTTCCTTGGATAAAGTTGGGAAACAGTTGTATTTGCTATTAAATTTGCTTTGTAAAAGGTTCTAATAGGAGTATCTGAGGTCAAAGATGAAAATTGCTAAGTGAATGGACACTGGGAGCACATCACTGAAATTATAAAGAGGTTTTAAATCACATTTGTTGTTATAATATTGGTAGTTATTGACATGTATATGGTATATTGGGATAATTAATTAGACCCCAATTTACCTCCTGAAAGATACCTGTGGAACAGGATTAGGTATTCATTTGTAATTTTGGAGTTCTCCTTATACTTGTCCCTGTTTAGTCCCTTGCTTTATAGGTTTGATACAACGTGCAGTTCAACAGATGCAGCTGACAGGAGTAAAGGCCATGATTCTGAAACTTCACGAAGGAGAGACTGGTGATGAGTTGGACTTGGACTGATGGGCTGAAATCCTGCATGGCTGAAGAGCTCAACGACAGTGACTCAAATCCAGAATATGCTCTCTGAGCATAAAAGAAAAACGGAGGATTGTATGATATGATTATGGATTTGAGTCAGATTAAACTCTGAGGATGGGGTCTGGAAGGTACCCAGCCCTGACCCAATATAGTTTATTTAGAAGTTTATTGCTTGTCAAATTCTCACTGTCTCCTTTAAGTTTAATTGCCAATTATTTCTTTGACTTCCCAACATAGCCGAAGATAAATTTTAACCCTGTCATCCTTATCTTTAGAGACAGGGGCCTGGAGAGGGGAGTCAGTGGGAACTGTGAGATTTGAAACATCTGACTCTCACTCCCCTGTTTCCTTTTCCTTTGGTTTGACCTTGTTCCCCCTCCCCTTTTCCCCCTTGCTCCTGGAACACGTATGCATGTCTCCATACACTGATCACGAGCTGAACACGCACCTTGGATGAGACAGGATTGGATGTTAGATTGTGAGCTCATCCACCCTAGGTGTACATGGGGACAGTCCTTTTCAAGATTACTATAAAAACCTAGAGGATTGGGCATATCTTTGCAAGACTTCAATGTGTAATTGGGTTTTGCCCGTCCTCATGAGGATGTAATAAATCTGTCTCTGCTTGACTTGGTGGTCTCCTCGAGTTATTTGGGTAAACTGAGACAGTTTGCTCCATACAGGGGCCTGTAGCTGCCTTGCTCCTCACAGAGACTGAGCAAAGTCCAGGACTGGAGAAGAGTCTTTCTCTATTCACTGGTCACTAATTATCTAAGGCAGGTTCCAATAGGCTGCTGACTGGACTGATGGGATCAGCTCTTCCCTTAGGTACAAAGCCTATAGAAGCCTGAGGTCAGTCAGCCTGAGCACATCCCTGTTGGAGGAGGCAGCTTGGAGACCAGCACCAACCACCAAGCAGGAGGCACCTTCTCTGAGGTAAAATGTCAGGGGAGCCTGGGTTCTGAGCAACAGGGTCCTGTGCCCAAGTCCTGCTTTGTTGAGGGGGACAGGCTGGCTGAGCAGTTTCTGGAGGGAATTGGAGGTGGGGAAGAAAGGATCCAGAGGCAGAGCTTTCAGATTCCTTTTAGGGATTGACCTGGACTTGATTCATTGTATGCAAATGTCATTCTACTATGGGCTCAGGAAGATGAATGACTGATCCTAGTGAGACTGTGCCAGAGGAGTTAGGAGACCTGGCTCCTGGGTCAGCTATCCCCTCTCTAGGCCATCTACAGAATGGATTGGACTGCTGGATCTCCAATGGTCCTTTCAAATTTAGAATCTCTCATATTCTATGTACCAGGACTAGTAGGCATAGGAACTGGCTATGTATTCAAACTCTGCCATTTGCTACTAGTGTGACCTTTGGACAGTTTCTTTGAGCCTCAGTTTGTTCCCCTGCCAAAGGAGAGAGTTGGCCATTATTGCCCCTTGCATCCCCTGATCTAGGACTCTCTTTTCACCTGGAATATTGGAATGGCAGGGAGGATTAAATGTTGACAGTAAGATTAAGAACATGCTTGAGTACATAGATGCTTTGACTGAGTTTAGTTCTTAGCAGTTTCTTTTCATGAAATGCTTTGATTAGAGTTAAACAGACAATGTGTGTGTGTGTGTGTTGTGTAATTTAAAATTCTAAATGTGGGTCCTAATCTGTTCCCCCAGTTTTGGGAGAAACTGACTAAAATCACTGATAAAACGAGTTTAGGTTTTTAAGGGTTTATTGAAAGATAGTAAAAGAAGAGAAAGATTGAGAATAGAATTCCTACAACCTGGCAATCCTATCTTTCCTCAACTCCTCTCTCTCCTCCTCTGCTACCACTGCGCACTCTCTATGTAGGCTCTCCTTCCTCCTTCCTGTCCCCTCCCAGAAATTGGAGGTTCTTCAAACTGGTTGGCTGACTGGGCCTGAAGTTCAAAATTTTTTTTTAGATTCTGAGAACCATGCTTTCTTAAGTACTCTCCAGTACCAGCCAGATGTGCTTAGAATCTAGTCAACTACTAATCCAGTCAAATCAGCCAGTAATCCACTCAGGTGGGCTCCTGAGTGTCTCCCAAATCTCATCTATCACATTCCATTAGCTTGACAGTTTCCCCCCTTTGTTTCTTCTTTGATGAAACACACCCTATGCTAACAAACAATATGTAAATAACAATATAGAAAAGGGAGAGAGAAAAGTTTTGTCCAGAGGGGCGGTCCCTCATAGACTGGAAGCTTTGATATTGGTCTTGCAGAGGGAGGGCCTCTGAAAGTATATAATAACAGAAGGAGAAAATAAAATCAACAAAACAAAACTGTTCATATAAAGTCTCTGAGTTCTCTTGTCTTCTTGGAGTGGTAAGATGTCGTCAGGAGGAAACTAGACTCTGGTCCGGAAAACTGGGCTCTGGATGCTGATCTGGAAAACTGGATTCTGGACTCTGGTCTGGAAAGCTGGATTCTCTTCTGTAACTGTTTGAATTGCTGGATTTTTACTAAACCTTAGCATAACGTTGTCAACGATAAAATGAATACATTCAATTACATGAGGTAGTTATGCAATGTATAACACTTCTTACCACCATGTGTCTGGATCAAAGCCAAATTTAGTATGTGTTCATGACACCTGAAAAATGTTATGGAAAGATTATCACACCATATGTCATGGTCAGCCAGTGATTATGCTAGGCCACAGGGTGATTAGACTGAGTGAGACAAAAAGAAAACAAGTTCAGTTAAATTAGGTTATTGTAGGAGGGAGAGAGGAAGGAACTGGACTGCTCTTACATAGTCGCCATCATAAGCAAACCATGGACTTACTTGTACCCATCTCTCCTCTTGTTGCACATATATTCTCTCCAGGGCCTGCATCAAGCTTACTGTAAGAGTCAGTTATGTCTCTGAAATGATAAGTTTCCATACTTCATAAATCTCATATTAATTTCGCCAAATACAGGATGATGGTCAAAATGCATGTTATGCTGCATAACTGAAGATATACTAGTAATACATGCAATAATTCCAAACCATAGCCAGAGTATAATGACATATAAATGATAAATGAATGTAAATAGCTAATTATATTAGACATTATTACATAATCTTCTTTTAGCAAGTAAACCACATCATCTTATACATGAATTCTCTAGTATAACAGTAACAGATACTTAAAGTGGTGATCAATTTATAAAAAAGAAATAAGGCTTCAACAGCAAGATTCAATAGTCAATATGTTCATTGATAGATCAAGCAATAGGGTTCAATAACCCTCTTTAAAAAAAACGAATCTCATTAAAGAAAAAAACTCATTAAAACTCATGGTTCTCTCAAAAAGAAAGAGAAAAAAAATTCTGGTAGATTCTGAGGCCCAATTGCCCCACCCACAGCATATACTTAAAATGTCTTTGAAAAGTTACTTAATTCACAAAATTGAGGTTTTTAAAAAAAGGAAAGCAAAAGAAACAAAAGTCAAAAACAAAGCAAAAACAAAAACAAAAAGCAAAAGATTTTCTAAGCACTCTTTTGTGCTCTTAAAGATGTGCTGAATTCCAGGCCTTTTCAGTGCCTTTCAAAAGCCAAAACAAAAAAAGACAGGATTAAACAATAGGTACAGGGAGGGGAAAGGGTGGGGGAGATTGAGGTGGGCCAGAAAACCAGGCCATATGCTTCAGTGGTTTGCCTGTAGAAGGAAATGCTTGTTAAATTTTAAGGTATGAGTGGGTGAGAAGAGTTGAGAAACACGTGGTTGGTGTTAGGCTTTGGGTGTACTGGTTCTTGGCCTGGTGGGCAGTTTGGGATTTGGTGAGTTTTATAAAAGAAAATAGACTAAGTTTAGATCTAAGGTCATTCATCTTTATTTCTACTTCCCTATTTCCCTAATTGGTATCACTTTTTGTTGTCTAATTAATTCCCAAGCAATAAAACGAATCCCTCACAGATTAAAGCTCAGAGGCTTCTTTTTCTTAGTGGTCTGGGATATATATACATATACATATATATACATTATACATATACATATATATACACATGTATATATGTATATATACATATATATATACATATATATATATACATATACATACATTATACTACCGAGACCAGGTAGTTCTTGGCGCACCCAGGTCTCCTGACTTCTCTCAGTTGAGCAGATCCAGTTATTCAGGCCCTTCAGTGAGCATAACTGCTTCTATTACTCCCACAGAGTCATGCCTAGGTCAGAGTCTGAATAATGGAGATGAGCAGTTCTCCAGTTTTTCTGCTGATCTGCAACTCCAAGCCCCTCCAAAAACTGGACTGTAATCCATTCATCCTCAAGAGAACAAGCCTAAGGAGACACACTTCATCCATTGAAGCCCAAGGAAATTCATGCCTAGGCTCCTCCTTACCTTTCTTTTAAACATAGTGGCAGAGACTTTATTTACAGAATCAATAATAAGAACTTAGCTCAGGTGAGTTATTTTTTTAATGAATCTTTATTTCTAGCTTGACAGAAATTGGGCTAAGCTCCACATTCAGCTGGCCCTGTGTGCACTTGGATAGGATTGTTCCCAGTGTCTTGAATGACAGTCTTTCCTGACCCTCAGGGACTTTGTGTCTCTTCTTAGTCCCGCCTTCAGAATGCTCATCACAGTGGTGGAAGCACTTTTCAGAGATTCTGTGTCTATCCCAGTGCATGCTCTTTTTCTTCCTTCTTTGTTCCTTCCTGCTGGCACTGCTGGAGGACTTCTTGTGCCCTGGCTCAGCCTTTCTTGAATCCCTGCTTGACTTCTCTGCTTTCTCCAGCTGACTTTGGTGGAGCTCAGGTGAGCCACTTAAGTATTGATGACCTTGTCTGGTCTCTGCCCTGGAGTCCTTCTCAGCAGATTTCCTAAAGCCAACACCTTTCCTTGCCTTTCTGGTCCTGTGTTGAGACGCTACTGAGGATGATGCCAGCATTTCCTCCCTGTCCATATTCATTCTAACATCTTTTTTCTTCTTTGCTTTTTCTTTGTTGTCTCAGTTATGCTTTCTCACAGGTGTCTCATCTTCAGAGGATTCAGATGGACGAGGGGGTGGGGTTTGAAGCCCACAGCCCTTCTTCTGAAGTGTTCTCATTTCATCATCCAGATTCCTGCATCCTTGGGGCTGGGGGAGCCTATAATTAGCCACATGATCCACTCAGATACTTCTTCCTCTTTATCTTGTTCCATTCAAATTGTCAGCAGTTCAAACTGTGCTTCTCTGATCTTCCTAGCAAAGAAAACACAATGTTTTGGCCTCTTCCAGTCTTCTTATCTCACAACAGATTAACGTTCACAATTTTGTCATATTGAGAAAACACACAGATGATATCTCCTTTGGTGAATTCTGTATGAGAGCCTCCCAGGAGGATGCAAGCTCTGTTCTTGTACTTGGTATGCCACGTACTTTCTCAGCCACCTGGAACTCTACCCCCCCCCATGCCTTCAGCTCATTGATGAGCTTCATTTTGGTTAGGGCATTCTTCATCCTTTTTGTGGGGCAATGAAGGTTAAATGACTTGTCCAGGCTCACACTGTTAGTAAGTATCATGTATCTGAGGCTGGATTTGAACTCAGGTTCTCCTGAACCCAGGGCTGGTGCTTTATCCACTTTTATCGTAGGCCATATGCAGCATCTCCTCTATGTGACTTGCCAGACTTGGGCTTAAATAATGTCTCTGAATTTTTTCTTGGAGTGGGCGGAGCTTAGTAGCTTGAAATTGTTCCAAATTCCTCTTCATCCTCATTACCTTTTCTTCCAGGAATGGTGTGTTCACAGGAAAACAGGACCAGAAATGCCTTGGCAGCTCCCCCACGACCACATCCGAGTGTTTGAGCTCTGAATAAATGTCCTTTGGTGCCATCTGGTTGATGGCTTGCTGGGATACCCCCAGCATAAGTGCTCCTCCAGGGGATAGGGCTGGGATGGTACTACTTGCAGCACCACTTGAAAGAACCTGAGTTAGTTTGGGTATATAACTTTCCATCTCCTGCTTAATATTCTGAAGAGAATCAGTAATGTCCTGACTTGTTGCACATTGGAGGGACTGAATGGGAGTTGGGCCATGGTAATACCTGTCTGGCTTCTTCAGACTTAGTGCAATTGTTTTTATGCTACTATCCCACCCCACCCCCACCCTACCCAAGTCTTCATATTCTATGGATTCCTGTAACTTCAGCCTTTTGACCCACAGCTCAAAGAAGTCTGACTCCTGAGAGTTTCCATCAGTGCTGCTGTTCCCACCATTGTCATCATTTTGTGCTTCATGTTTCCTGAGTCCAGCTGCCAGGACCATAGCACTGTGATGGTTAAATCTCTTGATGATGGTGGCATTTCTATTCACCTTTAAGGATTTTGAAGAGTTGCAAGGAGATGGTCCATGGGCAACCCCATAGCCCTCATCTAATGACTTCTCCTCCAGTGCTGTCAAATCTAGCAGTGGGTTTTTCACTCCTACTGATACCATTGCCTTTAAAGCCCTTTCATCCATTTGGGCACATTCTGCAAAGATCTTTTGACCCTGCATAAAGCCTATCCCTATGAAAATAGTGGGACTGAAAAAAATCCTGTCCAGAACTCTGTTTCTGTCACGTTATGTGGGACATTTTCTGCATATCTCATTTTGACTGCTGGGGAGGTCCTAAATATGGAATCAATGATATCAGTAGTAAGTCATATCTTAGGCCATTACAGCCTTCTGTTTGAGGGTGGACATCGGCCGGAAATGCTGAGGAAATGCCCATATTCTGCTGGTGATGGGCTGCTGCAGGGTTCTGCAGGTTATTCACCCTTAAAGGACCAGCCCAGAATTCCTCAGCACTGATGAGCTGGCTCACAACCAGGTCTTTGTAAAGCTGGAGCAAAGCAGGATCTGCTTGCAGCATTCTGTTTTTCTCTTCCAGTTCTTTGCTGGCTTTCCTCTTGAACTTGGGTAGCAACTGCTGAAGAAGGCCTTTCATAGTGTCTCGATCCTTGGAAGCCCTGCTTTCATGGGCAAAGTGGAAGTTGGTCTTGTCTCCTGCGTGTAGGACCGGCTGAAACTGGACTTTAGCTTTTCCTTCCACGCTGATTTTCTGGTATTTGATGTCAGCATACATGTGGCTGACTGTAAAGCCGTCTTGGCCTTCAGGGGCCCAAGCAATCCTTTCTGCCATGAGGTACAAGGCGCCATCCTGCTTCTTCTGATCCACCTTCTTGATGACCAATAACACTTCTTCTGATGAAGTTGCCATGCTGGCTGGAAGGGGGCCTGGGGTGAGGGGCAATGGGCAGAGCTGCTCTGGGCTCCTCTCTTCCCTAGCACTGCTCCTGCCCCTCCCCCTGCTAAAGGCAAGGACCCCATCCCCTGCCTATTTCATGAGGCCTTGGGAAAAGTCCTGCCCTTCACCCAAACCTGTTATGGAGGCCCTGAACCTGAAATCCCTGATGCTGAGCCCATATGCCCGAGTACCCTCAGGTAAATACTGGACACAGGGATTTAGCAGTTCCTCTCTGCTCAGAGAGGACCCCCCAGGAGACCCAAGAGTCACTGACACTGCCCTTACTGGAGGGCGCTAAAAGGGGCCATCAGGGTGAAATCCTTCCCATGCTCCTTCCCCTTGACTAATCATTCATGTGGCCCTGGGCTCATTCTGAACCCCAGTGTTGGAGTCAGGAAAAGGGGGGCCATGGGGAGAGAGCTTTTGAGAATCAACTTTTAAACAATGTAATCTGTTTACTTGTCATTTTCACAGAGACATACTGTTGGAACCCCATGCCTGGTTGAACTCTTCAATGGCTGAGTCAGATGCCACTGCAGGTGATCCCATAGAGCCTTTATCTACTTCCCAAAGCAAAGGACAGATGGGACCATCCCACATAGTGCACCCCTCTTAACCTCTTGTTTTATACTCTGCATGTTCTTAAGTGCTATTCCCACCCCTACCCCCACCTTAATCCTCCCCAAGGAGGGAAGGAGGTCCAGGGACCCAGGAGGGGTCTTTCCTGTTTGTCTCCATGACTGCTAGTCCTTGAGGAGCTAAGGTTACGTGGGCTGCCAACAGGAGGGCTGGCCTCAGGTGAGAACCCAGCTCTCCAATCTGCTTCCAGGGTCTATATAAGCCCAAGGGAACTCAGTCTGAGTAAATCCTGGTTGGAGGAGGCAGCTTGAGTCGGACCAGCAACAGCCACTTTCTCCAAGGCAAACGGTCAGGGGTGAGGAAGCTGAAGCAGCGTCGCCTTTGTCAGGACCCGCAGAGCTCCAGCTGGCCCAGATCGAATCCTGTGGGATGCCCAGAACTTGATGGCTCTCACCAACGTGGACACCCCACTGAAAGGGGGTCTTAATACACCACTTCAGGGAAGTGACTTCTCCGGAGTGACTCTGCACCATCAGATCCTGCAGACGCCAAACACGGTCCTCTCAACCCCATTCCGGACCCCTAACCGCGGAGCCGAAGGGTGGACTTCTCGCCAAGGCATGACTCCTAAAGCGGCTGTGGGCACTCCGCTGGGTAGGCCTCCTCTAAGCGACAAACCGAGCATTATTCGGAACAGGCATCGGCAGCTTGCAATGACCCCTCCTTTGTGAAGCAGGCAGAGAGAGAATCTCGCGAACTTCTGCGTCTAGGCTTCATGAGGCTTCCTGCTCCTCAGAATGACTTTGAGATTGTGATACCAGAAGTTTGGGCTCTGGGGACCTAGCTCCTGTGCCCCAAGGTCTGCTTTGTTCAGGATGGCTGGCTGGCTGATAAGTTTCTGGAGGGAACCAGAGATGGGGAGCAAGGAAACCAAGTGGAGATTAATTATCAGATTTCATTCAGGATCTGACCTAGACTTGAATCAGTGGATGCAAGGGTAGCCCTACTATGTGCTCAGGGAATTGAATGACTGGGCCTACTGGAAGTGAAAGAGTCAGAGGAGTTCGTTCCAAGGACCCCCTCTCCAGAGGATCTATAGAATGAACTGGCTTGGGGGTGGGGGGTGTCTCCAATGGCCCTCTCCAGTGAATATTCTGGGACCTTCTAGGATACTGGGCATAGGAGCTGAATGTGTACCCAAACTCTGCTATTTCCTTTGTGACCTGTGGACACCTTCTTTGGGCCTCAGTTTCTTCATCTGTCAGATGAGAGAGTTGGACATTATGACTCCATCTCCCCCACCCCACAATCTAGGATCCTCTTTTCAGCTGGAAGGGTGGGATGGTAGTGAAGAATTTGGTTTTTGGAGGTTTCCTTGTCTCATTCACTGTGGAAAAGGTTGAACATTTTTTAAATGAAGACTAGCTTCTTGTTCTGGCTTAAGGATTTCCACCATGCCTGGAAATGTGGCCCAGTGGAGGCTTTGGCTAGGTTCAGGTGGCAGTAACTTCTTTGAATTAAGTGCCTCCCTCAGGGCTTATCAGGGAATATGGGTGGGTGGGTGGATGATAGGAAGAACTTTGGAGGGCTTTACTAGCAAAGCAATGGGAAGGAGCAGAAGGAGTTACTCCTGACTAAGGAAGGGCTGGCACTAAATCAGCGATATGTCAAACTCAAATAGAAAGGAGGGTCCTGACTGTACAAAAATGTGGGAGCCCATTGAGACTTGGCAAATGACACAGTAACATCATCCTGTTTCATCCCACTTTTTATCTATTTTGTTACTCATTTCCCCAGATGACCAGGTACCTTCCAGGTGTCCCTCACCTTCATTTGAAGCTACTGGGAAAAGGGCAAACCCTGTACTTCTCAGGAACCCAGAAAATGGAATTGTAGAATACCGCTTGTGAAGATGAGAAGATGAACCAAGACAGCCCAATATCACTTCCATCCCTGCTCTTCCATGTGGTTTCTAGCCCTGCCCTTCAAGGGTCTCTGGCCCTTTCCATTGGGGACATTCTATGGTCCACTTGCTAAGGCCCCTTTCAAACCTGACATTCTCTGTTGAAAGATTCCCTTTGGCTTGAGCACCCTGCAGTCAATGTCCTATGATTTCCACCAGGCTGCATCCTAAGTGCTGCATAAAGTGAATGTATGTGTAGAAAGGAAGCCCTTTGAGGGCAAGTATCCCTTGGACTGGGTTCTACAAAGAGTGCCTAGCACAATGTCTAGCAGGAGCATAACTGATTCAGAAAGAGGTGGTAAGTGATTTATTTAGAGACAACTAGCTGCTTACAAAGTTCCAAAGACCTGGTGGTGACCCCTCTTTCCTAGTTTTTAAAAGAATTCTAGGAGCAGCTAGGTGGCTCAGTGAATAAAGCACTGGCCTTGGGTTCAGGAGGACCTGAGTTCAAATCCAGCCTCAGACACATGACACTTACTAGCTGTGACCTGGGCAAGTCACTTAACCCTCATTGCCTCAAAAAAAAAAAAAAGAATTCTAGTACTCACTTGATGCTCACAAAAGAGGCAAACAAGTCCAAGACTGATAGGGGGTCTTTGTTTGCACGACTACCAGTCTTGAGTAAATCCTGTTGGAGGAGACAGCTTGAGCAGGACCAGCTGCAGCCACTTTCTCCAGGGTAAAAGGTCAGCAGAAGCCTGGCCATGAGCTTCCTTGGGCTTCAATGGACCTGCCTTGTGTCTTAGGGTCAGTTTGTTGAGGATAGTTGGCTTGCAGACCAGTTCTTGGACAGACTCGGGCTGGAGATCAGGAGAATGAAATGGACAATTGCTCATCTCCTTTCAGATTCTGACCTAGGCTTAAGTCCATGGATGCAATAGCAGCAGTCCTGTTTAATGAAGACACTAAATGACTGTCTGCTCAAGTAAAAGAAGAGGTGTCAGGGAACCTGAGTCTACCAAGGACTACCTGGTCAGACATTTCCCCTCCTGGGCCTCTGGTTCCCCATCTACAAAATGGATTAATAGCCAATGCTCCCTCCAGACATAACATTGGATCTTTCTCTGACCTGGGGTCAATGGGCAGACAGACCTGGGGGTTCATCCTGTCTCTGCCACATTCTACTTGTACCACCTGTCAGATGTCACTGTCATTTTCAGGCTGACTTTGGCATCAAGTGAATTCTCCTGCCTTCTGAGTGCTAGGGAGGCTGTGGAAATGTCTCTGAACTGGGAGGCCAAGAACTTGGATTCTAATCCTGCTGCTTAATCCCTAGAGGCATCTTTCCCTTCTCTGAGGCTCAGTTTCTTCTCCTGTATATGAAGAGTGGGGACTAGGCTGGCCTCAGAAGGCTCAAAATGCCCTTTCCAAAAAACAAAAAATCCCTTTCCAGTTCTTCATCTGTGTTCTTTAGAAAGAGAAAAGGTCACATAGTATGCTAAAATAAGGTCAAAATGGGTTCATGATTTACACATAAACTGTGATACCATAAGCACATTAAGAGAGCATGGAATAGTTTATCTGTCAGATTTATAAACAGAGGAAGAATTTAAAACAAAAAGAGAATTATAAAAATGTAAAATAGATAATTATGGTAACATAAAATTCAAAAGCTTTTGTTGAAACAAAACCAATGAAACCAAGATTATAAGGAAAGCAGAAAACAAAGAAAATTTTCAAAACTATATCTCTGATAAAGGTCTAATTTCTCAAAATATATAGAGAACTGAGTCGAATTTATAAGAATACCAGTCATTCCCCAATTGAGAACTGGTCAAAGGATATGAACAGACAAAAACTATGGTCACATGAAAAAAATGCTCTAAATCACTTGTTTATTTATTTATTTTTATTAATGAAGTATTTTTTTCCCATTACATGTAAAGATAGTTCTCAACTTTTGTTTATACAAGCTTTCCAATTTCAGATTTTTCTCCCTCCCCCACCTCCCTCCCCAATCCCCTAGACAGCAGGTAATCTGATATAGGTTTTATACACACACACACACACACACACACATATAACATTAAACACATTTCTGCATTAGTCATGTTATAAGAGAAAAATCAGAGCAATGACGAAAAACCTCAAAATAGAAAAACCACAGCACCAAAAACAAAAGAAATTAGTATGGTTCATTCAGCATCTATACTCCACAGTTGTTGTTTTTTTTCTGGATTTGGAGATCCCCTTCCCTCATGAGTCCCCTGGAACCCTTCCGTACCATTGCATTGGTGAGAAGAATCCAGTCCATCGGAGTAGATCAACACACAATGTTGATGATACTGTGTACAATGTTCTTCTGGTTCTGCTCATCTCACTCATCATCAGTTCATGCAAGTCCTTTCAGGTTTCTCTGAACTCCACCTGCTCATCATTTCTTACAGCACAATAGTATTCCATTGTATTCATATACCACAACTTGTCCAGCCATTCCCCAATTGATGGTCATCCCCTCAACTTCCAATTCCTTGCCACCACATACAGAGCAGCTATAAATATTTTTGTACATGTGGGTCCCTCTCCCCTTTCCATGATCTCTTCGGGAAAAAGACCCAAAAGTGGTATTGCTGGGTCAAAGGGTATGCACAGCTTTATCGCCCTTTGGGCATAATTCCAAATTGCTCTCCAGAATGGTTGGATCAGTTCACAGCTCCACCAACAATGCATTAGTGTTCCAATTTTTCCACAGCTTCTGCAACATTTATTATTTTCCTTTTTTGTAATTTTAGCCAATCTGATAGGTGTCCCGTGGTACCTCAGAGTTGTTTTCATTTGCATCTCTCTAATCATTAGAGATTTAGAGCATTTTTTCATATGGGAATAGATAGCTTTGGTTTCTTCATCAGAAAACTGCCTGTTCATATCCTTTGACCATTTCTCAACTGGGGAATGACTTGGATTCTTATAAATTTAATTTAGTTCCCTACATATCTAAATCACTATTAATCAGAGAAATGCAAATGAAAACAACTCTGAGGTACCACGGGACACCTATCAGATTGGCTAAAATTACAAAAAAGGAAAAGGAGATGTAGGAAAACTGGAATGCTAATGTACTGTTGGTAGAGTTGTGAATTGATTGAACCTTTGGGGGGGGGCAATTTGGAACCATGTCCAAAGGGCTATCAAATTGTGCATACCCTTTGATTCAGCAATACCACTGCTAGGTTTATATCCCAAAGACTTACAAAGAAAGAGAACAAGACCTCTTTGTACAAAAGTATTCATAACAGCTCTTTTTGTGGTGGTTAAGAATTGGCAAAGGAATGACCACCAATTGCAGAATGTTTGATCAAGCTGTGGTATATTATTGTAATGCAATATTATACAGAAAAACCTATAAAGACTTACATTAACTGATGTATAGTGAAGTGAACAGAATCAGGAGAATGTTGTACATAGTCCCCAGAAATATTGTTCAATGAAGAATTGTAAATGACTTGGCTATTCTCAGCAATACAAGCATCCAAGACAATCCCAAAAGACTAATGGTGAAGCATAATATCTGCTTCCAGAAAAAGAAATGAAATTGATTGACCACAGACTGAAGCATGCTGTTTTTCACTTTCTTTCTTTTTTCTCCCTCTTATTCAAGTTTCCTTATACAAAATGCCAAATATGGAAATGCTTTAAATAATTGTATATGTATATATGCCACTGTGTGCCCCCTTCATGGAGAAGAGAGGAGAAGGCAGGTAAGAGGGAGGCATAGAATTTGAAACTCAAAACTTTAAATAAAAATGTTAATTTTAAAAGAGAGAGAAAAGGTGCCCTGCCTGGTCAGGGCTCACCTGCAGTCATAGGTTCACCGCTGGGCACCATGTTTTAGCACAGAGGGCCTTGATAAGATAGAGAGTGTCCAGAGGAGGGCGGCCATCAGGGGCAGCACTTCAAGCTCCTGTCTTGGGAGTTTAAGGAACAAGGGACCTTTCCTGGGAGAAGACTTGGGGTGCTCACAGGTATCCTCACATATTTGAGAGGTTGTGACCTGGGAAATCAGGTTGATGTCTACTTGTCTCCAGAGGGCAGAACTGGGAGCCCTGGGTGGTGTTCCAGAGAGGCAGATTAAGGCTTGATGTCAGGAAAACCTTAGTAGTTCCCCCTCAAGGGAGGGCTATGGGCAAAATCAGGGAGAAGACACTTTGTGTCTGGTGCAGTTGGGCATTCCTTGTTCTGGACTAGGTGGAACTGGCCTCTATTGTCTGAAATCTCAAACTCTGACATTGTAGGAACACTATCTGGGGTGGGGGTCAGGATATGGCTGGCCAAGGACTGCTTAGGAAACTTTCCCCTCCCTTTATTCTTCAAATACAGGTGTGGAGGGACAGGGAGCAGGGACTGTAGTGGCAGAGAAAACCTGAGGACCTCCAAGCAACTGGAGTCCAAGCTTTCACTCTGAGTTGCTGAGTCATCTGGGGCATATCACATAGCTAAGCTGAGACTGTCTCTCCATCTAGAAAATGGCAAGCCTCCTTCTCCCATGGGGTGCAGGTGAGTCAAGTGGACTGCAAATGTCAAATTCCCATGAGAATGTGTTTATTGCTTCTCCTGAGCAGCCTCAGATGAATGGAAGGTGACTGGATCAGCAGCCATACTTTCTCCTCCATCTGAATGGACACCTCTTTCCAGAGGGTCACTTGGAGGATGTTTTTCTCTGTGTGAGAGGGCTGAAGACCTGTCTCTTCCCTTCAGGATGACCAGAACAAATGGCCAGTGTGCTGGACAGAATGACTTGTTTGGCTTTAGAAGAGTGTGAGAACAGAAGAGCAACACCAGATTCTCCTACAGAATCTTCAGGTACCATCATCCCCTGCCATTAGACAGTCTGGATTCTTCAATCCCAAATGGATCCTTTTGCCCAACCTCAACTTTCCAGTTGATGCATCATAGACTATAGGAGGTGGAGCCCTGGTGGTGGGGAGCAGTGACCCAGGCCACCCATTGGCTTGGACTGAGTAGAGAGAACATTAAGAGCCCACTTTGAGTCCTAGCCCTGATCCCTGGGTGCCCCATGACTGTGGGGAAGCCATTCCCTTCTCAGAGCATCCCCATTCATTTTTAAGTTGGGGAGCAGCAAGCCAGCCGCCAAGGCAGGTCAAGGCCTGCCTCTGAACCTTACCTGCTGAGAAGGCCTTGGCAAGCCCCTTGGTCTCTCAGAGCTTGAGGCCCTTGAGACCATTATTTCCAGAAATGGGGCCCAATTGCAAGGAAAGGGCAGAGGAAAGTGCCAGGAGATCATAGTTTCATTCCCTCTCCTTAAAATGTTGGCATTTGTGCCCTCACAGAGTTGTGTGTGAGGAGACCAGGAGAGGGTGTAGTGGTGCCCTTGAAAAATCCAACTCCAATATGCCTCCCTTCAGGTCAGACCTCCAAGCAGGCCCAAAGGGTCATAAGAAATGGAGAGCTCAAGGTTGTACTCAGCATGTCTGTTCTGCTTCCTTGAGCCCCCAGCCTTCCACATGGCCATTAATGATGGCATCTAGGCCCTGGGACATACCCATTCACTGTCAGTGTGGGCTGTCCACAACTCTAATCATTTCTTCTTATCTCTTCCAGCCACCGGAAGAAGGCAGAGTCCTCACCTTTCTGCACCTAAGGGGACTCCTGGAGTCAAGCATCCATTCAAGTGTTGCTGAATGTATGGGATTCCCCTGATATCCAAGATATCAGGGGCACTAGGAAAAGACTATACCATCAACAAGTGTATAACCAACCATTTACAGAAGCAAGGCGTGCAGTGATGCCTGGTTCAGTATCAGGACGTGATGCTAACTAATATACTGGTCTATTTGAAGGCCCACTAAAAAAGGCAGAGTGAGGGGCAGCTAGATGGCGCAGTGGTTAAAGCACTGGCCCTGGATTCAGGAGTACCTGAGTTCAAATCCAGCCTCAGACACTTAACACTTACTAGCTGTGTGACCCTGGGCAAGTCACTTAACCCCCATTGCCCCGCAAAAAAAAAAAAACCAAAACAAACAAACAAACAAAAAAAAAAGGCAGAGTGACCCCATCCCATGTCCATTTTATGAGGGTTTGGAAAAAGTCCTGCCCTTCTCGTGCCTGGCAGGAAGGCTCTGGGCTTGAAGTCTCTGATGCTGAGCCCACAGGCTATGATCCCTCAGTTAAGTTCTGGAAAAAATGGATTGAGCAGGTCCAGTCTCCTCAGGTATGACACTTTTAGGGGACCCAAGAGAGTCTGCTTTTATCAGAGAGCACCATAAGGGGCCAACAGGGTGAAGTCCTTCCCATCATTTTCTCCCTTCGACTCGACTCCGACTCCCTGCTGGAGGCTGGGCTAGCATCTTGGGACAATGGAGCACATGAGATCTAAACTACATTATCTTCCGATCCAAAGTACATGGTATGTCTTCCTGCTTAGTGTCTATGAGCTCTTAGGAAGCCACATCTGGCCTGGCCCACGTAGGAAGCCCTAAGCTACAAAATAAAATTGTCAGGTCCTATCACTGTTTCCTTAGCAATTTTTCCCTTTCAGGTGGGCACCTAACTTTCTACTCTTTGATTCAAACTCTACCTCATATCCCCATCACTCTAGGGACTTGATGGCTATTGTCTTTTTTGTCTTCTCTTGCCCCACCTTCACATACAGTCTCTGCTGTCAAGATTTCTCCCCAAGTATTCTATATGGTGGAAATCAAATTGTCTCCCTAATTCTTCAAATTTGATGGATGGAGAAATGGAGTTACAAAGCTTAAATGAGGGGCTTAAGTTGAGCTGAGATTTGAGAGCCCAGAGTTTACTCTAAATGTTGTGCTCTAATAATTACAAAGGAGAGGTCCAGATAAAGTGCTTAAGAAGTATGAGGAGGGAAAGGCCAATCTCAGCTGGGAGAAGCAGGTGAAGAAACTGACCCCTATACTTTTTTTTTCCAGTGAGGCAATTGGGGTTAAGTGACTTGCCCAGGGTCACACAGCTAGTAAGTGTTAAGTGTCTGAGGCTGGATTTGAACTCAGGTACCCCTGACTCCAGGGCCGGTGCTTTATCCACTGCATCATCTAGCTGCTCCCCCCCCCCCCGCCCCCAGCTTATACCTTTTTACAGAGGTTAGTTTATCTGATTGGACCAGTTCCCTCAGGTCTTCCCTCTGACTCTAACTGGCAGAGATCTGTTTTCTTTGATTCCCTTAACGACTTGTTTGCACTATCAGAGCTGGGCATTTATTCCTTATAGCTCCTCTCTGGTCATTCAGGTTCCTGCAAATGGTGGTCTCCTAAGCAGTTTAGTTTGAGAGCTGCTGACAATTCCCTTTCCTCCTCAGATCATTCATAACCACTAAGGTCAGTTACTACATCTTTGAAGAATTAGCTCTTGGAATTTTTTTTAATGTGAATGCCTACTAGCCAGGAAAGGATGGAAGTGAGCAGATCAGAAAAAGAGCAACGAATTCAAAGATAACAACTTTGGTTCAGTATGCTATTAGAAATGATGAAGAGGATGGTTTCAGAAAAAGCTGGGAAGTTTGAAAGGAACTGCTGCAAAGTGAAGTGGGCAGATCCAGGAGTACATGGTCTACAGCCACAGCAATATCGTAAGATGACCAACTGTTGAAAAAGGTAGCTACTCTGATCAAGACAATGATCCAAAGCCATTTGAAAGCACTCAGGATGAAACATTCTCTCCTGCTCCCAGAGAGAGAACTGATGAACTCTGATACAGATTGAAGCTTACTTTTCACTTTCCTTATTTTTATTTGTGTGTGTGTGTGTGTGTGTGTGTGGCTTTGCAACATGGCTTATATGCAGACCTGTTTTTATGACTTGACATGTATAACTGATGTATTGCTTGCCTTTTCAAGGAACTGGGGTAGAGAGCAAGGAACATAATTTGCAACTCAAAATTTTTAATAATGAATGTGAAAAGTTTATTTTTAACTGTGAAACAACTATTGATATAAAAATTCTTCTTTAAAAAAGAATGAGGTTGACTCTGCAGTCACAATCCAGAGCACAACACCTATACCTCCCATTTAACCACATGGGATTGAAGAAGTCCCAGATGATACTTGAAGTCCTTTCTATGATGATGGGTACAGAAAGAGGCTTGAAAATTGGTAGGTCCTATTACCCAAACCTATTACCCAAACACAAACACAGTTCTTTTTTGAAAGGAAGATTTAAGAAGTTTCACTTAGCTGGGGCAGTTAGGTGGGGCAGTGGATAAAGCACCCACCCTGGAGTCAGGAGGACCTGAGTTCAAATCTAGCTTCAGACACTTAACACTTACTAGCTGTGTGACCCTAGGCAAGTCATTTAACCCCAATTGCCTCACCAAGAAGTTTCACTTAGCAATATACCTAAAAGGATATCACAATACAATGAAAGATTTAAATCAAGATTTCAGAACTTAATACAAACTCCAAGACCAAACCCTAAAGCATGTTTTGTGTCTCAAAATTGTCCCCAAACTTAAAAAATACAACCACCAAAAAACCTTAAATGTATGTGCGCCTTACAGGACAGTAAATGAAATAAACTAGAACAAACATGCCATATGTTTCAGTTTTGAATTGCAGACACAGCTCCTATATTTGTTTTTACAAAAAGTCATGTGTCTCAAACAGCATTTCATGTAATGTGGTACAAGAGCAACATTTAATATAATTGCAACTGCTTTAACCTAAATAAGCTTACTGCTAAAGTACACTCCTACAACATAACTACCTTGAGAAAAGTGGAAATTGTTTAACAGAGTCTTTACTCAAGTTGCTTATTCCATCCTAAATGAATGTTTTTCTGTGTTCAAAAATACCAAACCTGAAGTTTTCATAACAATCCTGATTTCACTGACATGCAGCATAAACCACAGGCTTCTACTGCAAAACTGTTAACCTTTGTTTTTGTTTGTTTTTAAAAAAAAAGTTGACCAAGAATCAGTGATTAGGATTACATTCCCCATCCACCACTCATACTGGACATGCCAGACATCCCTCCCATTATTCCTTTCACTCCCATATATGCACCACTCCCTCTACCATAGTAGGTGCTGTTCATTGCTCCTTGGCTCCCTATGCAATGATGACTTGAAAAATCACTGGAGTTTTCCTGTAAAACTTGGTCACGTGGGTTCATGCTGCTTTGACCACCATAGCATCCACCATAACCCCCAGTCAGCAGCTGGTGGCTAGATGGACTGCAGTAACTGGACCAGTTTGACAAGCCCATGCCTCCCATCATGTGGCTACAATAAGCACCACCGCTTCCTCCTGCTATCAAATTCAAGAATTGTTCTCCATACCTGTGCTGTGTATTTTCTTTGTCTTTTAACATAGCTGCCACAGCATCTTCATGAGTAGCAAATTCAACATCCGCCTTTCCAGTCACTCTGCCATCAGGCCCAATTTCAATGTGTACTCGAACAGGCTTGAGTGGTAAGAAAAAATCGTAAATATCATTTTCAGTAACTCCGTAGGGTAATCCTCTTATGTGCACAGAATGGCCTGTGGTACTCTGGAAAGTGGACCCACCATCTCCATATCTATGATCAGACATTCCCAAAAAACAGTAATTGATGTCTCTCCCAAATCTATCCAACCCAAAGCTATATCCATAATTATATACACTGTCTCCATACATTCCACCATAGGCACCTCGCCTCATTCTTTCAAACCCAGCTCCTCTACCAATGCCGTTATAGCCTCTGCCAGCCCCGGGCCTGTCATAAGGACCTGGCCGTTGCTTTCGACAAGCATCATGATGAGTATGTACTTCTGCCCGGCTGCTCCTGAAGATTTCAATGTACCTGTACCTTATTCTTTCCTTGTGTTTCTGTAGAGCCTTTTCAGCTATTTCCTGTGAAGCAAACTGCACAAAGGCCTCCCCCGAACTCTTGCCCTGGAAGTCCACCTGCAATGTGATCCCATTTGGCACGATTTCCAACCCTGAAAAAAACTGAACAATTTCTTCCTTGCTACAGTGGAAGGGGAGTCCTCTAAGACGCACAAAGCCATCATTGGCAATGGCAGGGCTGTTTGGGCCAGTATGCTTCAACACCCAGTCCATTTCAACGATGTTTGACTTGAATACTTCCACATATCTGTGTCCCATGGTTTCTCGGTCTTTTTTCAGTGCCAATTTGACTTCATCTTCTGATTCAAGTTCGACAAATGCTTCTCCACTCGGTCTGCCTTCTCGGTTATAGATGAAATGAATACCTGATGCCCCATTTTGAATTTTGCATTCCGAGAAGAAGCACTGGACTTCATTGGCCCTACAGGACCAGGGCAAGCCCCGGATCTTCACCACGAAGCCTTCTCTGTCTTCTGTGCTCAGCATTATCCTGTTTAGTCAGTGGTGATAGCTCAATACTTGACCAGCTTGGCTACAAAGAAATGACAAACATAGTTCTTATAAACACCCAGAAGCACAAGCACATACTATGGGAACCAGACCTTGGTCATTCTACCAGCCCATGTCCCATGCTGGCAGGAGAAAGCAAAGACAGGGGAGGTGGTGATGACTTCTTCCCACAGGATTGTTTCAAATGGGCCAACTGGTTGCTGAAGTTGGGGTCTCTCCCTCAAAGACTAGGTGAGTTTGGTGGTGCAATGTGCAATACCACCACCCAGGAAAGACTCTGGGTCCGGGATAGGGTTTTCCCCAGTCAGCTGATCACTTCTTCTCCAAGACCCTAAGGAGGGATTATGAAAGCTGAGCTGTCCTACCCTGGGTTTGGGAGCAGCCACTCAGTGGCCCCAGAAATCTCTCTCATTGTCCCCACCTTTCCATATCTTCAGCACCTCCCCAGCTGGGTGCTGTCTTCTATCTGGATACCAGAGACAGACCAGCCAGAGAACCTTCAGAACCAAAAGAGGACAGGAAAATTCACCTGTACCACCTTCTAGCCAGGAGACAGAGAGGGCTGGTGAGGGAAGGGGAGGTCCCTGTGGGGAGGGTGGAGGACACTGCTAGTGCTTTGCTGTACCTGTGACCCAGCCACCTCTCTCTTTGCAGGTGGCCTAAATAATTAATTCCCCATACAAACATGAGGGTCCTGAAGTGAGTTCCCAGATCTGACATGATATTCATTGGGAGAATTGGTCCCCTTTACCAGGACAATCAAGGCATGTAGCTCAAGACTGCTTATAGTGGAGATGTTCTCCTCCTGATATATCCATTTTCTAGGGTCTCCTCCCTCCATGGTAATTCCACTGGACAGCCCCAGTTCTAAGATCCTCTGTCCCCATCTCTGTGTGGCATCTCCCCTAGATCTGGATTATGCTGGGGGACCAGATAGTGTAACAGACTTGGTACCACTATGATTCCATGATAGTAATGTTATTGAACTCATACTGGGCACCTAGAAACCAACACCCATGCTGAGGTTGAGCCACTTTGGATCTCTGGTGGGTCCCTCTCATAATAACACAATTTCTTCATGCTGTGGGGGGTTGGAAAGAGCTCCTCCATGCCAGCTGAGGAACTCTTCCCCAAGCCTTTTTGGCTTTGAAGCTGCCCAGCCAGGCCCCTCTTGGCTCTCCCTTTTCTATCCATTGTCACCTCAGCTCTCTCCTCTTGGCAGTTGGCTGAAGCCTGGTTGGCACCTGGGAGATTATTGAGGAAGTCAAGGTGCAGGTAGGTGGTACAGTGGATGGAGCTTTGGGCCTGCCAGAAGGAAGTGCTGAGAAAAGGATTAGAATTTCTAGGCTAAATAGCTTAAAACTTATACCCACTATATTAAGCCATGGTTCACTTGAAAGGTGAACAGTCATGGGGCTCCCAAGGATCAAGGCTGGAACTTGAAGTGGGCTCTTGCAAGCTCAGTGCTCTCTTTAATCTATCCATGCCACTGAGTAGGCTGGGTCACTGCTCCCCAGTGTCAGGGATTGTACCTCCTCTGCTCCCTGGCTTCCCACCAATGCCCTGAGGAGGGAGGCGTTGATGGGAAGGGTAAAGTTGGCTGAAACGATCTATTCAGGATTGAAGAACCCAGACTGTCCAAAGGTTGGTGATGGTACCTGAAGATTCTGCCAGAGAATGTGGTATTGCTGCTCTATTCTCATGTTCCTCAGAAACCCAACAAGTCATTTTGTCAAGTGCATTATTGGCCATTTTTTCTGGTGATCCAGGAGGGCAGAGACAAGGCTTAACTCTTTTCAGACACAGAACACTCTCCCTGACATCAACCTTTCATTTCCTCTTTGAAAAGGCCCCCCCCCATGGTGCCCACTTCGACCCTCTGGGGCCAAGTAAACATTAAATTCCTTTGCCATGTCACAACCTCTCAAATATGGGAAGATAGCTGTGGGTACCCCAAGTCTTCTAGGTAAAAATTTCTTGTTCCTTAAACTCTCATGACAGGAACTTGAGATGATGCCCCCTTGGCTGCCCTGCTCTGGACATTCTCCAGCTTTCAGTGCTAAAATATGGTGCCCACCACTGCACATATGACCTCAGATGAGCTCTGAGCAGGGAGGGCACCTTGGAGATTGGCCTTGGCATATTTTCTCTAAGCAGCACAGATGAAGAGCTGGAAGGGGCCTTAGGAGCCACCTGAGCCCAGCCTAGGGTTCCACCCACATTTACAGAGGAGGAAAATAAGGCTCAGAGAAGCCAAAG
Source organism: Dromiciops gliroides (assembly GCF_019393635.1). Lineage (NCBI taxonomy): Eukaryota > Metazoa > Chordata > Mammalia > Microbiotheria > Microbiotheriidae > Dromiciops > Dromiciops gliroides. The sequence goes on along the minus strand of NC_057862.1, from coordinate 656,654,084 downwards.
GACATCTGTAAGACCTCCTAGGGACTAAGCATCAGGAGAAGAACCCAGGCTTGGGGCCTCCAAATGCAGAGACATTTCCACAGCCTCCATAGCTCTCAAGAGGCAGGAATATTCACTTGATGTCAATGTCAGAATCTTAAAATGTCAGTGACATATTCAAGGTGGTACAAGTAGAGTGTACCAGAGATATGATGCACCCCCGAAGACCCAATGCTATTTTTGGAGGGAACATTGGCTATAAACCCACTTTATAGTTGGGGAACCAGAGGCCCAGCCAGGAAAATGTCTGACCAGGTAGTTCTTGGTGGACCCAGGTCTCCTGCCTCCTTTTCTTTTAGTTGAGCAGAGCCAGTCATTCAGACTTTTCAGCAAACACTCCTGATCCTATGGCTTTCTTGACCCCAAGCCTAGGTCAGAATCTGAATGGAGATTAGCTACTATCCATTTCATTCTCCTGATCTCCAACCCCAAGTCCCTCCAAGAACTGGTCTGAAATTCAACCATCCTCAAGCAACTGACCCTAAGGAGATACAAGGTTGGTCTATTGAAGCCAGGCTTCCCCTTACCTTTTGCCTTGGAGAAAGTGACTGGAGGTTGGTCCTGCTGAAGCTGCCTCCTCCAACCAGGATGTGCTCAGACTGAGTTCCCTTGGGTTTATTCAGGCAGTGGATGCCGGAAGCCTATTGGCATCCTACTTGACACCTCAGGTAGTTAAGGATTAGCAGTTCTGAACACAAAGACCCCTTATCAGTCCTGGACCTCTTTCCCTCCTTTGTGAGGATTAATCAGAAAAAGTACTCAAGGTTTGAAAAACCAGGTAAGAGGGGACGTCTTCAGGTAGTGGAATCGACTCCTTAGCACCTTGTTGTCTCTAAGTCAATCATTTTCAGATCTATTTCTTGATCAGTTACTATACTGCTGGGCAGTGTACTAGGCTCTCCTTGCAGATCTCAGTCCAAGGGATCCTGCCCTTAAAGAGGTTGCTCTGTACACGTTCGTTCACTTTATGTCGTATTTAGAGACTCAGGATACAACCTGGAAGAAACCAGAGGACCTTGACTACAGGATGTTCAAGCCATAGGGATCACTGAATATAGAATGTCAGATATGAAAGGGATGTAACAAGGGAGCACAGAATGTCTCCTATGGAAAGAGGCAGAGACCCTTGAAGGGCAGGGCTACAGAGTCCATGGAATAGCAGAGATAGGAGTGATATAGGACCGTCTGGGACAATTCTCTTCTCTTACAAAGCGGTCTACAAAGCAGTCTACAGCTCCACTTTCGGCGTTCCTGAAAACTACCAAGTTTTCTATTTCCCCCTCGGACGCCAATGAAGGTGATTGACACCTGGAATGTGATTGACCTTAGTGGTCAGCTGGGGAAGTCGGTAACCAAATAGATAAAAAGTAGCATGAGACAGATGATGTTATTAAGAGGTTTTCTAAATCAATCTACAGCCACTGAGACCTTTTTGTACATTTGTGTGGCCCCCATTTCTATTTGGGTTGGACACCACAGATTTAGTGCCAGCCTGCATTGGGCAGGAGCAGATTCCTGCTACTCTCTCCCATTCCTTGCTAGCAAACTCCTCCAGATTCCTCACCTAACATCCCCACCCCCACACCCATTCTCCATTTAACGCTAATCAAAGCTTTTCATTAAAAGAAATCGCTGACACCTGAACCTAGCCAAGGCATCTGCTTAAGCTTGTTCTTTGCTGCGCTTCCGCCGCTCCAGGGGGCTGGGACACGCGCCTGCACAGTGCAGCTCCCCGACGCGGCGCTGCCTCTTTAGCTCCCCGCCTGCGGTCTTCTACCTTCTTCTGCCCGCGGCGCCATTGCTATTGTGAGTGTGCTCCCGTTCCGCCGAACCTGCTCAGTCGCCGCTCCGCTCCCTCGGGACTATGGCCACCGACTCGTGGGCCCTGGCGGTGGACGAGCAGGAGGCAGCCGCCGAGTCGGTGAGTGGCCGCGTCAGGCGCGGAGGGACTGGGCGGGGCTGCAGGGCTGGGCCGGGGAGGGGGGGCGGGGCCTGAGCCCGCGGGGTGCTCCCTTGTGTCCTGCAGGGTCGGGCCCAGCCGGGCTTTTTCCTCGCGACTCGGCAGCCGCGCTTGGCGTGCCTGTGCCCCGCACCCCAGGGGGGCCCGAGGGGAGCCCAAGCCCCGATCGTGCCCCAGGGAACCTGTCCCAGACTCTCCTGGTCAGCCGCGTGACCGCGAGCCCTTAGGGCGCCTAGGCCTCAGCCTCAGTTTCCCCATCCGTACAGCGGAGAGAATAAGGGCCCCGACCTCCCGGGACCTCCCTGCCAAGCTCTCGGGCGGCCTTTCTCCGGCGCCTTGTGGAGCCTTTGCTCCTCCTGAGCCAAATCACCCCAATTCCTGACGGTGCCGCCCCCCCTTCCCCACCCCCCGTTCCCCACCCCCCCTTCCCAACCCCCCCCGCCGAAAGCGGGACGGGGAGGGGGGGCATGTGTGCTCGTCATGCTCGCTACCTCTTGGTCTTCTCTGAAGCCCACGTCTTGTAGAATCCGACCCTGGAGGTACCCGGGAAAGGGGCCCAGATGCCTAAAAGGCAGGGCCGTTGTCCGCTAGACAGGTGGGCGCAGGAGGGGACCCGGCGGGCAGACAGATGTGCAGAGGCTTCAGCTCCCCCTTCAGCAAAGGGGATAAAAGATGAAACGGGCTGTTCAGGGGCCGTTGTGGGTTTTGTCTAATGTGGAAACGCGATTAGACTCTTCGGAACCGCTGGCCCGGCGAGGCTCCTACTGGGAATGTGCCCCGAGGAGACAAAGAGAAAGGTCCAAGGGGTTTTGGTGGCAGCCAAGAAAATGGGAACAAAGCCGGGCCTCATCGTGCGGAGATACACCGCCTTCCCCCACCCCACCCCCTTTTAAAGATGAGCAATTAAGAGAAATGGGCAGAAACAGAGCAAAGAAAGCATAACAAGGAGGTAAATGAAATGCAATGAAAACATCATGGAAAGGCAGCTGAATGGAGATTAAATGCCCTGGACCAATACTGATGACAGAAAACAGATGACGAAACACTCCTCCCTCTTCATGGAATAGGGGAGGGGGGGGCGGCCACACGTGACTTACACACGTGTAAGTCACCCCATTGGCTAGTTTAGCCGAACTGGTTACCTTTATCTATCATGAGGGTTGGAGGGCGCTGGGGGGAGAGGACTGACTGACAGCTCTTTCCAGCCTCAGGTGTGCTCCTGAGATGTACCCGGCATCCTCACCCTTCTCCCTTCTCATCCAACATCTCTCTGCTTTTTCACAGTGTAGTCATGTTGACTCCCCACCCCCAGTCCCCCAAACACACCCCGCAGTTATTTGGTATTTAGTTTGTATTTAATCTTATATTTGTATGTCTCCTCAGAGCTAGGAACCAGTTCATTTTTGTGTTTGTGCCCAGGTGTGGCACAGGGCTGGGCACTTAGAAGCCTGAGAAATGGTTGATGAGTAGAAATGTGTGTGTGTGTGTGTGTGTGTGTGTGTGTGTGTGTGTGTGTGCGCGTGCGCGTGCGCAGATATATTTTTGCAGCCCTATTGAATTTTATCAAATTTACCTACTTGAGGCTTGCCTTTCCAATATAGACAATTTCTGGTGCTTAAAAGGTAATGAGGTAGGGAGCAGCTAGATGATGGCACAGTGGTTAAAGCGCTGGCCCTGGATTCAGAAGTACCCGAGTTCAAATTCAGCCTCAGACACTTGACACTTACTAGCTGTGTGACCCTGGGAAAGTCACTTAAACCCCATTGCCCCACCCAAAAAAAAGGTAATGAGGTTGTTTCTGACCTTGCTCCTGACGGCAGAGAAGTTGAAACAATCAGTCTGAAATAGATTTTCCAACTGAGAGGGGGCCTGAATTGAATTTATTGAATATAAATAGGTCAGAGAGGACTGGATGGTGAATAGTTGTGTGTAAAGTAAGTTGTTTTAGCCCATTTGACCAAGCTGGGACAAGAACCCTATTTTTTGAGTAACTTCACCCAGATTACACATAGTATTTCCATAGATTTTACTTAAGTATTAGATCCTATTCGCAAAGAACACACAGTTACTCGACTCATTAACAGCTTGGTTTGTTAGCTGAATGGTCCTTCCCTCTGAAGCAAGCCACAGACTTTATCCTCCCACTGACTGTGTCTGTGTTGAAGGAGGCTTAGCTCACTAAAGCAGAGCATCTGCTGTTTGTGCTTTGAGAATCTGACTTCTTTGGGTAATGGGTCTTTTCATGGCCCTAAAGGATTTTTAGAAGTAATCATGATAAACTAACTGCCTTCCATATAAGTACATTATTATGGTAAATATCCATGAGTTAATTCTTTCTAACAGCAAACTTTGATTTAACACTATGGTTCAATTGCAGGGCAGACCATGTGAAAGTTGGGTTGATACTGAAAAACTAGCAGCAACAATGTTGCCCACTTTTGTATCACAGAAATTGAGTATTGTACATTCAGGTCTGCGGCAAGGCAGTTTTGTGGAGTCAGTGGAAGCTGGTGTTTTTCTTTTCTTTTTTTTTTTCCTCCAGAAAAGTATCTTTAATGAGAGGTTATGTACCTATTTTATTAATTATTTGGTCACAAATGAGTAATTATAAAGTGTTCAAAATTATTTGTTCTCTTAACTAGCTGAATTATCTCTTGAAAGCTTGTTTCCACTATCCATACACACAATCAAATTCTTTGCCTGGCACATAATATTGAGTCTAAATTTTAGCAAATGAGGAGTTACCAAATCTAAATTAATTAGATCTTCCTATATTATCAATAACAATGGTGATGTTGAACAAGCAGACTTCCAGAGTATCTATTGGAGAAATTTTAGAAAATTTGAATTGAACTTGAACTCTTGTTCATACAATCAATCGTTATTGAATGTCTGCTATGTTATAGTAATACTTCATACTGTTGTGAGGGCTTGTGGAAAATCATAGCAAAATTTGGTTGCCCAGAGTTCATCCGTATTGTACACCAGTTCCATGACAGCATGTTTGCAGTGGTCCTGGATAATGGATAATGCTCTTGTGCTTACCCAGTCATCAGTGGAGTGACACAGGGCTGTGTGCTTGATCCCATGCTTTTTAGCATGATGTTTGCAGCGTTGTCAGTTACTGTTTCATACATCTCTTGAGTCTTGTATTTGAAGATCAAATTTTCTATTCATTTCTGGTCTTTTCTTCAGGAAACCTTGGAAGTCTCCTATTTCATCGAATATCCGTCTTTTCCCCTGAAAGATAATGCTCAGTTTTGCTGGGTGGTTGGGTTGATTCTTGGTTGTAATCCAAGCTCCTTTGCCTTCCAGAATATCATGCTCCAAGCCTTCTGGTCCTTTAATGTTGGTGATGCCAGGTCCTGTGTAATCTTGACTGTGGCTCCATGATATTTACATTGTTTCTTTCTGGCTGCTTGTAGTAAACTTTTCTGCTTCCTTAGTATTCTCAAAGTATCTTCTAGTGCAGTGTTGTACACAAAGTGGGTACTCTAGAAGTGTCCTTGACAAGCATTAAGGGCTAGAAATGGGCCCAGAGTTTTGTTCTAGAGCCAGTGCCTGGGAGTTTAAAGTACAGAAGTTATTAGCCCCTTTCCCCTCCCTAAGCAGAAAGAAGGAATATTGGGTATTTGGAGTATCTAGGTTTCTAATAGATTCTAGGTGTACCAGACCACTAATATTTCTGAATTGGTGATCCATGAAAAGAGTCAAGTCCCATGATTATTTCATTCCTTCAAGATTTCAGTTTTGTAAAGGACTGGGGGGCTGGGGTGGGATTAATAGTTCGTGAACAAATTTGAGTAAGCTAATGCCTGCTTTAGTTTTATACTACATTCTGAGAATATTTACAGACTAGAAAAGACCTCAGTGTCCTGGAGCATTTCCCCCCCTTGCTTATTATGATGTATCTGATATCTAAGAAACCAGTTCTGCTCTGGTTGCTAAATGGATTTATCTATTAGTGACATTGTAAGGAAGGGAAGTTAAAGAAAGCTGTTCAGCTTTTACTTTTTTGTTACTGTTTTAGTGAGATGTTTTAAATGAATGAGAGCCTTTATTCTACTTTTCTGATTCTCTGCTTTCTGTTATAAAAGTCCTTGAGAACTAAATGCATGTTTTATTTTTCCTTCTTACCTCCCCCCCTCCTCTTTCCTTCTCCCCTTCCTCTTCCCCTCTTACTGATCAGCACAGAAACTTTCAACCTGCCCACTTCTCTGATCTGGGCCAATTGGCTCCTTCTTCAGCAGCCTGGTGACCCTCTGACCCTCTTCCCCTCCTAGGCACTTGCCATACAGGCCTTATCCCTAGTTGGGAGAGTATTTAAAATAATTAGTAAAAAGCAAATAGAAAGAAAACTGTGCCATTTTGTACTGACTGTTCAAAGAATTTGGAATCTTGAAAAAAAAGGGGGAGTATATTTAAGGTGCACTGCCACTTTAAGTGTTCATCTACCATTTCAAGGTTTGTGAATTCTGGAAGAAACCAAAGAGTATTGTTAAAGTTTTAAAGTTATTTTTAAATTGATGTATATGTGTTAAAATTGTGTTAAATTTGTAATTGTGTTAAAATTGAAAAAAAAAAAGCAATTGATGGTTTTAACAAACAGGTACATTAGTTGTTTCTTCTAAGATAGAGGAAAGCATTGGAAGCTGGTAAATCATTACACAGAAAAAGACCTTTAGACTTTTTTTAAAGTTTGTAAACTTGCCAGAAAAGAGCTTGTTACAAGGAATGGTTTTGCTGAGAATTTATAAGGTTGCTAATTGTATAGAAGTAATTTCTGATTGATCATTACACCAGGATAAATTTTAAACCTGAGAAGGAAGGAAAAACCAAGCAGCATGTGTGTGTTTCCTGGTAAATCTTTTTTGCTCATTGCAATTTCATGAGAGTAGAGGTTTGCTATTTAAGATAAAATATTTTGGGACTATAATTAATATTATGAGTTTTGAATTCAGGTATAATTGTTTGGATGGTCAAGCCAGTAATCCAAGTACTGGAGAGAATACCACAAATACCCTCCACAAGAGGGAATGTGCTGCTTTACAGGTGGAGGTATCTGGGAAAAAGCTGAAAGTTCAATTTCGGACTCAATCCGAGGTAAGCTCCTTTTGGCTCATTGTGTTCCTACTGAATAAGAAATGTTTCCCCACCTGGCTATCCATGAATTTGGCTATTACTGTATGACTGGTGGTCACTTGTAACTTTTACCTGAAATCAAACAGAGCTAAGGATGTTTTATCCTGGCTTTATAATCATGTCCCTCCTTTTTCTTTTATAGCAGATTTCTATAATCAGAGCAAGTAGTCAGTAGAAGAAATGAGCACAGAAAGACATTAAGCTCACAGGGCTCCTGAGACAATAACCCCAAAAATAGCAATAAAAGAACCCTTGGGGCAGAAAAACACACAAAAATACGGGCTGAGAGTTTTCTCCAGCTATAGATAGATTTCAGGGGGCTGTGCTGGGCCACGAACCAAGCCTATCCCCGCAATTGGGCCGACACACCAGACACCCGCCAGAGGAATTTGCCCCAGTGCCTCTGAATTGGCTGCAGCACCAACGTCTTCTGGAACCGAGCACGCGGTTATCTCCAGACCTAAGAACAGGCCAGGTAAGATTAAAGCCTGCCCCCCCCAACCCAAAACACCTGGGACCCTCTGAAGCTGAGAACAGGAGTGGAGCCAAGAAGCACCCCCCCCCCCCCCCCCACACACACACACACACACACCACCCCCAGTGGAGAGTTTAAAATCAAATGAAAGAGAGGCCAGGCAGGCTGAGAAGAACCCCAACCATCCCCCAGGCCACGCTGTAGCTTGAACAGTGTATCCTAGAAGCAGCGCCACATTTAAAGGAGTTAAAAGACAAGAAATAGTAAGCTAGGATGAGCAGGCAGAGAAAGCAGAAGACCATCGAAAACTTCTTTGGGGGTAAGATAGACCACAATACAACCTCAGAAGAAGAAGATAACGGAGTCAAAGCTCCAACATCCAAAGCTTCCAAGAAAAATATGAACTGGTCTCAGGCCATGGAAGCTCTCAAAAGGGACTTTGAAGAGAAAGTAGGAGAAATAGAAAGAGGTAGAGAAAAGGAAGAAAGAATGGAAAGGGAAATGAGAGTGATGCAGGAGAGTCATGAAAAAAAAGTCAACAGTTTGAAAAGCCAAATGGAAAAGGAGATTAAAAACCTGTCTGAAAATAACTGCCTAAGAATTAGGATTGAACAAATGGAAGCTAGTGACTTTATGAGAAACCAAGACACAGTAAAGCAAATCCAATTGAATGAAAAAATAGAGGGCAATGTGAAATATCTCCTTGGAAAAACAGCTGACCTAGAAAATAAATCTAGGAGAGATAATTTGAAAATCATTGGACTACCTGAAAACCATGACCAAAACAAAAGCTTAGACACCATCCTCCAAGAGATTGTCATGGAAAATTGCCCTGATATTCTAGAAGCAGAAGCTAAAATAGAAATTGAAAGAATCCACCGATCACCTCCTGAAAGGGATCCCAAAAGGAAAACCTCCAGGAATATTATGGCCAAATTCCAGAACTCCCAGGTCAAGGAGAAAATACTGCAAGCAGCTAGAAAAAAGGAATTCAAATACTGTGGAGCTCCAATAAGGATAAAGCAAGATCTAGCAGCTTCTACATTAAAGGACCAGAGGGCATGGAATAGGATATTCCAGAGGGCAAAGGAACTGGGACTTCAGCCAAAAATCATGTACCCAGAAAAACTGAGTATAATTTTTCAGAGGCAAAAATGGGATTTCAATGAGAAAGAGGTCTTTCAAGCATTTGTGATGAAAAGACCTGAACTGAATAGAAAATATGACTTTCATATATAAGATCCTGGAGAAGCATAAAAAGGTAAACAGGAAAAACCTCATGAGGGATATTAAAAGATCAAACTGTCTACATTCTTACATGGGAAGATAATACTTTAAAATCATAAGAACTATCTCAGTAAGAAATTCAGGGGCAGGTGGGTGGTGCAGCGGATGGTGCGCCGGCCCTGGACTTGGGAGAACCTGGGTTCAGGTGTGACCTCGGACACTTGATAATTGATGGCTGTGTGACCCTGGGCAAGTCGCTTGACCCCGGTTGCCTCACCAAAAAGCAAAACAAAACAAATTCTTCACAAGAAATTCACAGAAGACAGGGCTGAACTGAATATGAAGGGATGATATATGTAAAGCGTTTATTTTGTTCTTTGTAGGGCAGACGGGGAGGGGTGTCTTATATCTAGGGCTGGATTTGGGCTTGGGGGGCCTCCTGGGTCCAGGGCTGGTGTTTTGTCCACTGTGCCACCTAGCTAATCCATGATGACATCATTAAAATAGGGTTGATGGGGCAGCTAGGTGGCACAGTGGATAGAGCACCGGCCCTGGAGTCAGGAGTACCTGAGTTCAAATCCAGCCTCAGAAACTTAACACTTACTAGCTGTGTGACCCTGGGCAAGTCACTTAACCCCAATTGCCTCACTAAAAAAATAAAATAAAACAAAAATAGGGTTGAGGTATAGGAGGAATAAACTGGGGAAGGGAGAAGGGGAGAGATGGTCTGGGGAGAGGTATTTCACATGAAGGAAACAAGAAGAAAGCTTATGGAGGAAAGTAGAAAGGAGTTGGGGAATAAGTGAACCTTAATATCATCAGAATTTGCTCAAAGAAGGACTAACATACATACTCAAGTAGGTATTGTAATATACTTTTGCCCTGGGGGGGGAGAGAAAAAGTGGGGGGAGAAGGGAAAGGAGGAAAGGGCAGATTGGGGAGAGATCAGTAAAAAGCAAAACACTTTCAAGGAAGATGAAGATGTTCTGCATTACTGCACCAGTATGACATATTGAATTGCTTGATCTCATAGAGAGGGTTGAGGAGGGAGGGAGGAAGAAAAATGTAGAACAGAGAATTAGCTCAGGGACCCTGATCTCATTGGAGTGGGCTCATGGAGGGAATAGCTTTCATACCCAATTGGGAGGAGCAATCTATTTAACCCTGCAGGAAAATAGGAGGGGAAGAAGAGAAGGAAGGAAGGAAGAGTGAAAAAAGGGAGTGCAGAGCAAGGGAGAGGATAGTCAGAAGTAAGGCACCTCTGAGGAGGAATAGGTAAAAAGAAGATAGAGTAAATGTCATGGGAAGGGAGTGGGATGGAGGGAAATAGTTATGATGATTGATTATAACGGCAAAATGTATGGTACCTACTTTGCTGGGCTTTTGTGAAGAAGGTTTTCTGTCAAGCTTAAGGTACTATATAAAGGTTGTGATGAACAGGATGCTATTGGGAAAACCTGGAGAGACCTACATGAGCTGAAGCAGAGTGAAATGTACTGTATACAAAATAACAGCAATAGTGGGGGATGATCTGCTGGGAAGCATGTGGTTGTTTTCAGCAAGGCAATGATCCAATGTAACCCTGAGGGACTTATGAAGATTGCAGCCCATCTGCAGAGAAAGAACTGATAGAATCTGAAAACAGATGGAAACACATTTAAAAATTTGTTTTTCATTTCCTCTTTAACAATTCCTTAATCTGAAATTTTGGGTTTTTTGACTGTTTTCTCTCACAACTAGCTAATATGGGAATTTTCCCATGACTACCCATGTATAACTTATTTTGAATTGATTGAGTTCTTGTGGAGGCAGGGGGGAATGGAGGGAGAAGGAGAAGTTGGAACACAAAATTTTTTTTTAATTGATGTTAAAATTTTGTTTTTACATATATTTTGGAAAATAAAATTCTATTCAGAATAAAAAAAACTAAAAAAGAAAGAAGAAATGAGCACAATGCAAGTATGTAAGATCTTTTATGTTTTCAGTTTAAATGTGTGGTCATTTGATATGTCAAACAACAAGGTATTAATATACAGGTTTGTCATCTGCCTGCTGATGTTTACATGGTATTATGATAAGGTTAAATTAACTGGGTATTTTTGGTTTAGAAGAAAGTGCAATTCCTCCCCATTGCAGATGAGAGGGAGGGTGGTAACTAGGAAACATAGTTATACATTTTAGATTTTATTATAAATCTGCCTAGTCAGATCTCTTATGTACTGCCAAGGGCACCAAGCTACCAACTCCATAATACAAGGGAATCACAGAGCAGAGTTGCCAGGTCCATTCACTGGTCAACCCTAGCCCTGGTCCCCTTGCACCTACTGTGCCCCAAAGGTATTTCCCCTTCTTAAACCAAGGAGGAGATTATAAGTCTTTAGTGTTAACTACCAACTGCTTAAGCCCATATGTTATCTTGGGCTATTTGGAATATAGAGTAAAAATGCTACTGGCTCTTCTCATATTAAAGTCAGAGGAGGAACCTAGGATAATTTTCCTTGGTGGGTCTGGAAAAACTGCTGCCCTCACTATTGCTTTTGTTAGGGTATCTTGAACATGAACCTGTGCTTACAAATTTAACTTTGGTAATGGAATAAGTTTCTATCTACTGCATTAGGGTTACAAGAATTGGAAGAGTGCTTTAACTCAATGGCAAATGTGGTCCTGGACTGAGGTGGAGTCTATATGGTTCAGAATACCTCCTGAAGTTTGAACTGTCCTGCAGAGATTACCCAGATGGCTGAAACTGTTCACAACTGTTTGCTTTGTCCAGTTTTTCATGGAACTCTTAGATTTATTCTGTATTAGGGTCCCTGTTGCCTCTCGGTCTGTTTCTAAATCATTTGTGTTTTGTGTTGTGGTTCTTTCATTTGTGACACTAGTTGCTACATCTCCCTCAATTCATAAACCCCCTGTGGGCCCCTGCTTCATCCCCACTCAACAGGAAGCAGTAACAGAAGAGATGATCTTCGTCCCTTTTCCCAGGGTATATGAAAAGGGGGAAATGATGTAGGAGGCAAAAAAAAAAAAAAGGATTAATGGAAAAGCCCAAGACCCAAGCTCTAATACAGATATGAGCTCCAAAAGGAGTCAGATCCCAGTTAATGGATAACTTATGCTAGATTCTCAGACCGAACAGTGATCAACATCCATAACGGACCAAAACAGGTCAGGTCAAAATAACAATGGAAAAAGACAACCTATAGAAATTCTAATGAAAAGTAATTATATTTTGAAACTAGCCATGGGAATCAGAAAGAGACATGCACAGAAAAGGCCAAATTTGTCCCCAGATTCACCTTATGACGTGTAAACCCCAAAACATACCTCCACTGAAAAAGGTACCCACCTCGGGGGTTAGCTTAGGACCCCCAGGAACTCCAAATTAGGATAAACCCTCCCCTGTAACAACCCTAGGTGGTGATTATTATGAGACTGATAATCAATTTCTAAATATAACTGTCTTTTCTTTCACTATTCAAGAGATACCTTTCCAATATTTTGGTTCTCCCTGTGATCACTCACAGTATTGCTATAAAACTTAGGAAACTGAGTCACTGAGTCTTGTAATTCTTTTGGGATGACTCTCAATCAATTTGACCCAAATTCCATCCCACATCAGCAGGATGTGTCAGAGGCAGGGCTTGACCCCAGCTTTTCCTGGTGCCCCTGCTCGACCTCCTTGGACTTAAAATTGCTGCTTCACCCAAGAAGGGTGTAGCTGATGAACAAAATCAACTAGGTTTATAAGTCCCACAGCACCTGCATTCTAAACTCACCAGGTAAAATCTGACCTCTAAACCCAAAGACACTGCTCTATGCTCAGTGATTGAAAGAAGTAAAACCGAAGAGATGATTTCTGCCTCAGGCCTCCCTATGGAGGCTCTTAGGGCTGGTGGAAGTCTCTGTTTAACCAGTAATTTGCCTAAAACTTTTGCCTTTTGTTCTCTACTTAGTTGAGTGGTTTGCAAATCCAGGAAGAGAAAATCAAACCTGGTAAGTAGTAAAAGTGAAATGTGTTTTCCTCTGATTTTTGCTTTGAATTTGTAACAGTTGCCTGGAAATGTAGCTTTTATTTTGCATTTTTGTTGTTATTCAGGACCTATAATTTCATCCGTGTTGGGAACTCCCTCTACAATTAATCAATCAACAAGTATCTGCCCTCCCTCCTCCCCATTGCCTGGAGCATAAATTATAAACCTCTCGGTTAACTCTTTTTTTGGGGGGGGTGGGGGTGGGGCTATGGGGGTTAAGTGACTTGCCCAGGGTCACAAAGCTAGTATGTGTCAAGTGTCTGAGGCCAGTTTTGAACTCAGGTCCTCCTGAATCCAGGGCCTGTGCTTTATCTACTGCGCCACCTAGCTGCCCCCCTTCTGTTAACTCTTTAAAGACTTTCATAACTTGGCTCCAATCTATTTCTAGCTTCATTGAACATTACTCCCCCTTCCCACACTTCCATTTAGCCAACCTGTCTGTCTCTCTGTTCCTCACATATGACACTCCTCCTGTCTTCCCGTGGCTGAGGTGTGCTCCCCTCTCACTTTCACTCCTTAGAATCCCTTTCTTCATGACTATCTGGAGACTCAAGTTGCATCTTCTGCATGAAGCCTTCTTGATCTCCCAGCTGCTACTGCCTTCCTTCTTGGCCTTCTTGTAATTCATTCCCTTAAATCTACTGTTTTATTCTATCCATGCTTAAATGTGGACTTGTCTTCCTTGTTGGGATACAAGAATTTCTCCAGTAGTGTTTCCTTGATTGCACTTTCCAGTTCCTGGCACATATTCACCTTAAATAAATGCTTATTGACTGATTAAATGAATGTCAATGGAATTTATGGCCTTAGAGGGTTGTTTAGGGTTCTGAGAGGTGAAGGGACTTACTTAGAATCATAGGCTCTATATATCAAGGGGGGACATGAACCCAGGTTTCCCTGACTCCAAGGCTGTCCTGCCATCTACCAGGCCAAGCTGCCTCTATCAAGTTTCAGATGTATAGATAGTAAGTTGTGTGATGGTCTTTATCTCACCAGAAAGAAAGTGTTTCTTTGTGTTATGTATAAAACGTTTAGGAGACAGAATTTCTGGGTAATGATTTTATTAATTATTGCTAGTGGACAATTAATAAATGGAGTCAGGGGCACTCTTGAATGTCAGAGCCTCCTCATGGAACCCACTCAAAGCTGATAAGCCCTTGGAAGAGTGGTGTTTCTGAGGATGGCTATCAACTCTGATTGGTTAATGAGAAAGATGATGAGAGATGGACTTATTCTAATGAGAGACTGGGAGACCTGACTTTGATCACTCTCTCCTAGCTCACCCCAAACCTCAGGCTTTCTAGACAAAGGATCTACTCCCACCCACGCCTGAGTAGAACACTTTAGATTAAATTTTTATAAGCTTGTCTAGTTCAGAGTTTCTTAAACTTTGGGGCCTGTAACTGAACGTAGGGGGTTATGAAAAATTTGGCAACAGCTAAAGGTTGTGTGTACCTAGTTTATATGCTTATATCTGGGGTCCCATAAAAATTTCTAGGGGGAAAAAAAGGGTTGAGAATGGAAAAAATTTTAAGAAGCTCTGCTTTAGTTCAGTGGGTTCTCCCACCCAGAAGGAAAAGGCAAGGAGATTTGGGCAATCTCATTATCCATCAACAATTTCCTTCAGTTTAATATAATTCAGTAATTGATTATTAGTAAAAGAGAGAAATAATCATTTCATGTTTATGTCCACACATTGTACCTAATAAATGGTAGAATTCTGTAAGCCCAAAATGTCCAATTATGGAAACCTTATTAGATGATAGATACTATAGCTGCAAATTTATTTAATAGTGTTAGTAGTGGATAAAGCACTGGCCCTGGATTCAGGAGGACCTGAGTTCAAATCTGGCCTCAGACACTTGACACTTACTAGCTGTGTGACCCTGGGCAAGTCACTTAACCCCAATTACCTCACTAAAAAATAAAAATAGTGTTAGTAAAATGATGGTGTGGGGTTTGAAGAACAAAACCCCCAGTTTTATAAGTACATTTGTGCTTCATGTGCAAGTAGCTGTCCAGCAGATGACCACAGAAACTCCCTGATAGCCTTTAACTACCAGTGCTAAATTGATATTGTTTTTTTTTTAATTTGGGATGGCTAGAATAGCCAGAGTGTGGCTACCAGAGGGGCTCCTCCCTCAGATGACACTGCAACTAAATCTGTCATAGTATTTAAATGGTCAGATCTCTGAGATGTCCTTGAATAATTGCAGTTATCTTTCTGATACAGGTATTGTCAAAGTGGATGAGAATTCAGGGAAAACAGATGAAGAAGAGAAAGGTAACTTGGGCTTTCTTAGAGCAGAAGAGAAATTAGATGCTGGGAATTAAGTTCTAAAAGGTTCAGGGTGTTCCTTCAAAGTTTTTTTTAAAGAACTTCATTTTGACAAATGACTTAGAATCTTTTATAGGTGGCCCAGAGGGTAGAGCACCAGGATTGGCATCATGAAGACTTATCTTTGTGAATTCAGATCTGGTCTCAGACACTTAGTACTGGTGTGACCCTGGGCAAGTCAGTTCACCCTGTTTGCCTCAGTTTCCTCATCTGTAAAATGAGCTAGAAAAATAAATGACAAACCAACCATTCCAGTATCTTTGCCAAGAAAAGCCCAAGTGGGGGTCACATCAGGTCTGACATGACTGAAAATAATTGAACACCTCTTCACTGTCAAGGCCCTGTGTTGTAGAACACAATAAAAAGAATATGATTCTTACTCCTGAGGAGCTTCTGTTATAGGACTGACTGGCAGCAGGAAGGCCTAAGGCTCTGAAATAGTCTAGGGATGAATTCTGTCTTCCTAGGGGCCTTCCAAGTAATGGTCAGTCAGCTGATCCTTACAGAGACAGCAATGTGCACAGTGTTATTGTGCCTGACCAAAGTTTTAAGATGTCAGCTCTGTCCATTAATATCAGTTCATATTCTCCATCTAAAATAGTTTACCAGTTTTTGCACCTTCTTTCTTTTTCTTTGAGGGAGGGCAATGAGGGCTAAGTGACTTGTCCAGGGTCACACAGCTAGTAAGTTTCAAATGTCTGAAGGCAGATTTGAACTCAGGTTCTCTTGAATCCAGGGCCAGTGCTTTATCTACTGCACCACCAAGCTGCCCCAGTTTTTGCACCTTCTGTGCAAAACTTGATCATTTTTGGAGTTTGGTTTCTAGATTGGAGTTTTGGGTGAGGCCAAAATGAGAAGTGAAAAATTTGACTGAGGAATGGGAGAAAAGTCTTAAGGAGGAAGGATGTTTGTTGACAGACCCCCAGGACCAGACAGTGAGTGATTGGACTAAGTAGGTGTGCGTCATCTCTTGTAACCACTTTGATTGGCTGGACTTGTCATCCCACTTGTAGAAGACAGAGCTGTTCAGTCATTGCTCAACAAGCTGATGAGAAGCAACCTCGTGAACAACACCAATCAAGTGGAGGTCCTACAGCGGGACCCGAATTCCCCCCTCTATTCAGTGAAGTCTTTTGAAGAGCTTCGGCTGTAAGTATCACTTGTCTTGTTCTCCCTGTTGCCAAGGACTTGGAATTGGAGAAGCAATGGTGGGATGGTGATATATCAGAGCTAACCAGAGAGCTTGGACCTCTCTCACTCTGCTCTCCTTTATGCACACACATGTACTCACCCGTGTACAGGCACCATTCATGACTGCTTAGCCATTTCCCCTTGGTGCTGTTGATTCCCAACTGTTGTATATTTACCTAGGACATTCCAGTATGAGAGCAGCAGCTCCTGAGGGTTTTTATTGTTGTCTCCATCCCTGAAACTTAGCCCACTTTCGGGTACACAGAGAGCACTTAAGAAATGCTTGTTGAATTGAACTGACATCCACCTACCACCAGCCCATATATTCCTTCCCTGTCTCTACTTGTACACATTCCCTTCCTGCAAAGCCCAACTCAGGTGCCTCCTCCAAGAAGCCTTCCCTGATTTTTCCCCCTGCACAAACTGAAAGCAAACCTTTTTTCAAGTCTCTTGGAATTTTGTTTGGGTCTCTCTCTCTTGCTCTTATTCCATTCCCCTTGTATATCATTCTTACATGTGTATACATGTTTTGTCTCTCCTCCCCAATTAGGGGTCAGATCTTTGAGAGTAGAGGCTGTGATGTGGTCATCCATAGAGCCATCTAATACCTAGTCCTGCCTTGGGCAAAGTAAAGACTTTGATGTTGCCCCCTCCAAAGAGGCTGTGGTCTTGGCCTCAAGCTCTGTGCACAGCCCCCTTTCCTACTGGAGCTCTACTCATCTTCCCTCATTAGAATAGATACACCATGAGGTCAGGGGTTGTCTTACTCGTTTGTAAGCTTCATAATGGGTGCACTTAGAACACACCCTTTGGGAAGGGCCACAGGGCTGAGCTGCCTGGTCTGCACCTGCTTAATACCACTTTTGTATTTGAGTTTTTGTTTGTTTTATTTGTTTGTTTGTTTATTTATTTTGTGGGACAATGAGGGTTAAGCGACTTGCCCAGGGTCACACAACTAGTAAGTGTCAAGTGTCTGAGTACAGATTTGAACTCATGTCCTCCTGAATCCAGGGCCAGTGCTTTATCCACTGCGCCACATAACTGCAACTGTATTTGGTTTTAAGAGCATTGAAGTGGAGCTTAGTGGAACCTGATGATGCTGCTAATGAAAAATTGGCAGCTAAGATCAAGAAGTAGCTCTGTTAAGAGATCCTTCTTTTTTTTTTCTTCCTTTGTAACACACTATCAAGACACATTCCACTCTTTCCTCCTTGTTTCACTTCTGTTGAAGTGGCCACCCCACGCAGCAGTCACCAGGGGCAAAGTCTACTCAGATTTGTCTGTTTCACTTATGTTTTTCTAGAACTGCAGAAGTTCTCATTGATTCCTGTACCTGTTTGATTTTTTTTTTGGTTTTTTTTGGTTTTTTTTTTTTTGGTTTTTTTTTTGCGGGGCAATGAGGGTTAAGTGACTTGCCCAGGGTCACACAGCTAGTAAGTGTCAAGGGTCTGAGGCTGGATTTGAACTCAGGTACTCCTGAATTCAAGGCCAGTGCTTTATCCACTGTGCTACCTAGCTGCCCCTTGATTTTTTAAAAGAATGAATTCTTCTATAATATTGACATAATTTGGTCTCCTTGAAAGACGGATTCTCTTGTGTTTGACAATAGCGAATAGCCAGATGATACAACATTGAACCTATATTTGATAATGGACTTGGTTTGTTTTTTGTGTCAAATCTATAATTTATTGTATCAGGGGAAAGTGGCGAATCAGTGGGAGCACTCCGAGTAGCTGAGTCTTCATTAGATGCCTCCTCCAAGTAGCCTTGGCAGCAGATTCAGAAGCAGGGGCTTTGTGGTCCTCTGCTTTCAAAGGAAGGACATAGAAAGGTTATGCTTGGAGAGTATTTTGTGTTTGTGAACTGGAGTCTGCAGGCAAAAAGTGCTCTTAGGAAGCCTGTTGAATTACAAGCTCAGGGTGTAGGCAGAAAATTATTTAGGGAAATAATACACACTTGCTAAATTGAGATGATTTTGGTTATTAAATAGTTAATGGCACTAACCAACTAGCCAATCTAGCTAAAAGAGCAGCCTTGAATGATATTAGAAATCTAGCTGCCTACTCTTTTATTGTCATTTCTTTTTCTTTTCCTTGAGATTTTGTGAATAGCAATTACACCTTTGTGAAATCGAATGATCAAGTCAATGTTTTTTGGTACTGTGCTCTTCATTTTAGCCACAGATTGTCTGAGACAGTTTACCAATATTGCTTATCCTTTCTGTTTTGTGAAAGGATTAGACACTATTCTCTCCCAAGCAACTGCCAACTTAGGTTTTATAGTAAGCAGGGAACAAAAGGTGGAACTCCCCAGCAGAGGAGAACCATAGGTATGCAGTTTGGCTAGCACACAATCAGAAAAAATACTTTCATGGATCTAATTACTCCCTGGATTGTGGGTTAAACTTAAATTCAAGTTATTCCAGCATATTCAAAAGTTAAACTTCTTTTTAATGTAGCAGGTATTCTTGAACCATGAAGTTCAACTGGAATTACTTTAATCACTGAAGATTAGAAAAACATCATGTAATCCTTTTCTTGCAACTTCCACTCCACAGTCTTTGAAGCAGGAACTGAAGACAGTGACCTCTAGTCTGTTGGGGCTCAGGAAGGGATTTCTGACTACCTTCTCATTCCCTAGGCCAATCCCATACTGTCTTTCAAATGGGCTCAGGGCAGAGGGCCTTGGTGGCCATAAAGGCTGCCACAGCCCCAGGAGGCTGCCTGAGGTCCCACTGCCACCCTTACTCCCCTTTCAGTCTGATCAAAGGTGAACAAAGATATTCTTTTCTTAATTAAAGTGAGCAAAGACATCATCTTAGTTTGGTCACCATTGACAAGAATGGTTCTCTTTTAGAGAATGAAGATTCCTCCCTGAAATCGTCTCCTCCTCAAGGAAGGGAGATCAGGTCTTTGATTCAAGTGAGACCTAGGACTTGAGACTAGGTCGCTGTCATTGTCAAACTTCTTAAACTTTCACAACCCAACTTGGGCCTTCATGTTATGTGCTTCCCCACCCCTGACCTACATCGGATTCTGTTAAGTGTCTGTACTGAGAGTAATCACAACCGAACTCCTGTGCTGTAAACTTAAGTTCTTTTTATCATAAGAAACAACTTCTATTTAAATAAGTTTTTTCAGTTGTCTGCTATGAATCACTTGATAATCATAACTCCTGCAGTTTTCAAAAAAGATTCAACATCGAGGCCTGGCCTGATTTGTGGCTGGATGGAAGTTTGTGTTGTTCTCAGAAAGATAGTTATTCTGAATCTTCTAAGTTAAAGAAGCCATCGAAGATAGAAATTGTGAGAAAAGGTGCTGGTGTTGATGTCCTGGAGAAGTGTCTGGTTGATAGCACTGGGGGCCACTCTTTGCTAGATGGGAAGTAGACTGAATTATCACTTACCTACTGTGTTTTGGGATGATCAGCCAATTTCATTCTGTTCCATCCAGGAAACCACAGCTTCTGCAAGGGGTCTATGCTATGGGCTTTAACCGGCCATCTAAGATACAAGAGACCGCACTACCCATGATGCTTGCTGAACCGTATGTATCCACACAGTTGAGTCCTTTCCTAAGGTAGCTTTAAGTCTTCCCAGTTGCAGGCTATTTTGAGTAGTCTGGTTTAGCTGCTATCATTTTCAAGATCATAGATTAGTATTATTACAAATGTTCCTCCAAGAAGACCAGACTTAATGTATCTCTTGTATGAATTTTTTTTTTAGTGAGGCAATTGGGGTTAAGTGACTTGCCCAGGGTCACACAGCTAGTAAGTGTTAAGTGTGTGAGGCCAGATTTGAACTCAGGTACTCCTGATTCCAGGGCCAGTGCTCTATCCACTCTGCCACCTAGCTGCCCCAAAGTATCTTTAATACATTATTTACCTGAAATATTTGACATTGACTTTTATTAAAACTTACACTATTAATGAAACTATGAATATCTGTTATAGAAATAGGGGCTAGTTAGAGTGTGATGCAGGAATCTGAGATCTGTGGTAGGGATGCAGATCATGGCATAGGAAGTAGAGAGGCAGCATCTAAGGATCACTGGTGTCTCCTTTACACCAGTTCTAAAATGTAGAGAACTAAAATGACAGTTTAAGAAATTGTCAAAGAAAGCTTTCTTGAATTGGTGAACTAGGCAGCAGTAACACACAAGTAGAACCCAGCACTGAATGTGACCAGACACCTGAGTTCTGACACTGTTACAACAGGGAAGAAAAGTCAGGCATCCAGGACAGTTCTGGGAGCTGGCCCAAGCCATAGAGGATGAGAGCCAAATGTACTGTCAACAAAATAACAGGCTGGGTCATCTAACAGACAGAGTTCTGTGCTTGAAGGGTGCAGGAGACGAGAGAGAAATATTTGAAAGATGTCTTGGGAGAACAGTCAGAACTCTCACTCCCAATTAGGTATTTCAAGTAGTTCCTCCTGCTCAAACAAAGAAAAACCCATTGCTTAAAAAAAAAAAAAAGAAGAACCCTCAGAATACCATATTGGCTAAGTCACCAGATGTTTCAGAAGTTTTCAGAGAAATGGAAAAAAAAGACAGAAGATAAAAGGAGAGAGGGGACTAGTGCAGGGGAATCCCAAAGCACAGCTCCAAGGGAGTCTCATTGATAAAGGGGAACTCGGTAAAGAATCTGCCGTGGTAGTAATAAAATACAGAAGAGTCTTCTTTAGAGTAGGCTCATCGAGGTAATATTGGCTTAATCACAAGAATCACAGTGTGAAAAAATAGATAAACTTGAAAATTAATGGTCTAAACTCTATTAAAATGACAAACAACAAAGAATTGAGTTTAAAACAGAATTCATCAATATGCTATTTATAAGAAGCATACTTCATCCAGAAATATTGAAGTATGTTTCAAAGAAAGGGTGTTAAAATTTTTAAGTATCTCAGTTTTAAATATATACCCACCTGGGGCAGCTAGGTAGAGTAGTGGATAAAGCACTGGCCCTGGGTGCAGGAGTACCTGACTGAGTTCAAATCCTGCCTCAGACACTTGACACTTAACTAGCTGTGTGACCCTGGGAAAGTCACTTAACCCTCATTGCCCTGCAAAAAAAAAAAAAAAGCAAAAAGCAAAATAAATTTATACCCACCCATCATTCTGTAGTAAAACACAAGAAATACCTCAGTCTTGCAAGAAAAAATGGCTTCTTACTATTTCCTAATGAAGAAGTAGGAAATGTTAACACCTTATTATAATTACATGATAAATTTAACAATAGAGAAGAATGAGAGCATATATTATGGAGTTGGGGAAAGTATTAAGCAAGAACTAATAGACATGGATAGAAACAATTGGGAAAAGAGAAGCTCTAAACATGTTTGCATTCCATAAAACTAATGATTCAGAGACAACATATAGGATTTAAAGGCTATAACTAAAGCAGTACCAAAAAGCAGACTTATAGCCCAATCAGGAATGTGGGTAAGTCAATAAGATCTAGCAAGAGATTAGACATTAGGGTGAAGGAGAAGGAGTCATAGATGGCTCCAAGGGGATTTGAAAAGATGACAAAGGTCTGACTTCCAGAGTTATAAGGAGTAAGATGTATCTATAAGGCTAATAGATTCTTCCCAGAGGAATAATTGTCTAGGGATGAACAGGTAATTTTTGACGCAGGAAATACAAAGTGCAATCCAAATATGAAGAATTACCCAACTTTTCAGAGAAGTACAAAACCAAGGAAATATTATGATATGTTACCTTATCTCCACTAGAATGATCTTTTCCTCTCCCTAGATAGATAGAAGTTAAAAACTCCAGGAGTGTAGAGAAATGGGGCTTCTGATACATTATTGGTGTGACCGTAGAAGGATGTAAAGATTTTGGAATGCAGTCTTGCATTATATAGAACAAGAACTCCAAAGGTGCACATAGGTGTTGTCCCCACAATTCTCTTACTAGGACCATATTCATAAAAAAACGAAAAAAGGACGTAGCTGCACAAAAATAATTTTTAAAAAACCCACGCAACTGAAAATGTCTATGCCGACAGTTGGAGAGTAACTGAATAAATTATGGTTAATTGATGGGTTAGAATATTGGACTGACATGAAATGATACAAAGTTGATCAGAAGACCAGAATTATAGAGAGAATCCTAGTCTTTGTGTTTAAGAGATAAAGAAAGCCAATGGTATCAGAACTTCAGATAGAACTGAGAAGGGACATAGAGCTTGGATATTTTTATTTGTTGTCTGGTTCATTCATTTGTTTTAACTGTGTTAGATATTGGGGGGTTCGTGTAAGATTTTATTTCCCATTTTTTTCTGTTTGATCATTTGTCTAAATTTATGAGGAAAAAACTAAAAAAGAAAAGTAATTTTGCTCCAGAGTTGGTGTTTAAATTACCTTCACACCAGTCCTTGAACTTAGGCATTTTGAAAACAAACTTGATTTTTGAGATAGCTGCTCTGTCCTGGTGCAGCCCACAGAACCTGATCGCCCAGTCTCAGTCTGGTACCGGTAAAACAGCGGCCTTTGTCCTGGCTATGCTCAGCCACGTGGAACCACTGAACAGATACCCCCAGGTAAGGGTGGGTGGGTGAGGGTCCCCTGCCTGGTGCACCATTGGAGAGCCAATGAAAAGCTAGCAAGGCCTTGGAGGGAAGGGGAATTTCCAACTGGAATCTCAAGGCCTTCTTTGTTCCAGCAGATTTGAGCAGTTCTTTGAGGCCCAAGCTTTGATCATATTAGAAAGGCTTTAGTTTGTCTAGCTACACCTGGGTCCATCTCTGAAAAGCAGCATTTGCCCAAGTCAGGGCACCTGTGCAGAGGCACCATAATGCTGAGGTTGCCAGCCACTATGGGACAGCCAAAAGATGTCCATGAGGAGTATTGTAATTGAAAGATGAGGGTGGGGGGGAATCTGTCCCTTGCCCTTCATTGCATATGTTGCTGGGGTTATGGAAAAGTAAAAATCCCTCTGTCCCCGTGTGCCCCAGCTCCTGGAAACAGGTATTTCAGTTCTGCTTTGTACTAAACAGTAGGAAGCTTCCTTCCTAGTGGCCATGCCCAGAAAGGCCTCAAGTATCCTTTGCTTTTTCTTTTTCAGTGTTTGTGCCTCTCACCCACTTATGAGCTGGCTCTTCAGACGGGAAAGGTGATTGAGCAGATGGGCAAATTTTATCCAGACCTTAAGCTGGCCTATGCTGTTCGAGGCAACAAGTGTGAGTCTCTTTCCTAAAGGCTACTAGATTGAGGGGGGGGGGGACGGTTTGAATTGAGGGACATTGGACGCAGATGCTGGTGAGACCCACAAATTTCAGTCTTGAAAAGAGGCCGTCAGTCTGGAGTGACGTGCACTTTGGATGAAAGAAAAGAAACACTCAGAAATCCTCTGGAAGGGGCTTGTGAAACATTCAAAGTGTTGTCAGTAACTGAGGCAGTGCTCTTCAGTGGAGTAGGAATTGACATTTTTATTGCTTATTTTTACTTTTTGAGCAGGTGGTAGAATGTTCTGAGACTAGACACGCATACTTCCAGGATTGTTCAAAAAAAGTTTGTTTCAAAAATGTTGTGGAGGGGGACAGCTAGGTGGCGAAGTAGATAAAGCACCGGCCCTGGATTCAGGAGGACCTGAGTTCAAATCTGGCCTCAGACACTTGACACTTACTAGCTGTGTGACTCTGGGCAAGTCACTTAACCCCCACTGCCCCGCAAAAGAAAAAAAAAAATGTTGGGGAATACTGTAAAATGCTGTTTGCTTCAAATCCCTCTCCTCAGTTTAACAGCTGCACAAAGTAATGCCCTGGTTCTTTGGCCCACAAAGGACAATCAGACTCTAGTTGTTTTCTTCAAAAAGAATCTTGGCTGACATGGTCAGGAAATATTAATTGAGAAAGGTAATACCTGAGCTAGTTCTGGAAAGTTGGGTAGGATTTGTCTGGACAGGCAGGAGGGAGAAGGGCATTTTAGGCCAAAGAAATGACAGGTCAGAGAGGCAGCACTTGGAGAGCAGACCTGCAGTTGCTATAGGAGACAGAAGGAACCTGTGGCAGATTGTTCTTTCTTGTGTTTTTTTTTTAATTCTTGCTTTCTTTTCTTTGTTATTTTACCTTCCTGCCAGAGAGGCACATGACATAGTGGATAGAAAACCAGTCTGGAAACCAGGAAGACTCCACTGGCTGCATGACCCTGGGCAAGTCATTTAACATTTGAAGGGAAGGTGCCCCCAGGATTGGTAGAAGGAGTTTCCCTACCTAAAGTTCCCTATTCTTTGTTGTTGTTGTTTTGTTTTTTTGTGGGGCAGTGAGGGTTAAGTGACTTGACCAGGGTCACACAGCTAGTAAGTGTCAAGTGTCTGAGGCAAGACTCGAACTCAGGTCCTCCTGAATCCAGGGCCAGTACTCTATTCACTGTGCCACCTAGCTGCCCCTGAAGTTCCCTATTCTAATGATGCCACAAATTGTAATCTCTGTTGCCTGTGCTCTTGCTCAGTAAACGCCATTGGTTTCTTGTTAGCGCTAAGATCCAGGGCATTTAAAGCTCTTCAGCATTTGGTGCCTTTCTCCCTTGCCCTTCTTTGTATCCATCCCTGTCTTCCTTGCATTCTGCACATCAGACACCATGCTGTCTCCAGCACCACTCTCCAACCCCTTGGTGCCTTTGATCTGGCTCTCTCCTTCCTAATCTCCACTCTATAGAATCCCTCATTTCTTTCAAGGCTGAGCTTTGGAGCTCACAAAACTGCTGTCTCCCAGAGAGATTTTCTCTTGTCCATCTTATGTCTTCCTTTAGAACATAAGTTCCCTAAAGGCAGGGAATGTGTCACCAATCAAGACATCAGCCATGTCTAATAGGATATGTGATACTCCACACCTGTTATCTCTTACCTCCCAAAAGGACCCAGGGAGATGCATTTCCTTGGCGCCAAGCTGGGTCATTGCCCCTAGATTTTAAATTTAATTTTGGATTTTGGGTTCTTTCTATTTAGGTTGGCTATTTTGGTGTTTTCTGTTTTTCCTTTCTTTATTCTGCTGCTCTGAATTCTTTGCAAGTTTTCACTGTTTCTTATCACCCAGTAATGTTCCCATACACTCCTGTGCCCTAGTACTTGCCAGGCCTTGAGCGGAGCTTTGGGAACACAGCTACAAGCAAAAGAAAGGCCTTGTCCCCACAGAGCTTCTGTGGTAAGGGGGGGGAAGACAGCCCCCGAATGGGAGCTAAAAACCTGGGCGGTGGGGGTGGGGATGGAGGTAGCTGGCCTGGGCCGAGGTTTTGGGGTCTCAGAGGAACAGAGCTGACAGCAGAATGGAGGCTGGAGGCTCCCAGAAGAGTGTCATCCATGGGAGCTAGCCTGGCCTGGTGGAAGGCTAGTGCAGGCAGCTGAGGGAAGGTCCAGGACCAGACAGCAGAGTAGGCCCGAGTGTCAGCACACATGCAGGAAGGGCTTTCTTTCTAGGTCTGTGCTAGGACCAGATGTGTTCCTGTCAGTCTTGGTGCACATGGAGCCTCTTGGTTTTTTGGGGGTTCCTTGGAGCATCTGCCTGGCAGTGGAACTTGGGGCCACTTCAGTCCATTTTTCCCTCAAGCAGCATAACTCCAGATTGCTTTTCAGAATGGCTGAACCTCTTACAAACTCTTCATTGCTGTCAGAATTGACAGTCTGGCAAGGGACATGGAAAGCTGAGTGTGGAAGCAGTGTGCCCAGGGGGTTGGAGGCATGTCTGACAGGAAGTAGCCAGGGCCTCAGGTGGGATGGTGGTGGTGAAGAGGAGGGTGAGGAGTGAGGAGTGCCTGCCAAGAATGAAGTGCCAGCATGTGGAGGCTGGCTCTGGAGGCCAAAGGAGGAGCCACAGGGCAGTTTTGCCTCTTAGGTTTCTGTCTGTGGATTTAAAAGCCAGCACGAAACTTTAGGCTTCCCATCAGTGGGTTTTCCTTTGTCTTCTCTTTGCCTGGGCTCCTTCTGGGGTCCTATGATCATTCTGTGGGACCAGGGGGATGAGCCAGGTGAGAAGCTCAGAAACTCTTTGATGACCCCAAGCAATCTCAGGCTGAGCTGGTTTTGCTTTGACAGTGGAAAGAGGTCAGAAGATCAGTGAGCAGATTGTAATTGGCACCCCTGGCACCGTTCTGGATTGGTGCTCCAAGCTGAAATTCATTGACCCCAAAAAGATCAAGGTGTTTGTTCTGGACGAAGCTGATGTGATGATTGCTACCCAAGGCCATCAGGATCAGAGCATCCGCATCCAGAGGTACAAGGTGCTGTGGGGGTGGGGCAGGGAATCTTCCCAGAGGAAATCAGCTCTCCTCCCAAGCTTCCTTCTCTGGCCTAGGGCCTTGAAGCTGAAAACTGTGCTGTTGATCCAAGAGGAGCGCCCCTTACTGAGGGAGGCCAGAGCAGTTCCCTGCATGGCACTACAGACTGCAGCTTGTCTTCCTTGGCAATGTCTTAGCTGTAATTGCTGCTGAAGACATAGTGACAGAATGAGGGACTCTTGACCCCATCTCAGTCTGTGTGGTGGTGGCTTTAGGACTGTCACCACAATAGAAGGATTCCATAGCAATGCAGGGATTGGTTTATCCTGTCTGGCCCAGAGGTTCACTTCTTTGATGATTTGTCCCCTGCAGCTGACAGCTCAGGCTGCCCACTCTGTCAGCCCTTCCCCTCCCAACTGACCATTCTGGAGCATGTGCTATCATAGCAGGAGGAGGAGGAGAATCTTCCCTGGGTGGGTGCTTGGGCAAAGGTTGCTGCTGGCAACAGCTTGATCATGCCCTGGAGAGGGGGGGATGGGCTTTGTGTTCCCTTGAAACCAGTTTAGCATCATTTTTGTTTCACAGGAGATTAAGATCTTGCATCACAGATGCTCTAGCCTCATTTCTTCATTATAAAGGAAAAGGAAGAGCTGTCCTCCATAACTTCAAAGGATGTGTCCAGCCCTTAGCATAGAGCATCCTGTGTACTGAGTACTACATCTACTGGAGTTATTTTTTCTATGACTTCTGGAAAATATGCCCAGCAATGCTGTGTGAGAGGATATGAACAATGTAGGGATTTGAAGCCTATACTTCCTATTATTTTCCACAATGATTGGACAGTTCTCAGCTCTACCAACAATGTATTGATGTCTGTTTCCCAAAGCCTTCCACTATTGAAGATTTCCATGTTTTATGATCTTCTTCACATTGATGGGTGGAAGGTCTGTTAATTCATTTGATCCTCATACTGTCCTAGGGAAAAAAGCAGACTGCGTTGCACACCTAGCTAATCATAGTTAAGTCTGGGACTGGGATTCTGATTCTTTTGACTTCCTAGTTCAGTGTTTTCTTAGTCTGAGACTTGGGTGCTGCTCAGGAATTCTCCTTTTGACCTGCAGCCAGAAAATTCAAACTAGGTCCCAAGAGGGTGAAGTGGCTTGTTGATACTCCATTTCCTCTCATTCTGTCCTGTTCCATGCTTCTAGGTACAGGGTGATGGAGGGTGTATCCTCAAGCCTCAGGGCCCTTCATTGACCTAGGAAGGCAGTGCATTCTGTAACCTTCCAGTTCAAAATTCTGATTGGTGCACATGGGCTTGCCTTTTAGGATGCTGCCTAAGGATTGTCAGATGCTGCTTTTCTCTGCCACCTTCGAGGATTCCGTGTGGAGGTTTGCTCAGAGAGTTGTCCCAGACCCCAACATCATCAAACTGAAGCGAGAAGAGGAAACTTTAGATACCATTAAGCAGTATTACGTTTTGTGCAGTGACAGGGATGAGAAGTTCCAGGCCCTCTGTAATCTGTACGGGGCCATCACCATTGCACAAGCTGTGATCTTCTGTCATGTGAGTAGCACCGGGCAGGGTGCAGGGGTAACCCCAAGTAGGAAAAAATGGTTTAGCTGGAGATTCATTGAGTTACCAAATAAGTGTAGCTGATGAGGACAGAAAGGAAGGAAGGTTCCAGGGGCCATTAGCCAGCCCCCAGGGGTATCACTGACCCGGAAGGGGGCTGGGGGGAGAGACATTTTGAGCAGAAGCAGGAACAGCGCAACCTGACTGGTCTTTGTCATGAATAGTACTTGGGTTAATATTACAAAGCCTCAGGCTTGCATGAAGTCCAGGTCTCCTTAATGTGGTTGTCCCATTGCCCAGTGCAGCAGGAGCCATCCATACTTGCTCAGGCTATGCAGTTCCTCTTTGGGTTTCCTGTCAGTCCTCCAAAGAGGATCTAGCCAGTGTCCTGGAGGGCTTCCCTCATTCTTTCAGCGTGTCCTTGAGGAAAAGGTCCTAAGTGCCCCAGTGAGAAAAATGGGGAAACTTCTTGAAAGGTTTCAGAAACTTGACTCTTAGCTCTTTAATGGGAGGATGAAGTCTTCATTTAAGCTAACAATTGAAACCACTTTCTAGTCTCTTCATTTGATCAGTCTTTTTCTTCCAGACCCGCAAAACAGCTGGTTGGCTGGCAGCTGAACTATCCAAAGAAGGCCACCAGGTGGCGCTCCTGAGTGGCGAGATGATGGTGGAACAGAGAGCTGCTGTGATTGAGCGTTTCCGGGAGGGCAAGGAGAAAGTGTTGGTGGCCACCAATGTGTGTGCTCGAGGTGAGGAGAGGCTGCCCCACGGGGATACCTGGGGGCTTAGGAAGGAGCAGGAGGGAGGCTGTGATGCCCTTTCTGGCCTCTATCAGCAGCTCCCTCTGCCTTGGCAGAAATGGTCTCCTGGGCATTGGGTTGCCCTCCATGGCAATGCTGAGCATGTGGTCATTTCCCCAGGCTACCAGAGTGACATCTGTGCCTCCAGGTGGTCTCCATGCTGCTTTGTCTGGGGAATAGTCTGTTCTTGCACGCCCTGGAGTGTTGTCCTGATCTCAGGCTGTAGGAGAGGAGAACTTGCTCAGCTCCCAGAGCCAGGCTCATGTTGGCTACTCATTTGCTTCAGTGGCTCCAGGATGTGGCTGTGGCAGATTGATGGCATCAGGCAGTTTGAGGTGGAACTGCCTCTCATCTAGATCCTCTTCCAGCTGGGTTTGGGAAGACTCTTGGACTCCTTCAAAGCAGAGAATCATTTTGGATGGGTCTGATCCTTTGAGCAGTGTCCATTCAGGTCATCCTGTTTTCTACCCCTAGGGCCCCATCCTGTTGTGTGGGTAGCAGCTGCTGGTGCTAGACTCTGATAGATTTGGCTGTTGGTGTCAGTGTGTTTTTGTCTGCTTTCCCCATCTCCCCTCCATCTTCCTGCCCTGTAGGTATTGATGTGGAACAGGTGTCTGTGGTTATCAACTTTGACCTGCCAGTGGACAAGGATGGGAATCCAGACAATGAGACCTACCTCCATCGGATTGGGCGCACGGGGCGCTTTGGCAAGCGAGGCCTGGCCGTGAACATGGTGGACAGCAAGCACAGCATGAACGTTCTCAATAAGATCCAAGAACATTTCAGTGAGTGTCCCAGAGCATCTGCCCTCTGTGGCCCATTGGCTGTTAAGTGGGGTAGCCCAGGGCTCTTAGTAAGGGCCTGGGTCCCTCATCTGCCATCTCCCTCCTTGTTAGGGAAATAGGCATGGGAGAGAAGAGCAGGATCCACTCTGTTGTCCCTGGGCCTAAACTCTCACACAGGAATGTCCAAGGTGCCACATGATATTTGATGCCAGGCTCAGTTACCTTAAGGCTTTATCTGTCCAATGAGCAAGGAGCCCTCTTTGTCAGTACTTGTTTATTTCTTGATGGCAAAGCAGAGTTATGTAAGTTGTCCTCATGTTTCAGTCATCGCTGAACTAGCCTCTCCAAGGTGGCCCTATTTTGATTCTCTCTGGTTTATTGTCTTTGCAGATAAGAAGATAGAGAGATTGGACACAGATGATTTGGATGAGATTGAGAAAATAGCCAACTGAAACTCCTTGTCTAGAGTTGACCCACACCCTCCAGATGTGTTATCTCCAGCTCCATTTGGACTGTTTTTCAAATTGACACATTTCTTAGCCAGTCACCCAAAAGGACTAAAGTGGGAATACATAGAAATTACCTACCTCATTTCAAATTATGTTTGGACTTAACAAAGAAAAATTGTGAAAATAATGGGGGGAGGTAGAAAGAGCTTTTCAGAAATTGCCTTTTGAATAAATCTATATTAAACACAAACACAAAAAAAGCCAATGTGTTCCCATCTTAATGGTCTACTCCAGGAACTGTCGCATCTGGATCATTTGGCTTCCCATATCCACTGTGGTAGCATCTGGTTCTGTTCTCTATCCCAAAGTGAAACAAGTACATCCTACAGTGCCAGCCAATTTACAGGAAACTGCAAGGGGGACAGAGCTGAGGTGACAATGGGAAGGAGGGGCAGAGCTCAGAAGGGCCTCCTGGACAGCTTCCAAGCCAAAAGGGAGTGGGGAGAGTTCGCAGCTGGGATGGAGCAGCTCCTTCCTCCCTGACCCCCACAGCTTGAAGACATTGTGTTTTCTTTCTTATGAAAAGAGCCCACCAAGATATCCAAGGGGGCTCCACTTCCGGATGGAGCTGGCTTCCAAGATGTGCCAGTATCGATTCAATAACATCATTGTCATGGAATCACTTACTGTGTGGTCCCCAGCATGTCGAGGACCTACAGGAAATGCCTCATGCACCATGGGGCAAATGATCTTAGGACTGTGGCTCTCCACTGGAAAGACTGAAGGCAGCAGATCTCTGCCTCTGTGACTTGGAGAGGAGACGCTTAAGAGGGACAGAGCAGGAGGATCTTCTCCCCTATAGCAGTGTTGGCAGCTTCATGCCTTCATTGTCCTGGCAAGGTGGCCTCATCCTCCCATTGAAAGTCATGCCAAGTCTGGGCAGTCACTTCAGGACCCTAATGGTTGTACTGAAGAAAGGCTTCTACCTTCTGTAGCAGTAGAAGTGGCTGGGCCAGCGAGTATAGCAAGAGACTGTGTCCTCCACCCTCTGCACAGGGACCTCCACTTCCCTGACTAGCCCTGTCTGTCTCCTGGCTACAGGGTGGTCGTGGGCGAATTCCCATGTGCTCTCTGGTTCAGAAGGTTCCCAGACCATCTCTGGGCTCTCCTTGGTATCCAGAGGGAAGACAGCACCCAGCTGGGGAGGTGCTGAAGACATAGAAAAGTGGGAGCAGTGGGACAGATTCCCGAGGCCACTTTGAGCGACTGCTCCCAGACCCAGGACAAGACAACACAGCCAACATAATTCCTCCTGAGGACCTTGGAGAAGAAATGATCAACTACCTGGGGAAAACCTAGCCCAGACCCAGAGGTTTTTGTGGGTGGTGGGGTTCCACATTCCACAACCAAACAGCAGCTCTTCAAGGGAGAAAATGCAACTACAGCAATCACTTGGCCTGTTTAAATCATACCTAGGAGAAGACTTCACCACCACCTCCCCTGTCTTTGGTTTCTCCTGCCAGCATGGGACATGGGCGGGTAGAATGTCCAAAGTCTGGTCCCCACAGTATGTGTTGGCTCATGTGGGTGTTTATGGGAACCATGTGTATGAAGTGGTTTGGCTAATGGGACCTACCTGTTCTCAAGCCTCTTTGTGCACCCAATGGAGTAGTTAGAACCTGTAATAGGTAGAAGCCAAATGGATCTTCTTTTGGGTTTCTGTCTGTGTCAGCTCCTTGCTTTCAGCTCCCTGGGGCTTTGCTGGAGATCAGGGGTGGGCAAGAGCCATTATGGACCATCTCTGCTTCTAGGAAAGCCTGTGGCATAAGGCAGTGGGCAACAATGATGAATCCTTAGGTTATTTCCTGGGCACTTTGGCTGGAAGAAGCAGCGTTGATGTCTCCTAGCCCAGGCTACTGAGTTGGAAGCGTTGGTTTCTATTTGGGGAGTGGGCATCTTGGGCTCTTTCACCAGACTGGCTGTCCTTTGGTGGGAGTTTTAATGAGATAATAGATATGGTGTCAATCAGTCAAAAAGTCTTCTTTGACAACTTGAGGGTCACCTATTGATTATTGTAGATCTACTTTCTACTTGTGTGAATAGATTTTAACCAGTTGTGAAAATCTTGTCACTAAATTATTCGTGTTCTAGTTTCTAGTAGTGAAATTATGAATCTGTAGTAATTGAGTGTTTTGATCACCTTCCATGGGTGAACTGTTGTTCACATTGTCTGGGGGATTAGGAGGTGGGATGCAAGAAGGATATTTGCTGTCATCTGCCTCAAGCACTGAGGATCTTATTAAAGACAACTCCTGTATCCGTGAAACAACCAAACCAAGGACTTTTTTTTCTTGAGTGTGTGTTCTCTCCCCTCTTTATGTCCTTTCTCCCTTCCCTTGCACCCCCTGGCCAAATCCTCAGGCCTTCTGACCTGTGTCTCAACCCTCATCTTTTTGGAGATGTTTCACAACTTACAAATAACCATTCCTGACTTCACCCCAACACAGCTCTTGTTTGGAAGTCCAGGTGCTAGGCCTTGAGGCAGATAATGAAATAACTAAAACAGGATTGGCTTCTGACCTTGTAGCACAGGATATAGAATGGAAAAATTACTATTTGGGTCACCATGTTGCCCATCTCCCCAAAAGGAAGTTTCATAGGATCCTGGCATTTACAGCCTGAAAACACCTTGCAGATCACTTACAACACCCTTACTTTACAAATGAGGAAGGTCAGGACCATAGAGAGGAAATGATATGTACAAGAAGTGAAATTGGTCTCTCTTTGGAAAATACATGTGAAAGAAATACAGTGGCATTCAAGGGGGGGAAGAACTTAGATAGGCCCTTCAGGATTTCTTCAACGCAGATGTAAAAAGTGTGGCCAGTATTTGGACCAAGATTCTACAATTAAAAAGTAGTAAGAAAAGAGTAAAGTACCATAAGATACCTTATTTAAGACAGTTGTGCTGTCTTATGTTATTTGTTGTTTAAAACATTGACCCTACTGAAAGGGAATGCATGGAAGAGAACCAATTTCAAAGGGCTAAGAACTTGGTGGCTGTGGGAGATTTGGAGGAACAAAAACAGACCTGTTGTCAACATCTCAAACCACTCCACTTGAATGACTCCTTATTCCAGTGTCCTGAACTAAAACAGTGCTGTAAAGAATGCCCAACCTCATTATGGGGTGCACACAGGTGCTCACAGTGGGTCAGGGCATGGGGATCTCTGCAGGATGGAGTTGTTTTCTGGACAAAGATACTGAGCTAGGTCTTTCCACTCTCTTCCCCCAACTGAAAGTGTCTTTTCCTTTCTCATAGTTCTTAGCACTTGAGCACTCCTGTGTACTTGATAAGAACACAGTATTTACCATCAGAAAACCTGACTTCAAGTGATGGCTTGCCTCAGGCTGGTCATTTAACCTCAGGATTGTTTCCTTACTTTTCCTGGGAGGGATTGCATTAGATAGTCTCTGTGTATTGTTTCCCTTTTAAATTCTTGGCCCATTTTGCCTGTTACTATTGGAATATGTGTTCTTTCTTCCCGATTTAAAATTCTGTGAGGGCAGAGAGGAGGATATTTGTCATTCTCCCCAAGACATATCACCTAGTGACTTTTTTTTTAAGTGAGGCAATTGGGGTTAAGTGACTTGCCCAGGGTCACACAGCTAGTAAGTGTTAAGTGTCTGAGGCCAGATTTGAACTCAGGTACTCCTGACTCCAGGGCCTGACTCCACTGTGCCACCTAGCTGCCCCCACCTAGTGACTTTTAATAAATAGTTCTAAAACTGAACCTGCATGCTATGTGGACAGGGAAGACTCCAGTCTGAATGTAAACTCCAGTGTGTTTTAAGGTCTGGAGGGTAATTAAGAGTGGGTTAATTATTAGAGCCACTGAATGCCAGCAAAAGGGATAGGGAGTCTATGGGGGCTATGAATGGCTTACAGAAATGTCGGGGGAACAATTTTGACTGAGGAGCCTATGCATGAAGGGACAAGACAGAAGGGAAGGAAACAAGTGAGAGGGTAATTGTCATCTAGTCCTGAAGAGCTGGGTATCTAAGCTTGAGTTTTTTCTTCATCAGAGCAGTTAAGTGCCCATTTGAGAGAGGAGAATTGCTAAGGAAATGTTGATAGGACCTGACAATTTTGTTTCTTAGCTTACTGGCTTCTTCTATGGGGACCAGGACACACATAGATACTAGGCAGAGCAAACTTACCATGAAGGACTTTGGATTGGAAGAGGAGATAGTTTAGAACTCATGTGCTCCATTGCCAGAGATCTTGGCCCAGGCATCAGGAGGAGCATCTGACAATGGTGCAGCTGAGATCCCCTTACTTCCCATCAGAGGGACCTCCTATTGGATTTAGATAATGGTCTCTTCTCTTCCATGTGTGATCCCCCACCATTTCCCCCTGATCTCCAGATAGATGACAACTCACAATTTGTAGCATATCTTGGTTTAAACTGTCAAGAGGAAGACAGGTAAAATGAGGACATGAAAGCAGGAATGTAGGGATCCAGCCAGGGCCTGTGGCAGCTAAGCAGCTAAGATGAATGCCTTGTGAGTTTTTAAAAGACAATGCCTTTACTTGAAAGTTCTTATCACATTGAGAATTGGAAGGTTGTGGAAGGTTGAAAACTGCAGAGGTGGGCAATAAAATTAGAGGTGTCCACATGGGCAGAGATGATGTACCCATTAAGCCTGGCCTTGGGAGGGGGGGACTATTCAGTGTCTTCTGGTTACAGAGCTGTGGGGTATGGGGAATTGCCTATAGAATATCTGTTAAATGCTGTTTCATGTTCTGGGTCAGTTAAAGAGGTAGCAAGTGATCCACTGGCAGTGATGTGGGGGGTGGGGTGGGGGTGGGGGAAAGGTGTATTCAACTATTCGTGGTCTGTAATAGTCAAGGGAGGAAGAGTGAAAGCTATCCCCTGGGGATGACAATGGTAAGTGTTTGGCTACCTGTTCATACTGTTAGTAAAGAAGTATAACAATAAAACCCATCTCCTGGGGATGATGTGGAGATGTGCTCAGCTATCTCTTCATTGTCATGGCCAAAGGGGCAATAGTCTAAGGGATCCATCCCCCAGACATGAAGTTGGGGGGAGGTGTTCTCAGCCATCAATTCCTTGTGTTAGTCAAAGGGATAATAGTGAAAGGATGCCATGGGGATCATTCTCTGCTGTCTTTTAATTAATGTTGATAAAGGCTCTACCAGTAGAAAGGATCTCCTGATGTCTATCCTAAAGAGTATTCTCATCTGTCTCTTGCTCAATGTCAGGAAGCACCTTTACCTGGCATAGGATGATCTGGGGTTGATGTTGGGGTGTGGGGTGATGTCCTTCTGGGTCCTGTGGCTTAATTTATAAATAAAAGAACTTGTCCAGAGTCTGGCCTAACAGTGGACATGGAGGTATGTGCTCTTGGGTCATGTCTTTTGTGAGGATGACAATGGGACTTTGAGTTCATGGGATACCCAGGGATTTATTTCAGGAGGTATTTTCAGCTACCTTCTAATTCTGCTCATTTGTTAAAAGGGCAACAGTGTTCTCGGTGCCCTGGGGTTGATGTTGGGGGGTGGTCTTACCTCCCTCTTCATCACTATTATGTTAAGAGCATTAATAGATCTCCTGGGGTTAATAATGGGGGTTCTCCTCAGTCCCTAGTTGCCAGCATCTAGGGAAGAAGTGTTGGCTGGTATGGGAGGATCTATGGCAGATGTTGGAAGGTGTTCTGAGTCAAGTGCTTTGGGAGATGAGAGGTCTCAGGGTCCTTGGGATATCTTGTGGTGGACTTTGTGAGGTGTTTGCCTATGTCCCTTGTCTCAGAATATAGAGAAGAGGCACTGTCTGCCATGGTGTGGCCTGGGGTGGACTTTGGAGGATGTTTCCATCTGTCAAATGGTTTGGGATGTAGATCAAAGACAGGGCTTGAGGGTCCACGGGATCGCCTGTGGTGGCTCCTGGTGGCAGTTCCTACTGTATGGCCTTATGAAAGTGACAAGTATAGAGAGAAATGGATGAAGGTCTTGGCATCTCTCCCCAACTATCCCACTGGTGAGCCTTCAGGTGGACCCCAGGGTCACATGTATTATTTGCCAACTGGGGAGGGCCATGGGAAGGACTATACCCT
The DNA here is from genome assembly GCF_019393635.1 of Dromiciops gliroides. Lineage (NCBI taxonomy): Eukaryota > Metazoa > Chordata > Mammalia > Microbiotheria > Microbiotheriidae > Dromiciops > Dromiciops gliroides. Next base: position 656,617,714 of record NC_057862.1, on the reverse strand, counting down.
GAAGGTTCCTTCCAGCATGCTCCAGTGAGAACTGGAATATGATACTTGGGTCCTGCCTGAGCAGACTAGAACTGCTAAATCCCCATGTCCAGTAGTTACCTGAGGGTTCATAGCCTGTGGGCTCAGCATCAGGGACTTCAGGCTCAGAGCTTCCATGCCAGGCCTATGTGAAAGGCAGGATTCTTTCCAAGCCCTCATGAAATGGGCAGGGGATGGGGTCCCCCTACCTTTTCTGGTTGTCCTCCTGGATAGACAAGTACAAGTCTTCCAAAGATAGCATCATTTCTTGACACTGCACCAAGCTTTTCCGCACTTCTTCCTTGTGTAAATGCTTGGCTATAGCACTGTAGATCACAGAGTCTCTTCCTGGCTTCCCTCATAGCCCAGCTCTTGAGGGAGGCCCACACAACCAACTGGATTTCAATGGACTCTGTTCCACGTGTCCCCTTGAGGTGCCTTCTTGCAGTGACTGGAGGAGATAAGAAGAAATGGTTAGAGCAATGGACAGCCCATACTAATGATGAACAGGGCTACCTTATGGCCTAGAAGCTATTCTCTATGGCCATGTGGTAGGATGTTGGCTGAAGGAAGCCGACTAGCCATGGTCCAGCTGTCAGCCTTGCTTGCTATTTTTTATAGCCCTTGGACTTGGTGGCTTCCTGATGTTAGGTCTGACATGGGGAGGGATATTGGAGTTGGATTTTCAAGGGCACCATTACACCCTTTCCTGGTCACCCTCCCTCCATTTCTCTTCCCCACCCCTAACTGAAGTCACTCATGCCACTATTTTAGAGAGAGGACATGAAACTGGGACCTCCTTGACATTGGCACTTTCCTCTGCCCACACATCTAGTAGAATTCTAATAGATTCCGGGCTCCAAGCCTCCCCCATTGGAGTGCAGAAGTCTGAGGCCTCTGCATTCTTCTAGTGACTGCAGGAGACAAGAAGAAATGGTTAGAGCATTGGACAACCCACACAGTGAACAGGACTATCCCAGGGTCTAGATGCCATCTTCTATGGCCATGTGGAAAGAGGGGGCTGAAGGAAGCAGACCAGACAAGCTCAGGCAAACTTTGGGCCCTGCTCTCCATTCCTTATAACCCTTTGGACCTGGGGGCTCTTTGGGCTGAGGTTTGACATGAAGGGAGGGATATTGGGGTTGGATTGTCAAGGGCACCGTTACAGCCTTCCCTGTTTTCACCCCACAAAATCTCGGTGAGGTCACCCAAGCCAGCATTTTAGGGAGAGAGAATGAAACTGGGATCTCCTGAACACTAACCTGGGCCTCCACAGCCAGTGGATTTCAGAGGCAGGCCTTGGCCTCAGGTCTTCCTGGGCTGGAGGCCAGCTTGTTGCTCTCCAACAAGGTTCTCCCCATTTTACTAATGAGTGAGGATTGGGGCAGCTAGGTGGCACAGTGGATAAAGCACTGACCTTGGATTCAGGAGGACCTCAGTTCAATTTCAGCCTCAGACACTTGACACTTAACTAGCTGTGTGACCCTGGGCAAGTCACTTAACCCTCATTGCCCAAAACAAAAAACAAAAAAACTAATGAGTGAGAATCCTCTGGGAGGGGAATGACTTGCCTAGTCATGGACCTCCCCATGGGGAGGGGCTGGGACTTAAAGTGGGCGATTGACACTGAGTGCTCCCTTTACTCTGTCCAAGCCAATGGGTGAGCTGGGTTACTGCTCACAAGTGTAGGGATTGCAAGCCCTCAACTCCTCAGCCTTCCATCTATGGATAAAGAGGGAGCCTTCAATAGCAAGGATAGTGTTGGGGGAAGGACCCATTGGGACCCAAGGAGAGCAGACTGTCCAAGGGCAGGGGGTAGTACCTGAAGACTCTGCCAGAGAGTCTGGTGTTGCTGCTCTATTGTCATGCCCCTCAGACACCAAAGAAGTAATTGTGTCAAGCACACTGGCCATTTTCCTGGTGATCCTGTAAGGAAAGGACAAGATTAAAGTCTTCTCTAAGGCAAAATGCCCTGCTCCTTAAACCCCCAGGACAGGAGCTGGAGATGTTGTTCTGACATCTGCCCTCCTCTATAAACTGTCCAGCTCTGCAAGGCCCTCAGAGGTAAAGCATGGTGCCCACCACTGAACATGTGACTGCAGATGAGCTCTGAGCAGGGAGGGCACCCTCTGCCCTTGGGGACTGGCCATGACACTTTGTCTCTAGGGAACTCAGATAAAGAGCTGGAAGGGCCTTAGGAACCATGTGAGACTAGGCTGGAGGCTCCAACCATACTTAAACAGGAGGAAACTGAGACTCAGAGAAGCCAAAGGACATCTGGAAGACATCCTAGGGATAAAGCATCAGGAGAAGAACCCAGGCTTGGGGCCTGCAAATACAGAGACATTTCCACAGCCTCCCTAGCTCTCAAGAGGCAGGAATTTTCACTTGATGCCAAAGTGATCTTCAGCATCATCCTTATGGAGGACGAGCTGGAAACCGAAAGGGGAAAACGCTAGGATGTGGAAGTCCTGGTCCTGAGCACAGAACTCCCCCAGAACACCATGCCTATGAGACCTTCTCCGAAGAGGAACTGAAGCAGGCGCACGACCTTTTGACACGGGAGATGGGAGTGGTCAAGCAAGGAATGGGCCACGGCGAGCTGTCCCATGAAGCTTGTGCCCAGGTGTGGCAAGAAGGTTACAGTCAAGTGTTAGATCTTCCTGGGCAGAGCCAATACACACGAGCCAACTTGGCGAGCACAAAGGACAGGATTGAATCGCCTGAAAAGAGACTTGAGATCACTAGGGCTCACATGACCACAGAAGCCAAGAGAGCTGCAAACCTGGAAAGGAAGATGAAGATTTTACTTGGTGGCTACCAGTCTCGAGCCATGGGACTCGTCAAACAGTTGGATCATTTATGGGACCAAATCGAGCAGGCTCGCTTGGAGCTTGGTACTTTGGAGGAGCTCAAGAAACGTGAGGATTCAGCAATTCCCAGGAGGTTGGAAGGTCTACGAGAAGAAGTCCAGAGGCAGCAGCAGAGAGACTTGCAGATTTGCAGATCAGCAGAGATATGCAGATTTGCAGCTGGACAAAGAGGCTTTACAGTCAAAATGCAGGAACCTCGTGTGCATTTAGTTGCAGAAAGAGTCAGGGGCTGCTTCCCATCCTCTGCAGGAAAGAAGCTGATGGATTCTATGTGTAAATTGAATGATTCCTTTTAAATGCTTGCCTTCCAAGCTATGGAACATGATGGTGATGGAATCTAATTGTGGTATAAGAAATGACAAGCAGGATGATTTCAGAAAGGTCTGAAATGACTTGTATGAAGTGATGGATAATGAAGTGAGCAGAATTAAGAAAACGTTGTGCACAGAGACAGCAATGTTGTTTGATGAAAAACTGTGAAGGACTTGCACATTGCAATGATCCCAGACATTGAGACAGGACTTTTGATGAAACATACTATCCACCTCCAAAGACAAGACTGATATTGATGGAACACAGATTAAAGCTCGCTATTTTTCACTTTCTTTCATTGTTTTTTCTTTTACTCAAGTTTTCATGCACAAAATGATTAATATGGTAATATTAGGTAATCGTAATGTATAATCTATATCTAAGTACTTTCAGCCTGGGGAAGGGGGAAGGGAGGAGGAAAAGAGGGATGAAAATTGGAACACAAAAAATATGAATAAAGAAGCTTTATTACTTTAAAAAAAACCATTTGCTGTTCTCTGTAACTTTTCCTTTGTTGTTTGTTTTGAATGAATTCCATCACCTAGAATCTTTGGCTCCACAGGAATTTTCCGAGGTTAATTTATTCAGAGAAGCATTATTGCTTTAGAGCTGTCAGGTTGGCTAAAATTTATATTAGTTTTGACGTTTAAAATCATATTAGTTATTGGTTAAGCGTTCTTAAAAGTGTTGCCTGTGGCCGGACACGTCCGTACACCTCCAGCTGGAGGGCTGGAGGGCCGGCCTGCTCCGCAGCCAACCCGCCCCGGGCTCGAGACCACTCCTTCCCTTGATCTGGTTAAGGCGAAGCATCTGCTCGCCGGGATTTCACAGTGGAAAGATGACTGTCTAGAGTTATCGGAGCACAGCCAGAGGAGCCGGGGCCCCGACCTGCCGCTGCCTGTCGCTTCTTCCCTGTCGGACGCTCGTTTCGATGCCGGCCAGCCCCGGGACGACCCAGGAGGAGGGCCTTCACCCGCGCATAGGGGCGCTGCTGCGGCTGACCCCGGCTCGCTCGGCTCGGAGGCGGACTAAGCATGGCCGGCCAGGCCGGAGGGAGGCTCCCCAGCCCAAGCCAGCTCGCAGCGTGGGACGCAGCGCGGAATCCCGCGCGCAGCTCGGCGCCAGGGAGCGCCTCTCTGCTGCGGCCCGACGCAGCGGCCGACTCGGGGGCCCGGAGCGCGGTGGCGGCCCTGCAGCCTGAGAGAGCCAGCGAGTGAGCGGTGCGTGGCGCACACGTGGGGAGCCCTGGAGCGGGCAGCCTCGGGCTCTGCCATGGGGGGCTCGCTCCGAGCCCTACCCGGGCTCCTGCTGCTGCTGCTGTCCGCGGCCGGGGTCTCCGGGCTCGCCTTCACCGAGGACGTGCTGACCCTGTTCGGGGGGAACCGGAGCCTGTCCGCGGCTCAAGTGGGTCATCTGCTGGATCACATGGGCGCTGCAACCCGGCCGACAGCCGACCAGCTGCAGCACTTGAACTTGCACTATAACCAGTGTTTGTTGAAGAGATCTTTTCCATTTACGGGCTCTCCAATGACACGAGGGTCAACAGTTCTAACTTCTCTGAGATATGTCCAGCCATCTTACAGCAGCTGCCGTTCCATCCTTGTGATCACCGTGTAAAATACAAATCCAGACCCATCACCTGCACAAATGTGGGGATATGGATTTCTTTCGGTGACTATCATTAACATGGCATCTCTCCTGGGACTGCTTTTGACTCCATTGCTAAAGAAGCCATATTTTCCCAAGATTTTGACTTATTTTGTGGGACTGGCCATTGGGACTCTCTTTTCAAATGCAATTTTCCAGTTTATTCCAGAGGCATTTGGATTTGATCCCAAAGTTAATAACTATGTTGAAAAAGCAGCTGCCGTGTTTAGTGGATTCTATATTCTCTTCTTTGTTGAACGAGTGCTTAAGATGCTATTGAAGATTTATGGACCCAATGATCATGTTCACTCTCAGAGTGATGACTTCATTCCTTCCCAAGAAAAAGCAACCTCCCCAGTCCCCAAAGCGGCTGCCATCAACGGAGGCAAATGTTATGCAAACCCAGCAGTAACACAGCCTAATGGACATCTCCATTTTGATAACGCCAGTGTGGTTTCTCTCCAGGAAGCGAAAAAGGAACCAAGTTCTTCATGTACCTGTTTAAACGGGCCCAAGCTGTCAGAAATAGGCACCGTCGCCTGGATAACCCTCTGTGATGCCCTCCACAACTTTATTGATAGTTTGGCCATTGGTGCATCGTGCACCCTATCTCTTCTTCAGGAACTTAGCACCTCAATAGCAATCCTGTGTGAAGAGTTTCCTCATGAATTAGGGGGCTTTGTGATCCTCCTCAATGCAGGAATGAGTGCTCGGCAAGCTTTGTTTTTCAACTTTCTTTCAGCATGCTTCTGCTATGTTGGGCTATCCTTTGGCATTTTGGTGGGCAACAACTTTGCCCCAAATGCTATTTTTGCAATAGCTGGTGGCATGTTTCTCTATATTTCTCTGGCAGACATGTTCCCTGAGATGAATGATATGCTAAGAGAAAAAGTAACTGGAAGAAAAAAAAAGATTTAACCTTCTTCCTTATTCAGAATGCTGGTTTGCTAACAGGATTCGCAGATATACTTCTCATTACCCTGTTTGCCAGAGAAATTGAGTTGGAGTAATCTGACTTCAAAGATGGCTGAGTTAATGAAGACAATTAACCAATAAAAAAAATATGAAGAATTCTTTAGTCTGCATGGGGGCTTTCAGTTGATCCACTGAGTTAAAAGATAACCTTGTTTTCTTTTGCAAGTCACAGACAACCTGTTATTGGTTCCAGGCCCCTGAAAGGGCTCATCAACCATATGTTACAAAAAATAAATCCGAAAGTTGGGTTTTCTTTTCCTCTTAAATGCAGCTTACCATTTCCTTCGTCGGTAAATAGTTAGTGTCGCATATTATATGTAACAGAGAACCACAGGACAGCTGAGCCGTATGCATTTCATATGACCCTTTGGCAAATAAGTCATGAAGTTGAAGAAAAATTATTAAAGGTTTTCCAGTCCTTAATCATAGTAGAATATGGGAGCAAAAGCTCATGTGGTTTCAGGGCAGGTTAATTCTCATTAATTGGTTGCAGCGATTTCATGGCCAAGCCCATCAAAACATGGAAGAGAATCAAAACTCTTTCAGCATGCATAGAAGTGATGCTGAGGTCTTAATTATTAATTAATGCAAACAAGAAAGAGACCACTTTCAGCTTCTGATCTGCTCTTTTTATGTGGTTTAAGGACTTGTAGATTTATTTTGAAAGCCCCTCTTAAAAAGAGAAAGCTTATGAAAAGCCAGCTAGGTGGCACAGTGGATAAAGCACCTGCCCTGGATTCATAAGGACCTGAGTTCAAATCCAGCCTCAGACACTTGACACTTACTAGCTGTGTGACCCTGGACAAATCACTTAACTCTTATCAAAAATAAAAAATAAAAAAAATTTAAAACTTATGAAAAACCCTAACATTCTAAGCATTCCAAAAATTTAATTAACTATGTGCTCTCTGAATTATATGAATATTTTATGCCAAAGGTCAGTTTCACTTAGATTTGGGCTTGTTAGGCCAGAAGATTTTATTCTAAATGCCTGGCATTCACAAATTTTATTGTGGCTTATGTTGTTACTGAGTGGCAGATCAACATTCAAGAAGATTAAAATGCTCAGTGTCAATATATGATGAATATTTTTTCATAGAGGGCTTGTTTGTTCATGAAAAGAAACAGTAAAGTTTTAAGCAATTCTAAAGAAGGGGCAAATGTTGGTTCAGCAAGGTTTTTCCAAATGCATAAAAAACAACTGGACTGATATAAGCAAAGGGTTAATAAATAGAAGGATGTGGTCACAGTTTCTTTATGGGAAACTACTTGATCTTTAAAAAATTGCCTGTTTTTTCATCAATTTATGTTTTGCCTTTGTAGTTTAAGTACCTCAATACAAAATAACTCAGGTTATTTTTCTACAGTGTGATAAGGATACAGAAGAGACCAATCTATCCCTTCATTTGGGAAACAATGCTCTTGGTGAATTGGCCTAAATGATTGTAACTCAGTAATTGGTCTTAAAATGTGAAAATGATTAAGTTCTTGAAATAAGTGGTGATCTTTCCCCTCCAATTGCATAGTGTTTTTATGCAGCAATAAAATGGACTTGATGAAAAAAAAAAGTGTTGCCTGTGAGTAAATTCTCAAATAACAATTAACTGTACATTTTTTAAAACTCAACGCTTGAACTGTATCTCTATTAGGGCAGACAGAAGGAGTATGCATAGACAGAGGGTGTGTGTCTAAGGGGAGTTTGATGTGATGCTATGAAAAAAACCCTTAAGAACTGACAAAAAGGTCCAAATTGGGAGAGGAGGAAAGGGAGGAAGAAAGGGGTAAATCACAGGATATGAAGAGGCACCAAAGACCTCTTACAATAGAAGGCAAGAAGAGAGGGGGTGAATACTGTTACAACTTTAGACTCCTTGGGCTTGGCTCAACTGGGGAAAACCAGACTTATTTAGTAGGGTATAGAACTTCATCTCACCCAATCAGGAAGTAAGAGGTGAAAGGGAAAAGAAAAGGGTGGGGCCTTGATGGAAAGGAGGGCAGATTGAGGTGATGATCAGAAGTAAAACACTGCTGAAAGGAGAGAGAAAAGCCTAAACAAGGTAGGAAATAGAATGCAGGGATGTGAGTAATTGTAACTGAATGTGAATGGCATGTTCCCTCCAGAAATCATTGTTGGTCTTTGTCTGCCTTGAGAGCAATAGGCAGAGGACCTGGGAGTGCATCCTATCTGAGTCCCATTCTACTTGTACCACATTTGGGACGTTGCTGTCCTTCTTGAGGCTCACTTTGGCATCAAGTGAGTATTCCTACTGCTGGAGAGCTGAGCTGGTGAGGCTGGGAAAATGCCTCTGGATTTGGAGGATTCTCAGAAATCCTGGGTTCTTTTCCCAATGCTTAATTCCAAGAGACTCTTAGGGATGTCCTTAGGCTCACAATTCCCTCTCCTCCTCAGATCAGCCACAACCACTAAGTTCTATTACTACATCTTTGAAGATTGAACTCTTGGCATTTTTTTTCATGTGAATGCTTCCATCTAGCCAGGAAAGGATGGAGGTAATGAGGAAGAAGGCAATCCAAGAGAGAAGAAGAAGAGCCAGGAGTTTCATAAGGACAACTCTGACTCAGTGTGTCATTGAAAATGATGAAAAGGGGCAGCTAGATAGCGAAGTGGATAAAGCACTGGCCCTGGATTCAGGAGGACCTGAGTTCAAATGTTCAAATCCGGCCTCAGATACTTGACACTTACTAGCTGTGTGACCCTGGGTAAGTCACTTAAACCTCATTGCCCTGCAAAAAATTAAAAAAAGAAAGAAAAAGAAAATGATGAAGAGTATGGTTTCAGAAAAACCTGGGAAGTTTGATACAAACTGATGCAAAGCAAAGTGAGCAGCTCTAGGAGAACACCTTACACAGCCACAGCTGTCATTTGATTCAGTAAATCAGACACTTTTGGTGATACTAGAGGGAAGAGACAAGGGCTTTCATTTTCTCCTTACCACCAGCCATACCCCATGGTGGCCAGTTCTCATCTCTGGACAAGCAGGCATCAGATTTCTTCTCCAGGTCACAACCTTTCCAATTTAGAGAGATACCTTTGTGTCCCCCAAGTCTGCTCCAACACAGTCTTCCTTAAGCATCCAGGACAGGAGCTTGAGGTGCTGTGCCTCCTGGCCACCCTCCTCTGTACACTCCAGCTTTTCAAGGCCCTCAGAGCTAACAACCCAGGGTGCCTACCACTGAACATGTGACTGCACTCTGTACAGGGGGATTCCCTCAACCCTTAGGGATTGTCCAAGCACAGTTTCCTTTTTCTAAGGATCCCAGATGAAGAACTGGAAGGGCCTTAGGGGCCATCTGAGCCCAGTCTGGAGCCTCAACTCCCACTTATAGAGGAGGAAATGGAGGCTCAGATAAGCCATAGGACATTAATGTGAGCCTATAGGAAGTAGCTATAAAGAGAAAAACCCAGGTTTGGGGGCTCCAAATGCAGACACTTCCACATCCTCCCTAGCTCTCAAAAGGCAGGAATATTCACTTCATGCCAAGGTCATTGTCCTAAAATGTCAGTGACATCCCCATTGTGACTCCCAAAAAGGATGTGGCAAAGATCCTCTGCCTATTGTCCCCAAGTCAGAGCAAGCCCATGATCTTTGTGGAGGGAATATTTGTTATTAACCCATTTTCTAGGTGGGGAATCAGAGGCCCAGCAGGGGAAATATCTGACCAGGTAGTTCTTGGTGCACCCAGGTCTCCTGACTTCTCTCAGTTGAGCAGATCCAGTTATTCAGGCCCTTCAGTGAACATAACTGCTTCTATTGCTCCCACAGACTCATGCCTAAGTCAGAGTCTGAATAATGGAGATGAGCAGTTCTCCAGTTTTTCTGCTGATCTGCAACTCCAAGCCCCTCCAAAAACTGGACTGTAATGCATTCATCCTCAAGAGAACAAGCCTAAGAAGACACACACTTCATCCATTGAAGCCCAAGGAAATTCATGCCTAGGCTCCTCCTTACCTTTCTTTTAAACATAGTGGCAGAGACTTTATTTACAGAATCAATAATAAGAACTTAGCTCAGGTGAGTTATTTTTTTTAATGAATCTTTATTTGTAGCTTGACAGAAATTGGGCTAAGCTCCACATTCAGCTGGCCCTGTGTGCACTTGGATAGGATTGTTCCCAGTGTCTTGAATGACAGTCTTTCCTGACCCTCAGGGACTTTGTGTCTCTTCTTAGTCCTGCCTTCAGAATGCTCATCACAGTGGTGGAAGCACTTTTCAGAGATTCAGTGTCTATCCCAGTGCATGCTCTTTTTCTTCCTTCTTTGTTCCTTCCTGCTGGCACTGCTGGAGGATCTCTTGTGCCCTGGCTCAGCCTTTCTTGAATCCCTGCTTGACTTCTCTGCTTTCTCCAGCTGACTTTGGTGGAGCTCAGGTGAGCCACTTAAGTATTGATGACCTTGTCTGGTCTCTGCCCTGGAGTCCTTCTCAGCAGATTTCCTAAAGCCAAAACCTTTCCTTGTCTTTCTGGTCCTGTGTTGGGACGCTACTGAGGATGATGCCAGTATTTCCTCCCTGTCCATATTCATTCTAACATCTTTTTTCTTCTTTGCTTTTTCTTTGTTGTCTCAGTTATGCTTTCTCACAGGTGTCTCATCTTCAGAGGATTCAGATGGACTAGGGGGTGGGGTTTGAAGCCCACAGCCCTTCTCCCCAGGTGTTCTGGTTTCACCATCCAAATTCCTGTATCCTTGGGGCTGGGGGAGCCTATAATTAGCCACATGGTCCACTCGGATACTTCTTCCTCTTTATCTTGTTCCATTCAAATTGTCAATGGTTCAAACTGTGTTTCTCTGATCTTCATAGCAAAGGAAACACAATGCTTTGGACTCTCCGGTCTCCTTATCTCATAAGAGATTAATGTTAACAATTTTGTCTTATTGAGAAAACACAGCTGATATCTCCTTTGGTGAATTCTCTAGGCGAGCCTCCCAGGAAGATGCAAGCTCTGTTCTTGTACATGGTGTGCCAGGTACTTTCTCAGCCACCTGGAACTCTGTCTCCCATGTCTTCAACTCATTGATGAGCTTCACATTGCTTAGAGCATTCTTCTTCTTTTTCACAGAGAAATGAGGGTTAAATGACTTGTCCAGATTCACACAATTAGCATCAAGTGCCTGAGGCTGGATTTGAACTAAGGTCCTCCTGAATCCAGGGCCGGTGCTTTAGCCATTGAGCCACCTTGCTGCCCCTTCCATTGTCTCTTGAAAAAGTTTTGCATCCAGTACTCAAGACTTTCTGTAAAAGTGTTCCCCTTCTGTCATCCCAGGACCTCAAAGCACAAATAAGGACTACATTCAATTCTATTACTTGTCATTTCCATAGAAGACACAGAGCTGAAGTTGCCTCTCAACAAAACTGTCTCCTAATTAGAGAGACAGGTTCTCTCTACTTTCCCACCTTCACCCTCAGCCTTACTGTCACCTCTGGGCCACTGCAGACAGAAGAAAGCCCTGCGATGGCCAGAGCAGCCTCAGACCAGCCCACTCCATTCCATGACACCCCTCAGGCCTCAGCTGGTGCCAAGTCTGGCCCCCAGGAGGCTTGAGTCCTGGGCTGAGAGGAGGGGAACCCTGGGGAGGCACCTCTTCCCCTCAGTCCCCTTGACCTTCTGCCCTGGAGGTGGCCAGAGCTGGGCACCTGGAAGCCGCTGGGAGAGCTGAGTCCTCCCCTGAGGCCAGGCCTCCCAGGGTAGCCTGTTTAACCCCTTACCTGCCCAAGGACTAGCAGAGTGGAAACAAAGACTCCTTTCTCAGTGGAGGCCTCCTTCCCTCCTCTGGGAGGATTAAGCAGGGAAACAACGAGTGTTTCAGTAGGTCCAGAGTGTAGAACAAAGGCTAAGAGGGGTCATCTTCAGGTCTAGGGCATGAACTCATTGGCAACTCCTTATCTCTAGATCAATCCAGTCCCAGACATGTCTGGATCAGTTACCAGTCTGCTGGGCATTGCACTAGAGGGATCCCTGCACTTAGAGGGCTTCCTCTCCACACATACACTCACTTTCTGCCATCTCTAGAGATGTTAGCATGCAACCTAGGGTGGAAAGCAGAGGACATGGACGGCAGGATGTTCAACCCCATAGGGATCACTGAATCTAGAATGTCAGGGCTGAAATCAAAGGGAAAGTTGCTTGGCCCCGGTTGCCTCACCAAAAAACCAAAACAAACCAAAACAAAACAAAACAAAAATTCTTCACAAGAAATTCACAGAAGACAGGGCTGAACTGAATATGAAGGGATGATATCTGTAAAGCATTTATGTTTTGTTCTTTGTAGGGCAGACGGGGAGGGGTGTCATGTCTGGGGCTGGATTTGAGCTTGGGGGGGCCTCCTGGGTCCAGGGCTGGTGCTTTGTCCACTGTGCCACCTAGCTAATCCATGATGACATCATTAAAATATGGTTGAGGTGTAGGAGGAATAAACTGGGGGAGGGAGAAGGGGAGAGATGGTCTGGGGAGGGGTATTTCACATGAAGGAAACAAGAAGAAAGCTTATGGAGGAGAGTAGAAGAGAGGGAAGGAGTTGGGGAGTGAGTGAACCTTAATATCATCAGAATTTGCTCAAAGAAGGACTAACATACATACTCAAGTAGGTATTGTAATATACTTTTGCCCAGGGTGGTGGTGGGGGAGAAGGGGGGGCGGAAGGGATGGAGGAAAGGACAGAGTCGGGGAGAGAGCAGTAAAAGCAAAACACTTTCAAGGAAGATGAAGATGTTCTGCATTATTGCACCAGTATGACATATTGAATTGCTTGATCTCATAGAGAGGGTTGAGGAGGGAGGGAGGAAGAAAAATGTAGAACAGAGAATTAGCTCAGGGACCCTGATCTCATTGGAGTGGGCTCATGGAGGGAATCGCTTTCATATCCAATTGGGAGGAGCAATCTATTTAACCCTGCAGGAAAATAGGAGGGGAAGTGGACAAGGAAGGAAGGGTGAAAAAAGGGAGTGCAGAGCAAGGGAGAGGATAGTCAGAAGTAAGGCACCTCTGAGGAGGAATAGGTAAAAAGAAGATAGAGTAAATGTCATGGGAAGGGAGTGGGATGGAGGGAAATAGTTATGATGATTGATTATAATGGCAAAATGTATAGTACCTACTTTGCTGGATTTTCGTGAAGAAGATTCTCTGTCAAGCTTAAGGTACTATGTAGAGGTTGTGATGAATAGGAAGCTATCGGGAAAACCTGGAGAGACCTACATGAGCTGAAGCAGAGTGAAATGTACTGTATACAAAATAAAAGCAATAGTGGGGGATGATCTGCTGGGAATCATGTGGTTGTTTTCAGCAAGGTGATGATCCAATGTAACCCTGAGGGACTTATGAAGATTGTAGCCCATCTGCAGAGAAAGAACTGATAGTATCTGAAAACAGATGGAAACACATTAAAAATTTTTTTTTTCATTTCTTCTTTGACAATTCCTTAATCTGAAGTTTTGGGTTTTTTTGACTGTTTTCTCTCACAACTAGCTAATATGGGAATTTTTCCATGACTACTCAGGTATAACTTATTTTTAATTGATTGAATTCTTGTGGGGGAGGGTGGGAATGGAGGAGGGAAGAGAAGTTGGAACACAAAGTTTTTTTTAAAATTGATGTTAAAATTCTGTTTTTACATATATTTTGGAAAATAAAATTCTATAAAAAATTTTTTAAAAATGTAAAAGACATAAAGCAATCTGTTACAGGCTACATATGTGCAATCACATTCAACACATTTCTGCATTAGTCCTGTTGTGAAAGAAGAATCAGAAGAAAAGGGACAAACCTCGAAAAAGAGGGGAAAGAAAACAACAAAAAAGTAGAAACAGTATGATTCAATCTGCATTCAGAATCCATAGTCCTTTTTTCTGGATGTGGAGAACATTTTCCATCATGACTTCTTTGGAGTAGTCTTTGCCATTGTATTTCTGAGAAGAGCCAAGTCTATCACAGTTGATCATCACACAATGTTGCTGTTACTGTGTACAATGTTTTTCTGGTTCTGCTCACTTCAGTCAGCATCAGTCTACTTAAGTTTTTCCAGGTTTTTCTGAAATCTGCCTGCTCATGATTCTTTTTTTTTAATTATGAAAGTATTTTATTATTTCCCAGGTACAGATAGAGATAATTTTCAACATTTGTTTTTATGAGATTTCTAGCTTCAAATTTTTCTCCCTCCCTCCCTCCCCTCCCTCCCCCCTCTCCCCTCTCCAAGACAGCAAGTAATCTGATATGTTATATATATATATATACAATCACATTAAACAAATTTCTGCATTAGTTTTGCTGTGAAAGAAGAATCAGAGCAAAGAGGAAAAACCTCAAAAAAGAAAAACAGCAACACCAAAAACAAAAGAAATAGAATGGTTCAATCTGCATCCATATTCCACAGTTCTTTTTTTTCTGGATTTAGAAAGTATTTTCCATGATGAGTCCTTTGGAACTATCTTGGACCATTGTATTGCTGAGAAGAATCTATCATGGTTGATCCACACATTATGTTGATACTGTGTACAATGTTCTCCTGGTTCTGTTTATCTCACTCATCATCAGTTCATGCAAGTCCTTCCAGGTTTCTCTGAAATCTGCCTGCTCATAGGTTATTACAGCACAATAGTATTCCATTACATTCATATACCACCACTTGTTCAGCCATTCCCCAATTGATGGTCACTCCCTTGATTTCCAATTCTTTGCCACCACAAAGAGAGCTGCCGTAAATATTCTTGTGCATGTAGCTCCTTTTCACTCTTTTATTATATCTTTGGTATACAGACCTAGTAGTGGTATTACTGGATCAAAGGGTATGCACAGTGCCAAAGTGCTTTGGGCATAGTTCCAAATTGCTCTCCAGAATGGTTGGATGAGTTCACAACTCCACAACAATACATTAGTGTTCCATTTTTTCCCTCCAGCACTCATTTTCCTTTTCTGTCATATTAACCAATCTGATAGGTGTGAGGTGTTACTCAGAGTTCTTTTCATTTGCATTTCTCTAATCAATAGTGTTTTGGGGGTTTTTTTTGCAGGGCAATGAGGTTTAAGTGACTTGCCCAGGGTCACACAGCTAGTATCAAATGTCTGAGGCCAAATTTGAACTCAGGTCCTCCTGAATCCAAGGCCAGTGCTTTATACACTGTACCACCTAGCTGCCCCATCAATAGTGGTTTGTTTTTTCATATGGCAATAGATAGCTTTGATTTCTTCATCTGAAAACTGCCTGTTCATATCCTTTGACCATTTGTCAATTGGGGAATGACTTGAATTCTTATAAATTTGTGAAATCCTGCTTCTCATTTCTAATAGCACGATAACATTCCATTGCTATCATATAGGACAGCTCCTTCAGCCATTCCCCAATAGATGAGCATCCCTTTGATTTCAGAGCTGCCCTTCCATATTCGATGATCTCCTTTGGCTTGAACATCGTGCAGTCCCTATGGTTTCCACCAGACTGTGTAGGCCTGTGTAGTTGGTAAGTACTGCATACAGTGCTTATGTGTTGGAAGCCCTTTGAGGGCAGGGATCTCTTGGACTAGCATCTGCAAGGAGATCCTAGTACAATGCCCAGCAGGCAAGTAACAGATCTAGAAATACATGTTAAATAATTGATTTGGAGACAACTTGGTGCTAATTTGTTCCCAACACCTGAAGACGACCCCTCTTTCCTGTTGTTGTTTTTTTAAAGATTTAAATTTTGGACTTCTATTTTCCAAATTACATGTAAAAGCAAATTTTGACATCAATTTTTTTTTGTGGGGCAATGGGGGTTAAGTGACTTGCCCAGGGTCACACAGCTAGTAAGTGTCAAGTGTCTGAGGCCTGATTTGAACTCAGGTACTCCTGAATCCAGGGCTGGTGCTTTATCCACTGAGCCACCTACCTGCCCCAGACATAATTTTTTTTTTTAAACCTTGTGTTCCAACTTCTCTTCCTCTCTCCCCTCTGCCCCCCCACTCCAAGGACTCAAACAATTCAACATAAATTATACATGAGTAGTCATGGCAAACAATTCTACCTTATCTAGGTTGTGAGTGGAAGCAGATGAAAACAAAACTTCAGATTAAGGAATTGTCAAAAAAAAAAAAGTGTTTCAGTCTGTTTTCAGATACCATCAGTTCTTTCTCTGTAGATGTACTGCAATTTTCCTAGATTCTTCAGAGTTATATTGGATCATTGCCTTGCTGAAAATAACCACGTGCTTCCCAGCAGGTCATCTTACACTAATGCTGTTATTTTGTATGCAGTACTTTTCTCTCTGCTTCAGTTCATGTGGGTCTTTCCAGGTTTTTCTGATAGCATCCTGTTCCTCACAATTTCTACATAGTACCTTGAACTTGACAGAGAATTTTCTTCACAATAGCCCAGCAGAGTAGGTACCATACATTTTGACCTTGTAGTCAATAAACATAACTATTTCCCTCCCTCCCATTCCCTTCCAATGATATTTATTCCATTGTCTACCTTATTTTGCCCTCATCCTCCTCATAAGTGTTTTGCTACTGACTGTCCCCTCCCTCACTCTACCCTCCCTTCATTCACACTTCCCTCACTATCTTCTTCCCTTCCTGCTTTCCTGGAGGGTTAAATAGATTACTCTTCCCCATTGGATGTGTGTGTGTGTTATTTTTCCTGTTGTTTTATGCTGTGGAGGTCCTTAAATCCTCTCTGATGAATCCTCACCCAGGAGGGAAGGAGGGCCGGGGCTGATAAGGAGTCTTTGTTTTCAGAACTCCTTCTACTTAAGTAGCTAAGGTGTTAACTAGGCTGCCAGTAGGAGGCTGGCCTCAGGTGAGAACTCCAATCTCCTTCCAGAGCCTATATAAGCCTCAGGGAACCCAGAGGGACCAAATCCTGGTGGGAGGAGGCAGCTTGGGCAGGCCCAGCTCCAGCCCCTTTCTCCCAGGCAAAGGGGCAAGAGGAGTGGTGCTCTCTCTACACAACCCAGAAAGAGGACGCTGCTGTTGGGAGCCGGTGAAGACCAGAAGCACAGGGCACTGCCTGTAGAGGGGGCCTACTCCAGTATGGCAGAAGCAAAGAAACTCAAGCTAAACAACACTGTGTTGCCCTCAGAGTCCATGAAAGTTATAGCGGAATCCATGGGCATCGCTCAGGTGCCTGAAGAGATCTGCCAGCTATTGGCAGATGAAGTTAGCTCTCGTGTTAAGCAGATTGCACAGGAGGCCCAGAAATTTATGAGCATGGGCAAGCGTCGGAAGCTCACCACAAGTGATATAGACTATGCCCTTAAGGTGAAGCATGTTGAGGCTCTGTATGGGTTCCACACCCAAGAATCCATTCCATTCCAGTCTGCCTCTGGTGGGGGACAGGAACTTTATTTCTATAATGAAAAAGAGGTGGATTTAAATGACATCATTAACACTCCCCTACCTCCCGTCCCCCCTGATGTCTGCCTCAAAGCTCACTGGCTGAGTATTGAGGGTGTTCAGCCAGCTATTCCAGAGAACCCACCCCCAGCCCCCAAAGAGCTACAAAAGGCTGAAGCAACACAGCCCTTGAAGGCTGCAAAGCCAGGCCAGGAAGAGGACGGAACAGTGAAAGGCAAAGGTCAAGGAGCTGAATTGGCTAATGCAGGGAAAAGGAAAAGAAAAGGAAAAGGAAAGAAAGATCCACCCCTGATGGAGGGTGCCCCAGTGAGAGTGAAGCCCCACAGTCTCCATGAGTTGTCTGTGGAGCAGCAGCTGTACTACAAGGTGATAACAGAAGCCTGTGTAGGGTCCAGTGAGGCTAAGAGAGCAGAAGCTCTCCAGAGCATTGCTACAGACCCTGGCCTTTATCAGATGTTGCCAAGGTTTAGTACTTTCATCTCTGAGGGGGTACGAGTGAATGTTGCTCAGAATAACTTGGCCCTCCTTATCTACCTGATGCGAATGCTGAAGGCTCTGCTGGATAACCCAACGCTGTACCTGGAGAAATATGTCCATGATTTGCTTCCTGCTGCGATGACTTGCATGGTGAGCAGACAACTGTGTCTTCGACCAGATGTGGAGAATCACTGGGCACTCAGGGATTTTGCAGCCTGCCTGGTAGCTCGGATGTGTCAATTCAGTACAAGTACCAACAACCTCCAGTCCCGGATCACCAAGATCTTCACCAAGAGCTGGGTAGATGAGAAGACTCCCTGGACTACTCGCTATGGCGCTATTGCTGGCCTGGCAGAACTTGGCCACGATGTGATTCAAACCCTGATTCTGCCACAGCTTCAGCAGGAAGGCGAGCTGATTCGAAGGGTCCTGGATGGCCCTGTGCTGAGCAACCTGGACCGGATTGGAGCTGACCGTGTGCAGAGCCTCCTCTTGAAACACTGCGCCCCTGTGCTGGTGAAGCTTCGGGCGCCACCAGATAATCAGGAGGCTTTCCAGGCAGACTTTGGTTCCCTGGGACCTCTTCTGTGTTCTCATGTGGCCAAAGCCCGGGCCCAGGCTGCCCAGCAAGCCCAGCAATTGACCAGGACCACACTGACCATCACGCAGCCCCAGCCTATGCTGACGCTCTCCCAAGCCCCCCAGTCAGGCCCTCCAACCACTGGGCTGCTGAAGGTCCCTGTTCAGACAATCAAGGGGTCCTCAAGGGCTGTGACCCCTCTGCCCCAGCCCTCCCTACCTCCAACCAAGTTCATAGTCAGGTCGTCTTCCTCTGGTGCCTCATCTTCACAGCGGGTCCTGTCTCTTAGCACAGCAGCCTCTGGCTCTGGCTCTGGCTCTACCACTGCCTCTCCTGTCCCCACCACAGGCCCCAGAACCCAGCCTATCCTAAAGTTTGTCTCCACTGCAACAGCAGCCGCTCCTAGCCAAGCTCCCCAAGGGGCAGGCAGTGTCCAGAAATACATTGTTGTATCTCTTCCACCATCTGGGAAAATCGAGGGGGGACAGATTTCCCACCCTTCCCAAGCTCCTCCTTCTTCATCTTCTTCCCCCTCTCCCCTTGGGGGTGGCTTCCTTTCTGGAGGAAAACAGGATGTTGGGGATAGACCCCCTCCAGCTCCTGGTACCCCTGAGGGCAATGGTTCTCATCACTCCCATTCCAGCTCTCCTCAGCCTGGGCCCTGAAGGCTTCATACAAAGGCTCCTACAAAGTGCTCTTCTTATATTCAAATACGAATTCTCATTCACATCAGGACATTTTGGTTTGGGGTGAGGAGCAGTCACCTCTCCCCATCAGATGCTATCTTCAGATATGTCCCATTGTACTAACCCTTCACCAAAATAAAACAGCTCGGTGTGTAAACACAAAAAAGAAACCAAAAATGCCCTGACCAAGTCAAGCTCATCAATGGGCTAATGGAGCAGGAGGTGGAGCCAGGGGTGGCCAAGAAGGGACCTGGCATGACCAGAACAGGCACAATGCTTGGATCTTCCTGGGATGGCTCTTATATGAATTGACCGAAGGAGATATCATCTCTGTGTTTTCTCAATATGGCCAAATTGTGAACGTTAATCTCGTGAGAGACAAGAAAGCCGCAAAGTCCAAAGGATTCTTTCTTCTTTGCGATCAGAATCAGAGAAGGCAGTTTTGGCGGTTGACAATTTGAATGGGATCAAGATAAGAGGAAGAACTATCCGAGTGGACCACGTGGCTAATTATAGCCCCCCCCCCCCCAAGGATTCCAAGAATCTGGATGACGTAACCAGAACACTCCGGGAGAAAGGCTGCGGAGGGGTTCAAACCCCACCTCCAAGTTCATCTGAATCCTCTGAAGATGAGACGCCCGTGAGAAAGCGTAACAGAGACAACCAAGGCAAAGCAAGGAAGAAAAAAGGACAACGATGTTAGAATGAGTATTGACAAGCAGGAAATGGCTGCATCTTCCCCTGTAGCATCCCAACACGGGACCAGAACCGAAAAGGAAGGTGCTGGCTTCAGGAAATCCGCCCAGAAGGGCTGCAGTCCAGAGGCCCCACAAAGGCGTCAGTCGTTAAGTGGCTCCCCTGAGGTCAGCTGGAGAAAGCAGGGGCCTCAAGCAGGGACTCAAGGAAGGCTGAGCCAGCGCATAAGAAGAAGTCCTTCAGCAGCGCCAGCAGGAAGGAACAAAGACAGAAGGCCAAGAGCAGGCATCGGGACAGAAGCCGAAGCGCTGAAAAGGGCTCTCACCCCAGTGCCGGGCATTCTGAAGGCAGGACTAAGAGGAGGCGCGAACAGTCCCGAAGTGTCGGGAGAGACGGTCATTCCAGGGATCGGGAACCATGTTATTGCAGTCCACACAGGCCCAGTGGAATGTAGAGCTGAGCGCAATTTGGGTCAACTTAGAAATAAAGTTTCATTGAAAAAATGTCACCTGAGCTAAGTTGTTATTGTGTAAATAAAGCCTCAGCTACTAAGTTAAAAAAAAGGTAAAGGGTGGGGGGAGCTAGGCATGAACACAACAGGTCATTCTTTTTTTCTTCGTCGTGTTATTTAATTATATTTTTATAATAAAAATGTTTATTTAAAGTTCTGAGTTGCAAATTCTATCTCTTCCTCCCCTCCCCACTCCCTGAGGTAGTGATATAGTGGGAAAATGGGTACGGGTTGGGGTTCTTAGGAATTCCTCTTTAAAGAATTACACCCTCTTGCACACAAAACTTAGTTAGAACAAGGTGATAGTTTATTTAGGAGCAAGGGAAGGGAAGGGTGGGGGGAGGGAAACCATGAAAGAAATCCTTAGACTTTTCATGGGGAGATTTGGCATAAAGCACATGGCTCAGAGGTACCAAATCTTCCTCGAACAGGAGACTGGAAGGTACTTTTATAGAGGACTGATGGGGGTGGACCATCTGCCTGTGGAAAGTTCCTTTAATGAAGGTGGACCATCCCCCACTGGTGGTAGCTGGGGGAATTGGGTGAGGAGTGGAGGACCATCCCCCACTGGTAGTGACTAGAGGAATTGGGTGAGGGGTGGCTACTGATCCCTCTTCAGGACACAAAGGCCTAAGCCACACCCAAACTTATCTCCCCAGGATAAGGGAGACCAGAATGAAGGGTAGGAATCCCAAGCTAGCTCAGTCCGATTTGGTTCCTCTAGGCGTTATCTGTCCTCTGGTTTAGTTTCTCAAGGAGAAGATTCCTTGATGTGCCCCAGAGAAATTCTGGGGTGCTCTGCGCCCCATGACAGTAGTATGCCATGTGATATAGGTCATATATGTGCCATTTTGTAAAACATTTCCACAGGAATCGTTTTGTATAGGAGACTGGAATAAAAGAAAGAAAGCGAAAAATAGCGTTCTGCAGTCTGTGTTCAATCTATATCAGTTCTTTTCTTATCTTTAGTCCTTTGGGATTGTCTTGGATCATTCCATTGCTGAGAATAGCCAAGGCATTCACAGTTCCTCATTAAACAAGATTGTCGTCACTGTGCATAACATTCTCCTGGTTATGTTCATTTCACTATACATCATCATGTAAGTCTTTTTAGGTTTTTCTAAAGATCTACTTCTCATTTTTTAAATAGTTTTATTTAAAGTTGAGTTTCAAATTCTGTCCTTTCCACCCATGTTTACTCCCCTCTCCCTGACGGGGTAAGCAAGCAGATAAAGGTTATACATCTGCAATTATGTAAATCATTACCATTTTAGTCATTTTGTATAAGAAGACTCGAATAAAAGAAGTAAATGAAAGAAAGTAACTGAAAATAGCATACTTCAGTCTGTATTCAATCAATATCAGTTCTTTCTTTGAAGGTGGATAGTATGCTTCATCATTAGTCCTTGGGCATTGTTTTGGATCATGGTATTGCTGAGAATAGCTAAGCCATTTAAAATTCTTCATTAAAGAAGAATGCTATCTCTGTGCACAATGTTCTCTTGGTTCTGCTCTCTTCACTATACATCAGTTCATACAAGTCTTTCCAGGCCTTTCTGAAATCATCGTGCCTGTCATTTATTAGAGCATAATAAGATTCCATCACAATTAAATACCAGTTTGTTCAGGCATGCTCCAATTGATGGCTGTTACTTTGACAATTATCTGCCACCACAAAAAGAAGTGCTATCAATACTTTTGTACAACAGATCTTTTGCTCTTTTTTTTTTTAATGTCCTTGGGATATAAACCTAGCAATGGTATTGCACAGATTTTATGCCTTTGGGCATAGCTCCAAATTGCGCTCCAGAATGGTTGGATCTTTTCACAACTCCATCAACATCCTAGTTTTCCCACATCCTCTTCAACACCCAACATTTTCCTTTTTTTGTTACATTAGCCATTCAGATTGGTGTGAGGTGATACTTCAGAGTTGCTTATTTCATATTTTGCTGATCAAAATGTACTTCAATATACACTATTCTAGACACACCTTCATCATCTTCCCAAGTAATTGGGGAATAACCTGAGATGAAACTTAAGTTACCTTATGAGCAATTTTGAAAATATCCCCCTATTTTGAGGAAGGAGTGTTTGTATCCCATTTTCTCAGTAAGACTTCCCCAATACAGCAGGTCTTTGTACACAGTTCATAAGACTTTATTACTACATGTTCCCAAGAATCCTTGTGAGTTTGAAAAGGTCATTTTCCAAGGTTTGTTCTTTCTGTGTTTTCCCAGAAAAAAAAATTGATGACGAATTTTCCCTTGAAAATATACCTGTGCAAATACTTAATAGTTGTTTTTTCTTTTGGGGGGGGCTGTGGGCACAGTGAGGGTTAAGTGACTTGCCCAGGGTCACACAGCTAGGAAGTGTCAAGTGTCTGATGCTGGATTTGAACTCAGGTCTTCCTAAATCCAGGGCCAGTGCTTTATCCACTGCACCACCTAGCTGCCCCATACTTAACAGTTTTTAACCTTATTATAATAACCCATAATAGCTTTATCACTAGATCGATAATTGTCACAAGTGATAGCCAAATAATTTTAGATGACACTTCCTCTAAATTACAGGCAAGCATGGAAGTTTCCAGCTTCTCAAATTACAGTCCTTCAGAATATTAGAACTCCTGATCAGCAGGGCTGAGAAAATAACATATTACAAATATTTTTTCTTTTTATCCTTTTTCTTCTTTTAACCAGTCAGTTCATCATTAAATGAAAGAGGAGCTGCTTTCCTTACAACATGTCTGTTACAGTAGTTTACCAACTTTCAAAATACAAGAAAATGTAGAAACATGATCATATTTGCATCATCATGACACAAAACTCTGGACTAATCAGATGATATTAATTTAGTTAGATACATTTCCAAATTACCTTCCATAGGAAATCATTCATCAGATCTCTTGTGGTTTTAATGCAGATAAACAAATTTGGGTGGAACTCACTTTAAACTAATTTATATAATGTGATCTGATTTGTAAGTTTCTCTTTCTAGTTTGGTGTGAAGCTAGCTTTCCCACCCCTGAGTCTTGTATCAGGTTTAAAGTTTAAGCACTACAGAATTTATATTTTCTCACCAGCAGAACTAAAACAAACTGATAACCATGTGCAAATAGCAAGTCATAAACATTGTATCAGATGAAGCAGCAGAGAACATTTTTGAGACCATCATTACAATCCCGATGAAATCAAATCCTCTTAACCAAAGAGTATCTTTTAGATGATTCTTTAACAGGTGAGTCTATATCCTAACAGAATCTGAATGAGGAGTTATTTTTCTATGTTGGCATTACCAGGTTTCACAATAGAAGCATACACTTATTTTACATGAACAGTTCTAGAAAATATATCTAAAGCTTGGCCAGTTTAGTTTCATAACTGGAATTATGAGGTTAGCTCAAAGTGTGCTAGGCTGTCTTATATGGCATTGCTTTTAAGATTTCTCTCTCTGAGATTCTAGTGGAGGACTAGTTTTGTCCCAGGCAAAGGCCTAAGGAATTAGGCCAGGGGCTGGCAGGGAGTGGCCCCTTCTCCTCAGGTGAAAGCCTTCAGTTTTCCCAGAACCCCAAAACAGTTCATTCAACAAACCTCAATGTGTGTAGAATATTCACTGATCATCACCCTAACTGACATGTTCCTAGGGCTTGATGTACAGTATGGGGAGGGTCCCATGCTAAGTGCTCTGTGAACAAGAACTTCTTACAAACCAACCTGCAAAGGGTGCCAAGCACAAGCCCCAGATGTTGCTCTCACGTCTCCAGTAGGAGACTTGTGAAGGGTCTTTCCCTATTCGCTGGTCACTAACTAGCTGAGGCTGGTTCCAAAGCCTGCTGCCTAGTTTGTTGGGATCAGCTGTGCAGCACAGTTACAGGGCCTATATAAGCCTGAGCTAAGGCAGCCTGAGCACGTCCCTATTGGAGGAGTTGTTTTG
This sequence comes from Dromiciops gliroides, assembly GCF_019393635.1. Taxonomy (NCBI): domain Eukaryota; kingdom Metazoa; phylum Chordata; class Mammalia; order Microbiotheria; family Microbiotheriidae; genus Dromiciops; species Dromiciops gliroides. The sequence goes on along the minus strand of NC_057862.1, from coordinate 656,593,661 downwards.
ATGAAGAGCAAGCAGCAAGCAGCAAGCAGCAAGCAGCAAGCAGCAAGCAGCAAGCAGCAAGCAGCAAGCAGCAAGCAGCAAGCAGCAAGCAGCAAGCAGCAAGCAGCAAGCAGCAAGCAGCAAGCAGCAAGCAGCAAGCAGCAAGCAGCAAGCACCAAGCACCAAGCACCAAGCACCAAGCACCAAGCACCAAGCACCAAGCACCAAGCACCAAGCACCAAGCACCAAGCACCAAGCACCAAGCACCAAGCACCAAGCAGGAGGCACCTGCTCTCTGGTAAGATTTTCAGGGAAGCTTGGGCTCTGGGCACCTAGCTCCTGTGCCCCAAGGTCTGCTTTGTTCAGGATGGCTAGCTGGCTGATAAGTTTCTGGAGGGAACTTGAGCTGGGTAGCAAGGGAGACAAGTGGAGATTAATTATCAGATTTCATTCAGGGTCTGACCTAGACTTGAATCAGTGGATGCAAGGGTAGCCCTACTATGTGTGCAGGGAATTGAATGACTGGGCCTCCTGGAAGTGAAAGAATCAGAGGAGTTCCTGGTTCTAAGGACCTCCTCTCTAGAGCATCTATAGAATGGACTGGCTGGGGGGGGGGGCTCCAATGAATATTCTGGGACCTTCTAGGATACTGGGCATAGGAGCTGAATGTGTACCCAAACTCTGCTATTTCCTTTGTGACCTGTGGACACCTTCTTTGGGCCTCAGTTTCTTCATCTGTCAGATGAGAGAGTTGGACATTATGACTCCATCTCCCCCACCCCACAATCTAGGATCCTCTTTTCAGCTGGAAGGGTGGGATGGCAGTGAAGAATTTGGTTTTTGGAGGTTTCCTTGTCTCATTCACTGTGGAAAAGGTTGAACATTTTTTAAATGAAGACTAGCTTCTTGTTCTGGCTTAAGGATTTACACCAAGCCTGGAAATGTGGCCCAGTGGAGGCTTTGGCTAGGTTCAGGTGGCAGTAACTTCTTTGAATTAAGTGCCTCCCTCAGGGCTTATCAGGGAATGTGGGTGGGTGGGTGGATGATAGGGAGAACTTTGGAGGGCTTTACTAGCAAAGCAATGGGAAGGAGTGGAAGGAGTTATGTCTGACTAAGGAAGGGCTGGCACTAAATCAGCGATATGTCAAACTCGGATAGAAAGGAGGGCCCTGACTGTACAAAAATGTGGGAGCACATTGAGACAGTGACCTCTGCACAGGCTGTGCTGTGCCACGCCCGGGCCGGCCTGGATAAGTCTGGGATCTCGGGGTAGATCCCCTCAGCATGGAGGGAACTGGGGCTTTTCCCCCGGCTGTCCGGCCTGGCATCCTGTAAGGCTCAAGGGGCTTCTCAGTTTCCCCTCGGAGGGGGAGGGGGAGGGGCCCCAGCCCCTCTTACACAGAAAAAACCCCTGAGGGCCTAAGACTTTTTAATCTCAGCCCAAAGGCAGGGTCCCCAAATCACAACAAATTCCCACAAGTGGAAGAGAAAACCTGAGGGCCTCCCAGCAATTAGAGTCCAAGGTTTCACTCTGAGTTGCTGAGTTATCAGGGGCATGTCACATGGCTAACTTGAGACTATCTCTCCATCTAGAAAATGGAAAGCCTCCTTCTCCCACAGGGTGCAGGTGAGTCAAGTGGACCACAAATGGCAAATTCCCATGAGAATGTGTTTATTGCTTCTCCTGAGCAGCCTCAGATGAATGGAAGGTGATTGGATCAGCAGCCATACTTTCCTCCATCTGAATGGACACCTCTTTCCAGAGGGTCACTTGGAGGATGTTTTTCTCTGTGTGAGAGGGCTGAAGACCTGTCTCTTCCCTTCAGGATGACCTGACCAAATGGCCAGTGTGCTGGACAGAATGACTTGTTTGGCTTTACAAGAGTGTGAGAACAGAAGAGCAACACCAGATTCTCCTACAGAATCTTCAGGTACCATCCCCTGCCATTAGACAGTCTGGGTTCTTCAATCCCAAATGGATCCTTTTGCCCAACCTCAACTTTCCAGTTGATGCATCATTGACTATAGGAGGTGGAGCCCTGGTGGTGGGGAGCAGTGACCCAGGCCACCCATTGGCTTGGACTGAGTAGAGAGAACATTAAGAGCCCACTTTGAGTCCTAGCCCTGATCTCTGGGTACCCCATGACTGTGGGGAAGCCATTCCCTTCTCAGAGCATCCCCATTCATTTTTAAGTTGGGGAGCAGCAAGCCAGCCGCCAAGGCAGGTCAAGGCCTCCTCTGAACCTTACCTGCTGAGAAGGCCTTGGCAAGCCCCTTGGTCTCTCAAAGCTTGAGGCCCTTGAGACCATTATTTCCAGAAATGGGGCCCAATTGCAAGGAAAGGGCAGAGGAAAGTGCCAGGAGATCATAGTTTCATTCCCTCTCCTTAAAATGTTGGCATTTGTGCCCTCACAGAGTTGTGTGTGAGGTGACCTGGGGAGGGTGTAGTGGTGCCCTTGAAAATCCAACTCCAATATACCTCCCTTCAGGTCAGACCTCTAAGCAGGCCCAAAGGGTCATAAGAAATGGAGAGCTCAAGGTTGTACTCAGCATATCTGTTCTGCTTCCTTGAGCCCCCAGCCTTCCATATGGCTGGCTCCCTCAGTTCTTCCCAATGACTCCATCCTGCAGACATCTAATTGCTCAGATTCCCTTAAGGATTTGAGTGCAGCCATGGAGGAAGGCAATCATTCCATATAGGCAAACCTCTTTGTTCCTTCCCTTCCTGTCCCTGGAAGTTTTGATCTTTTCTACAATTTGCTTTGAGAGGTACTTCTTGGATCCCCCACAACCCACTGAGTGTTAAATTCCCATATCTTTGAAGACTTAGCTCTTAGAATTATTTTTATGTGAATACCACCATTTAATCCAGTAGTGTGGAGTTGAGCAGGCAGGAGGAAACCAAAGAGAGCAGGAATAGAGCAACTAATTGCATGAAGAACAACTCATCAAAGGATGAGCAGGATTGTTTCAGAAAACAAAACTGTCAGTCTTAAATGAATTGATGCAAAGTCTAGAAGTGAGCAGAACCAGGAGAACATGGTACCCAGTCGCTTCGAGATAATACAATGACCAATTGTAAAAAATGTATCTACTCCATTCAAGACCATGATCCAAGACAATTTGGGAGCACCATTCTCTTCCCCTCCATTGAGAAAAGGGTAAACTCTGAATACAGATTGAAGCTTACTTTTTCTCTTTACACTTTTTTTTCTTTTATCTGCATATATATGTAGGTTTTTTTTCTGTAACATGGCCAATACAGACATATATTTTGAAGGATATCACATCTAGATTGATATCATGTTCCTTGCCTTCTCAAGGGTTAATGGGGAGAGCAAGGAAGAGAATGTTAAATTTTTACTTGTAATTTGGAAATATTTTTGGAACAAAAATATTTTTAAAGGGCATTCTTTATAATTTTTCATTGTTGCCTTATTTTATGTTTTAATAATCATTTTTATTTAAAATTGAGTTCCTGAATTCTATCCCTCTCTCCCACCTCCCTGAGGCAGTAAGCAATCAGAAATAGGTTATAAACGTGCTATTTCCATATTAGTCATTTTGTATCAGAAGACTCAAAAGAACAAAATGAAAAGAGTAAAAATTAGCATGCTTCAGCCTCTATTCAATAATATTCTTTATCTGAGTGGATAGTATGCTTTGTCATCAGTCTTGGATCATTGCATTGCCTAGATTCACTAAGTTATTCAACGTTCTTCAAGGAACAATATTGTTGTTACTGTGTACAACATTCTCTTGCTTCTGTTCACCTCACTATACATCCGTTTATGTGAGGATTTTATTTTAGGATTTTCTGAAATCCTGATTTTCTTTAATCATAGAAGTATTTTATTTCCAGTTGTGATGGGTAAAACTAAATGTGTGGTCAACTTACCTGTCCCCTGTGTGGGGAAAGCTAACTAGGACGATAGTTTAACAGTTATGGTACTAAGCATTTCTTAAAATATATTAGAGGTTAATGAAGAGAGAACAGATGTCTCTGAAAGGATAGGAAAACCCAACTACCCTATAGGAGAGATAAGTGCTCAAACTCGACCAGCAACTGACCAAAACCAACTGCCTTACACACTTCTTCAGGCTGATTGGTTGAGGGTGGTCTCATGTTGATGTGAGGAAACTTCTAGACACCTATACTCTCTCAGCAGGGGGCCCATGGTAACATTCTCAGAGTTGCATGTAAAAATAATTTTCAACATTTGTTAAGATTTTGAGTTCCAAATTTTTCTCCCCCATACACACACACACACACACACACACATATCCATATATATTTATGGGTGACCTCAGATTTTCAGTTGAAATTGGGCAAGGGTGTAATGGTGCCCTTGAAGATCCAACCCCAATATCCCTCCCTTCATGTCAAACCTCAGATCAAGAGCCACCAGGTCAAAAGAGCTATAAGGAATGGAGAGCAGGGCCCAAAGTCTGCCTGAGCATGCCTGCCCTGCTTCCTTGAGCCTCTTCCTTCCACATGGCCATAGAAGATGGCACCTAGGCTCTGGCATAGCCCTGTTCACTGTCAGTGAGGGTTGTCTATTGCTCTAACCATTTCTTCTTGTCTCCTCCAGTCACTGGAAGAATGTGGAGGCCCCCGACTTCAGCACCTCAAGGGGGGGATGCTTGGAGCACAGAGTCCATTAGAATTCTATTGGATGTGTGGGCCTCCCCTGATATCCAGGCTATGAGGGAAACCAGGAAGAAACTCTGAGTGATCTATAAGGCTAGAGCTAAAGGTTTAGAGGAGGTGGGTGTGCAGAGATGCTGGAGGCAGTGTCGGGAAATGATGCTGGCTCTGGAAGACTTGTACTAGTCTATCCAGGAGGCCAACCAGAAAAGGCAGGGGGAGACCCCTTCCCCTGCCCATTCCATGAGGGCTTGGAAAGAGTCCTGCCCTTCACCCAAGCCTGGCATGGAGGTCCTGAGCCTGAAGTCCCTGATGCTGAGCCCACAGGCTATGAAGCCTCAGGTAAGTACAGGACACAGGGATTTAGCAGTTCTACTCTGCCCAGATGGGACCCCCAGGGGACCCAAAGATCACTGACACTGCCCTCACTGGAGGACACTAGAAGGGGCCATCAGGGTAAAGTCCTTCCTATGCTACTTCCCCTTGACTACTCATTCATCTGTCCCTAGACTCCATCTGAGCCCCAGTATTCGAGCCACTAAAATGAGAGTAGGGCATGGGGAGAGGGCTTTTGGGAATAGACTTTTAAATAATGTAACTTGTTGACTTGTCACTTTTACAGGGGCACACCACTGGAACTCCATGCCAGCTTGGACTCCCCTTGGCTGGATCAGATGCCACTGCAGGTGATCCCAAGCAGCCCCAGCCCTTTTCTCTCTGTCCCAAGCCAAATACCACAGGGGTACATCCCACATGGTATGCAACAAGGGATTCCATGGACCACAAGCCTTGTCAGCCCTCACTTGATCCAGGAGAACACCTTCCAACATCCACCACAGATGATCCCCGTTCAGCTGATACCACTTCCCTCTGTCCAGTATTCTCATCAAGGGACAAATGAGTACAACTCCCATTATCAATCCCAGGACATCCTTTCAGGTATTGATTCTTCTGAGAATTTGGAAGATGAAGGGGCAGATCTACCCCAGGGGAATTCTTTCCCTGATCCCCATCTGAACAACATGTACCAGGAAGAGCCAGTTGGAAACTCTTCCCAAGAGCCTACAGCATTGACCCCAGAGATGGCTCCACTTCTGGATTCCATCCAGAGTGAGGGGACAGCTGAAAACTTCACCCTAGTCATGCTCCAGAGGAGATCTCCTCCATCCCAACAACCTGAATCCAGCATCAAGAGTCCTAGGAATTGGGGGAGTTAGGTGGGGATGTCAATAAAGCATGAGCCCTGGATTCAGGAGGACCTGGGATTCATTGAAAAAATGTCACCAGAGCTAACCTGTTATTGTGGTTTCTTTAAAGAAAGTCTGCCACTATTGTTGTCTCATTTTATTATTTTTAAATAAGCATTTTTAAAGTTCTGAGTTCCAAATTAGATCTGTTATCTCTGTCCCCTGGCTCTGATCAGGCAGCAACCATGCCTAATGGGCTTATCAACCTTACTTCTTAGGTGTGTCTGTCCTTTAGTTGAGCTTTTCAAGGACAGTTGAAAAGAAACAAAAAGAAGGAAAGCAGAAAAGAGCATTCTCCAGTCAATGTTCAACCAGTATTAGTTCTTTCTCTGGAGGTAGATAGTATGTTTCATCATTAGTCCTTTGTGATTGGCTTGGATCACTGTATTGTTTAGAATAGGTAAATCATTCCCAACTCTTCATGGAACAATATTGCTGTCATTGTGTACAACATTCTCCTGGTTCTGTTCACTTCACTATATGTCAGTTCATGTAAGTCTTTTTAGGTTTTTCTGAAGCCTTACTTCTCTATTTTTTAAATAAGCATTTTTATTGAAAGTTTTGAGTTCCAAACTCTATTCCTCCCACTGGCCTCCATTCCCCTCTCCCTGAGGGGGCAAGCATAAGATCTAGGTTACACCTGTAAATTTATGTAAAATATTACCATGTAAGTCTCTTTATATAAGAGGACTCAAATATAGGGGAGAAAAAATGAAAGAAAGACATTGGAAAAATCGCGTGCTTCAGTCTGCGTTCAATAAACATCAGTTCCTTCTCTGGGGGTAGATAGTATGCTTCATCGTTAGTCTTTTGGGTTTGTCTTGGATTATAGTATTGCTGAAAACAGTTATCATCCATGGTCCATCATGAATGTTGCTGGTACTGTGTACAAAATTCTCCTGGTTCTGCTCGCTTCACTATAGATTACTTCACAGAAGTCTTTCCAGGCCTTTCTGAAATCCTCCTGCTTGTCATTTCTTATAGCACCATAATATTACATTACAATTATTTACCACAGTTTGTTTAGCTGTTTCCCAATTTATGGACATCTCTTCCACTCCCCCCCCCCCGATTTTTTTCTGGGTGGGGCAATGAGGGTTGTGACTTGTCCAGGGTCACACAGCCAGTAATTGTCAAGAGTCTGAGGCCAAATTTGAACTCGGGTCCTCCTGAATCCCAGGCTGGTGCTTTATCCATTGCACCACCTAGCTTCCCGATGGGAATCCCTTTAATATCCAATTCTTAGCCACCACAAACAGAGCTGCTATCAATATTTTTGTACACATAGGTCATTTTCACTTTCTTGGATGTCTTTGGCATATAAATCTACCAGTGGTATTAGTGGATCAAAGGGGAAGCAGTTTGCTAGTCCTTTTGGCATAGTTCCAAATTGCTCTCCAGAATGGTGGATCAGTTTACAACTCCATCAACAGCAGAGTAGTGTCCCAATTCCCCACATCTCCTACAACACCCAGCATTTTCTTGTTTTTTGTCATATTAGCCATTCTGATGGATATGAGGTTTTACCTCAGTCATTTTAATTTGCATTTCTTTGACATCCTATGCTTCACTTGCTAAGGTCCCTTTCAGAGCTGACTTTTTATATTCAATTATCTGTTTTGGTTTGAACATCCTGCAGTCAATGTCCTATGGTTTCCAGCAGGCTGTATCCTAAGATTTGCTAAGTGCTGCATGAAATGACTGTATGTGTAGAGAGCAACCCCTTTAAGGGCAGGATCCCTGAGACTGGCATCTGCAAGGAGAGCCTAGTACAATGCCCAGCAGTACAGTAATTTATCTAGAAATAGCTTGGACATTATTGACAGCTAGAGGCTAATGAGTTGGTTACCAACACCTGAAAATGTCCCCTCTTAAGTGGTTTTTCAAATTCTAGAGAATCTTTTTATTTTTTATTTTAGTGAGGCAATTGGGGTTAAGTGACTTGCCCAGGGTCACACAGCTAGTAAGTGTTAAGTGTCTGAGGCCCGATTTGAACTCAGGTCCTCCTGACTCCAGGGCAGGTGCTCTATCCACTGCACCACCTAGCTGCCCCTTCTAGAGAATCTTAAATTCTGCTAAATCCTCACAAAAGAGGGAAAATTCCGGGGCTGAAAAGGGGTCTTTGAGTTCAGGACTGCTAATCCTTACCTAACTGAGGTGTTAAGCAGGCTGTCAATAGGCTGCTTGGAATCAGGTGAGAACTTGCCTCTCCAATCTACTTGCAGGGTCTATATAAGCCTGAGGAAACTCAGTCTGAGCATATGCTGGTTGAAGGAGGCAGCTCCATGGAGACCAGCTCGAGACACTTTCTGCAAAACGAAAGGTAAAGGGCTTCTCGCTGCTCCTCCCCCTCCTCCCTCCCCCCCCCCCAGCTCCACCAGGAACGCCACCAGCTACGCCAGCACCGACGCCCACTACCAGCGAGCACCATCACTTCCCATTCTCCACCTTCTCCCTCCCGTCCCCTGCTTTTTCTCCTCTTCTGGAGTGCATTGGTGCGGGGCTAGCGATGGCTAAGCCTCTCGGGTGGGAGCTAAGGACATTGGGGGCGGGTCCCTGCATGCACCGAGCTCGAATCCATGAAGCCGAAGAAGAGGCGATCATCGAGCTGGCTCGAGGTCTCCGCCACCAAGAGCTCGTTGGACTTACCAGGAGACAAGAAGAGCTGGAACTTGACCTCCCAGGACCTGGGAGAGCTGGAGCAGAAGGACGTTTACTTGGACATCACCGATCGCCTTTGTTTTGCCATTCTTTACCAGAAACCAAAGAGGACCGAAACCACACACTATTTCTCCATAGATGACGAATTTGAATATGAGAACTACTTCGAAGATTTTGGACCCCTCAATCTGGCAATGGTTTACAGATATTGCTCCAAGATAAATAAGAAATTAAAGTGCCTTAAAATGACAAGGAAGAAAATAATTCATTTTACGGGCCCTGACCAGAGAAAACAAGCAAATGCAGCTTTCCTTATGGGGTGTTACATAATAATATTTTTGGAGAAATCTCCAGAAGATACCTACAGGGTGCTGCTGGGTGGAAACCTATCCTATGTTCCTTTCAGGGATGCTTCCTTTCGTAATTGCACTTTCTACTTAACACTACTACACTGTTTTCAGGCAGTACATAAGGCGGTCCAGTATGGCTTCCTTAATTTTGAAGAATTTGACCTTGATGATTACGAGCATTATGAAAAAGTGGAAAATCGAGATTTAAACTGGATAATACCAGGCCAATTTTTTGCCTTCTGTGGCCCTCACCCAAGACCCCGACTTGAAAGGGGTCACCATTATCATACACCCTATTTTAAAAGGCACAATGTTACCACCATTATCAGATTCAACAAAAAAAGTATACGATGCCAGGAGATTTACAGAGGCTGGTTTTGACCATCATGAACTTGTCTTTGCTGATGGCAGCATACCTAGTGATGCCATATTGAAAGAATTTCTGAACATCTGTGAAAATGCTGCACTTCTCCTAGTTGTCAATCACCTTCTTTAGAGTCTAAGGAGAAAATAAAAAAGTTTGTAATTTTCAGGAACACAGAAAATGGAGTTGTATATTACAGCTTTGTCAGAAAGTTTTCCAAAACAGTCCGCTATCACTCCAATTTCTGCTATTCCATTTTGTTTCTAGCCCTGCCCTTCAAGGCCTCTGCCCCTTTCCAAAGGGGACATTCTATGCTCCACTGGCTAAGGTCCATTACAGAGCTTACATTCTCTATTCAATGATCTGTTTTGGCTTGCACACCCTACAGTCAAGGTCCCATAGTTTCTAGCAGGCTGTAAGCTAAGATTTGCTAAGTGCTGAATAAAGTGACTATAAGCGTAGAGAGGAAGCCCTTTGAGGACAGGATCCTGTGGATTGAGACATGCAAAAAAAGTGTAGTACAATGCCCAGAAGGACAGTAATTGATCTAAGAAATAGATGGGATATGATTGATATGTTTCCCTTTTACCTGGTTTTTCAAATTCTAGAGCATCTTAAATACTTTCTCTGCTAATAAATCACAAAGGAGGGAAAGTGGCCCAGAACTGATAAGGGGTCTTTGTGTTCAGGACTGCTACTCCTTACCTAGCTGAGGTGTCAAGCACAGTGTCAAGAGGAGGTCTGTGACCAGGTGAGAACTCCCCTCTCCCATCTACTTCCAGAGCCTACATAAGCCTGAGGGAACTCAGACTGAGCACATCCTGGTTGGAGGAGGCAGCTTCAGCAGGACCAGCTGCAGACACTTTCTCCAGGGCCAAAGGTAAGGGGAAGCCTGGGCATGAACTTCCCTGGGCTTCCATGGACCTGCCTTGGGTCTCCCTTGGGTTAGTTTGTTGAGGATGGTTGGATTGCTGACCAGGTCCTGGAGGGACTTGGGGCTGGAGATCAGAGGAAAGTAGACAATGGCCAATCCCCATTCAGATTCTGACATAGGCTTCAGTCCATGGATGCTCTAGTAGCAGGAGTCTTTACTGAAGGCCCTGAATGACCTTTGTCTGCTCAAGTGAAAGGAAAGAGGAGGCAGGAGACCTGGGTCCACCAAGAACTGCCTGGTCAGACACGTCCCCTCCTGGGCCTCTGGTTCCCCATCTATCAAATGGGTTAATAACCAATGTACACTCTAGAAATAACATTGGGTCTTTTACTGACCTGGGGCCATGGGCAGAGGACTTGGGTGTGCATCCCAACTCTGCCACATTCTATTTCTACAACCTTGGGGATGTCTTGACATTTTAATACTCTCTGACTTTGGAATCGAGTGAAAATTCCTGCCTCTTGAGAGCTAGGGAGGCTGTGGAAATGTCTCTGTATTAGCAGGCCCCAAGCCTGGGTTCTTCTGAATTTTTATCCCTAGGATGTCTTCCAGATGTCCTTTGGCTGCTCTGAGCCTCAGTTTCCTCCTTTTTAAATATGGGTTGAGCCTCTAGCCTAGTCTCACATGGCTGCTTAAGGCCCTTTCCAGCTTTTCATCTGAGCTCCTTAGAGAAAAGGTGCCAATGCTGATCCCCAAGGGCAGAAGGATCCCTCTGATCAGGAATCCCTGATCAGAGCTCATCTGCAGTCACATGTTCAATGGTGTGCACCATGTTTTAGCTCTGAGGGCCTTGAAGGGCTGGACAGTTTGTAGGGGAGGGCAGATAACAGAACAGCATCTCAAGCTCCTTTCCTGGGGGTTTAAGGAGCAGAGCATTTTGGCTTAGAGAAGACTTGGGGTGGGCACAGGTATATTCTCTTAGTGGTTTTTTTTTGGGGGGGCAGGCAATGGGGGTTAAGTGAGTTGCCCAGGGTCACACAGCTAATTAAGTGTCAAGTGTCTGAGGCCAGATTTGAACTCAAGTACTCCTGAATCCAGGGCCAGTGCTTTAACCACTGCACCATCTAGCTGCCTATCTTCTATTGTTGAATGGTCATGACTTGGAAAATGAATTTGCTGCCTGCCTGTCACCAGGTTACAGAAATGGGATACAGGGAAATAAAAGCTTGATATCTGGGAGAATGTTCTCTCTGAGAAGACTTCAGTCTTGTGCTTTCCTTACAGGATCACCAGGAAAATGGCCGCCAGGGTGCTTGACACAATGACTTCTTTGGTTTCTGAGGAGCATGACAATAGAGCAGCAACAGCAGATTCTCTGGTTGAATCTTCAGGTACGACCCCCTGCCCTTGGACAGTCTGCTCTCCTTGGGTCCCAGTGGATCCTTCCCCCAACACCATCCTTGCTATTGAAGGCTCCTTCTTTATCCATGGATGGAAGGCTGAGGAGTTGAGGGCTTGCAATGCCTGTGCTGGTGAGCAGTAACTCAGCTCACCCATTGGTCTAGACAGAATAAAGGGACGACTCAGCTGTCAATAGCCCATTTCAAGTCCCAGCCCCTCCCCCATAGGGAGGTCTCTGACCGGCCAAGCCATCCCCCTCTGAGAGGATCCTCAGTCATTAGGAAAATGGGGAGAACCTTGTTGGAGAGCAACAAGCTGGCCTCCAGTCCAGGAAGACCTGGGGCCAAGGCCTGCCTCTGAAATCCACTGGCTGTGGAGGCCCAGATTAGTGTTCAGGAGATCCCAGTTTCATTCTCTCTCCCTAATATGCTGGCTTGGGTGACCTCACCGAGATTTTGTGGGGTGAAAATGGGGAAGGCTGTAATGGTGCCCTTGACAATCCAGCCCCAATATCAGTCCCTTCATGTCAAACCTCAGACCAAGAGCCAGCATGTCCAAAGGGTTATAAAGAATGGAGAGCAGGGCCCAAAGTTGGACTAAGCATGTCTGGCCTGCTTCCTTGAACCACCTTCTTCCACATGGCCATAGAAGATGGCATCTGGGGGCAGCTAGGTGGCACAGTGGAGAGAGCACTGACCATTGATTCAGGGAGGACCTGAGTTCAATGTGTCCTCAGACAGTTGACACTTATTAGCTGTGTGACCTGGGGCAAGTCACTTAACCCCGACTGCATCACACACAAAAAAGACAGAGAAGATGGCATCTGGGCCCTGGGATAGCATTGTTCACTGTCAAGGTGGGTTGTCCATTGTTCTAACCATTTCTTCTTGTCTCCTCCAGTAGCTGGAAGAAGGCAGAGGCCTCAGACTTCTGCACCCCAAGGAAGGGAGGCTTGGAGCCCAGAGTCTATTAGAATTCTACTGGATGTGTGGGCCTCCCCTGATATCAAGGCAATGAGGGAAACCAGGAAGAAACTCCAGGTGATCTACAAGGGCATAGCCAAACGTTTGCACAAGAAGGGTGTGCAGAGATGCTGGAGGCAGTGTAGAGAAATGATGCTGGCTCTGGAAGACTTGTACTGGTGTATCCAGGAGGCCAACCAGAAAAGGCAGGGGGACCCCATCCCCTGCCCATTCCATGAGGGCTTGGAAAGAGTCCTGCCCTTCACACAGGCTTGGTATGGAAGCTCTGAGCCTGAAGTCCCTGATGCTGAGCCTACAGGCTATGAACCCTCAGGTAACTACTGGACATGGGGATTTAGCAGTTCTAGTCTGCTCAGGCAGGACCCAAGTATCATATTCCAGTTCTCACTGGAGCATGCTGGAAGGGACCTTCAGGGTATAGTCCTTCCCATGGCCCTCCCCAGTTGGCAAATAATACATGTAACCCTGGGGTCCACCTGAAGGCCCACCAGTGGGATAGTTGGGGAGAGATGCCAAGACCTTCATCCATTTCTCTCTATACTTGTCACTTTCATAAGGCCATACAGTAGGAACTGCCACCAGGAGCCACCACAGGCGATCCCGTGGACCCTCAAGCCCTGTCTTTGATCTACATCCCAAACCATTTGACAGATGGAAACATCCTCCAAAGTCCACCCCAGGCCACACCATGGCAGACAGTGCCTCTTCTCTATATTCTGAGACAAGGGACATAGGCAAACACCTCACAAAGTCCACCACAAGATATCCCAAGGACCCTGAGACCTCTCATCTCCCAAAGCACTTGACTCAGAACACCTTCCAACATCTGCCACAGATCCTCCCATACCAGCCAACACTTCTTCCCTAGATGCTGGCAACTAGGGACTGAGGAGAACCCCCATTATTAACCCCAGGAGATCTATTAATGCTCTTAACATAATAGTGATGAAGAGGGAGGTAAGACCACCCCCCAACATCAACCCCAGGGCACCGAGAACACTGTTGCCCTTTTTACAAATGAGCAGAATTAGAAGGTAGCTGAAAATACCTCCTGAAATAAATCCCTAGGTATCCCATGAACTCAAAGTCCCATTGTCATCCTCACAAAAGGCATGACCCAAGAGCACATACCTCCATGTCCACTGTTAGGCCAGACTCTGGACAAGTTCTTTTATTTATAAATTAAGCCACAGGACCCAGAAGGACATCACCCCACACCCCAACATCAACCCCAGATCATCCCATGCCAGGTAAAGGTGCTTCCTGACATTGAGCAAGAGACAGATGCATTCCCTTTCAGTAGGGTCAATGTTTTAAACAACAAATAACATAAGACAGCACAACTGTCTTAAATAAGGTATCTTATGGTACTTTACTCTTTTCTTACTACTTTTTAATTGTAGAATCTTGGTCCAAATACTGGCCACACTTTTTACATCTGCGTTGAAGAAATCCTGAAGGGCCTATCTAAGTTCTTCCCCCCCTTGAATGCCACTGTATTTCTTTCACATGTATTTTCCAAAGAGAGACCAATTTCACTTCTTGTACATATCATTTCCTCTCTATGGTCCTGACCTTCCTCATTTGTAAAGTAAGGGTGTTGTAAGTGATCTGCAAGGTGTTTTCAGGCTGTAAATGCCAGGATCCTATGAAACTTCCTTTTGGGGAGATGGGCAACATGGTGACCCAAATAGTAATTTTTCCATTCTATATCCTGTGCTACAAGGTCAGAAGCCAATCCTGTTTTAGTTATTTCATTATCTGCCTCAAGGCCTAGCACCTGGACTTCCAAACAAGAGCTGTGTTGGGGTGAAGTCAGGAATGGTTATTTGTAAGTTGTGAAACATCTCCAAAAAGATGAGGGTTGAGACACAGGTCAGAAGGCCTGAGGATTTGGCCAGGGGGTGCAAGGGAAGGGAGAAAGGACATAAAGAGGGGAGAGAACACACACTCAAGAAAAAAAAGTCCTTGGTTTGGTTGTTTCACGGATACAGGAGTTGTCTTTAACAAGATCCTCAGTGCTTGAGGCAGATGACAGCAAATGTCCTAGAATCCCACCTCCTAATCCCCCAGAGAATGTGAACAACAGTTCACATTGATGGAAGGTGATCAAAACACTCAATTACTACAGATTCATAATTTCACTACTAGAAACCTAGATCACAAATAATTTAGTGACAAGATTTTCACAACTGGTTAAAATCTATTCACACAAGTAGAAAGTAGATCTACAATAATCAATAGGTGACCCTCAAGATGTCAAAGAAGACTTTTTGACTGATTGACACCATATCTATTATCTCATTAAAACTCCCACCAAAGGACAGCCAGTCTGGTGAAAGAGCCCAAGATGCCCATTCCCCAAATAGAAACCAACGCTTCCAACTCAGTAGCCTGGGCTAGGAGACATCAACGCTGCTTCTTCCAGCCAAAGTGCCCAGGAAATAACCTAAGGATTCATCATTGTTGCCCACTGCCTTATGCCACAGGCTTTCCTAGAAGCAGAGATGGTCCATAATGGCTCTTCTCCACCCCTGATCTCCAGCAAAGCCCCAGGGAGCTGAAAGCAAGGAGCTGACACTGAGACAGAAACCCAAAAGAAGATCCATTTGGCTTCTACCTATTACAGGTTCTAACTACTCCATTGGGTGCACAAAGAGGCTTGAGAACAGGTAGGTCCCATTAGCCAAACCACTTCATACACATGGTTCCCATAAACACCCACATGAACCAACACATACTGTGGGGACCAGACTTTGGACATTCTACCCGCCCATGTCCCATGCTGCCAGGAGAAACCAAAGACAGGGGAGGTGGTGGTGAAGTCTTCTCCTAGGTATGATTTAAACAGGCCAAGTGATTGCTGTAGTTGGGTTATTTCCCTTGAAGAGCAGCTGTTTGGTTGTGGAATGTGGAACCCCACCACCCACAAAAACCTCTGGGTCTGGGCTAGGTTTTCCCCAGGTAGTTGATCATTTCTTCTCCAAGGTCCTCAGGAGGAATTATGTTGGCTGTGTTGTCTTGTCCTGGGTCTGGGAGCAGTCGCTCAAAGTGGCCTCGGGAATCTGTCCCACTGCCCCCACCTTTCCATCTCTACAGCACCTCCCTAGCAGGGTGCTGTCTTCCCTCTGGATACCAAGGAGAGTCCAGGGATGGTTTGGGAACCTTCTGAACCAGAGAGCACATGGGAATTCGCCCATGGCCACCCTGCAGCCAGGAGACAGACAGGGCTAGTCAGGGAAGTGGAGGTCCCTGTGCAGAGGGTGGAGGACACAGTCTCTTGCTATACTCGCTGGCCCAGCCACTTCTATTGTTACAGAAGATAGAAGCCTTTCTTCAGTACAACCATTGGGGTCCTGAAGTGATTTGTCCAGACTTGACATGACTTTCAAAGGGAGAATGAGGCCACATTGCCAGGACAATGAAGGCATGAAGCTGCCAACATTGCTATAGGGGAGAAGATCCTCCTGCTCCATCCCTCTTGAGGGTCTCCTCTCTTCAAGTCACAGAGGCAAAGATCTGCTGCCTTCGGTCCTTCCAGTGGAAAGCCCCAGGTCCATGCGGCATTTCCTGTCGGTCCTCGGCATGCTGGGGACCACACAGTAAGTGATTCCATGACAATGATGTTATTGAATCGATACTGGCACATCTTGGAAGCCAGCTCCATCCAGAAGTGGAGCCCCCTTGGATATCTTGGTGGGCTCTTTTCATAAGAAAGAAAACACAATGTCTTCAAGCTGTGGGGGTCAGGGAGGAAGGAGCTGCTCCATCCCAGCTGCGAACTCTCCCCACTCCCTTTTGGCTTGGAAGCTGTGCAGGAGGCCCTTCTGAGCTCTGCCCCTCCTTCCCATCGTCACCTCAGCTCTGTACCCCTTGCAGTTTCCTGTAAATTGGCTGGCACTGTGGGATGTACTTGTTTCACTTTGGGATAGAAAACAGAACCAGATGCTACCACAGTGAATACTGGAAGCCAAATGATCCAGATGCGACAGTTCCTGGAGTAGACCATTAAGATGGAAACACACTGGCTTTTTTTGTGTTTAAAATAGATTTGTTCAAAAGGCATTTTCTGTCCATTTACACCTAATCTGAAAAGTTCAGGTAAACATTTTTTTCCTCTTTGTACCTCCCCCCATTATTTTCACAATTTTTCTTTGTTAAGTCCAAACATAATTTGAAATGAGGTAGGTAATTTCTATGTATTCCCGCCTTCCTCCTTTTGGGTGACTGGCTAAGAAATGTGTCAATTTGAAAAACAGTCCAAATGGAGCTGGAGATAACACATCTGGAGGGTGTGGGTCAACTCTAGACAAGGAGTTTCAGTTGGCTATTTTCTCAATCTCATCCAAATCATCGGTGTCCAATCTCTCTATCTTCTTATCTGCAAAGACAATAAACCAGAGAGAATCAAAATAAGGCCACCTTGGAGAGGCTAGTTCAGCGATGACTGAAACATGAGGACAATCTACAAAACTCTGCTTTGCCATCAAGAAATAAACAAGTACTGACAAAGAGGGCTCCTTGCTCATTGGACAGATAAAGCCTTAAGGTAACTGAGCCTGGCATCAAATATCATGTGGCACCCTGGACATTCCTGTGTGAGAGTTTAGGCCCAGGGACAACAGAATGGATCCTGCTCTTCTCTCCCATGCCTATTTCCCTAACAAGGAGGGAGATGGCAGATGAGGGACCCAGGCCCTTACTAAGAGCCCTGGGCTACCCCACTTAACAGCCAATGGGCCACAGAGGGCAGATGCTCTGGGACACTCACTGAAATGTTCTTGGATCTTATTGAGAACGTTCATGCTGTGCTTGCTGTCCACCATGTTCACGGCCAGGCCTCGCTTGCCAAAGCGCCCCGTGCGCCCAATCCGATGGAGGTAGGTCTCATTGTCTGGATTCCCATCCTTGTCCACTGGCAGGTCAAAGTTGATAACCACAGACACCTGTTCCACATCAATACCTACAGGGCAGGAAGATGGAGGGGAGATGGGGAAAGCAGACA
The DNA here is from genome assembly GCF_019393635.1 of Dromiciops gliroides. NCBI lineage: Eukaryota > Metazoa > Chordata > Mammalia > Microbiotheria > Microbiotheriidae > Dromiciops > Dromiciops gliroides. Next base: position 656,576,149 of record NC_057862.1, on the reverse strand, counting down.
AAAACACACTGACACCAACAGCCAAATCTATCAGAGTCTAGCACCAGCAGCTGCTACCCACACAACAGGATGGGGCCCTAGGGGTAGAAAACAGGATGACCTGAATGGACACTGCTCAAAGGATCAGACCCATCCAAAATGATTCTCTGCTTTGAAGGAGTCCAAGAGTCCTCCCAAACCCAGCTGGAGGAGGGTCTAGATGAGAGGCAGTTCCACTTCAAACTGCCTGATGCCATCAATCTGCCACAGCCACATCCTGGAGCCACATCCTGGAGCCACTGAAGCAAATGAGTAGCCAACATGAGCCTGGCTCTGGGAGCTGAGCAAGTTCTCCTCTCCTACAGCCTGAGATCAGGAGAACTCCAGGGCATGCAAGAATAGACTATTCCCCAGACAAAGCAGCATGGAGACCACCTGAAGGCACAGATGTCACCCTGGTAGCCTGGGGAAATGGCCACATGCTCAGCAGTGCCATGGAGGGCAACCCAATGCCCAGGAGACCATTTCTGCCAAGGCAGAGGGAGCTGCTGATGGAAGCCAGAAAGGGCATCACAGCCTCCCTCCTGCTCCTTCCTAAGCCCCCAGGTATCCCCGTGGGGCAGCCTCTCCTCACCTCGAGCACACACATTGGTGGTCACCAACACTTTCTCCTTGCCCTCCCGGAAACGCTCAATCACAGCAGCTCTCTGTTCCACCATCATCTCGCCACTCAGGAGCGCCACCTGGTGGCCTTCTTTGGATAGTTCAGCTGCCAGCCAACCAGCTGTTTTGCGGGTCTGGAAGAAAAAGACTGATCAAATGAAGAGACTAGAAAGTGGTTTCAATTGTTAGCTTAAATGAAGACTTCATCCTCCCATTAAAGAGCTAAGAGTCAAGTTTCTGAAACCTTTCAAGAAGTTTCCCCATTTTTCTCACTGGGGCACTTAGGACCTTTTCCTCAAGGACACGCTGAAAGAATGAGGGAAGCCCTCCAGGACACTGGCTAGATCCTCTTTGGAGGATTGACAGGAAACCCAAAGAGGAACTGCATAGCCTGAGCAAGTATGGATGGCTCCTGCTGCACTGGGCAATGGGACAACCACATTAAGGAGACCTGGACTTCATGCAAGCCTGAGGCTTTGTAATATTAACCCAAGTACTATTCATGACAAAGACCAGTCAGGTTGCGCTGTTCCTGCTTCTGCTCAAAATGTCTCTCCCCCCAGCCCCCTTCCGGGTCAGTGATACCCCTGGGGGCTGGCTAATGGCCCCTGGAACCTTCCTTCCTTTCTGTCCTCATCAGCTACACTTATTTGGTAACTCAATGAATCTCCAGCTAAACCATTTTTTCCTACTTGGGGTTACCCCTGCACCCTGCCCGGTGCTACTCACATGACAGAAGATCACAGCTTGTGCAATGGTGATGGCCCCGTACAGATTACAGAGGGCCTGGAACTTCTCATCCCTGTCACTGCACAAAACGTAATACTGCTTAATGGTATCTAAAGTTTCCTCTTCTCGCTTCAGTTTGATGATGTTGGGGTCTGGGACAACTCTCTGAGCAAACCTCCACACGGAATCCTCGAAGGTGGCAGAGAAAAGCAGCATCTGACAATCCTTAGGCAGCATCCTAAAAGGCAAGCCCATGTGCACCAATCAGAATTTTGAACTGGAAGGTTACAGAATGCACTGCCTTCCTAGGTCAATGAAGGGCCCTGAGGCTTGAGGATACACCCTCCATCACCCTGTACCTAGAAGCATGGAACAGGACAGAATGAGAGGAAATGGAGTATCAACAAGCCACTTCAATGTCTATGGACCTATGGCTGTAAATAATGACAAACTGGTTTCAAGGGAACACAAAACCCATCCCCCCCTCTCCAGGGCATGGTCAAGCTGTTGCCAGCAGCACCCTTTACCCAAGCACCCACCCAGGGAAGATTCTCCTCCTCCTCCTGCTATGATAGCACATGCTCCAGAATGGTCAGTTGGGAGGGGAAGGGCTGACAGAGTGGGCAGCCTGAGCTGTCAGTTGCAGGGGACAAATCATCAAAGAAGTGAACCTCTGGGCCAGACAGGATAAACCAATCCCTGCATTGCTATGGAATTCTTCTATTGTGGTGACAGTCCTAAAGCCACCACCACACAGACTGAGATGGGGTCAAGAGTCCCCCTCATTCTGTCACTATGTCTTCAGCAGCTATCACAGCTAAGACATTGCCAAGGAAGACAAGCTGCAGTCTGTAGTGCCATGCAGGGAACTGCTCTGGCCTCCCTCAGTAAGGGGCCCTCCTCTTGGATCAACAGCACAGTTTTCAGCTTCAAGGCCCTAGGCCAGAGAAGGAAGCTTGGGAGGAGAGCTGATTTCCTCTGGGAAGATTCCCTGCCCCACCCCCACAGCACCTTGTACCTCTGGATGCGGATGCTCTGATCCTGATGGCCTTGGGTAGCGATCATCACATCAGCTTCGTCCAGAACAAACACCTTGATCTTTTTGGGGTCAATGAATTTCAGCTTGGAGCACCAATCCAGAACGGTGCCAGGGGTGCCAATTACAATCTGCTCACTGATCTTCTGACCTCTTTCCACTGTCAAAGCAAAACCAGCTCAACATGAGATTGCTTGGGGTCATCAAAGAGTTTCTGAGCTTCTCACCTGCCTCATCCCCCTTGTCCCACAGAATAATCATAGGACCCCAGAAGGGGGGCTGATATCTTGATTGGTGACACGTTCCCTACCTTTAGGGAACTTATGTTCTAAAGGAAGACATAAGATGGACAAGAGAAAATTTCTCTGGTTGACAGCTGTTTTGTGAGCCCGAAAAGCTCAGCCTTGAAAGAAATGAGGGATTCTATAGGGTGGAGATTAGGAAGGAGAGAGCCAGATCAAAGGCACCAAGGGTTGGAGAGTGGTGCTGGAGACAGCATGCTGTCTGATGTACAGAATGCAAGGAAGACAGGGATGGATACAAAGAAGGGCAAGGGAGAAAGGCACCAAATGCTGAAGAGCTTTAAATGCCCTGGATCTTAGCGCTAACAAGGAGCCAATGGCATTTACTGAGCAGGAGCACAGGCAACAGAGATTATAATTTGTGGCATCATTAGAATAGGGAACTTCAGGGGCAGCTAGGTGGCACAGTGGATAAAGCACTGGCCCAGGATTCAGGAGGACCTGAGTTTGAGTGTGACCTCAGACACTTGACACTTACTAGCTGTGTGACCCTGGGCAAGTCACTTAACCCTCACTGCCCCACAAAAAAACAAAACAACAACAACAAAGAATAGGGAACTTTAGGTAGGGAAACTCCTTCTACCAATCCTGGGGGCACCTTCCCTTCAAATGTTAAATGACTTGCCCAGGGTCATGCAGCCAGTGGAGTCTTCCTGGTTTCCAGACTGGTTTTCTATCCACTATGTCATGTGCCTCTCTGGCAGGAAGGTAAAATAACAAAGAAAAGAAAGCAAGAATTAAAAAAAAAACACAAGAAAGAACAATCTGCCACAGGTTCCTTCTGTCTCCTATAGCAACTGCAGGTCTGCTCTCCAAGTGCTGCCTCTCTGACCTGTCATTTCTTTGGCCTAAAATGCCCTTCTCCTTCCTGCCTGTCCAGACAAATCCTACCCAACTTTCCAGAACTAGCTCAGGTATTACCTTTCTCAATTAATATTTCCTGACCACGTCAGCCAAGATTCTTTTTGAAGAAAACAACTAGAGTCTGATTGTCCTTTGTGGGCCAAAGAACCAGGGCATTACTTTGTGCAGCTGTTAAACTGAGGAGAGGGATTTGAAGCAAACAGCATTTTACAGTATTCCCCAACATTTTTTTTTTCTTTTGCGGGGCAGTGGGGGTTAAGTGACTTGCCCAGAGTCACACAGCTAGTAAGTGTCAAGTGTCTGAGGCCAGATTTGAACTCAGGTCCTCCTGAATCCAGGGCCGGTGCTTTATCTACTTCGCCACCTAGCTGTCCCCCTCCACAACATTTTTGAAACAAACTTTTTTTGAACAATCCTGGAAGTATGCGTGTCTAGTCTCAGAACATTCTACCACCTGCTCAAAAAGTAAAAATAAGCAATAAAAATGTCAATTCCTACTCCACTGAAGAGCACTGCCTCAGTTACTGACAACACTTTGAATGTTTCACAAGCCCCTTCCAGAGGATTTCTGAGTGTTTCTTTTCTTTCATCCAAAGTGCACGTCACTCCAGACTGACGGCCTCTTTTCAAGACTGAAATTTGTGGGTCTCACCAGCATCTGCGTCCAATGTCCCTCAATTCAAACCGTCCCCCCCCCCTCAATCTAGTAGCCTTTAGGAAAGAGACTCACACTTGTTGCCTCGAACAGCATAGGCCAGCTTAAGGTCTGGATAAAATTTGCCCATCTGCTCAATCACCTTTCCCGTCTGAAGAGCCAGCTCATAAGTGGGTGAGAGGCACAAACACTGAAAAAGAAAAAGCAAAGGATACTTGAGGCCTTTCTGGGCATGGCCACTAGGAAGGAAGCTTCCTACTGTTTAGTACAAAGCAGAACTGAAATACCTGTTTCCAGGAGCTGGGGCACACGGGGACAGAGGGATTTTTACTTTTCCATAACCCCAGCAACATATGCAATGAAGGGCAAGGGACAGATTCCCCCCCACCCTCATCTTTCAATTACAATACTCCTCATGGACATCTTTTGGCTGTCCCATAGTGGCTGGCAACCTCAGCATTATGGTGCCTCTGCACAGGTGCCCTGACTTGGGCAAATGCTGCTTTTCAGAGATGGACCCAGGTGTAGCTAGACAAACTAAAGCCTTTCTAATATGATCAAAGCTTGGGCCTCAAAGAACTGCTCAAATCTGCTGGAACAAAGAAGGCCTTGAGATTCCAGTTGGAAATTCCCCTTCCCTCCAAGGCCTTGCTAGCTTTTCATTGGCTCTCCAATGGTGCACCAGGCAGGGGACCCTCACCCACCCACCCTTACCTGGGGGTATCTGTTCAGTGGTTCCACGTGGCTGAGCATAGCCAGGACAAAGGCCGCTGTTTTACCGGTACCAGACTGAGACTGGGCGATCAGGTTCTGTGGGCTGCACCAGGACAGAGCAGCTATCTCAAAAATCAAGTTTGTTTTCAAAATGCCTAAGTTCAAGGACTGGTGTGAAGGTAAATTTAAACACCAACTCTGGAGCAAAATTACTTTTCTTTTTTAGTTTTTTCCTCATAAACTTAGACAAATGATCAAACAGAAAAAAATGGGAAATAAAATCTTACATGAACCCCCAATATCTAACACAGTTAAAACAAATGAATGAAACAGACAACAAATAAAAATATCCAAGCTCTATGTCCCTTCTCAGTTCTATCTGAAGTTCTGATACCATTGGCTTTCTTTATCTCTTAAACACAAAGACTAGGATTCTCTCTATAATTCTGGTCTTCTGATCAACTTTGTATCATTTCATGTCAGTCTAATATTCTAACCTATCAATTAACCATAATTTATTCAGTTACTCTCCAACTGTCGGCATAGACATTTTCAGTTGCGTGGGTTTTTTTAAAATTATTTTTGTGCAGCTACAGCCTTTTTTCGTTTTTTTATGAATATGGTCCTAGTAAGAGAATTGTGGGGACAACACCTATGAGCACCATTGGAGTTCTTGTTCTATATAATGCAAGGCTGCATTCCAAAATCTTTACATCCTTCTACGGTCACACCAATAATGTATCAGAAGCCCCATTTCTCTACACTCCTGGAGTTTTTAACTTCTATCTATCTAGGGAGAGGAAAAGATCATTCTAGTGGAGATAAGGTAACATATCATAATATTTCCTTGGTTTTGTACTTCTCTGAAAAGTTGGGTAATTTTTCATATCTATATTGCACTTTATATTTCCTGTGTCAAAAATTACCTGATCGGGGGTGGCTACGTGGCGCACTAGATAAAGCACCAGCCCTGGATTCAGGAGTACCTGAGTTCAAATCCGGCCTCAGACACTTGACACTTACCAGCTGTGTGACCCTGGGCAAGTCACTTAACCCCCATTGCCCCACAAAAAAAAAAAAAAAATACCTGATCATCCTTAGACAATTATTCCTCTGGAAAGAGTCTATTAGCCTTACAGATGCATCTTACTACTCATTAACTCTGGAAGTCAGACCTTTGTCATCCTTTCAATTCCCCTTGGAGCCATCTATGACTCCTTCTCCTTCACCCTAATGTCTAATCCCCTGCTGGATCTTATTGACTTACCCACATTCCTGATTGGGCTATAAGTCTGCTTTTTGGTACTGCTTTAGTTATAGCCTTTAAATCCTATATGTTGTCTCTGAATCATTAGTTTTATGGAATGCAAACATGTTTAGAGCTTCTCTTTTCCTAGTTGTTTCTATCCATGTCTATTAGTTCTTGCTTAATACTTTCCTCAACTCTAAAATATATGTTCTCATTCTTCTCCATTGTTAAATTTATCATGTAATTATAATGAGGTGTTAACATTTCCTACTTGTTCATTAGGAAATAGCAAGAAGCCATTTTTTCCTTGCAAGACTGAGTTATTTCTCTGTGCTTTACTACAGAATGATTGGTGGGTATATATTTAAAATTGAGATACTTTAAATTTTTAACACCCTTTCTTTGAAACATACTTCAATATTTCTGGATGAAATGTGTTTTTTATAAATAGCATATTGATGAATTCTGTTTTCAACTCAGTTCTTTGTTGTTTGGCATTATAGTAGAGTTTAGCCCATTAATTTTCTTTTTCTTTTTCTTTTTTTTAGTGAGGCAATTGGGGTTAAGTGACTTGCCTAGGGCCACACAGCTAGTAAGTGTCAAGTGTCTGAGGACTGATTCGAACTCAGGTCTTCCTGACTCCAAGGCTGGTGCTCTAGCCACTGTACCACCTAGCTGCTCCATAGACCATTAATTTTCAAGTGTGTCTATTGTTCACACTGTGATTCTTGTAAATAAGCCAACATTACCTCAATGAGCCTACTCTAAAGAAGACTCTTCTGCATTTTATAACTACCAAGGCAGATTCTTTACCCTGGAGTTACCCTTTATCAATGAGACTCCCATGGAGCTGTGCTTTGGGATTCCCCTGCACTAGTCCCCTCTCCTTTTATCTTCTGTCTTTTTTTTTTTTCTGTTTCTCCGAAAACTTCTGAAACATCTAGTGACTTAGCCAATATGGTATTCTGAGGGTTCTTCTTTTTTTTAAGCAATGGATTTTTCTGTGTTTGAGCAGGAGGAACTACTTGAAATACCTAATTGGGAGTGAAAGTTCTGACTATTCTCCCAAGACATCTTTCAAATATTTCTCTCTCATCTCTTGCACCCTTCAAGCACAGAGCTCTGTCTGTTAGATGACCCAGCCTGTGATTTTGTTGACAGTACATTTGGCTCTCATCCTCTATGGCTTGGGCCAGCTCCCAGAACTGTCCTGGATGCCTGGCTTTTCTTCCCTGTTGTAACAGCGTCAGAACTCAGGTGTCTGGTCACATTCAGTGCTGGGTTCTACTTGTTTGTTACTGCTGCCTAGTTCACCAATTCAAGAAAGCTTTCTTTGACAATTTCTTAAACTGTCATTTTAGTTCTCTACATTCTAGAACTGGTGTATAGGAGCCACCAGTGATCCTGAGATGCTGCCTCTCTACTTCCTATGCCATGATCTGCATCTCTACGACAGATCTCAGATTCCTGCATCGCACTCTAACCAGCCCCTATTTCTATAACAGATATTCATAATTTCATTAATAGTGTAAGTTTTAATAAAAGTCAATGTTATGGAAAGGGACCCACATGTACAAAAATATTTATAGCTGCTCTTTATGTGGTAGCAAGGAATTGGAAGTTGAGGGGGTGCCCATCAATTGGGGAATGGCTGGACAAGTTGTGGTATATGAATACAATGGAATACTATTGTGCTGTAAGAAATGATGAGCAGGAGGAGTTCAGAGAAACCTGGAGGGCCTTACGTGAGCTGATGATGAGTGAGATGAGCAGAACCAGAAGAACATTGTACACAGTATCATCAACTTTGAGTGTTGACCTACTGTGATGGACTATATTCTTCTCACCAATGCAATGGTACAGAAGAGTTCCAGGGAACTCATGATGGAAGAGGATCTCCAAATCCAAGGAAAAAAAAAAAAAAGAACTGTGGAGTAGAGATGCTGATTGAACCATACTATTTCTTTTGTTTTGGGTGATGTTTTTTTTCTATTTTGAGGTTTTGCATTACTGCCCTGATTTTTTCTCTTATAACAGGATTAATGCAGAAATAGGATTAATGTTATTATAGATATATAGATATAACCTATATCAGATTACCTGCTGTCTAGGGGAGGGGGGAGGGAGGGAGAAAAATCTGAAATTGTAAAGCTTGTATAGACAAAAGTTGAGAACTATCTTTACATGTAACGGAAAAAATTAAATACCTTATATGTAAAAAAAAAAAGTCAATGTTAAATATTTCAGGTAAATAATGTATTAAAAATACTTTGGGGCAGCTAGGTGGCAGAGTGGATAGAGCACACGTCCTGGAGTCAGGAGTACCTGAGTTCAAATCTGGCCTCAGACACTTGACACTTACTAGCTGTGTGACCCTGGGCAAGTCACTTAACCCCAAATGCCTCACTAAAAAAAAAAAATAACAGATATTCATAGTTTCATTAATAGTGTAAGTTTTAATAAAAGTCAATGTTGGGGCAGCTAGGTGGCGCAGTGGATAGAGCACTGGCCCTGGAGTCAGGAGTACCTGAGTTCAAATCTGGCCTCACACACTTAACACTTACTAGCTGTGTGACCCTGGGCAAGTCACTTAACCCCAATTGCCTCACTAAAATAATAATAATAATAATAATAAAAGTCAATGTTAAATATTTCAGGTAAATAATGTATTAAAAATACATTACAAGAGATACATTAAGTCTCTGGTCTTCTTGAAGGAATGTTTGTAATAATACTAATCTATGACCTTGAAAATGTTACCAGCTAAACCACACTACTCAAAATAGCCTGCAACTGGGAAGACTTAAAGCTACCTCAGGAAAGGACTCAACTGTGTGGATACATACGGTTCAGCAAGCATCATGGGTAGTGCTGTCTCTTGTATCTTAGATGGCCGGTTAAAGCCCATAGCATAGACCCCTTGCAGAAGCTGTGGTTTCCTGGATGGAACAGAATGAAATTGGCTGATCATCCCAAAACACAGTAGGTAAGTGATAATTCAGTCTACTTCCCATCTAGCAAAGAGTGGCCCCCAGTGCTATCAACCAGACACTTCTCCAGGACATCAACACCAGCACCTTTTCTCACAATTTCTATCTTCGATGGCTTCTTTAACTTAGAAGATTCAGAATAACTATCTTTCTGAGAACAACACAAACTTCCATCCAGCCACAAATCAGGCCAGGCCTCGATGTTGAATCTTTTTTGAAAATTGCAGGAGTTATGATTATCAAGTGATTCATAGCAGACAACTGAAAAAACTTATTTAAATAGAAGTTGTTTCTTATGATAAAAATAATATTTAAGTTTATAACACAGGAGTTCACTTTTGTTTACTTTCAATACAGACACTTAATAGAATGAGATGGACATCAGGAGTGGGGTAGCATATAATATTAAGGGCCAAGGTGGGTTGTGAAAGTTAAGAAGTATGTCAATGATGCAAAGAATTAATTGTTATTTGAGGTTTTTATGCCTCGTCACGCACTGGCCTGGGGCTCCGCAAACCGCACGGTGCTCCACCCACTGGTTGTAACCCTTGCGAGGGCTCTGGCACCACTCGCCATCACCTACATGGGCCTGGCAAAATTGTAATGATTGGAAGCCTAGTGAGGGCAGTCATGTGACTGTCAGAGTGGCCATCCCATTGGCTGGGGCTGTGTGAGGTGTTCTAGGTTTGGGGGAGGAGAATTGGGCATTCTAGGTGGAAACTGGAAAGCGACAGGCATTCTGCTATGTATTTTCAGCTGATTCCTGGGCAGTGGTATTTTTTCACGTATTACAATTTCCCTTTCCCCATTTTATTTCCTTTCCCTTGATCCTAAGTTCGTTCTTATTAAAATAAATCTTGTTCTGTTTTGAGTGAGGCTGCCAGTCTCCTTCCTTGCCCCAATATTGCGGTGAGCCACTTAGCTAGCACTCCCCAATTAAAAATTGGTCCCCACAATGACAATGACCTAGTGTCGAGTCCTAGGTCTCACTTGAATCAAAGACCTAATCTCCCTTCCTTGAAGAGAAGACAATTTCAGGGAGGAATCTTCATTCTCTAAAAGAGAACCATTCTTGTCAATGGTGACCAAACTAAGATGATGTCTTTGCTCACTTTAAGAAAAGAGGGGCGGCTAGGTGGTGCAGTGGATAGAGCACCAGCCCTGGAGTCAGGAGTACCTGAGTTCAAAACCGGCCTCAGACACTTAACACTTACTAGCTGTGTGACCCTGGGCAAGTCACTTAACCCCAATTGCCTCACTAAAAAAAAAGGAAAAAAAAAAAGAAAAGAATATTTTTGTTCACCTTTGATCAGACTGAAAGGGGAGTAAGGGTGGCAGTGGGACCTCAGGCAGCCTCCTGGGGCTGTGGCAGCCTTTATGACTACCAAGGCCCTCTGCCCTGAGCCCATTTGAAAGACAGTATGGGATTGGCCTAGGGAATGAGAAGGTAGTCAGAAATCCCTTCCTGAGCCCCAACAGACTAGAGGTCACTGTCTTCAGTTCCTGCTTCAAAGATTGTGGAGTGGAAGTTGCAATTTATACTTAAAAAAAAAATTACATGATGTTTTTCTAATGTACAATGATTCAAGCAATTCTATTGAACTTCATGGTTCAAGAATACCTGCTGCATTAAAAAGAAGTTTATCATTTGAATATGCTGGAATAACGTGAATTTAAGTTTAACCCATAATCCAGGGAGTGATTAGATCCTTAACCCTAATGCCTGCGCATGGGTACATGTGTGTGCATAAAGGAGAGCAGAGTGAGAGAGGTCCAAGCTCTCTGGTTAGCTCTGATATATCACCATCCCACCATTGCTTCTCCAATTCCAAGTCCTTGGCAACAGGGAGAACAAGACAAGTGATACTTACAGCCGAAGCTCTTCAAAAGACTTCACTGAATAGAGGGGGGAATTCGGGTCCCGCTGTAGGACCTCCACTTGATTGGTGTTGTCCACGAGGTTGCTTCTGATCAGCTTGTTGAGCAGTGACTGTGCAGCTCTGTCTTCTACAAGTGGGATGACAAGTCCAGCCAATCATAGTGGTTACAAGCGATGATGCACACCTACCTAGTCCAATCACTCACTGTCTGGTCCTGGGGGTCTGTCAACAAACATCCTTCCTCCTTAAGACTTTTCTCCCATTCCTCAGTCAAATTTTTCACTTCTCATTTTGGCCTCACCCAAAACTCCAATCTAGAAACCAAACTCCAAAAATGATCAAGTTTTGCACAGAAGGTGCAAAAACTGGGGCAGCTTGGTGGTGCAGTAGATAAAGCACTGGCCCTGGATTCAAGAGAACGTGAGTTCAAATCCAGCTTCAGACATTTGACACTTACTAGCTGTGTGACCGTGGGCAAGTCACTTAGCCCTCATTGCCCCCATGCTCTCCCCGCCAAAAAAAGTGCAAAAATTGGTAAACTAGTTTAGATGGGGAATATTAGCTAATATTAACGGACAGAGCTAACATCTTAAAACTTTGGTCAGGCACAGTAACACTGTGCACATTGCTGTCTCTGAAAGGATCAGCTGACTGACCATTACTTGGAAGGCCCCTAGGAAGACAGAATTCATCCCTAGACTATTTCAGGGCCTTAGGCCTTCCTGCTGCCAGTCAGTCCTATAACAGAAGCTCCTCAGGAGCAAGAATCAAATTCTATTCATTGTGTTCTGTAACACAGGGCCTTGGCAGAGAAGAGGTGTTCCTGTTCAATTATTTTCAGTCATGTCAGACCCGATGTGACCCCACTCTGTCTTTTCTTGGCAAAGATACTGCAGTGGTTGGTTTGCCACTTATTTTTCTAGCTCACTTTACAGATGAGGAAACAGGCAAACAGGGTGAACTGACTTGCCCAGGGTCACACCACTACTAAGTGTGTGAGACCAGATCTGAACTCACAAAGGTAAGTCTTCATGATGCCAATCCTGGTGCTCTACCCTCTGGGCCACCTATCTGTCCTAAAGAGTAGGTACTCCCTCACTATTCAGTAAGTAAGATTCTAAATTATTTGTCAAAATGAAGTTCTTAAAAAAAGCTTTGACAGAACAGCCTGAACCTTTTAGAACTTAATTCCCAGCATCTTTCTAACTTCTCTTCTGCTCTAAGAAAGCCCAAGTTACCTTTCTCTTCTTCATCTGTTTTCCCTGAATTCTCATCCACTTTGACAATACCTGTATCAGAAAGACAACTGCTATTATTCAAGGGCATCTCAGAGATCTGACCATTTAAATACTATGACAGATTTAGTTGCAGTGTTATCTGAGGGAGGAACCCCTCTGGTAGCCACACTTTGGCTATTCTAGCCATCCCAAATAAAAAGAACTCATATCAATTTAGCACTGGTAGTTAAAGGCTATCAGGGAGTTTCTGTGGTCATCTGCTGGACAGCTACTTGCACATGAAGCACAAATTTACTTATAAAACTGGGGGTTTTGTTCCTCAAACCCCACACCAGCGTTTTCCTAACACTATTACATATATCGGCAGCTAAAGTACCTATAGTCTGATAAGGTTTCCATAACTAGACATTTTGGACTTCCAGAATTCTACCTTTTACTAGGTATAATGTGTGTATATAAGCATGAAACTGTTATTTCTCTCTTATAGCAACAATCAATTACTGAATTATATCAAACTGAAGGGACACTGTTAATGCATGATGAGATTGCCCAAATCTCCTTCCCTTTTGATCCTGGGTGGGAAACCTCACTTAACAAAAGCAGAGCTTCTTAAATTTTTTCCATTCTCAACCCCTTTTTTTCCTAGCAATTTTTATGGGACCCTGGATATATAGGCATATAAAATAGGTACACATAAACCTTTTAGTGTTGCTAAATTTTTCACAACCCCCCACATTTAGCTACAGGACCCCAAAGTTTAAGAAGCTCTGAACTAAACAACCTTATAAAGAATTTAATCTAAAGTAAATTCAGACCCATTGTGTTCTATTCAGGCTTGGGTGGGAGTAGATCCTTTGTCTAGAAAGTCTGAGGTTTGGGGTGAGCTAGGAGAGAGTGATCAAAGTCAGGTCTCCCAGTCTCTCATTAGAATAAGTCCATCTCTCATCATCTTTCTCATTAACCAATCAGAGTTGATAGCCATCCTCAGAAACACCACTCTTCCAAGGGCTTATCAGCTTTGAGTGGGTTCCATGAGGAGGCTCTGACATTCAAGAGTACCCCTGACTCCATTTATTAATTGTCCACTAGCAATAATTAATAAAATCATTACCCAGAAAGTCTGTCTCCTAAACGTTTTATACATCACACAAAGAAACTTTCTTTCTGGTGAGATAAAGACCCTGATTACTTGCTATCTATACATCTGAAACTTAGTAGAGAGGCTGCTTGGCCTAGTAGATGGCAGGACAGTCTTGGGAATCAGAGACCTGGGTTCATGCTCCCCCCTTAATATATACAGCCTGATTTGAAAAAAAAAAAATCAACATTTTTATTTATAGTTTGGGGTTCCAATTTTTATCCCTCTTTCCCTCCCTCCCCTCTTCCTTCCCTGAGGCAGAAAACAATCATATATGGGTTATACATATAAGATTATGTAAAATATTACCATATTTGTCATTTTGTACAAGAATATTTGATCAAAAGAAAAAAATGAAAGGAAGTGAAAAATAGCTTGCTTCAGTCTGTTCCATCAATAGTTCTTTGGGATTGCATTGTTGAGAATAGTCAATCATTCACAGTTATTCATCAAACAATATTGCTGTCTCTGTCAATGTTCTCTTGGTTCTGCTCACTTCAGAATACATTATTTCATACATGTCTTTCCAGGCCTTTCTGAAGTCATCCTGCTTATCATGTCTTACAGCACAATAATATTCCATGACCATTATATACCACAGTGTGTTTAGCCATTCCCCAACTGATGGGCATTCCTTTGATGTCCAAAGGGCTATAGAATTGTGCATACCCTTTGATCCAGCAATAGCACTGCTAGGTTTATATCCCAAAGACATCCCCAAAAAGAGAAAAGGCCCTATTTGTACAAAAATATTTCTAGCAGCTCTTTTTGTGGTGGCTAAGAATTGGAAATCAAAGGAATGCCCATCAGTTGGGGAATGGCTAAACAAACAAGAGATAGAGAATATCATAAAATGCAAAATGGATGATTTTGATTACATTAAATTAAAAAGGTTTTGTACAAACAGAAGCAATGCATCCAAAATTAGAAGGGAGACAGAAAGCTGGAAAAAATTTTTATGGCCAGTACTTCTGATAAAGGCCTCATTTCTAAAATATATAGGGAACTAAATCAAATTTATAAGAACCCAAGTCATTCCCCAATTGAGAAATGGTCAAAGGATATGAACAGGCAGTTTTCTGATGAAGAAACCAAAGCTATCTATTCCCATATGAAGAAATGCTCTAAATCTCTAATGATTAGAGAAATGCAAATGAAAACAACTCTGAGGTACCACCTGACACCTATCAGATTGGCTAAAATGACAAAAAAGGAAAATAATAAATGTTGGAGAAGCTGTGGAAAAATTGGAACACTAATGCATTGTTGGTGGAGCTGTGAACTGATCTAACCATTCTGGAGAGCAATTTGGAATTATGCCCAAAGGGCGATAAAGCTGTCCATACCCTTTGACCCAGCAATACCACTTTTGGGTCTTTTTCCCAAAGAGATCATGGAAAGGGGAGAGGGACCCACATGTACAAAAATATTTATAGCTGCTCTGTATGTGGTGGCAAGGAATTGGAAGTTGAGGGGATGCCCATCAATTGGGGAATGGCTGGACAAGTTGTGGTATATGAATACAATGGAATACTATTGTGCTGTAAGAAATGATGAGCAGGAGGAGGTCAGAGAAACTGGGAGGGTCTTGCGTGGGCTGATGATGAGTGAGATGAGCAGAACCAGAAGAACATTGTATACAGTATCATCAACATTGTGTGTTGATCTACTGTGATGGACTATATTCTTCTCACCAATGCAATGGTACAGAAGAGTTCCAGGGAACTCATGATGGAAGAGGAAGTCCAAATCCAAGGGAAAAAAAAAAAAAAAAGAACTGTGGAGTATAGATGCTGAATGAACCATACTATTTCTTTTGTTTTTGGTGCTGTTGTTTTTCTATTTTGAGTTTTTTGTCATTGCTCTGATTTTTCTCTTATAACATGACTAATGTAGAAATATGTTTAATGTTATTATATGTGTGTGTGTGTGTGTGTGTGTGTGTGTGTATATAAATAACCTATATCAGATTACCTGCTGTCTAGGGGAGGGGGGAGGGAGGAAGAAAAATCTGAAATTGGAAAGCTTGTATAGACAAAAGTTGAGAACTATCTTTACATGTAACAGGGGAAAAAATACTTTATTAAAAAAAATTTTTTTTAATTAAATTAAATTTTAAAAAGAGATAGTTCCTCACTTTGGCCCACCAGCCCGAATTGATTCTGACATTTTACTGATTCTGTTTTATCCCAAATCTACTCTTTCTTGGGAGTAACTCCAAAATTCCATACACCTTACTACCCCCAAAGTTCAGGCCAGGTTGAACATATGAATAAAAGATCTTAAGAGTATGATAGGCAAATTATGTACTGAAACCCATTTGAAATGGCCTGATCTACAAAGTAGACCAAGAGGAGAACTTCATATATGTACTTAGGAGATGTTTTTTGGTCACCCTCCTATCCAAGCTAAAACTTTCCCTCCAGTTTATACATCACTGGTGGGAGGTGATACTTCTGTTGCCTCCTATATACAGTAATTACAGACTAGGCTACGTGAAATCCATGTGGCAGGAGTTGCTGTACAAGCTGGTCCCTTGGATTTTTCCTTGCATGATTCAAGTCCTGGAGACAATGTATATATTAAGAACTTTCAAGGATCCAGTGGGACCCAGCCAGCTTGGGAGGGACCTTTTTCAGGTATTATTGACAACTCCTACTGCTATTAAAATTGGAGAAAAATAATCTTGGATTCATTGTTCCCATGTAAAGGCTGCACCATTTATAGGTAAAGAAATTTCAAATAAAACTCAAACAGATGCTAAAGAGCAAAAACCCCTAACAATAGCAGCTGCTAAAGAACAAAGAACCCTAACAGAGCCCAGGGACAATAGGCAGTTCCCAGTTCCCATTTGATAATCCTACAAATCAGTTACATGCTCTGGGACTCAGTCTTCCTAAAGTATTAGGAGATAGAAATTGCCTTTTTAGGGCCCTGGGAGATCACTTAGAAGGTCACTCTAGAAATCATCTCAGACACAGACAAGAAACGCTAATTATATGCTCAATCATAGGAATGACTTTGAGTTTTTTAGAGAGAATGACCCTCCCTTTGAAGAATATGTGGCTGAATTAAAACAACCATGGGCTGGCAATGATATGATTGTAGCCCTTGTAAAACATAACCAGCTGAATGTAATCATTCATCAGTTGAATAAGCCCCTATGGCAAATTCATGGTGCAAACAAAGCCGATGCTGAAGAACTCCATTTTCTATCATAGAGAACATTATGACAGCATTAGAAAAATCAATGACAATTCGGAAACCCCTGCCACTTTGGTGTGCAGAGAATTGGGTAACCAGTTAAAACGATGTGGTATACCCCAAATTCTAGCAGCATAATAAGTTACCTTTAACAAGCGTTTCCTTCTACAGGTAAACCACTGAGAGCACATGGCCTTGTTTTCTGGCCTACCTACCCCACCCCTTTCCCGTCCCCCTACTTAACCCTAATTCCATAAAACCATCTTTTTTTTTTTTTGAAAGGCATTGAAAAGGCCTGGAATTCACCACATACTTGTTTCCTCATGAACACAAAAGGGTACTTAGCAAACCTTCTTTTTTTACTTTTGTTTCTTTTGCTTTCTTTAACTCAATCTTGTAAACTGAGTGAATTTCAAAGGTATTTTAAGTATATGCAGTGGGGCCATTGGGCCTCAGAAGCTGAAGAGAACCATGAGTTTAATGAGTTTGTTTATGGGATTATGTTTTTTAAAAAAGGGTTATTGAACCCTATTGCCTGGTTTATCAATGAACATATTGAATATTGAGTCTTGCTGATTGACGTTTTATTTCTTTTTGACAAATTGAGTATCACTTCAAGTATCTGTTACTGTCATACCAGATAGAGAATTCATGTACAAGATGATGTGGTTTACTTGCTAAAAGAAGATTATGTAATAATGTTTAATATTATCAGTCATTTACAGTCATCATTTATATGTCATTGTGACTATGTATACTCTGGGTATGCTTTGGAATTACTGTATATATTACAAGTATATCCTCAGTTATGCAACATAACACGCATTTTTACCATCATATTGTCTTTGGTGAAATTAGTATGAGATTTTATGAATTATGGAAACATCATTTCAGAGACTAATTGCTCTTACAATGAGCTTGATGCAGGCTCTGGAGAGAATATATGTACAACAGGAGGAGAAACAGGTACACGTAAGTCCATGGTTTGCTTATGATGGTTACCATGTAGACCAAAATTGCTGGACATAGTCCAGTTTCTTCCTCTCCCTCCAAAAATGGCCTGGTGTCACGGAAGCTCCAACACATGCACCTGGTTTAATTTAACTTGTTTTCTTTTTCTTTCACTCAGTCTGATGGCACGGTCAGAATCCATCCGCCTGGGGCCTAGCACAATTGTCGGATGTCTCAGAACCATGAGATGTAGTATGGTAACCTTTCCATAACATTTCCAGGTGTCATCATAGACACATTGCAAAATTTGGCCTTGAGCCAGACACATGGTGGTAAGAGGTGTTACAGATTGCATAACTGCCTCAACTCTGCATTACAGAGGTATAAATCCTCCAAAAGGTGGTGGTGGGGCATGTAATATATATATATATATATATATATATATATATATATATATATATATATATATATATATATATATATATATATATATATATATATATATATATATATATTAGTCTGAGTTTGAGCTATATTGTGAAGAACTGTCACTGTTTAATTTGATCACTGACAATGCTATTCTAAGAATTAGTGAAAATGCAGCAGTTCAACAGCTAAAGAAGTGAGTCCAGAGACAACCAGAGTCCAGAGCAGAGTCCAGTTTTCCTGAGGACATCCCACCATTCCAAGAAGATAAGATCTCAAAGACTTTAAATGAATAGTTTCATTTTGTTGTTTTTCTTTTTTCTTTCTGTTATTATATACACCATTTGTGATATGTATTCCCTGCAGAAGCCCTCCCTCTGCAGGCATTGTCAAAGTGCCAGTTCATAAGGGACCACCTCTCTGGACAAAATTTCCCCTTTCTCCTTTTCCTATATTGTTATTTACATATTGTTTGTTAGCATAGGGTGTGTTTCATCAAGGAAACACTTGGGTTCCTTGTGTTCCTCAAAGAAACAAAGGGGGAAATGTGTGAAGATAATGGAATGTGGTAGATGAGGGGATTTTACCACCTGGAGATTGATCTAGACTGATTGAATTAAGTGAGAGCAACTGCAGACTGGCTTGTAAGCACATCTGGCGGGTACTTAAGAGGGTGTTGTTCTCAGAAGCTAAAGATTTTGAACTTTACATCGAGACCACCTTCAGGGTTCCAGTGAAACAATGAATTTGAACAACGCTAGCCAATCAGCTTGAAGAACCTCCCATTTCTGGAAGGAGAACATGAAGGAGGAAGTGGATGCTGGGGGAAGAATTCTTCCTCTTTTGGTGCAAGACATTGGCTTGGTGACAGAAGACACTTCAGAAGTGGGAGGTTTAGGAAGGTGAGGATTTCCATGCTATAAGAAATCTATTTGCGATCTATTTCTTTTACTATCTTTCAATAAACCCTTAAAAAACCTAAGCTGATTTATCAGTGATTTTAGTCAGTTTCCCCCTAAAACTGGGGGGGGGGGGAGGGGGCAGATTAGAACCCACATTTAGAATTTAAAATTACACAAATAGACGTGATAAGAAGCATCCTTGCTTCACCCCTGATGGTACTGGGAAGGCTTTTAGGTTATCCCCATTACAGATAATATTTGCTGATGGCTTTTGATAAATAGTACTTATCATTTTAAGGTAAACTCATTTTTGTCCTATGCTCATTAGTGGTTTGGTTTTATTTTTTTTTGGGGGGGGGGTTGTTTTTTATTTCAATGCAACAAACATTTTATTTTTTCCAGTTACATTTAAGGGTAGTTTTCAACATTAATTTTCATAAGATTTAGAGTTCCAAATTTTTCTCCCTCCCTCCCTTTCCTCCCCCCTCCACAAGATAGCAACAAATCTCATAAAGGTTATGTACAACAGACAAGTGCTCTTTTTATCAGTTCTTTCTATGGGAGTGGACAGTATGCTTCATCATTAGTCCTTTGAGATTATCTTGGATCATTGTATTGGTGAGAGTAGCTAAGTCATTCACAATTGTTAATTGAACAATACTGCTGTCACTATGCTATGCACAATGTCCTCCCAGTTCTGCTCACTTCACTACACATCAGTTCATAAGTCTGTCCAGGCTTTTCTGGGATCATCCTGTTTCTCATTTCCTATAACATAATACCATTCCACTACAAGCATATATCACAGCTTCTTCAGTCATTCCTCAATTGATAGACATTCCCTTGATTCCCAATTCTTAGCCACCACAAAGAGTTGCTATAAATATTTTTTGTACAATTTCCTCCCCTTTTCTCTTTTTTCACAATTGCTATTGTTAACTATTTCCCTCCATCCTATTCCTTTCCCCATGATATTTACTCTATTATCTATCTTCTTTCACCCTATCCCTCTTCAAAAGGGATTTGCTTCTGTCTGTCCCCTCCCCCAATCTGCCCTGCCTTCTTTTGCCCCTCTCTCTTTATCCCCTTCCCCTCCTATTCTCCTCAGGGTTAGATAGATTACTCCACCCAATTGAGTGTGTATGTTATTCCCTCCTTGAACCAATTCTGATGAGATTAAGGTCTTTGAGCCAATTCTGATGAGTGTAAAGTTCATTTAGTGCCCTTCTCCCTCCCCAAGTGTATTCCTCTCACCCTTCAATTTTACCCTAAAGATGTTATCATCTAGCTAAGTGACACAGTGGACAAAGCATCAACCCCAGACCCAGGGGGACCCCAGCCAAAACCCAGCCTCAGACACAAGACAGTCACCCACTGTACAACACCAGGTATGTCCCCCAACTCCAATTGTTTATGGTTCTCTAGGGTCCTGTACTTGAAAGTCAAATTTGTCATTCAGTTCAGGTCTTTTCATCACTAATACCTGAAAGTCCTCTTTTTCATTGAAATCCCATTTTTTCCTCGGAAAGATTATAATCAGTTTTGTTGGCTACATAATTATTGGTTGTAATCCCAATTCCTTTGCCCTCTGGAATATCATATTCCATGCCCTCCGGTCCTTTAATGTAGAAGCTGCTAGATCTTGTGCTATCCTGACTGGGGCTCCACAGTACTTGAATTCTTTCTTTTTGGCAACTTGCAATATTTTCTCCTTGACCTGAGAGCTCTGGAATTTGGCTATAATATTCCTAGGAGTTTTCCTTTTGGGATCTCTTTCTGGAAGTGATCGGTGGATTTTTTTCAATTTCTATTTTAGCTGCTTCTTCTAGAATTTCAGGGCAATTTTTCCTGAGAATATCTTGGAAGATGATGTCTAAGCTCTTTCCTTGATCATTGTTTCCAGGTAGACCAATAATTTTCAAATTATCTCTCCTGGATCTATTTTCCATGACAGCAGTTTTTCCAAGAAGATAGTTCACATTGCCCTCTATTTTTTTATTCATTTGGATTTGCTTTATTGTGTCTTGGTTTCTCATTAGGCAATTATTTTTGTCAGAGAGCTTTTCCATTTGGCTTTTCAAGCTATTGACTTTTTTCTCATGTCTTTCATGCGTCACCCTCATTTTTCTTTCCATTTTTTCCTCTACATCTCTGACTTTATCTTCAAAGTCCTTTTTGAACACCTCTATGGCCTGAGACCAATTCATATTTTTCTTGGAAGCTTTAGATATAGGGGCCCTGATATTGACATCTTCTTCTGAGGGTGCACCTCAATCTTCCTTATCACTAAAGAAACTTTCTATGGTCCTCACCTTTGTCTGCTCATCTTGCCTCATCTAGCTCCTTAAAGTGGGGCACTGTTTCCAGGCTGCATTATCCCAAGCTTCAGGAGGTCCCAGGTGGTATGATTTAAGGAAGATCAGGTTCTTCACTAGCCTAGCCTGTTCCCTGGTCCCTAGATGACCCCAGACCAACCTACTAATCAACCAGCTTTGTGTGCTATGGTTGTCAGCTCTGATGAGTCTGTGCCCCTCCCCCACCTGGGCCACTGCTACTCAAGTCTACCTCCTGGTTTCCAGCAGGGGTGAAAAACCCAAGTTCCATCTCAGCACCAACAGAGGCCCCTGTAATCTCCCCCCTACCAAGGGCTTAGCCCTCTCACCAGACTGTGAGCTTAGTTCCAGATGACACAGGCGCTGCAGCTGATTCAGAGGCTCTGAGGATCTCTTTCTCTGGTGAGGCCTTCCTGGGACTGGATCTGTGTCAGCATGACTATGGGGTTAGGCTCTACTTCTATCTCAGCACAGCAGCTCCCTCCTTCTGACCTTCTAAGCGGTCCTTGGTTGGAAAACAGTCTCAGCACACTCTCCTGTGGATTTTGCTGCTCCAGGAATTGTCCTATGCTGTTATTTGGATGTTTTTTGGAGCGACTATGTCATGAGTTCGAGAGGTCACTGCCTTTCTTCCGCCATCTGGGCTCTTCCCCAGAAGTCACTGCTTGTTAGTGTTTTTAAATAGGAATGGGTACTGTATTTTGTCAAAGGCCTTTTCTGCATCTATTGAGATAATCATACGATTTCTGTTGTTTTTGTTATTGATATGGTCAATTATGCTGATAGTTTTCCTAATATTGAACCAGCCCTGTATTCTTGTTATAAATTCCACCGGGTCATAGTGTATGATCCTTGTGATATATTTTTGTAATCTTTTTTGTACAGCCTGTGATTCTAAGCAAATCCATTAACCTCTCAGCACCCTAAATAAACCTCAAAGGCCATAAATTCCAGAGGAGTTGCCCATCTACATTCATTCAATTAATCAACAAGCATTTATTTAAGGCTAATATGTGCCAGGAACTGGAAAGACAAATACAATCAATGAAATACTGAGGAAATTCTTATACCCCAACAAGGAAGACAAGTCCATATTTAAGCATCAATAGAATAAAACAAAGTAGATTTAAGGGATTTAATTACAAGAAGGCCAAGAAGGCAGGCAATAGCTGTTGGGGGATCAAGAAGGCTTCATGCAGAAGACTGAACTTGAGTCTCCAGATAGTCATGAAGAAAGGGATTCTAAGGAGTGGAAGTGAGAGGGGAGCGCAGCTCAGCCATGGGAAGACAGGAGGAGTGTCATGTGTGAGGAACAAGATGGATGGGTTGGCTAAATGGAAGCGTGGGAAGGGGGAGAAATGTTCAATGAAGCTAGAAATAGATTGGAGCCAAGTTATGGAAGGCTATAATAAAGAGTAAACAAAGGGGTTTATAATTCATCCTTCAGGCAATGCAGAGCCCCTGGAGTTGAGTGGGGAGGAGGGAGGGCAGATACTTATTGATTGATTAATTGTAGAGGGAGTTCCCAACACTGATGAAATTACAGGTCCTGAATAACAACAAAAATGCTACATAAAAGCTACATTTCCAGGTGGCTGTTACAAATTCAAAGCAAAAATCTCTGAAGAAAACACATTTCACTTTTACTACTCACCATTGGCATCGAGTTTGATTTTCTCTTCCTTGATATGCAAACTGCTCAACTAAGTAGAGAATAAAAGGGAAAAGTTTTAGGCAAATTACTGGTTAAACAGAGACTTCCACCAGCCCTAAGAGCCTCTACAGGGAAGCTGGAGGCAGAAATAATCTCTCTTAGGTTTTACTTGTTTCAATCATTGAGTGTAGAGCAGTGTCTTTGGGTCTAAAAGTCAGATTTTACCTTGTGAGTTCAGAATGTCAGTTTCCATTTTTGCTTCATGACATACGAACCTAGTTGATTTTGTTCATCGGCAATTTTAAGTTGAAGGAGGTAAAGGAGGTCGAGCAGGGGCATCAGGAAAAGCTGGGGTCAAGCCCTGCCTCTGATACATCCTGCCATGTGACCAAGGGCCAAGTAAGTCCTTGAACCTCTGGATGCCTCAAGGCATCTCACTGACTCAAAGGTGCATAGGCTGAGCTGTACCTCAGCCAGTCTCCAACACCACTGGTGAAGTCACACGGGTATAATCCACCTCCAAAAACCTTCAGAAACACAAAACCATGTGTGACTTTGCAAAGTGGAAAAGTACATCATCTAAACATCCCACATACACCCATTTACAATGATTTCCCCCAATGAGCCTCAAAGTTACATGAAAACTTGAAAGGAGCATCAGTAGGCAAACACTTGGGTTTCCATTTTTACTTTACTGAGCCTGGTTTCAGTAAGACCCTGGTTATAGCCCACAGTGACTACTATTCATTCCTGGTCACTTCTTTAGGCCAGAAACAATCCTGATTCATGACTTTGGGCACTATTTTGCTCATCAAGATAAAGAACCAGACATTCTAGATCTTGGCTCCAGGCATTTTCTCAGGCAATCCCCATGCCCAAAAGGCTCTTCCTTCACCTCTTTCCCTCCTGGCTCTCCTCAAGACCCAAATGAAATCTCATCTTTTACTATAAGCTTTCCCCAAACCCTCCTAAACTCTAGGGCCTTCCCTCTGCTAATTACTTCTTATTTGTCCTAAATATAGTGCCTAATGGGAAACTTAATTTCAACATGTCCCAAACCAAACTCATTCTCTTTGCCCCAAACCCTCCCGTCTTCTGAAATTTGGGTACACTCAAGAGCATTAGCACCTTCCCCATCACCCAGGGCTTGCAATCTGGGCATCATGCTCAACTCCTCAGGCTCTCTTATCCACATCCAATCTATGGCCAAGTCCTGTCAATTCTGTTTTTGATGGTTTTCAGTTGTGCTGGACTTACTCTTCATGACCCCATTTGGGGTTTTCTGGGCAAAGATACTGGAGTGGTTTGCCATTTCCTGCTCCAGCTCATTTGACAGATGAGGAAAGTGAGGCCCAGGGTTAAGTGACTTTTCATTAGTTGTTTTTTGGGTTTTTTTGCGGGGCAATGGGGGTTAAGTGACTTGCTTAGGGTCACATAGCTGGTAAGTGTCAAGTGTCTGAGGCTGGATTTGAACTCAGGTACTCCTGAATCCAGGGCCGGTGCTTTATCCACTGCGCCACCTAGCTGCCCCCAGGTTAAGTGACTTGTGCAGCATCATACAGAGAGGGAGTGTCTGAGTCTGGATTTAAAACTCACCAGGTGAGTTTTCCTGACTCCAGGCCTGGCGCTCCACCCACTATGATGCCTAGCTATCCCCTTCTCTCTTCTGACACTGCCACGGCCCTCCCCCCCCCATATCACCTCCCATCTGGACTACTGAAACAGTCTGTTGCTGGATCTGCCTGTCTCAAGTCTTTCCTCCCTCCCATCCACCCCCCATTCAGCCACCAAAGTGATCTCCCCAAAGGGACTGTCTGACCATATAGCCCCTCCACTCAGTAAGCTCCAGTGGCTGGCTCCTTATCCTCTCCTGGATCAGTTATATGAAGTCCTCTCTTTGGCATTCAGAGTCCTTCACAACCTGGCCCCCTCAGGCCTCCTGGCTGTTCCTCTCACTAGACACAATCTCCTGATTGGGTGCATTTGCACTGGCTGTTTCCCACACCTGGGATTCTCTGTCTCCCTCCCCACTGACTCTTGCTCCTAGCCTCTCTGGCTTCCAACAGAAGCCTTTCCCAGACTCTGGGACCCAAGTTCCAGTTCATCCTGCCCATACCTGGCTGGTCTCTAGTTGTTGGCAAGCTGCCTCCCCCTTATCTCTGAGCTCCTGGAGAGCAGGGGCTCTGGGTTTTCCCTTTCTCTGCATCGCCAGTGCTTAGCACATAGTAGGGACTGAATGAATACTTCACTTGACTTGGGAATAAGCCACAAACAACATGGTATTTGACCTTGAGGAGCCACATTCTACAGGAGGACACACAATTTGTTAGGTTGAAGAGAGCACTAACAATTGGAGGGAAGGAGTAGCCTACTAAAAGCTTCAGAGCAGAGATAAGCCAGGTTGTCCTCTGAAGAAACATCCATATTTGAGGAACAGGGATGAGAAGATTGGAGAAAGTTAGAGCAAAACATTCCCCCTTCCATTCACCACCTGCCCCTAGCCCCCCACTCCACTCCAGGGCCCCTACTGTAATAAGCTTGCAGGTCTCCTCCTCCTTCCCAGCCATCTCCTCGGCATGCCATGCCATGCCATGCTGCTACCTCCCATCCTGTTGGGCACCTTCTACACTCCACAGACACCTGAGACTGAGCCTCCAGGTCCCCTAGCTCAGAGGGCAGACTGCTGCTTTATCCTGACCAGAACTAGGATGGCACAACCCTCCCAGTCATTCTGCAATGGCACAAATGTCCCCAGCCCTCTTTCGACTCCCCTTAATACGGTGTCTTTCTCCTCTAAATGTCCCATGGGCTAAGATACTGTCACACCTCTGACCCAGCAAGACCACCACTAGGTCTGTATCCCAAAGACACTCAAGAACGGGGAAAGGACCTGTTTGTACACAGCATCTGTAACAGCTCTTTTTGTGGTGGCAAAGAATTTGAAATTAAGGGAATGCACATTACCTGCAGAAGGGCTAAGTAAGTTGTGCTATATGACTGTGATGGAATACCATGGTGCTGGAAGAAATGAAGAGCAGGATTCTTTCAGAAAAACCTGAAAAGATCTCTAAGATCTGATCTAGAGCAGAGTGAACAGAAGCAGATCATTGTACATAGTAACAGAATCTTGGAATGATCAACTATCAAATACTTCCCTTACTCTGACTAATACAATGATCCAAGCCAATTCCAAAGGACTCTTGAGGACAAATGTCATCTACCTCAAGAGAAAGAGCTGTTAAACTGAGTGCAAATTCGGGGAGGGGGGGAGCTCCTTGGGGGGTAGAGACTGTCATGCTTCTTCTATCTGTATCCAAAGTGTTCAATGGCACAGTGCCTAACATTTAGTAAATGCTGGGCTCCACTCCTCCCTCTCCATCTATCTATATATCTCTGAAAGGTGATGCAGGTTGAATTCAGGAAACAGTTAGTAGTAATGACAATGTCAAGCACATGAAGAGCACAATGAAAAAAGACTGGAGGGAGCCAGCCTTGGGAAGGCCTTAAATACCAATAGTCTATATAGGATCATACAAGCCAGTGACCTACAAGGTGGGAGCCAAGCCTCTCAAGTGTGTGTTACTAACCAGAAGGTGGAAAAGTGGGTATACCCCTCCTGGGGTGCTTGTCTCCAACTAGACCTCCCCTCATCACCCCCCCCCAACACTCCAACACTCCCTGCCTCAGTTATTCAAGTCCTTAACTGCCTGAGCTTTGACCAAGAGCAGTTTCTAACAATTACTTCCAGGCATCCAAAGCAGCAGCAGCAGCTTATAAAGGTCCTAGTGAAAAAATGAGGTCTCCCTCACCTTCTAGTCACCAGGGCTCACATCCCAGCTTTAGCATCATCTGACTCCTCGCTCTCTCATTCAGGTGCAGAATCTTATTTCTACAACCATAACATCTCTGGCAATCTCCTCCCTTCTCTTCACCCCCACAGCCACCACCCTTATTCAGGCACTTATCAATAAAATAGGGAATGATAATGACTTTCCTGATGACTTCACAGTATGGTTGCAAAGCTAAAATGAAGAAATGGGCATAAAAGTATCTTGTTGTTCAGTTGTGTCCAACTTTCATTGTTTGCCATGTCCTTCTCCAGCTCATTTTACAGATGAGGAAACTGAGGCACAGTTTAAGTGACTTGCCCAGGGTCAACACCATTACTAACTCTATGAGGCTATCCTTCTGACTGGGTCCACTACAAGTTTATGCTACACAATTTCAACTGGGCCTTCCCTGTCATTAGAGGCAATCCTTCTGCACCTCCTTCACCAACCAATTACTAACCCATTCTCCATGGCAGCTCTTCCAAACCTTTTTATGCCTCCTCAAATTTCCCATGGGTGTCCTCACCACCCTCTCAGCTGAGAACTTTGCCTCATTTTACAGAAAAAACTCAAGTCACTTGCCATGAGCTCCCTCTTCTTCTCCCCTCATTCTCATCTCCTATCAGTGAGGTACCTTCTGCCACTCTCCTCCCTCACCCCTGTTTCCCATGAAGAAGTGGTCCTACTCCTTACCAAGGCTAACCCTGCTACTTGTTCAAGTCGTCCCATTGCATTCCATCCCATCTCCTCCCTCGCCCTTGTGTTCCACTCTCTTCCTCTCTATTGACTCCTTCCCTGCTGCCTGGAAACATGCCCAAGTCTCTCCTCCATCCTGAAAAAGCCCTCACTTGATCCTTCTATCCCCGTTAACTATTGTCCTCTCTCTCCTGCTGTTTTCTACCAACTCTCTGAAAAGGCATCTCAATAAGAGTCTTGACCCTCTCTCCTCCATCCCTCACAATGGGGCTCCTGACCTTGCCATTCCTCCAGAACTGCTCTCTCCAAAGTGACCCATGACCTTCTATCTGCCAAAGCCAATGGGCTTTTCTCAGTGCTCAGGGCCCTTGACCTCTCTGCAGCCTCTGATGCTCCCTGATCCTCTCCTCTCCAGGTTTTCCGGACACCCCTCTCTTGGTCCTCTACCTCCCTATCAAACTGCTCCTTCTCAGTTTCCTTTGCTGGATCTTCATCCAAACCACCCCCCCCCATTTACCCTAGCTGTCACACAGGGCTCCGTACTGGGCCCTCTTCTCCCTCTATGCTATTTTGCTTGGTGATCTCATCACTTCCCAGGGATTTAACACCATTTCTACCTGGTGATTCTCAAATCTACCTCTCCTGTCTCAGTCTCTCTGCTGACCTCTCAAACAGGATGTACAAGCAGACACCTTACAGTCATTCTGGCCAAAGGAGAACTCACTCTCTTTCCCCCTAAACCCTCTCCCCTCCTAGCTGCCCTATCCCCATCAACACCAGCCTCCCATCCCCATGGCTTGCAATCTAGGAGTCATCCTGGACTCCTCCACATCTCTCCTTCCCCCTTCCCCAATTATCCAAGCTGTTGCCAAGGCCTCTTGCCTCCCCTTTGTGGCCTCTCCCAAACAGGCCCCCTTCTTTCCTCTGGCACCCCTACCACTATGGAGCAGGCCCTGGTCACCTCATGCCTGGACAATTACAACAGCCTGTTGGGCAGCTCTGCCTGTCCCAAGTCTCTCCCCATTCCTGTCCATCCTCCATTCAGCTGACAGTCATCTTCCTAAAGTATGCCCAGGAGCGCCCATGTCACCTCCCCCACCCCCTTGGCCCTCTCTCATCCTAGGACCAAATACAAAGTGCTCTGACTGTCGAAGCTCTTCATGACCTGATGGTCTCCTACCTTTCCAGTCTTCCTGTACTTCAGTCCCCATCACATACTCTTCCACGCAGTGACACAGGCCTCCTGGCTGAGCTCTCTCCCTCCTCATTCCCCTGGCTTCCTTCAAATCCCAACTGAAATCCACCTTTTACAGCAAGTCTCTCCCAGCCCTTCTTAACTCTAGGGCCTTCCCCCTTTTAATGATTTCCTATTGCTCCTGTGCACAGTTTGGATCGGTTTGTTTTGCTTATTCTCCCCCCCCTCCCCCCATTAGATTGTGAGCTCCTTGAGGGCAGCTGCTGTCTCTTGCTTCTTTCTGTAACCTTGGAATAGTGCTTAGCACATAGGAGACTGGTAATAAATGTTTGATAGATTTAACAATTGTTAAGCACTATTTCCCAGGCCCTGTGCTAAGGCCCTAGGGTACAAAGGAAAAGGAAAAAGAAGAAAGTTCCTGTCCTCAAAGAGCTTACATCCTATTGGGAAGAAACAGCAGGACAACAAATAAGCAAATACAAACTACCTACAAAGCCATGTCCAGAGGCACTGGTCAGGATGAAACTGTGTGTGGCAGATGGTATTGGGGCAAGTTAGGAATTCTATGGTCTTGTAGGTCCTCAAGTTTGATGTATGCATCATTCACACTCACTGAGCACTGCTGTCCCATGGCAGTAGAAAGGGCAATGGATTGGTTGTCCAAGCAAACAGGTTCGCATCCCACTTCTCTTGCTTACAAGTATGACTTCAGGCAAGGCACTTTAACCTCCCCAAGCCTAAGTCAGTTATCACTTGATTTTCTGAGATCCAGTGTCTGTGTGACAGAACACACACACACACACACACACACACACACACCTCTACACTTCCTGCTGCAGAGCCTGGATCCTGGTAAGCACATAACCAATGTCTGACCAGGGCAGGGGAAATCCCAACTAGGGCTAAGGCCTGTATGGCAAGTGCCTGGGAGGGGCAGAGGGTCACCAGGCTACCAAAGAAGGAGCCAATTGGCCAGATCAGAAAAGTGGGCAGGCTGAAAGTTTCTGTGCTGATCAATAAGAGGGGAAGAGAAAGAGGAAAGGGGGAAGGAAAGAGGCGGGGAAAGGAAAAATAAAACATGAATTTAGTTCTCAACTTTTATAACAGAAAGCAGAGAATCAGAAAAGTAGAATAAAGGCTCTCATTAATTTAAAACATCTGCTCACTAAAACAGTAACAAAAAAGTAAAAGCTGAACAGCTTTCTTTAACTTCCCTTCCTTACAATGTCACTAATAGATAAATCCATTTAGCAACCAGAGCAGAATTGGTTTCTTAGATAACAGATACATGTTACTAAACAATAAACAAGGGAGGAAAATGTTCCAGGACACTGAGGTCTTTTCTAGCCTGTAAGTATTCTGAGAATGTTGTCTAAAACTAAAACAGGTATTAGCTTACTCAAATTTATTTGTGAACTACTATGACCCCCCCAACCCCAGTCCTTCACAAAATTGAAATCATGAAGGAATGAAATAATCATGGGGCTCTTAGCTCTTTTCATGTGCCACCCATTTAGAAATGTTAGTGGTCTGGCACACCTAGAATCTGTTAGAAACCTAGATGACCCAAATACTCAATAACTTCTGTACTCTAAACTCCTAGGCACTGGCTCTAGAACAAAATTCTGGGCCCATTTCCAGCTGCCCTAAATGTTTGTCAAGAACATTTCTAGATTAGCCATTTTGTGTAGAACACTGCACTAGAAGATCCTTTGGGAATAATACTAAGGAAGCAGAAAAGAGAAATTCTGTCTTTCAAAGAAAGATAGAAAAAGATATACAAGGTGTCAATAAAGTGACCTTTCTTTATTTGAAAACACCAGCTTCCTCCAACTCCTCAACAAAACTGCTTTGCCGCAGACCTGAATGTGCAATACTCAATTTCTTTGATACAAAAGTGGGCAACATTGTTGCTAGTTTTTCAATATCAGCCCAACTTTCATATGGTCTGCCCTGCAATTGAACCATAGTGATAAAGTTTGCTGTTAGAAAGAATTAACTCATGGACATTTACTATAATAATGTACTAATACGGAAGGCAGTTAGTTTATCATGATTACTTCTGATAACCCTTTAGGGCCATGAAAAGACCCACTACCCAAAGAAGTCAGATTCTCAAAGCACAAACAGCAGATGCTCTGCTTTAGTGAGCTAAGCCTCCTTCAACACAGACACAGTCAGTGGGAGGATAAAGTCTGTGGTTTGCTTCAGAGGGAAGGACCATTCAGCTAACAAACCAAGTTGTTAATGAGTCGAGTAACTGTGTGTTCTTTGTGAATGTAATACTAAAGTAAAATCCACGGAAATACTATGTGTAATCTGGATGAAGTTACTCAAAAAAAATAGGGTTCTTGTTCCAGCTTGGTCAAATGGGCTAAAACAACTTACTTTACACACAACTACTCACCATCCAGTCTTATTTATACTCAATAAATTCAATTCAGGCTGCCTGTTTCAACTTCTCTGCCCTCAGGAGCAAGGTCAGAAACAACCTCATTACCTTTTAAGCACCAGAAATTGTCTGTATTGGAAAGGCAAGCCTCAAGTAGGTAAATTTGATAAAACTCAATAGGGCTGCAAAAATATATCTGCTCAGCTATATATATATACACACATATATATATATATGTATGTATGTATGTGTATATATGTATACACACACACACACACAGAGAAAATCATTTCTACTCATCAACCATTTCTCAGGCTAAGTTCTCAGCCCTGTGCCACACTTGGGGACAAAGACAAAAATGAACTGGTTCCTAGCTCTGAGGAGACATACAAATATAAGATTAAATACAAACTAAACACCAAATAACTGCGGGGTGTGTTTGGAGGACTGGGGGGTGGGGAGTCAAGATGACTACACTGTGAAAAAGCAGAGAGATGTTGGATGAGAAGGGAGAAGGGTGAGGATGCCGGGTACATCTCAGGAGCACACCTGAGGCTGGAAAGAGCTGTCAGTCAGTCCTCCCCCCCCCCCAACCCTCATGATGGATAAAGGTAACCGGTTCAGCTAAACTAGCCAATGGGGTGAGTTACACGCGTGTAAATCACGTGTGCCTCTCCCCCCCCATGCCATGAAGAGGGAGGAGTGTTTCGTCATCAGTTTTCTGCCATTAATATTGGTCCAGGGCATTTAATCTCCATTCAGCTGCCTTTCCATGATGTTTTCATTACATTTCATTTGCCGCCTTGTTATGCTTTCTTTGCTCTGTTTCTGCCCATTTCTCTTAATTGCTCATCTTTAAAGGGAGGGGGGGGGCGGTGTATCTCCACACGATGAGGCCCGGCTTTGTTCCCACTTTCTTGGCTGCCACCAAAACTCCTTGGACCTTTCTCTTTGTGTCCTCGGGGCACATTCCCGGTAGGAGACTCGCCGGGCCAGCGGTTCCGAAGAGTCTAATCGCGTTTCCACATTAGACAACACCCACAACGGCCCCTGAACAGCCCGTTTCATCTTTTATCCCCCCCTTTGCTGAAGGCGGAGCTGAAGCCTCTGCACATCTGTCTGCCCGCTGGGTCCCCTCCTGCGCCCACCTGTCTAGCGGACAATGGCCCTGCCTTTTAGGCATCTGTGCCCCTTTCCCGGGTACCTCCAGGGTCAGATCCTACAAGACGTGGGCTTCAGAGAAGGCCAAGAGGTAGCGAGCATGACGAGCACACCTGCCCCCGTCCCGTCCCGCTTTCGGCAGCGGGGGTGGGGAATGGGGGGGGGGCGGCACCGTCAGGAACTGGGGTGATTTGGCTCAGAAGGAGCAAAAGCTCCACGAGGCGCCGGAGAAAGGCCGCCCGAGAGCTTGGCTGAAAGGTCCCGGGAGGTCGGGGCCCTTATTCTCTCCGCTGTACGGATGGGGAAACTGAGGCTGAGGCCTAGGCGCCCTAAGGGCTCGCGGTCACGCGGCTGACCAGGAGAGTCTGGGGCAGGCTCCCCGGGGCACGATCGGGGCGCGGGGCACAGGCACGCCAAGCGCGGCTGCCGAGGCGCGAGGGAGCGCGGCCAGGCCGGACCCTGCAGGACACAGGGGTGCACCCCGCGGGCTCGGGGGCGGCCCGCTGGGCCCCGCCCCCGCCCCCCCTCCCCGGCCCAGCCTCGCCAGCCCGCCCGGCCCCTCCGCGCCGGATGCGGCCACTCACCGACTCGGCGGCTGCTTCCTGCTCGTCCACCGCCAGGGCCCACGAGTCGGTGGCCATGGTCCCGAGGGAGCGGAGCGACGGCGGGACGCGGCGGAGCAGATTCGGCGGAGCGAGAGCACACTCTCACTCGCAATGGCGCCGCAGGCAGAAGGCAGAAGGGGAGCTAGGGAGGCAGCGCCGCGCGGGGGAGCCGCACTGCGCAGGCGCGGGCCCGCCCCCGCCCCGCCTAGCCCCCTGGAGCGGCGGAAGCGCTGCGGAGCCCCACCTGCTCGGCTCCGCCCCGCGCGTCCCCTACCACCTGGTGTAGCCCCAGCCTCAGGCCCAGAGGCCCAGAGGCCCAGGGTTGAGCAGAGGCCAGGCAGCCGGCTGGCCTCCTTTCTCTGTGGCTGCCGCGAGAGCTAGTTCCCCACTGCAGACGTCTCCAGTGTCAGGCCTCAGGGGATGCAGAGGCGCCTCTCGGTAGCCTTGCGGGTGAAAGGGGCCCAAGCTGTAGTCCAACTTTTGTGATCCTATTAAGTGATAACTGGTAGTTTTTCAACCGTCTCTGACTCTTCATAACCTTTCTTGGCAGACACACTGGAGTGGTTTGCCATTTCCTTCTCCAGGCTTAAGTGACTGAAGCCAAATTTGAATTCAGAATGAGTCTTCCTGATTCCCAGTCCAATGCTCTACTCACTGTGCCACCTAACTTCCCAAATAGACTTCTTTCAATTTTAGGTAGTCTGATGATAGAATTAACTCTTTATTTTAATTAAATTCCACTGCAGCAGTTTGGGGTTAGTCGAGGGACTAGATTACTGCAGAAATTGCTCTGCACATTCATTTAACACCAACATCACCAGAGGAAATGAGTCACCAACTCCGGACAAGCACAATTTACTAAGAACTGACAAATCCTCACCTGGTCACCACTCCCAGGCCAATGAATTGCCTGGAGCTGAACATACTTTGTCAAATTCCATCTTCTGATTACTTTGTAGATCTCCTAAAGATAATCTTATTCTCAGTTTATTATAACCAAACCCAAAGGCAGCCTCTCCCCCCAACCCTCACCCCCATTTTTGTTGTTTGTACCCTATAGCAACTGTTTTTAGCCCCACCCTAAGTACTCTTAGCTTTCTATAGTGGTATCACAAGTTATAACTCCTCTGTCCTGATTATAAACCTTAATTTTGTTATATTGATTTTATAAATTTCAAATCGATACTCCTTATGTAGCTACTTAAACCAGGTAGGTTAAGGGGGTGCATCCATGTGCATCTATGAGAGGGGTCCCCCACATGATAACAATGAGACAGTCTTCAAAGCTACAGCAGAGAGGTCATCCTCAAACTGATGAGCTCCTCTCTCTAAAACAGATGGACTGTGGGCAATCAATAACAAAGCCCCCTTCCCATTGGCAGTCAAGTTGTTGGGCAGTATTAACTCTATACCTCTGACTCAATGGGAACCCCATGATTTAGTTAGATATTCCTTTTGGTAACCACTGATCCTTATCTGTTCCCAGTCCCAAGCCAATGAATTACCTGGGGGCTAACCAATCTTTTGTCAATTACAGACTCTTGATTGTTTTATGGATCTCCCAAACTATCCCCCTCCAAAAGATTTCCAGACTTACTTCCTGGACTTCAGATTATTATGCAAAAAGGTTCATTTAGAGTTAAGTAGTTTCTATTTAGATTTAAGTAGTTTCTATTTGTGAGAAACTTACCTAACCCAAGGGTAGTCTCATAGCTCCCCTCGTTCTGTTACCCCATATAAACCCTGTTCACAGTCCCCATCTTTGGGTATTCCTAGCAATCTTGCTTTGCCATACATCCATGTTATAGCTCCTCTGCCCCAATTAAAGACCTTATTTCTCTTATATTGATTGTTTCATTAATTTTCAGGTTCACACTTTTTACCCCAACCTTTCCAAAGATACACAATATATGAATTAGAATGAATATGGTCTAATGTTCTAAAACTCCATCTTAATGAAGCAAGTCTCCTGGTCCCAGGATCTACACTTCATTGATTCCTTGATATGGAAAATTTCACACCGAGTTCCTAGTTTGTAGGGTTTGGGGACCTTATATCATTCAGTCCAAACCTCTTCATTTTACAGAGGAGAAAACGGAGAAGGTAAG
Organism: Dromiciops gliroides; assembly: GCF_019393635.1. Classification (NCBI taxonomy): domain Eukaryota; kingdom Metazoa; phylum Chordata; class Mammalia; order Microbiotheria; family Microbiotheriidae; genus Dromiciops; species Dromiciops gliroides. The sequence continues at coordinate 656,541,255 of NC_057862.1, read as the reverse complement.
TTGGGCTGGGAGAAGGAAGTCACTGTGCAAGGTCACACAGACAGCCTGCAGTAGCATGAGCATTCACAACCAGGTCCTCAGCTTCTTAGGTCCAATCCTTTCTGCCACTACACCTTGCTGACTTAGAAACAGTTGATCCAGCTAAATCAATCCTTCAGCCTAAGTCCAGGACTCTCAATCAACAAGGGGTATCAACATCCATTTTCTGACCTCCATACCTTCCTCCATTTTTTTTTTTTTTACAAAATGGAGCCTACAGAGCACAGCTCTTACTCTTCCATGATGCCATCAACTTTGGGGTGGGTGAAAAAAGGGCCTGAGGTCAAATTGGATCTGACGTGGGGCTTAGGATAAACCTGAAATGTCTCCAGGGAGAAGCAAAACCAAAGATGACCAGATAACAGTATGGATTATCCAGGAATCAAGGAACTATTTAAAGTTTAGATTGACCAACTAGCTATCAGGACAGACATACCTAAGAAGGGGAGGGGCACCTAGGTCACACAGTGGATAAAAAACCAGCCCCGGATTCAGGAGGACCCAAGTTCAAATCCAGCCTCAGATGCTTGACACTTACTAGCTGTGTGACCCTGGGCAAGTCACTTAACCCTCATTGCCCTGAGGGGGGAAAAAAAAAGTATGGGGAGATAAAATTCTATAGCAGCAAAGTCAGGTGTGGCTATGTGACCTGAGCTAGAAGACAGAACCACAAAGGTTAGGACCATCCTTTCAAAAATAAATCCCCCCTGACTCTCAGAAATATGACAAGCATCTAAGCTTTCTCCACCCAACCCACTCCAAAAAGGAACTTTCTATTTTCAACTGGCCACCCCATCTATCCTCTATAACAGCTTTTGCCTTCCCTGTTCTAGAAGGATTATGTCTCTAAGCTCTCCTCCCCCTGAGGTGGTCTTCAACTTCCCTCTTGGTAACCTACCCTGGAATCAAATAAAAAACCACTTTCATTCTAATTGGATTGTGTTAAAGAGTCTAATTCTTTATTGAGGAATACCCTACAGGCCCTCCACCTTTTTGCACCTCCCCCAACCCCGAGACAGGATTCATTTTTACTTAGCCTCCCCATCATTCTCATCCTCAACAGCGACATTTACATCCCCCACAGGAAAGGTGAGAAGAGACCAGATCCTGGCCTGCCCCCTTAGCAGTGGCAGTTATAGTAGCTGCAGCTACCATTGAATCCAACCTTTGGGGAAGATGACAGGGTTGATGTCAAGGCTGGGAGAGCCAACCAGATGAGGGGAAGGCCTCTTCTGGGTGGCCATAAGGATCTGACCGGAGAGAAAGACAGGAAGCAGCATTTTATTGGTCTTAGAAGAGGGGGGAAAAAAATCTATCAACATTAATGGCATTTTTCCTTTTAGGCAAATAGCTATAGAGAAGTATCCTGTGTTGTAGTTAAAATAATGGTGATGATGTCAAGTCCTTGGACCTTTCCCCTCGAAGCAACTTGAAAAGAATCCAACAATCAATAAATCAATCAGCATTTATTAAGCACCTACAATGTATCAGGCACTGTGCTGAGAACACAAAGACTGAGGCAATTCCTACTCTTAAGGAGCTTACATTCTATTTATTCATTCATACTCGTGAAGCTTCTGGAGAGTGAGAAATAAAACCATCTTGTAGTGGTTGTAAAAGTAAGAGGAAATACGCTTCAGGAATTTCTCAAGCAGTAGCTCAGGAAGCATGCGACAGCTATGAGACCTAACTGATCTCTTTGCTGCTCATATACAACCCATTCTATAAGAAGCCATTATGATATTCACTGTATAAATGAAATTGACATTTTAAGGAGATAAGGCAGTCTCACAGATTACTCCAGAACAAAATACTCCCAATCTAACATCATAACAATCTGGCACACTCCAAAAGAGAAGGCCTGGGTTACTTCAATTTAGGAATTATTTACTGAGTGGCTATATATTTACCAAATCAAAATAAAAAAATATATATATGTATGTGTGTGTGTATGTATATGTATATATGTGTGTGTATTTACATATACACACATATATAGTTAGCCTCACATATAACTACATCAGTTTTTTTTTTACTTTGCAGAGTCAGCAGTTACCTGAGCTCTGTCTGAAACCATCTCCTCCAGGATCAAGGTGTTCAGGAAAGACAACAAGGGAATGTTGTCCAGACAAGTGAAAGATCATTAAGTCTGTGTTGTTCAAAAAATAAAACATTTAATTTATCTGTTACAGTATGATTCAGTTTAGCTTATAGGTTAATGAAATTAACAACCAAAACATTATTGAGGATTGGCCTATTTCCATAGGTTTCCATGGCTGAGTGCTCCCTCAGAAAACCATCCCCACTGTTTTTCTTGACTGGGGGTGGGGGTGTGGGGGGAGGAGCATCCTCCCCAGGAATTTAATGCAGTAACTGGCTTTTGGGACCTGAAACTTAATCAGAATTGTTTCTCTGCATAAAAAATGATGAATTTTCATTTGCTCCTGGTTTCTAGGAGAGTAGTAATAAACAGGTTTACGGGTACAATTGGCATGCAGTTCCTGTTGCCACAGTGCCCATGGACTGGATATTCTCTAGTTCAGTAAACTGGGTAGAGAGCTGAGGTCTATCACACTGCAGAATAATCAACTCCAAAGTATTCATCTCTAGACAGGGGTTCTAAGAAGTTCAAAAAGCTCTTGGAGTGCAGAAAATCTCCCTTTTAGTTTTTATGGCCTTACTGGGTGCTGGGACACAAGAGTGCTTACAAGGGGAGGCCCTGGGCCAGAGCCTTTTCTTCCCTCCCAAGTAAAGGTGAAGGAGGTTAAAATTTAAGCTCAGGGTCTGAGAGCTAAATGTACCTGAAAAGCTTCCCCTAATTTCTCTTGCACTCACCCTCTGCAACTGAAGCTATTCTACTTAGGACTTCTCTCCAGACAGGTCCCAGCATCAAGGGAGCTTATCAGGCCAAGGCATAAGTAAAGACATTGGGTACATATCTACACATAAGACCAGAATCTGTGGGGCTGACCCTCATTTTCTCCATATAACTCTTCCTAGAAGACCAATCATGTTGTTTAAACTTACCCTTAGGATTTATGAGTTCCTACTACCTACCAAGTTCCTCTTCCCTTCTTTAAGGTTTGCTATCTCATGCATCTAATCTGTTCTCCTCAAGATTCATTCAGTTTCCCTTTGGTCCCCCTTCTTGCCTCTAGCTCTGCACACACTCAGCATCTGTCTGCCTAGCATGCCCTCCCAATTCCTGTTACTCCAAAGTCCATGCTTCTCTTTCAAGGTCAAACTCAAAATTCACGGCTTTCATGAAGTTTTTCCCTGACTAATCTCACAATTTAAAAAATCTTCTCTCAATTCCTGGGTCATTATGCAACATTGACTTGATGTCAATCAAAACAAATAAATAACTGGTGATAAAACAACCCTGAAGCCTCATCCACCTCCACTCCCTGGACTTTTACTTTTACTGCCTTTTCCCTGAAGACTTGGCAACACTGCTATCCCCTTTGTTTGTATCTTTTTGTAATCAGAGATCAAGAGTGTGAGGCCCCCAAAAAATGTCCCTGTCATTTGGGTTTCTGTGAATTCAATCTTTGATACAGTGGTCACCCTTAGGGTAAAAGGTACAAAATAAAAACTTCAGCGGATACACAAACGTATAAAACCATGTATATATGCATGTATGTGTATATGTATGTATGTGTATATATGCGTGTGTATATGTATGAGTATATAGGTGTGGGTATATATGTATGTATGTATAAATATATATTATACATACATACATATAGTCAACAGCAGAGGGCTAATCAAACAGAACCCAGCAACCAAAACTTTGTTGTTCTCTATCTTCCTATAGTGATAAATTTAGAGGGGAAAAAAAAACCACCTTAGTTAACATGTTTTTCATAATTGGTTAAAATCTATCAACCTAAGTAGAGAAAAGACATACAATTAGGCATTTCTTATCCATGCGGCCATATATGATGCTCAAGTGGCCCACAAAGACATTTTTCTATCAATAGGCAGTAGAGACTGAGTTCTAACCAGAGCTGATTAGCAACTCTGCTCAAGGCACAGGTCAGAACCAGAAACGGATTGTACTCCAGCAGTACTAGACTAGTATATTTATTCTTCTCTCCTCTCTGCCACAGGTGCTCCCGAGCACCCATGTTACATATACCCTACATGCCCTAGCAGATTTCATTAAGAAAGGCTATCCACATGGAGGCACAACACTAGTCCATGGGCACTTTTACTTAGGAAGCTTGACAGAAACTGAAAATAAAGGAGCAGCATATACTATTCAAGGGAGAAAAAAGAAGAGATCCAGCCACCCCTTCTAGACCAGTTTCCCTCCTGCTAGAGAATCCTTTGGGGACTCACTGGCCCTTGGTCTTCTTGGATCTGCAAGATAAAATAACAGCCAACTTACACCCTAGCAGAAAGCCTGCTCTCCCTGTCCCTTACCAGATATCTGTCAGATGAGACAATTATCTCAACCCAACTAAACTAAACCATCCTTCAATCCATTTATCTTCATCTATGAAGAGAAAAGGTAAAACTTAGCGTGAAATCCCCTTCTGTTTCAGAATGAGGCTGGGTAAAAAGGTGACATGGGACAAGCTCATCAAAAACATCAAGGAAAAGAAGTTCAGAAAGATCAACTAAAAGACTGAAGGTGAAGGATCAGCTTTCTTATGCAAGCGTAGCCTATACTGCTTAGGACTCCAAAGAGCAGATGTTAAGACATGCCCATTCTCAGACAGGAGATGCTGCTGGTCCTGCCTCTCACCAACAAAGTACAGCAGAAGAAGAGCCGATATGGGCCAAGAGAGGGGACACCTATAATGCACCCTGTGCCATGAGCAGACATGGTAGATACGATAATCCGCCTTGTACCCCTACTCCCTACCTAGAGAAGCTCAGAATCCATTTATAGTGAGGCTATCTTGCGTCTGGAGCAATACTTCAATGATAAAAATGACTCGTCCTTTGGGGTTGAGACAGTGGGGTCAAGCAGCAGCAACATTTCTGGAAAAGCTGTGGTGGTTCCTCTTCCCTTTCCTATCTCTTCTGTTTAGGAAATCAGGACCACCGAAACGTCTTGTGTCCACTGAATAGCCATGTGCCCTACTTTCTTTTGATGTGAGCAGCTTAGGATGGCCATGCTATTTTGAGAGGTACCAGTCTGGGCTATCTGTTCAACGGACTAGGGCTTTTTTTTTTCTTGAAGGATCCTGTAAAGGAGAAATCTAGATTAAGATATCCAATCTGGAGGGACAGAAGAGTAGTGGTACTGAAGCACAGATAGCTGTGGTTTATCTTTGTTAGGGTTCCACGCTGCTCCTGTCCTTCTGTCATTTTGGAAAGAGGCTACACAGTCCAATTTTAGATGCCAGAAAGAGCAAATTACTATTGCCAGCATAAAAATATTCAGTTCAAGACAGACCCAGGGTGGTTTTTTGGGGGGTTACCATTGATGACTAAGGTATAATTAAGCCTGAAATGAGGCCTGGAGATAAAACAGGTCATTGATAGGGCATCCATCTCTAGTCCACTGCTAGTTATGACTGGAGACATTGTCATACAAACTGGCTAAGACACCAAGTCAGAATCACCATTTGGAAAGGATATCTTATATCCTGAGTAATTTCTAAGCCTTTCCTTATTAATTTGGACAACAAGGTCAAAGTGACAGTATGTGTCCACTGTTGGCCATGGTCTCTTCCAATCCCTTTCAAATACGTCTTTCTGTCTTTTCCAGTCTAGTCATAAGAGTCTGATTCCATTGAAACAAGCCCATTTGTCTCCTTTCTATTTGTTATTGAAGGATCTTGGGCATTTTGGGGATGCTGGAAAGATACTGTCTACTGGGCACCAGCCTAACAGCCACATGGAGAAATGGCATCTACTATGCTCACTTCCACAATGCCACTTTTGCAGGTAGATGCAGGCAGGTACAAACACTAAGATATGCCTAACCCAGGGGAAAGAAGAGACATCTATACAATACCACAAGGGCCCAAGAGTCAGAGACTAAACAAAGCTTTGACAAGTTCCTAGTTTACATTTAAGATTGGTACACATTAACTTTAAATGGGGAAGAAATTTGCCAAAAAGGTAATTTCTTTGTATTCATGCCTAATCTTAAGAGCTCATGTAAACATTTTTTCTCTTTCTACCCTCCCCCCATTATTTGCACAATTTTTCTTTAAGTCCAAACGTAATTTGAAATGAGGTAGGTAATTTCTATGTATTCCCGCCTTAGTCCTTTTTTGTGACTGGCTAAGAATTGTATCAATTTGAAAAACAGTCCAAATGGAGCTGGAGATAACACATCCGGAGGGTGTGAGTCAACTCTAGACAAGGAGTTTCAGTTGGCTATTTTCTCAATCTCATCCAAATCATCTGTGTCCAATCTCTCTATCTTCTTATCTGCAAAGACAATAAACCAGAGAGAATCAAAATAGGGCCACCTTGGAGAGGCTAGTTCAGCGATGACTGAAACATGAGGACAATCTACAAAACTCTGCTTTGCCAACAAGAAATAAACTACTGACATTTGACTGATGAAACCTTAAGGTAACTGAGCCTGGCATCAAGCACCACCTGGCACCCTGGACATTCCTGTGTGAGAGTTTAGGCCCAGGGACAACAGAGTGGATCCTGCTCTTCTCTCCCATGCCTATTTCCCTAACAAGGAGGGAGATGGCAGATGAGGGACCCAGGCCCTTACTAAGAGCCCTGGGCTACCCCACTTAACAGCCAATGGGCCACAGAGGGCAGATGCTCTGGGACACTCACTGAAATGTTCTTGGATCCTATTGAGAACGTTCATGCTGTGCTTGCTGTCCACCATGTTCACGGCCAGGCCTCGCTTGCCAAAGCGCCCCGTGCGCCCAATCCGATGGAGGTAGGTCTCATTGTCTGGATTCCCATCCTTGTCCACTGGCAGGTCAAAGTTGATAACCACAGACACCTGTTCCACATCAATACCTACAGGGCAGGAAGATGGAGGGGAGATGGGGAAAGCAGACAAAAACACACTGACACCAACAGCCAAATCTATCAGAGTCTAGCACCAGCAGCTGCTACCCACACAACAGGATAGGGGCCCTAGGGGTAAAAAACAGGATGACCTGAATGGACACTGCTCAAAGGATCAGACCCACCCAAAATGATTCTCTGCTTTGAAGGAGTCCAAGAGTCCTCCCAAACCCAGCTAGAGGAGGGTCTAGATGAGAGGCAGTTCCACTTCAAACTGCCTGATGCCATCAATCTGCCACAGCCACATCCTGGAGCCACTGAAGCAAATGAGTAGCCAACATGAACCTGGCTCTGGGAGCTGAGCAAGTTCTCCTCTCCTACAGCCTGAGATCAGGACAACTCCAGGGCGTGAAAGAACAGACTATTCTGGGGCAGCTAGATGGCGCAGAGGATAGAGCACCGGCCCTGGATTCAGGAGTACCTGAGTTCAAATCCAGCCTCAGACACTTACCACTTACTAGCTGTGTGACCCTGGGCAAGTCACTTAACCCCAATTGCCTCATCAAAAAAAAAAAAAAAGAACAGACTATTCCCCAGACAAAGCAGCATGGAGACCACCTGGAGGCACAGATGTCACCCTGGTAGCCTGGGGAAATGACCACATGCTCAGCATTGCCATGGAGGGCAACCCAATGCCCAGGAGACCATTTCTGCCAAGGCAGAGAGAGCTGCTGATGGAGGCCAGAAAGGGCATCACAGCCTCCCTCCTTCTCCTTCCTAGGCCCCCAGGTATCCCCGTGGGGCAGCCTCTCCTCACCTCGAGCACACACATTGGTGGTCACCAACACTTTCTCCTTGCCCTCCCGGAAACGCTCAATCACAGCAGCTCTCTGTTCCACCATCATCTCGCCACTCAGGAGCGCCACCTGGTGGCCTTCTTTGGATAGTTCAGCTGCCAGCCAACCAGCTGTTTTGCGGGTCTGGAGTGAAAAGAATGTTTTAAAATGGAAACACCTGCAAAAAAAATTAAGACACCTGCAAAAAATGGCTTCATGTCACTGAAATAAATGAAGGCTCTATTCCTGAAGACAACTAAGAATTACTGAAACGCCTCTGTAGTGTTTAAAAATAATTTTCAAGATTGTACATTTTGGAGTTTTTTAGAGCAACTGCAAAAAAGAAAAACCATACATGGGTTTAATGTTCTCCCAGTTTTTCCTTACATTAATGATGTAAGGAAATTCTCTGGAGCTCCAGAGAATTTCTCTTCTAGCTCTGATAATCAGAAACTCTTTTCTCCTTAGTAAATAAATGAATTTCTAGCTGAATAGGCAATGGCCAAGCTGACAATACACAAGCTGAATTGTACCTACATAGTGTTATAGTTGGATGCTACTCACATGACAGAAGATCATGGCTTGAGCAATAGTGATGGCACCATAGAGATTACAAAGGGCTTGAAACTTCTCATCTCGATTATTGCACATTACATAATACTGTTTAATGGTGTCTAACGTCTCTTCCTCTCGTTTCAGTTTGATGATGTTGGGGTCTGGGACAACCTTCCGTGCAAACCTCCACACAGAATCCTCAAAGGTGGCAGAGAAAAGCAGCATCTGACAATTCTTAGGCAGCATCCTAAAAGGCAAGTCCAAGTTATTCAGCATTAAGAAAAGCCTTGAATTGAAGGAAAACAGAATGTACTGCCCTCACAGGTTAGTCTGTCCTTTACATTCCCGAATATGTTATGGTTGTAGCAGTATAAAACGTGGGAGAGAGTAGAGATTCCCCAAGTCTCACCTTTCTTCCCAGGACTTAAGACAAAAATGGACAAGAAGGACTTGAGGATCTAATCTCCCTCTCTATACTAGAACAGATCAAAAGAAAAGTGACTAAAAAACATTGAATCCTATTTATAAGCACCAATAAAAAAATAAGGCTCTTTAAAAGAAACTTACAAAAGTAAACTCTCTATGATAGAACACTGTAAAATAATAGTGGGAGGGTGTTGGACTAGCTGATCTAAGGTCCTGTCCAGCTCTAACTCTATCGTCCTTTGGTCAAGAAGTAGGAGGACTAACCTATTCAATCTGCTAATTTTTTAAAATTTAAAGTAAATCAGTGTCAACAAAATAATGAAATCAACCTACAAATAAGAAGCAATTACCCCAAATCCTTAACCTTTATTTAACAGGGCAGAACCAAATGAATTATCAGCTAATAAGCTAGCAAACAGTACTTTTGTTTTTTCACACCATCTGGACCTACCTGAAATTCTTTCTAATTCCTTTTATGTTGATTTTATTCATAAAAAAAATATGGGACAGCTACGTGGCACAGTAGATAGAGCACCAGCCCTGGATTCAGGAGGATCTGAGTTCAAATTCAGCCTCCGACACTTAACACTTACTAGCTGTGTGACCCTGGGCAAGTCACTTAACCCCAAATGCCTCACCAAACACCCCCCCCCCCGAAAATGTAATGTAATCAAAATGATCAATTTTACATTTCACAATGCTATCTCATATTTATACATAAATTCTCCTATTCATAAATCTAATAGATAATATGTTCCATGTTCTTCTAACTTACTTATATCTCCCTTTATATCTAAGTCATGTATCTAATTTTTACCTTATTTTGCTAACTGCTGTAGGATATTGGTCTATATACCCACTTTCTGCTAGACTGTCAAATAGTGAATTCTTATCCCATAAGTCTAATCTTTACATTTCTCAAATACGTTACTATAATCATATACTACTGTCTATTGTATGTCTACTGTTGCACTGATCCACCTTACTACTTCTTAGCTAGTAGCAAATAAGTTTTGATAATTATTAAACTGTATTAGAAAATACAGTTTAAGATCTGGTACTGCTAAGTCTCTCCTTTACATCTTTCCTTAATTCCTTTGGTATTCTTGACCTTTTGTCCTTCCAAATGAATTTTGTTATTTTTTTTTCTAGCTCAATAAATATTTTGGGGGGAATTTGATTGGGACAACACTGAATAAGTAGAATGGTTTAGGTAGAATTGTCATTTTAAATTATATTCGCTCTGCCCACCCATGAACAATTAATATTTTTCCAATTATTTAAATTTAACTTTTTTTGTATAGTGTTTTATAATTATGTTCATATAGTTCCTGGGTTTGTCTTGGCAACTATACTCCCAGGTATTTTATGTTGTCTATGGTTATTTTAAATTGGGTATCTCTTATTATCTCTTCTTGCAGGATTTTATTGATAATATATAGAAATGTTAATGATTTATGTGGGTTTATTCTATGTCCTGCTACTTTGCTAATATTATTGTTCCCACTGACTTTTTGGTTGAACCTCTAGGATTTTCCAAGTATATCATCATCTCATCTACAAAAAGAGTTTTATTACCTCATTGCCCATTCTAATTCCTTCAATTTTTCTTCTCTTATTGCTAGCATTTCTAATATAATATTAAAGAATACTGGACATCCTACCTGATTTTTCTAATATTCTTCAATTTAACTTATTACATAACTTACTAGGCTCAACAAATTATACTAGGAGCAGAATACAAATATTTATAGACAACAGTCACTGAAATACTAGACAACAAATAGATTTGCTTCTTTTAATCTAATGGGCTAGACTATTTCATAAAAGCATTTTAGTTATTAATTCAAAAGACCCTAGGATGATTTAATTAATGTGCCAATTCTTTGCATTCCCCTTTTTGTCTCTCCCAAGGAACACCTAAAAGAGAGAGTATTATGGAGAAGTCACTGTATCTTTCCTCATGGTTTAAGACTGCATCATAATTAAATTATCCCAAAGAAATTAAGTTACATCTCTTTATAATGATATACAGGGGCAGCTAGGTGGTGCAGTGGATAGAGCACCGGCCCTGGATTCAGGAGTACCTGAGTTCAAATCCAGCCTCAGACACTTAACACTTACTAGCTGTGTGACCCTGGGCAAGTCACTTAAGCCCAATTGTCTCACCAAAGAACAAAAACAAACAAAAAAAAGATATACAAAGACTCTATCACTTTTGGTTAATTAATCTAATGATTTGCCATCCTCTCTCTGATATTAAGAGCAGCTAAATGGTGCAATAGAAAGGACTTGGAGTTAGGAAGACCTGAGTTCAAATATGATCTCAGACACTAATTGTATTACCATGGAAAAAATCACTTAACCCTGTTTGCTTCAGTTTCCTCAATTATAAAGTTAGCTGGACAAGGAAATGGAAAACCAACCCAGCATCTCTGCCAAGAAAACCAAAAGGTGTCACAAAGAGTCAAACGCGACTTAAACCACTGTATATAACAACAACAGCACCTGTGCACAAGGATGGCAAAGAGGGGGCTTTGGAGTTCCAAATGCAATCATAAAAAATGATCTATAGTCTTATATTGTGAGCTAGTTTCCTCTAAGATTTCCTCCCCCTATCCCCAGCAGTACATCTTACCTCTGGATGCGGATGCTCTGATCCTGATGACCTTGGGTAGCGATCATCACATCAGCTTCATCCAAAACAAACACCTTGATCTTTTTGGGATCAATGAATTTCAGCTTGGAGCACCAATCCAGAACTGTTCCAGGGGTGCCAATTACTATCTGCTCACTGATCTTACGACCTCTTTCTACTGTTGAATTAGCAATACATTTTCCATGAGTTTCCATCATCACATAATTACTAATAAAAACATTATACAGATATACTTGACAAAAGCTCTTTTTAAACAATTTAACGTTTTTATTTAAAGTCTTGAGGTGCAAATTCTATTCCCTCCCTCCCCTCCCCTCTCCTTGAGATGGTAAGCAGTAAGATATAGGTTAATACATGTGCAATTATGTAAAGTATTTCCATATAAGTCACTTTCTATAAAACAACATGAATAAAAGAAAAAAATGAAAGTGAAAAATAGCATGCTTCAGTCTGTATTCAATCAATATCAGTTCTTTCTCTGGAGGGGGATAGTATACTTCATCATTAGTCCCTTGGGATTTTCTTGAACCACTGTATTCCTGAGAATAGTTAAGTCATTCACAGTTCTCCACTGAATAATATTGTTGTTTCTGTGTACAACATTCTCCTGCTTCTGCTCACTTCACTATGCATCAGTTTATGTAAGTCTTTCCATCCTACTTGTCATTTCTTTTTTTCTTTCTTTTTGGTCTTAATAGTATTTTTTTTGTCCAGTAACATGTAAAGAAAGATTTCCCCATTCATCCTTATGATTTTGAGTTCCAAATTTTTCTGCCACCCTCCCCAAAGGTGGCAAGCAATCTGATATAGGTTATATATGTGCAATCACAATAAACATATTTAGTTTAAACATTTTAATTTAAACATTAGTCATGTTATAAAAGTAGAATCAGAACAAAAGGGAAAAAACTTAAAAAAAAAACCACAAAAAAACCCATAAAAAGTAAAAATAGTATGGTTCAATCTTCATTCAGATTCCACAGTTCTTTTTCTGCATGTGGAGAACATTTCATGAGTTCTATGGAATTGTCTTGGATCACTGTATTGCTGAGAAGAGCCAAGTCTATCATAGCAGATCATCACAATGTTGCTGTTACTGTGTACAACATTCTCCTGTTTCTGCTCACTTCACTCAGTATCAGTCCACTTAAGTCTTTCCAGGTTTTTCTGAAATCTGCCTGCTCATCATTTCTTACAGCACAACAATATTCCATTACATTCATATGCCACAACTTGTTCAGCCATTCCCCAAATAATGGGTATCCCCTCAATTTCCAATTCTTTGCCACCACAAAGAGCTGCTAGAAATATTTTTGTACATCTGTGTCCTTTTCCCCTTTTCTATGATCTCTTTGGGATAGAGATCTAGACGTGGTATTGCTGGGTCAAAGGACTGCTTGTTATTTCTTAAAGCACAATAATATTCCATTATAATCATATACCATAGTTTGTTTAGCCATTTCCCAATTGATTGGCATCCCTTTCATCTCTAATTCTCAGCCACCACAAAAAGAGCTGCTATAAATTTTTTTGTACAAAACAAGTCCTTTTCCTTTTTTTAGATGTCTTTGGGATATAGATCTAGTAGTGATATTGCTGGATCAAAGGTCATGCATAGTTTTATAGAACTTTAAAGCATAGTTCCAAATTCTCCATTCTCCAGAATGGTTGGATCACTTCAAACTTCACCAACAGTGCATTAGTGTCCCAGTTCTTCCACATCCCCTCCAATATCCAATATTTTCCTTTTTTGTCATATTAGCCATTCTGATAGGTGTGAGGTGGTACCTCAGAGTTGTTTTAATTTGCATTTCTCTAATCAATAGTGATTTAGAGCATTTTTTCATACAACTATAGATAGTTTTGATTTCTTTCTCTGTAACCTGCTTATTCATATCCTTTGACCATTTATCAACTGGGGAGCATTTTTATAAATTTGACTCAGTTCTTTATATAGCTGAGAAATGAGGCCTTTATCAGAGATACTTGTTTCAAATTCCCAGTTTTCTGCTTTCTTTATAATTTTGGTAGCACTGATTTTGTTCATACAAAAGTTTTTAAATTTTATATAATCAAAATTATCTATTTTACCCTTTGTAACACTCTCTAAATCTTTTTTGGTCCTAAATTCTTCTCCTGTCCATAAATCTGACATAAACTATTACATGGTCCTTTATTTTGCTTATGTGCACCCTTTATGTGCAAATCAAGTACCCATTTTGACCTTATTTTAGTACATGGTATGAGAAGTTGGTCTATACTTAGTTTCTGCCTTACTGTTTTCCAGTTTTCCCAACAGTCTTCGTCAAATAATGAGTTTTTGTTCCAAAAGTTTGGATCTTTGGGTTTCTCATATATTAAATTACTATGGTAGGGGCAGCTAGGTGGCGCAGTGGTTAGAGCACCAGCCCTGGAGTCAGGAGGACCAGAGTTCAAATTTGAACTCAGACACTTGATACTTACTGTGTGACCCTGGGCAAGTCACAAACCCAATTGCCTCACCAAAAAAAAAAAAAAAATTACTATGGTCATTTACAATAATGTAATTTGCACCTATTCTAGTCCACATATCCAGCACTCTATTTCTTAGCCAGTACTTGATTGTGTTGAAAATTACCACTTTATAATAGTTTGAGATCTGGTACAGCTAGACCACCTTCTTTCATACTTTTTCAATGATTTCCTTGATATCAGTTTTTGTTCTTCCAGAATGTTATTTTTTCTAGTTCTACAAAATATTTTTTAATAGTTTGACTGGTATGGCACTGACCAAACAGATTAATTTAGGTAGAATTATCATTTTGATTGAGTTGGCCTACCCATAAGCAACTAATATTTTTCCAATATTTTAGATCTGACTTTATTTGTGTGAGAAGTATTTTATAGTTGTGTTCATATAGTTCCTGTATTTGTCTCGTCAGGTAGTCACCCAAGTATTTTATATTTTTCTACAGTTATTTTAAATGAGATTTAACTTTCTATCTGTCACTGCTAGACTTTGTTGATAATATAAATGCTGGCAATTTATGTGGATTTTGTATCCTGCAACTTTGCTAAAGTTGTTAATAATTTCAAGTAGTCTTTTAGTTGATACTCTAGGATTTTCTAAGTATAACATCATATCATCTGAAAAGAGTGATAGTTTTGTTTCCTCATTGCCTACTTCCTTTAATTTATTTTTCTTCTCTTATTGCTATAGCTAACATTTTATTTTTTTAAAAGAAAATTTTTTGTGGGGCAATGAGAAGTAAGTGACTTGTCCAGGGTCACACAGCTAGTTAAGTGTCAAGTGTCTGAGGCCGGATTTGAACTCAGGTCCTCCTGAATCCAGGGCCAGTGCTCTATCCACTGCACCACCTAGCTGCCCCCTAGTAAGCAGCATTTCTTGAGTGACTTTTTTCAATCCTATAATAACTTGATAAAACTACTTTTTCTGGCCTCAGAATATTTTGCCCACAATTTACCCAAATGAGAAAATAAAATTTTTAATGTTAATAAGGTGGAAAAAATATATTAATAAGGTAGTGCAGTGGATTGAGTGCTGGTCCTGAAGTCAGGAAGATTCATCTTCCTGAATTCAAATCTGCCCTCAGACACCTACTAGCTATATGACCTGGGCAAGTCTCTTAACTATTTTGCCTCAGTTTCCTCATCTGTAAAATGAGCTAGAGACTGAAATGGCAAACTACTCCAGTATCTTTTCCAAGAAAACCCCAAATGGGGTCACAGTCAGACACAATTGAAATGACTCAACAACAACAAAATATTATTAAGGATCTGACTACATTTAAGCAAAATCTCAGATCATCAGATCAAGTATAAATTAGTTGCTGTTACTTTCTTCCTTTCCAACATTTTTTTTCCCCTCCTTTTCAACTTGAAGCCAGGGTTTGGTCCAAATATTTCCAAAGTATCTTGAGTCTTTTTTTTTTTTAAATTCAAACAAGTATTTTTCAAATTAATCTATTCCTCTCATCAGTCCTCCCATCCCAACAGAGCAATTAAAAAAAGAAAAATCTCTCAGGTTTTTCCCTTGTGCTCTAATCTCCTTTCATAATATGACTAATGCAGAAATATGTTTAATGTGAATGTACATATATAACCTATATCAGATTGCTTTCCATCTTGGGGAGGGGGGAGGGAAGGGAGGGTGGGAGAAAAATTTGGAACTAAAAATCCTATAAAAACAAATGCTAAAAACTATCCTTACATTTAACTGGAAAATAATAAAATACTTTAAAAATTATCTCTCAACACATATCTACAATGTTTAGCAAAACAAATTACTACATTTGTCATATCTGAAAATGTATGCCTCTTTCTGCATTTTGAGTTCATCACCTCTCTTTACAGACCTGTAGTTAACTATTGTGTCAGAGTTCTAGAATTGTTCAATGTTGTGTTTCTCTATAAACTGTTCTCCTTTTGCTAACTTTTGTTCATAAAGTTCTCAATATTCTCTGAAATAGTCCATATTCCATTATATTCATATACCAATGTGTTTAACCATTCTCAAATAGGATGACGCTCCCTTAGTTTCCAATTTCAGGTTACCAAGATTGTACATATAGAGGTTTTTCCTCTTTTTTTTTTTTCTTTGGAGCTATAGGCCTAGTACTAGTATAGCTGGGTCAAAGCGTATGCTCAATTTGATAACTTTCTGGGCAGAGCTCCAACTTGCTTTCCAGAATGGCAGGACCAATTCACAGCTCCACTATCAGGATACTAGGTTCCCTATTTTCCCACTGCAGCCCCTCCAGCATTTATCATTTTCCTCTGGTGTCATTTTTTCTACTCTGATAGATGTGAGGTAGATCCTCAAACTTGCTTTAATTTTGTAATTTAGGAAATCTTCTTGTGTGATTGTTGATAGCTTCAATTTCTTCCTTTGAAAACTACCGACTGGATTCAAATCAAGACCCCTGGGGGAAGGGAGCTCCTAGCAGTTACTTGTAGTTTCTGTTGTTGCTGCTGCTACTGCTACCTCCCCAGTATCTTCCTTGGTGGGAGTCACTGGCGTAGCTCTTTGGGACTCTTTGCTGCCGTCGGCATGGCCCACAAGCAGATCTACTACTCAGACAAATACTTTGAGATGAGCACTATGAGTACCGGCATGTTATGTTACCCAGAGAACTTTCCAAACAAGTACCAAAAACCCATCTGATGTCTGAAGAGGAGTGGAGGAGACTGGGTGTCCAGCAGAGTCTTGAATGGGTTCATTACATGATTCATGAACCAGAACCACATATTCTGCTCTTTAGAAGACCTCTTCCAAAAGAACAACAAAAATGAAGTTTATCTGGGTTTTTCCACTTAATTTTTTTCAAACCACGTATATGTGTATATGTTAGTATTCAGTGAATACTTGAAAAAAACGTACAAATCATTCCTCCATACCTGTGCATGAGTTGTATTCTTTACAGCAACAGAGCTCAGTTAAATGCCACTCCAAGTAGGCTGCTTTACAGTGTTTAAAATACAATTGTTTTCTAGCCAATTTTCTCTTTAATGTAAGTGCCTATTTGACTTCTCTTTAAATTACATTTGTTTAATAAAGTTCATTTGCTGCTTGTAAAAAAAAAACTACCTATTTATATCCTTTGACCATTTATCTACAGGAGAATATCATGTAAGTGTTACAAATTTGAATTTGTTCCTTCTTTATTTTGGAAATGAGACCTTTATCAGAGAAACTTCTTCTTTTCTTTTTTTTTGCAGGGCAATGGGGGTTAAGTGACTTGCTCAGGGTCACACAGCTAGTAAGTGTCAAGTGTCTGAGGCCAAATTTGAACTCAGGTACTCCTGAATCCAGGGCTGGTGCTTTATCCACTGTGCCACCTAGCCGACCCTCAGAGAAACTTCTTGCAAATATTTTTCCCGAATTGCCCTTATCATTTTTATTACATTAGATTTGTTTGTACAAAAATGTTCTAATTTTATATCATCAAAACTGTCCATTTTCTCTCATGTGATCCTCCCCCCATTCCTTGTTTGAGTATGTCCTCTCTTCCATCCATAAATCTGAGAAATAATTTCTTCTTTGTTCTTCTAATTTGTTTATAACAGGACTTTTTATATCTAAGTCATGTATACACTTGGAAATGACCTTGGTACATTGGTCTCGACCTAATTTCTGCTAGAATAGCAGTTTCCCCAATAACTGGGCATTGGGGACTTATTTTCGTTTCCATCTGTATGCTGTGTTACCTCTTCAGTTCTACCAATGAAATCTCTCTCTGTTAGAACCAGTACCAAATAGTTTTAATGATTATCCTTTTTAGAAAAGTTCAAAATTTGATACTGATATAGTACCTTGGAGCAAGTTTATTTTATTTTTTCTCCTCAAGTTCAAGTTAACTAAAATTTTTCATTACTACCAGCTTAAGGTATTACTTAAGGCATCACTGATATCTTAATTGGGTTTTAATGGTTCCAGTTTTAACTATATACAAGTCATTCCCCAATTGAGAAATGGTCAAAGGATGTGGAACAGGCAGTTTTCAGATGATGAAATTAAAACTTTCTACAGCCATATGAAAAAAATGTTCTCAATCACTACTGATTAGAGAGATGCAAAATAAAACTACTCTGAGGTACCACCTCACACCTATCAGATTGGCTAATACGACAAAAAAGGAAAATGATCAATGTTGGAGAAGATGTGGGAAAATTGGAACACTAATGCACTGTTGGTGGAGTTGTGAACCAATCCAACCTTCTGGAGACCAATTTGGAACCACACCCAAAAGGCTTTAAAACTGTGCATACCCTTTGACCCAGCAATACCACTACCAGGACTACATCCCAGAGAGATCATAAAAAAGTTGTGATGTTTAAAAAAGTCTGTGATGTCTAAAAATCTAATGTGTGGTAACCTTAAATTAGAAACTCATCGCACCAGTCTTTGGGGCATTAAGCATTTATTAAAGTATAATAGGGGTTAGTAAAGAGAACATGTAGAAAAAGAAAGATCTGTCTACTCTGCCTGCCTGTGCCGCCACCAGCCAGATCTCAAAGGAAAAAGGCTCATCCTCTGTGCATTCCAGTGGAAGTTTTCCCTGTGGGCCTGCCCAGGTATGGTCCTTACACACACAGCTCCAAGCTAATTGGCTGATAGCATTGACTGACATGACTTCTCCTTAGAGTGGAGCTGCCCTGGATCTCACAAAGGGAAAAGAACCCATAGGTACAAAATTTCTAGCGGCTCTTTGTGGTGGAAAAGAATTGGAAATTCAGGGGATGCCCATCAATCAGGGAATGGCTGAACAAGTTGCGGTACATGAATGTAATAGAACATTATTATGCTATAAGAAATGATAAGCAAATGGATTTCAGAAAAATCTGGAAAGACTTACGTGACTTGATGCTGAGTGAAATGAGCCGAACCAAGAGAACATTATACACAGTATCAACATTTTGTGATGATCAACTGAGACACACTTAACTCTTCTCAGCAATAGAATGATCCACGACAATACCAAAAGACTTAAGGTGGGAAATGCTGTCCACATTCAGAAAAAGAACCATGGAGTCTAAATGCAGACTGAAGCATACTATTTTCACTTTTGTTGTTGGTTTTTGTTATTGTTCTTGTTTATTCTTTCTTGTGTTTTTTTCCTTTTGTTTTGATTAATGTGGAAATATGTTTAACATGATTGTAATATATAACCTATATCAAATTGCTTACTGGCCTTGGGAGGAGAGAGGGAAGGGAGGATGGGAGAAAAAACAGGAACTCAAAAAATATCTTTACATGTAATTGAGAAAAACTAAAATAAATGAATGAATGAATAAATAATTTTTGAGTTTTAATTATCGCGTAAAAGAAAAATCTCTCCACTTTTCTTACAGTTCTTTGATTAAATAAATTTTTTATTATCTCCACTTCCCTTGTCCTTCCTCCTCACAGATAAGCCATCCCTTTAAACCCTGTTTAGCAAAACTAACCAAGCCATTTAAGAAGTCTAACATTATACCTATTCCAATAGAAGGGTTTTTTTTTTTTTAAAGCTTAAATATTGTATCATCCTTCTCGTATACTCACATTTGTTGCCTCGAACAGCATAAGCGAGTTTAAGTTCTGGATAAAATTTGCCCATCTGTTCAATCACCTTTCCTGTCTGAAGTGCCAGTTCATATGTTGGTGAGAGGCACAAACACTGAAAAGAAAATAATACAAAATAAGACAAGTTCCCTATAATTTAACAAAGTCATTTAGCAACAGAGAACTCTAGGATACATCTCTCAAGGAAACATTTAGACATTGTGTTTTAGTGGAATAAGGTTACTTGATGATTTTAATCTTTCCCAGTGATCCTATCAATCAAGTCCAAATGGCATTTTTCTCAGACTGTAAATTACAATACACAGACCATTTACATTTCTTCTAGCTACTAGAAGCCCTAAAGTACTTCTTCATGGGAGCCCTAATTCACAGAATTCCTCATTCCTACTATTTTAGCATCTATTTATTAAGGTAGGGGTCAAAGAACTATGAAACTCTTACCTGAGCTGAGTCTGACATATCATTTTAAAGGTTCATTTCCTTAATTCTCTACCTTAACTCCAGAGAAGAATTACTTTGCATTGCTTCAAAGACTTAGGGAAAGGGCAGCTACGTGGCGCAGTACATAAAGCACTGGCCCTGGATTTGGGAGGACCTCAGTTCACATCCGGCCTCAGACACTTGACACTAGCTGTGTGACCCTGGGCAAGTCACTTAACCCTCACTGCCCCGAAAAAAACAAAACAAAACAAAGACTTAGGGAAGTTAGTGTTTACCCTAAGGGTTAGCGGTAGAGAAGGGAATGTGGCTTTGGATAACAGCTTAGCAACTGACCAGGAAGATCTTCAAAATGTATTGGTAAAATATGTCCCACTTCTTCTTCTTCTTCTTCTTTTTAAAGTGAGGCAATTGGGGTTAAGTGACTTGCCCAGGGTCATACAGCTAGTAAGTGTTGTGTCTGAGGCTGGATTTTAACTCAGGTACTCCTGACTCCAGGGCCAGTGCTCTATCCACTGTGCCACCTAGCTGCCCCTGCCCCACTTCTTAAGGAGCCTTGGTGCAGCTGTCAAAGGACTGAGGAACCAGTCCTTTATCCATCATACAGCAAAACTTTTCCAAATTCATGCTCATTATTAAGGGACTCTTACCCACTATACCCTTACCTGGGGGTATCTATTCAAAGGTTCCACTTGGCTGAGCATAGCCAGGACAAATGCAGCTGTTTTACCAGTACCAGACTGAGACTGAGCGATCAGGTTCTGTGGGCTAGGTCAAGACAGGGCAGGAATTAGTTTTTTTTTTTAATTATTAGGGAAAAGATAGGTAAAAAATGAGTCCTACCAAATTCTTTCTATAACACAAATATGGTTTTGATACCTAAACCAAATAGTGAAAAAAAAAAACAGAGAAAGAAAAATACAGGCCAATTTCCCTAATGAATATTGATGTAAACTTTTAAAAAATTAACTCATTTGAGTTCCAAATTCTCCTTTCCTCTAGCCCCTCTCTCACCTATTGAGAAGGCAAGCAATATATTAATTATACACATGAAGCCATGAAAAAAACATTCCATGTGAGTCATGTCATGTGAAATTTGTAAATAAAATACTGAAGCATGTGAGTTGTGTCATGTGAAATTTGTAAATAAAATACTGAAGAGGAGATTTATAGCAATATATCACTAAGATCATATACTATGTGCAGGCTGGATTTATACCAGGTACACAAGGCTGGTTCAATATTGGGAAAATTATATGTACAATTAACCATATCGAAATCATTATTATATCAAAGGATATAGAAAAAGCTTTTGAAAAAAGACAATACCCATTCCTATTAAAAAACACTAAAAAGCATACGAATAAATGGAGCTTTTCTTAAAATGATTAATGTCTATCTAAAACCAAGAGCAAGTATTATCTGTAACAGGTATAAACTAGAACCTTTTCCAATAAGATAAGAAGTAAAAAAAGGGATGTCTATTATGATCATTATTATTCAATATTGTACTAGAAATGCTAGCTATAGAAATACAAGAAAAAAAATGGAAGAAATAAGAACAAGCAATAAGGAAACAAAACTATCACTCTTTGCAAATGATATGATGGTATGCTCAGAAAACCCTAAAACATCAACTAAAAAACTAGATCAAACAATCAACAACTTTAGCGAAGTTGCAGAATATAAAATGACCCCACAGAAATCATTAACATCTTTATATATTACCAACAAAACCAGTAGGAAGAGAAATTCCATTTAAAATAACCACAGATAGTATAAAATACTTGGAAAGTCTACCTGCCGAAACAAATGTAGAGACTACAGGAACACAATTACAAAATATTTTTCATGCAAATACAAATGGACTTGAAACAGAGAAATACTGATTGCTCATGATTAAGCCAAGCCAATACAAATAGGACAATATTACCTAGATTAATTTATTCATTCAGTGCCATGCCAATCAAACTACCAAAGAATTACTTTGTAGAGCAAGAAAAAATTATTCATCTGGGGGAACAAAAGTTGAAGGGAATCAATGAGGGAAAAGTGAAGAAAGGTGACCTCGAAGTACCAGACCTCAAGCTATATTGCAAAGACGTAATCAGTAAACGACCTGCTCCTGGTGAAGAAATATCATGATTGATAAGTGGAATAGATTAGGTACCCAATATATAGAAGTGAACAACCATAGAAACCTAGTGTTTGATAAACCCAAAGATCCCAGCTTACTATATAACAAAAATTTCTGGGAAAACTTGAAAGCAGTCTGGCAGAAACTAGGGATAGACCAACATTTCATATCATATGCTAAAATAAGGTTTTAAAAAAGTACACGATTTAGACATAAAGGGTGATAGCATTAGCAAATTAAGGGATCGTAGAAAAATTTACCTGTCAGATCTATAGGACTACATGACCAAATAAGAGGTAGAGAGGATCATTGGAAGTAAAATGGATAATTTTGAGTACGTGAAATTAAAAAGGATTTGTACAAACAAAACCAATGCAGCCAAGATTAGAAGGGAAGTAGGAAACAGGGAAAAGTTTTCTACAGCAAGTTTGTCTTACAAAATTCTGTTTTGGGGGCAGCTAGGTGGCGCAATGGATAAAGCACTGGCCCTGGATTCAGGAGGACCTGAGTTCAAATCTGACCTCAGACACTTGACACTTACTACCTGTGTTACCCTGGGCAAGTCACATAACCCTCTTGCCCCGCAAAAAAAAAAAAAAAAGTCTGTTTTGCATGAGAGAAGTTGAATATTCCAAGTTAAAATAGTACCAGAACACCTATTTCTAAAGAAGGGCATTCAAAAAAAAGATTGTGCATATGAAGTTTTGACATTTAAAATGCCCATTAATAATATCAGATACTGTACAGAACTATACTCATTCTAAATCATGCTGTATAAAACCACACTTCCTAAAAGAACCTTTTCAATTCTCTGGAAAAATTAACACTAATGAAAAGAGTTAAAAAAGGAAATTAGTTATAAAAGGGCTAACTGCAATCGAATACATACGGTTCAGCAAGCATCATAGGTAATGCATTTTCTTGTATTTTAGATGGTCGGTTGAAACCCATCACATAGACTCCTTGTAGAAGCTGAGGTTTCCTGTAAGAATGACGATATATATTTTACTTGTAACGTTCAATACTAAAAGTCACACTTATGCACTTATGCTCAGCAAATAAGAATATACATCATCGTCTAAAGGACCTAGAGTTAATTAAAAAATTTACTTTTTAAAAAAAGTACACACGTTAACAATAATCTATCATAATTTCCAAGAGACTAGGAAAACATTTTGCTGTGATGAGAGTTTATACACATCTAGTTATATAGCATTTAAAATCTTCACTAGATTATACAGAATGCTAAATTTCAAATGAAGCACCTGTGTTTGTGGTAGAGGGTAGAGTTATGGCCATGACAGATTAAGAATAATTAGAAAGATAACATACTCACAGTCGAAGCTCTTCAAAAGACTTCACTGAATAAAGGGGAGAATTTGGATCCCGTTGTAGGACTTCCACTTGATTTGTGTTATCAACAAGATTGTTTCTTATCAGTTTATTTAATAGTGACTGGGCAGCTCTATCCTCTATGGAGAAGAAAACAGCTTTATAATAATGATGAAAAGCAATTCATGAAAACTAAAATAAATTCAGTTCATTTGAGGTTAAATATTATAATAGCCACAACACTTGTTCAGATTTCTCCCTTAGGCTCTTCCTTTATCAATACCTTTCCTCTTCTACCCTTTCCACCATCTCTACCCATATGATCTACTCTTTCCTTTTATCTTCCCCACAAACCCCAAACTACCAAAACTTACAAAGAACAAGTAAAATTCATATGATGCAATGATGTCTTGTCTATTTACTCTTTGTCACACAGGCCAATTTTTTCTGTGATATTTATTTAATCCTACATTCCAGTTAACATCACTTTTTTTAATTCTTAAAAAACTTTTTAATTGAATAGAATTTTATTTTTCAAAATATATGTAAAAACAGATTTTAACATCAATTTAAAAAAAAATTTGTGTTCCAACTTCTCTTCCTCTTCCATTCCCACCCCCCACCCACTAGAATTCAAGCATTTCAAAATAAGTTAGACATGAGTAGTCATGGGTTTATTCCCACATTACCTAGGTTGCGAGAAAAAAGTCAAAAAACCCCAAAACTTCAGATTGAGGAATTGTCAAAGAGGAGAGAAAAAAATGGAAAAAAAATGTGTTTCCATCTTTTTTCAGGTACTATCAGTTAACATCACTTTTTTAGTATGGGGATATTAAAAAAAAAAATCTGGTGTCCCACCAGTGAACAAGGATTTATTAATTCCTTATTATGTGACAAGCACTGTGGTAAGTGCTGAAGATGCAAAGTAAGGCAAAAGACAGTCCCCACTCTCAAGAAGCTCAACAGTCTAATAGCAGGGGGATCATGTAAACAATTAGGAACAACACACACACACACTCATTAAGCATTAAAGGGGATCAGGAAAAACATGCACTGAATCAAGACATGGCATGTCTTGTGAGAAGAATGACAAGGAGGGCAGTGTCACAGACTGTATAATACATGGTGGGGAATGTGGAGGTTTGAGAATACTGGAGTGGTAGGTAGCAGCCAAGTTATGAAAAGCTTTAAAAGACAAACAAAAGG
Source organism: Dromiciops gliroides (assembly GCF_019393635.1). Taxonomy (NCBI): domain Eukaryota; kingdom Metazoa; phylum Chordata; class Mammalia; order Microbiotheria; family Microbiotheriidae; genus Dromiciops; species Dromiciops gliroides. Next base: position 656,516,614 of record NC_057862.1, on the reverse strand, counting down.
ATTTTATATTTCATTCTGGAGGCAATAAGGAGCTACTGGAGTTTATTGAACTGGGGAAGGGGTGTGTGTGTGTGTGTGTGTGTGTGTGTGTGTGTGTGTGTGTGTGTGTGTGTGTGTGTGTGTGAGAGAGAGACAGAGAGACAGAGAGACAGAGACAGAGACAGAAACTGAGACAGGAAAAGAGAGTGAGACAGAGAAAGAGACATGGTCAGACCTGTGCTTTAGGAAAATCAATCTGACAGCTGAGTGGAAGATTAACTGGAGTGGGGAGAGACTTGAAGCAGAGAAATCAGTTATCAAGCTACTGCAACAGGTGATGAGGGTCTGCCCCAGGGTGGTGACAGTGTCAGAGAAGAGAAGAAAGCATAATCAGGAAGCAGAAATCAACAGGACTGGCTATGTGATTAAGGTAAACAGTTATGGATAACATTTAGGTTGTGAGCCTGAGTGACTAAAAGAGTGAGGATGTCTTTGATAGTTGGGAACAGAATGAGAGGAAAAGAAGGGAAGGCATCAATTGTACTTAGCCTTCTCAGGGAAGATAAGAGATCATAAAAGGTTTTTAAAGGATAGAGGAGAAAACAGCATGTTTATGGGTAACAGAGAACCAGCAGACAGAAACATTGCGCACTAGTGAAAGAGTGAGGATGACAGAAAAGGTGATCTTCTAGGGAAGGCAGGATGGAGTAGGATCTCCTGAGCAGATCCAGGGGTTTTTCTTGGCAAGGAGAAAGCTCACCTCTTCATGTGAGACAGGAGTAAAGGAGATAGTAACCAAAGGCATCTGAGTGATTTGAGATGAGGACAGGAAAAGAAGTCTCAGTTTTTTCCATGAACTATGAGGAAAGATTCCCAGTCTAGAGGTAAAGGAAATGGGAGCTATGAGAGGTTTGAGAAGAGAAGGTTTGGAAAATGCACTGTGGTGAGTGGAATAATTCATCAGTTAGGGACATATAAAAGGATTTACTTGCTGCAATGAGGGCCCAGTTGAGATGATATAACATAGATTTGTACTGGACCCAGTTAGCACAGTTTCATAATTTCATTCAGTAGCACAAAGGTAGCAACAGATGGGAAAATAATCCAAGCCTGAGGTTGTGCAGGGCAAGGTCAGAAATTTATTAAGTATTTGAAGCTAAAATACATAAATACAGATCATTAGTATAATCCCTCTAACATGTTAGAAGTCTAGGGCTTCTTTATCTCTCCTGTGATTCATGTTAAAATGAAGCCTTAAAAATAAGTCCAGTTCTTTATTTTAAATTTAAGAACTTCATTCATAGAATCCTTTTATTCCTTTTCTACTTTAAACTTATAGTTACCTTTCTCCTCTTCATCAGTCTTTTCTACATTTTCAGTGGATTTAACAACTGTACCTGAAGAATAAGACAACAGATTGTTATTCAAAAGCACTTCCTACACCCAAGAGTTAATGTGAAAGCCTAAGGAGAAAAAATGGTTCTCCATTCTTACCTCACCCCCACCCCAAATTTTTCCTGATTATTACTGTTCTGTATATGTCATATATTCCTAAACTAATAAAATTACCATAGATATGTAATAGGCACATAAAAAATAAGTAATGTATTTGCATATATTTAAAGCCTTTCTAAAACATCCCTACCAAAGACCTAAACATTTATCAACACAAGGGTATTCTATCCCATTCACACAGCATGTCTCATATAGCCATTCCCCAACTGATGAACAGCTCCCAAGTTTCTAATTCTTTGCCACTACAAAAAGAAAGGCTATAAATATATTTTTACAGATAGGTTCTTTTCTTCTTTTTTTGATCTTTTTAGGGGTATAAACCTAGTAGCAGTACTTCTAGGTCAAAGGGCATATTCAGTTAATGGCTTTTTGGTCATAGTTCCAAACTGCTTTTCAGAATGGTGGTTGGACCAGTTCACAGCTCTACCATCAGTACATTAACATACCGGTTTTTGCCATAGCATTTGACATTTGTCACTTTCCTTTTTTGTCAACTTTGCCAATCTAATGGGCATGAGGCGGAGCCTCAGAAGACTTTCTCCAATTTCTCCAATTACCAGTTATTTGGTACATTTTTTCATATTGCTATTGAGAATTTGGATTTCTTTCCCTGAAAACTAATTATTCATATCCTTTGACCATTTATGAGTCAGGAAATAGATCAATTCTTTAGAGAGTTCCCTATCTATCTTAGAAATCACACCTTTATCAGAGAAACTTGCTGCAAAGATTTATTCCTAAATTTCCTGCTTGAGAAACCTGATTGCAAAATAATCAGAATGAGCATTCTCTTTGGTTGCTCACACATTGGTTGTTCTATTCATCCTTATTAAAAAGAAATATCATAAATTTTTAAAACCACAACATTAGCAGTGGATTCTGTTAAGTATCTACATAATATGTTACGGTTTCCTTATAAAAAGCTACTTAGTGGGGTTTTTGCCAAATCTGACATTTATATTTGTCAACTGCTATGCTTAATATAAACTATGTATCTATGGGATTGCAATAAGTTCAGAGAAAAACCTTGAAGGAAAATACATTTCATTTTCAGTTTTGTTTATAATTACTAGCTACTCACCATTGGTATCTGGTTTGACTCTCTCTTCCTTCAGATGTAAGTTGCTCAACTACATGGGGAAATAAAAGGAAAACGTGTCAGTACCATGATCTACCCAAATATTTATAGCTCTGAGAGACAATGAAACAATCTAACCCCAAAATATATCAGGGTCATTTGTTTGTTTCGGGGAACTTCTTTACTTAAAAGTTGGAGAAAAGAAATGTTAAAGCAAATTTTCCTAAGTTTAATAGTGGGGGTGAGAAAATGATTTTTATAACAGTTCAAACTAATTTTTTTTCTGACTAATGCTCCCTAAACAGGACTATAACTCATGAACTTGCCAATTATTCTTAAAGCATTTCTTTTACGATGAGAGGACATCATTTAGGTTATGAGGTGCTGTTCCCTTCCATTTGAAGAGTTTCTCTCTCAATCTCATCAGCTTCCCCATGCACCAAAATATCATCTCTACTGAGCTGACTCCCAAATGTGTATAGTTCCATCCTAATTTCCCAATTTCTGTTGAGTGAATTCCAATGTCTCAGGTTCACAACCTGGGAAACATCTTTGACTCTTCACTCTCACTCATCCATCACATTTCATCAGTGGCCAAGTTTTGTCCATTCTCTCTCTCAACATCTCTTAAGGCATGCCCTCCTCACGTAGCATAAACATCCTAATTCAGACCCTCCTCATCTCTCTGTTGTCTAACTGGTCTCCATTCAGCCAGTCTCTCCCTTATTTAATCCACCCCATGAACTGCAGCCATATTAGTATTCTTAAAGCATAGATCTAACCGTGTCATTTCCCTTCAAGAGTTCTCAATGACTTCCCACTGGCTCTCTTCTTTTGGGCACGGAGAGCCCTTCACAGCCGGATCCAGCCTATTTCTCTAGGCTGAGCACTGTGACTTCCCCTCAGGCATACAATCTTGCCCAAAGAGACGACCTGCTCCTCCCTGGAAACAACCTTCTCTATTCCACCTCCAAGCCTGGAATGCTCTCCCTCCTCCTCCTCTTTCAGAATCCTTTCAAAATATGATGGAAGGGCCAGCTCCTACAAGGGGATTCTCCTGACTCTCTCCATTGTTAGTCTCTTCTCACATCTCAAATTGCTTGGAATATCTATCCTCTCTTTAATCATCTGAGCATGTTTTACCTTCCCAGTAGAATATAAGCTCCTTGAGGGCAGACTGCCACTTTTGGATCCCCAGTGCCTACACAGCAGCCACACAGCAGGTGCTTAATATTTGCTGAATTTCATCTGATGTGATCCAAGTTGTCATTTCTCTGATACTGCAAACAAAAAGCAGCTAACACCACTGGCAATGTTGGAAGACAGGCTAACAAAGCTAAATCGTATGCTAAGTGCAGGCCCATGACCTAAATAGGAAAAATGAAATGACCAGATGGCTGGCCTGGGAGCCCTCTTTAAATGGAGGCTTTGGGAGAAGTTTTTTGCTCCTCCTCCCCCCAGACCTCCTATCAAAGGGACAGAGGCAACTGAGGGTGATGATGAGGTGGGAGTCAAATCAACAAGATTAAGCTTGAACTCTGTGACCAGCACTGTGCTAAGCACTGGGCAAACAAAGAAAGAACAGTCCCTGCCCTCAAGGAGCTCCCAGTCTAACGGGGGAGACAACACACAAACTATGTACAAACAGGATATAAACAGGGTAAAGGAGAGCTAGGATCACAGAGGAAAGGACTTACTGCAGAAGGTGAAATTTTAAGAACATTATACACAGTATCCACATACTGTGTGATAATCAACTGTGAGAGACTTAACTCTTCTCAGCAATACAATGATCCAAGACAATGCCGAAAGCCTCATGGTGGAAAATGCTCTCTACATTCAGAAAAAGAACTATGGCGTCTGAATGCAGATTGAAGGGTACTACTTTCACTTTTATTGCAGCTTTGTTGTTGTTATTGTTGTTTATTCTTTCTTGCATTTTTTCCCTTTTGTTCTGATTCTTCTCTTGCAACATGACTAATGTGCAAATATCTTTAACACAATTGTAATATATAACTATATCACACTGCTTGCTGGCATTGGGAGGAAGGAAGGGAGGGAGGGTGGGAGAAACATTTGGAACTCAAAAAAATATCATTACATGTAACTGAAAAAAATTTTAATTAAATCAAATTAAATTTTTAAATAAATTTTTTAAAAATAAAAAGCACGGGAGCCAGCACACCAAAAAAGGTGAAATTTTAGCTGGGACCTTAAGGAAATAGAAATGAGGAGAGAATTCCAGACATGGGGAACAGCTAACGAAAATGCACTGAATCAGGACATGGAGTATAATGTGCAAGGAATAGCAAGGGAGCCAGTCTTGCTCAATTGCAGAAAATGTGGAAGGAAGCAAGATACGCAAAGACTGGACAAGTAGAAGGGCCTGGATTATGAGGAGCTTTGAACACAGAACAGAGGATTCTACATTTGATCTTAAAAGTAACAGGGAGGGGGGCAAAGATACAGGAATGGTTTGCCATTTCTCTATTGGAGAAACATCAGCATAAAGATGATAATGGAATCCATGGGAGCTGAGGAAATGGCCAAGTGAAACAGTAAAGAGGGAAAAGAGAAAAGAGCCCAGGACAGACCTGGAGACCACCTACTGTTAGGAAGGATGATCTACATGAAGATCTAGCAAAGAAAACTGAGAAGTCAGACAGGGAGGAAGAGAGCCATGAGAGGACAGTGACACAAAAAACTAAAGAGAAGAGACTTATTAAAAGGGTGATTCTCAGTGTCAAAGGCTGAGGAGAGGTCAAGGTGGATGAACATTGAGAAAAAGCCATTGGATTTGGCAATTAAGATATCACTGTCTTTGGAGAAAGAAGTTTCAGTTGAATAATGAGATCAGAAGCCAGATTGTAGAGAGTTATGAGGAGAGTAAGAGAATCGGGGGCATCAATTGTACATGGCCTTATCCAGGTGTACAGCCAAGAAAGGTAGTCAAAGAATGTCAAGTCTAGAAAATAGACTTTATAAGCACAAATGATTAAAAAACAGTTGTGTTGAGAAATATGCTCCATCTAAGGTATTACTATATACCCAAGTACAGCCTCAAATTCAACTGCCACCCAACTGTCGAGCCGGGTACCCTAAATGTCAAACTTCCAGGGAGCAGCGTGACTACTCAGTATACTGAAACATCCAAATACCCAACCTAGAAAAAAAAAATGCAGCTATCATATAACTACTACTCATAAGCACTCTGTCTGATCTTAATTATAGTTATGATAACTAACACATATAACACTGTGCCAGGCACAGAACAGTGCTAAAAGTAAGCACTTTTACAAATATCATTTCATTTGATCCTCACAATTCTGAGACAGAGGTAATATTATTATCCCCTTTTTACAGATGAAGAGACTAAGGCAAACAGAAGTTAAGTGACTTGCCCAAGGCCACATAGCTAGTGTCTGAAGCCAAATTTGAATTCAGATCTTTCTAACTCCAAACCAGCACACAACACAGGAGGCAGAAGATGAAATATGGACCTTATTTGAAAGACTCTCAGCAACTTCAAGGTTTTTACATCAAAAGCAATCAAGAACCTCTAACAAGAGCTTGTTCCAGAATATGTAGTTCACTTGCACAAAGGAAAGGAGAAAAGCCCACCTGACCAAGCAGTATATGCAGCATATGACAGGAATGAGAGCCCTCCCTCTGAACACAATCATTAACCAGAATATGTAGTTCACCAGGTTCCTCCATATTTATCAAAGCCTTTTCTGATTCTTCTCCTACTGTCAAAATGCAGTCACTACTGGGGGAAGCTAGGTGGTGCAGTGGATAAAGCACCGGCCCTGGATTCAGGAGGACTTGAGTTCAAATCCAGCCTCTGACACTTGACACTTACTAGCTGTGTGACCCTGGGCAAGTCATTTAATCCCCAGTACCCTGCAAAAAAAAAAAATATATATATATATATATATATATATTTGAAGGCAGAGCCAAGATGGTGGGGGAAAGGTAGTGAGCTCTAGAACTCATAACACGATCACTCAAAAAAAACATCCAAATAATGCCACAGGAAAATGCCTGGAGCAGCAAAACTCACAGAAGAATGTGCTGAAATCATCATCTAACCAAGAATGGCTTGGAAGGTCAGAAGGAAGGAGCTGCTATGCTGATACAGAAGTTGAGCCCAACCCCACAGTCACCCTGACACAGATCCAGTCCCAGGAAGGCCTCACCAGAGAAGGAGACCCCCCCAGAGCCTATGAATCAGCTGAAGCGCCAGTGTTATCTGGAACTACTCACAGTCTGGTGAGTGGGCTGAACCCTGGAGACTACAGGGGTCTATGCTGGTGCTGAGGCAGAACTTGGATTTTTCACCCCTGCTGAGAACCAGGAGGTAGGCTTGAGTAGCAGTAGCCCAGGTTGGGGAGGAGCACAGGCTCATTGGAGCTGACAACCACAACACACAAAGCTGGTTGATTAGCAAGTTGGTCTGGGGTCATCTAGGGACCAGGGAACAGGCTAGGCTAGTGAAGAACTTGATCCTCCTTAAATCACACCACCTGGGACTTCTTAAGCTTGGGATACTGCAGCCTGGAAACAGTGCCCCACTTTAAGGAGCTAAAAGTCAAGTAAAAGAAAGGCAAGATCAGCAGACAGAGAAAGGTAAGGACCACAGAATGTTTCTTTAGTGATAAGGAAAATCAAGGTGTACCCTCAGAGGAAGATGCCAACATCAGGGCCCCTATATCTAAAGCTTGCAAGAAAAATACAAATTGGTCTCAGGCCACAGAGGTGCTCAAAAAGGACTTTGAAGATAAAGTTAGAGAGGTAGAGGAAAAAATGGAAAGAGAAATGAGGGTGATGCAGGAAAGACATGAGAAAAAAGTCAACAGCTTGAAAAGCCAAATGGAAAAGCTCTCTGATGAAAATAATTGCCTAAGAATTAGGATTGAACAAATGGAAGCCAGTGACTTTATAAGAAACCAAGAAACAATAAAGTAAATCCAAATGAATAAAAAAAATAGAGGGCAATGTGAAATTTCTGGGAAAAACTGCTGACCTGGAAAATAGGTCCAGGAGAGATAATTTGAAAATTATTGGTCTACCTGAAAACCATGATCAAGGAAAGAGCTTAGACACCATATTCCAAGATATTCTCAGGGAAAATTGCCCTGAAATTCTAGAAGCAGCAGCTAAAATAGAAATTGAAAAAATCCACCGATCACCTCCAGAAAGAAATCCCAAAAGGAAAACTCCTAGGAATATTATAGCCAAATTCCAGAGCTCTCAGGTCAAGGAGAAAATATTGTAAGCTGCCAAAACCAAAGAATTCAAGTACTATGGAGCCCCAGTCAGGATAGCACAAGATCTAGCAGCTTCTACATTAAAGGACCAAAGGGCATGGAATATGATATTCCAGAGGGCAAAGAAATTGGGATTACAACCAAGAATCACCTACTCAGCAAAACTCAGCATAATCTTTCAGAGGAAAAAATGGGACTTTAATGAAGAAGACTTTCAGATATTTGTGATGAAAAGACCTGAACTGAATGGCAAATTTGACTTTCAAATACAAGACCCTAGAGAACCATAAAAAATTGGAGTTGGGGGACATACCTGGGGTCATACAGTGGGTGACTGTCTTGTGTCTGAGGCCGCGTTTTGGCTGGGATCCCCCTGGGTCCAGGGGTGATGCTTTGTCCACTGTCACCTAGCTACCTCATGATGATACCTTTAGGGTTAAATTGAGGGGTGAGGGGAATGCACTGGGGGAGAGGGAAAGGCAGAAGTTAAATCCTACATGGAAGAAACAGGAAAAGGCTTATGGAGTGGGGGAAGAGATGAGAGAGAAACAGGGCAGTAAATGAATTTTATACTCATCAGAAAAGGCTCAAAGACCTTAAACTCATCAGAGCTGCCTCAAGGAGGGACTAACACACACACACACACACACACACACACACCCAACTGGGTGGAGTAATCTATTTAATCTGGGCAGTAAATGAGTCTAACATTCCTCAGAATTAGCTCAAAGACCTCAATCTCATTAGAATTGGCTCAAAGAAGGAATAATGTACACACTCAATTAGGTGGAGCAATCTCTCTAACCCTGCAGGAAAATAGGAGGGGAAGGGGTTAAAGAAGAGAGAGGGGCAAAAGAAGGAAGGGCAGAGTAGGGGAGGGGACAGATAGAAGCAAATCCCTTTTGAAGAGTGATAGGATGTAAGAAGATGGATAATAGAATAAATATCATGGGGAAGGGAATAGGATGGAAGGGAAACAGTTAACAATAGTAATCATGAAAAAGAGAAAAGGGGGGGAAATTGTACAAAACATATTTATAGCAACTCTTTGTGGAGGCTAAGAATTGAGAATCAAGGGAATGTCCATCAATTGAGGAAAGATGGAAGAAGCTGTGCTATATGATTGTGGTGGAATGTTCTTGTGCTACAGGAAATGACAACCAGGATGATCCCAGAAAAACCTGGAAAGACTAATGGACATCGATGTATAGTGCAGTGAGCAGAGTTGGGAGGACATCGTGCACAGTGACAGCAGTATTGTTCGATGAGCAATTACGAATGACTTAACTACTCTCAGCAATGCAATGATCCAAGACAATCCCAAGGAACCAATGAGGAAGCTTACTATGCACCCCTATAGAAAGAACTTTTAAAAAGAATACTTGTGAGGGGCAGCTAGGTGGCGCAGTGGATAGAGCACCAGCCCTGGAGTCAGGAGTACCTGAGTTCAAATCCGGCCTCAGACACTTAACACTTACTAGCTGTGTGACCCTGGGCAAGTCACTTAACCCCAATTGCCTCACTAAAAAAAACAAAACAAACAAAAAAAAAGAATACTTGTGGATTGCACATATATAACCTGGTTGCGATCTTCTGGAGGGGGGAGGAAAGGGAGGGAGAAAAATGTGGAACTCTAAATCTTATGAAAATGAATGTTGAAAACTATCCTTACATGTAACTGGAAAATAAAATAAACATTTGTTGCTTTATATACATACATACATATATATGTGTGTGTGTATATATATATATATGTATGTATATATGTATGTATGTATATGATGTTCTTAAGTTTGTGGGCAAAAGTTGAGAGGGAGGAGACCAGGATGAGTAGCATGACTTGGAGGCTAACAACGATGGCAACAAGAATTTAGATCGGATGATATAGACGCACAGAGTGGATCTCAAAGAAAAGAAGCTGCTTTTTGATGGGGACATAAGGAGAGTCTGAAGAAGCAATGGGAAGTAAGGATTAGGCCTGCTCCTCTCAGTGTGTCCATGTAAATTTGAGAAAGTGCATCTAGTGTAGGCTTCCAGAGGGAGCCAGCTTTCTGTGAGTTCAGGAAAATACTTTTTCCCTCTGGATAAGAAACGCTGTCGAATGAGCAATCAATCAAAAACAAAAATTAGAGATACTTTGAAGAACTAAAAAGACCCTAATAGCACGATTACAATTCAAAGTAAGTACTTTTAAAAAGGCACCATGATCAAGTAATATTTAAATCACTCTCCAAAACAGATCAAGGCTGTTACATTTTTAGGGTTGGTGGAAAATTTCAACACCCATGCAAAATTAGGTTTGAAGGAGGGGAAAGGGCAAGAAAATAATTTCATTTGTTGATCAGTTGGGCACAGAGAAGACCTTAATCCTACTGAAGGAAAAAGATAGTTGATAACAGCACCTCCAGTTATCTGTTTGGTGTCTGTGAGAATAAAATCTACAAGGGAAATGCTAAATTATATATTGATGAAATATTGTGGGTAAATGATATGGCTTTGTAAATAATTACAAAAATAAATTTAAGAGGCAGTCTTTATTCTTTTTTTTTTTTTTTGGTGAGGCAATGGGGGTTAAGTGACTTGCCCAGGGTCACACAGCTAATAAGTGTTAAGTGTTTGAACTCAGGTCCTCCTGAATCCAGGGCCGGTGCTCTATCCACTGCACCACCTAGCTGCCCCAGTCTTTATTCTTTTAATGTTAACATGTGGTTTTCTTTTTCTTTTCTTTTTTTTTTGCAATTATGTAAAAACATTACCACATTAGTCATTTTGTACAAGAAAATTCGAATTAAAAAAAAGATAAAAGAAAGTGTTCAATCAATATCAGTTCTTTCTTTGGAGGTGGATAGTATACTTCATCATTAGACCTTTGGGACTGTCTTGAATCATTGTATTGCTGAGAATAGTTAAGGTCATTCACAGTTCTTCATCTAACAAGACTGCTGTCAAAGTTCTCTTGGTTCTGCTCACTTCACTATATATCAGTTCATATGTCTTTCCAGGCCTTTCTGAAATCATCCTAGCTGTCATTTCTTTCAGCACAGTAATATTCCATTCACCATCATATACCACAGCTTGATTTCTCCAATTGATGGGCATTCCTTTGATTTCCAATTCTTTATACTGAATTGCTCAAGTTTGTAAGGGGGGTGGGGAGGGAGGGAGGAAGAGAATTTGGAACACAAAAGCTTTAAAAATCGATGTTAAAATTGTTTTTATGTTTAATTTGGAGGAAAAAAAATCAAATTCTAAATAAATTGATTTCCAATTCTTGGCCACCACAAAAAGAGCAGAGGCAGCCTTTCTAAACTACTTGTGTCAATCTACTACTCTTTGCTACAGAAATCTGAGGATGGTTATTTTAATACTTATAATAATAAACATAATGTCATTGTTTACAGAGATTGGTTATCCAAATAAATAACACGTCTTAAATTTATTATTATAAATTACTCAAACTGTATTTCTTTCAATAAATACTGACATCTTTACAAATATTTGCAAATATTTATCACTAATAAGGCTCGGTATAGCATTTTTAGAAATTTTCAATAGAAGAGATGTTATTATTTGATTTCATCCTTCTTAGTAAACAAATAGACATGTACCAAGTGACAGAAATTAGAATATTATCTTCAGGTAAAAATATAGTAATAATAAAATAAATTAACTTTTTTCTGGCATCCTGTGAAAGTCCCAGCACAACCCCAAAATAGAGTGCCCACCTGGTTCTATGGAACTTAAAACATGAAAAACATGCACTCAAAGAACTGTAAAGGAAAGCCTGCAACTCCCTCATTAAATCCTTTCTTTCCCATCACTCTAGCAATGAAATACTGAATTTTAAAACTTAAGAATGAGAATAAGAAGCCGCCGTTGCTCCTAAATTACCCTCTATTTACTTTGACCAAACTAAAAGAACTGTTACAAATCTCCCTGGAAACATTTTCTGCCTCTGGAAATTAACCAGTAAACTGAAAGAACTATTCGAAACTTATCAAAGCACTGTGTTATCACAACTACCAACTTTGGACTGGCCTTTATCCAAACACTTAAGAAATCCTAAAATTCAGATATCAGAGAAGACAGATCTACATTTTCCTTCTTGTTAAACAATTATTAGAAAAACCATCATTGCATTAGCTTTGTTGAACCATAGGAAAGGCAGATTTAAACTAACTGGTGCGGGTCTCAGGCAAAACTAAAGGTGGATACCTCAAGTATCCACACCTCACTAGCCTTTTCTAAACCAATTTTTCCCTTTGTCCTAGAAGGTCCACATTCTTAAGTGTCTCTAGTCCTTAGATGACTGTGCCTGGGCTGTGTACCCAAGGACACCTGTCCCTCAGCACTGCTTCCACTTTATACCCCTCTCCTTCCATTAAAGCCTGCAAAACCAGAAGTATTTTATAAACCACTTAATATTCACGATGCAGAATAACAGATGATGGTTTAACCTGTTACCAATCCCAAGGGTATTGCTATCTTACCAGAGCACAAAACCCAAAGCAATGAATTTTTAACCGTGGAATTTCAATAATTAGTACACTCCAATGACTGAGATATTTTTAGGGACTTTAAAAAGTACCTTTCAAATCACAAAATGAGAGTTGGTCCCAAAATCAGGGCTATGTACCAGTTCTCCAGTTATGACCAATGACAGATATTTGCCCCCCCGCAAAAAATGGGGTTTTTTTGGGGGGGTGGGGGTGAGAGGTTTTAGCATATAAGTGGGGAACAGAGCAAAAGCTACACTACCATTAAGGGGATGAAATCAATCAATCAACAAGTATTTGTCAAGCACCTCCCACGTACCAGAAACTGCAGTGGGGATACAAAATGAAATCGTTTCTACTCTCAGATACAGTAGAGGAGTCGCCCAGAGGCTTTTTTCATTTTTCTTTGTATCCCTGTTGCTTCTCACGTGGAGGTCCTTAATAAAATGCTTGCCTTACTTGAAAGCCCAAAGATGGCTGGGTAATGCAGAGCACAGAACCCTAACACTTCCCTAGGAAAAGGATTTCTCACTTGCTCCCCACCTCCCGATGGAGGTGATGGACTGCAGGCGAAAGCTCAGACCTGGGCACCACCAAGCTGCGCTGCGCCCCTTAGTTACAAGGGTTTGGCTTTCTTCCTTTTTCCCAATGCAGAGGATGGGGGAGAGACATTGAAGAGATTCTGCTCGGCGAAAAAAGCTGAAACCAAACCAAAACAGGACGCGATGCTGAGAGCGCCGGCTCCGGCCTCCCGCCCTCGGATGCCTCCCCGGCCTCCTCCCCACTCAACCAGGACCCAGGCTCCATGACAGGCAAGACCGGCTCACCGACTCGGCCGCCGCCTCCTGCTCGTCCACCGCCAGGGCCCACGAGTCGGTGGCCACGCTTCTGTGAGGGGCCCCGGGGCCCGGGCTGGACGGCAGCCGCTGGGAAGGATCGAGAGCCGGCACAGAGGAATCCATGAGCAATGGCGGCTCCGGAGAAGGCAGGGGCGCCGATTACTGGCAGCCCGGCTGGACGAGGGGGCCGCCACTTCCGTAGCAGGCCGCCGGGCCCCGCCCCCGATCCCGCCCCCGATCCCGCCCCCGGCCGCCAGAAGCCGGGCCACGCCTCCTCCTGCCGATCCATCGGAGGCGGGGATAGGAACTGGCAGTTTTCAAAGAAGAAAATCCAGCTGTCAACACACCAATGAAAAGAGGCTCCACATCTCTAATAATTAGAGAAGTGCAGATAAATCGAGGCAACTTTGGTTTCCATCTCAAATCTGCCAATGACGCTTCTGAACTGTGTAATCCTGGGCAAATCACTTAGATGCTCTTTACCTCAGTTTCCACATCTGTAAATGGGGGATGGGGTACAAAAAGTCAAGAATCTCAAGAGAAATAAAGGGGAGGGGGATAGTAAAAAGCAAAGAAGTTTAGCAGGCCCAGATCTCAAACTAGACTACCAAGAAATGATTATCAAAGCTATTTTAGTATGGTTTAAAAATAGAGCAACTGATCAATGGAACAGAATGGATAAATGCCATACAGAAGCAAATGAATACAGTAGCGTACTCTCTGATATACCCACAGACTTCCAAATCCCAGGGTAAGAACTTATAAGGGAAAAATTCTTTGCAACAAGTTTCTCTGAAAGGTCTCATCTCCGTAATATATAAGGAACCAAGAACAGGTAGTTTTCAAAGGAAAGAATCCAAGCTGTCGACAAGCCTATGAAAAGATCCTCTAACTAACTGGTGATTAAAGAAATGTGAATTAAAACAGCTCTACAATCCCACCTCACACCCATGAGATTAGCAAAGATGACCAAAAAAAAGGGAATCCTCATTGGAGGGCTGAGGGAAAACAAGCACACTAATGTATTGTCAGTGGAACTGTGCACTGATCTCGACATCTAAGAAAGCAATTTGGAACTATGCCTCAGAATTCAATGAGCTGTACATATCCCAACAGATGCCATCACTAGGCCTATATCCCAAAGATATCAAGGAAGAAGAAAAGGAACACTAAGGGAAAGCCCTTCAATTCTGGAATGAATGAAAAAATTATAACAGGTGACTCCAGTTACCACGTAGCTACTCACATTTTCAGGCTATTTATTTACTACCTATTTTAGCAGACTTATCTTCCTGAGTTCAAATCTGATCTCAGACACCTTTTAGCTATATGACCCTGGGCAAGTCATTTCACCTCATTTGCCTCAGTTCTTTCATCTGTAAAATGAAAGGAAATGGCAAACCACTCTAATATCTGTCAAGAAAACCCCCAAATGGGGTAGAGAAAAAGAGAGCATGACTGAATAACAAAAAGCCTGAAAGCAAATTACTATTTTTAGCATACATGAATAATTTTTAATATATACTGACACTTTTATAGGAACTCAATACCAGCCTTCTAAACTTTCCATGTCACTGAGAGGGAGCAGGGCAGTTACAAGAACTCTGAATATGAAATTAGAGAATGTGGGTGCAAATCCCCTCGATCTGCATTTGGAGTTAGAAGTATTTGGCTCACTCACATGTCAGCTCTGCTACTTAGTGCTTGCATGCAAGTCCTTTCATCTCTCTGGAATCCAATTCCTTATCTGTACAATGAAGAGGCAGAGATGGGTCTAGAGGCCTCTTGGGTTCATGGGATCTTTTGTGGCAAAGTTAGGTGATCCCTTCTTTTGCTCTCTAAATATAGGGAGCAAATCAAATCTGTACAACAAATATTTTCTGATACCTGTGAGGATGATTCTCATGGAATCTAGTTACCATGCTGTTCATTCTGTAGGAAGGAAGACTGAGGAGCAAGAATTACCCTCCAACTCTTTCCCCTTCCTTCCCTTTCCAAACACTCTAACTACCTAAATGTTCAGCCTCACCCAAAGAGAAAAAAATAAATAGCACTGCTACCACCCAGGGCATTAGAAAAAGAGGAGGAAGGGGCAGCTAGGTAGTACAGTGGATAAAGCACCAGCCCTGATTCAGGAGGACCTGAGTTCAAATCCAGCCTCAGACACTTGACGCTTACTAGCTGTATGACCCTGGAGAAGTCACTTAACCCCAATTGCCTCACCAAAAAAAAAAAAAAAGAAAGAAAAAGAAGGGGATCCTGGTCACACTTTCCTTTTACTTTCCCACACTGGGTTCAAATATTTTTGGTTGTTCTTTTCAATTGCTTTTCAACTCAGGTCTTATAATGTGATTTCATCTTAATTCAGTTTCACCATCTCCAAATGCCTTGGAGATCTTGTGGCATTAGTAATGATGGGAGTCTTCCTACCCCCTATTGTTGTAGGCTGGGGCTCTGAACAACTAGTAGCCTGGCCAGGCCCAAGTTCAAATCCTACCCCAGACACTATCTAGGCCACAGCCCTTGTCCAGTTACCCTTTCTCTACCTCAGTTTTCTCATCAGTAAAATGAGGGAGCTGAAGCCAAAGATCTTGTGCCCAAGGGTTATTCTACACTCCCTTTCTTCATCATCTGAGAAGCTGACGGGATGACCTCTGAAGGTCTCTGAGCAGGCTGCCCACAAGCCTGGACCTGGACCTGGGCCTGGCCCTAGGCCTCCCTCTCCTGCTCCTCCTTATCCACCTCCCTCACAACACATACCTCCCCAAGGATCCCCAGGCCCCCACAACACTTACATCCCCCACTGGTAGAGCCAGGGAGAAGAGGCCCAGCGCCCGACCCCGGGCTCGGCCACTCCTGCTGGCCATGGCCTCCACAGCTCCCTGCCGGGCAGTGGCAGTTACAGCAGCACCAACTGCCACCCTGGGTAGGGCCCAGGTGTGGAGGAGGCTGTCATTGGCTGGAAGGAAGATGGATGGGCTGGGACAGCCAATCAGAGCCAGAGAAGGGCCCTCAAAAGCAGCTGGTCCTTGGTGGGGTAGGCATCTTGAGGAGGTTCAGCCAGCCTTGGCCCTGGGGGAGCAAGAAAGGCCTGTGGGTGACAAAGCCCAGCCAGATCCAGAAAGCTGCCCCCACCCCACCCCCAGGACTGCAGATTCTTTCCTCTCAGGCACCCTCTGAGATAGCGACAACCACACTTCTAAAGACCTGGAGGCCAGAGTCATCCTGGGGCCAGTCTCTAGAGAGCCCCTCCCCTCCATTCCCAGGGGCTCCCTGCAGCCTTCCCTAAGCAGTTTAGGCCTAACACAACTCATGACTGCTCCCTCAGCTAGCAGCCAGTCTTAGGGAGAGCCCAAGAGGTGAGCCCTTAGCACACGGCCACCAAGCTAGGCACCTGCAGGGCAGCACCCCACCTACCAGCACTCTTGAGGCAGAGGAGAGGGCCTTTCCTCTAAGACCTGGATCATTAGCTTAGTCAATACTATGACATCAACTGCTCACAAGGTCATAAACAAGGCCAGGTCAGCTCTAGGCCACACTTCAAAGGGCTGGGGAAGAACAAGGTCTGGGGCAGTTAAGCAGGAGCGTATGGTGAGGCTGCAGACCTGTTCTAAGTGAAGCCAATAAGGATCAGCATGAAAAGGATCACTATTTGCCAGTCAAAGTGAACAGAACGATCTTCCCTAAGAGAAAGTCACTGTATGGACCAACCCAGCAAGTCTCTCTCATTGTCAAACTATTTTTAGTGATAGTATACATATACACAAGGTCAGTGAGTAAACTGGGTCCTATCACCCTGAATCAACTCATCACAGATGGAATATTCCACAATTAAATTTGGCTATAATTCTTCATTTTCTATCTTTTCACAACCATCTTTTTCCTTTAGATGGGTCTGAATCCAGGTTTTGTTACTTACTACCTCGATGCCCTCATCACCTAATTTCCTCATCTTTAAAATTAAGGAGGTTAGGGGGCTGCTAGGTGGTGCAGTAGATAAAGCACCAGACCTGGATTCGGGAGGACCTGAGTCCAAATCTGTCCTCAAATACTTGACACTTACTAGCTGTGTGACCCTGGGCGAGTCACTTAACCCTCACTGCCCTGAAAAAAAAAAAAAAAGAAAATTAAGGAGGCCTCCAAACTCACTGTCAAAGGGACCCCCTCCTGAGTGCTGCAGAAACAAATGAAACTGGGAACTGGAAAATCTTTAACAAAAATTAAATCTAACATGGACACGGTTAATTTATAATTTTCTAAGTCCACATGCAGCCCCAGAGATTCACTTCTATTTGGATTTGACACCACTGAACCAGAGGAATAGATGACCTCTGGTCACCCAGCTCTTCTGAACCAAGCATTAGTGAGTCAGGGGGCTGCAAAGTGAAAGTGAAGTCAAAGAACCTGCTCCACACCTGGTTTGAAGGTCAAGTTCCTGAAGTATCCTCTGCACCTGGGAACCACTAGCAGAAAAGAGCCTGGGAGTCCCCTCAGCATGGCTGCTGAGCCCTTTTAATTTTCTAAACTTAGGTTTAATTTAACAGGACCTCTCTCCTCCAGCCAGGCTTCTAAGTTCCTCCACAAATCCTACCATCCCTCAGTTTACATTTAAAGTCTCAATTTAAGGGGGGTAGTTTTTAAGTCCCGTTTTCTCCGTGGAACCTTCCTTTATCTCTTCAGGTCACACTGATCTCCTGAAGTGATGGGGAGGGCCTGTATGATTTATCAAGTCCCTTTCAGCCCTAGGTTTTAGGATTCTATGAATTACTATGGTACTTGTTCATACTCATTTAAACATTTGTCTTATGCTGCCTTGTTTTGTTATTTATCTATTTCACATGTGTAATAATCGATTAGCCCAACAAAACAATCTATTCGTTTATTCTGCTATGTTTATTTATGTTCTAAGCACATCATATGCACTCAAAAAATAGTTGTCGAGTTCAATTTTTCGCATCTTCAAATTGTGAGTTTGACTTTCACAACTCTGATTTGGCATTGCTATTATTCTCTTTCCTCCACAATATGGCTGCTGTTCAGTCATGTCAATCTCTCTTCATGACCACCACGGCACACCAATACAGTCCACTGGGTTTTCTTGGCAAGGATACTGGAGTGCTTTGCCATTTCCTTCTCCAGGGGATTAAGGCAAACAGAGGTGAAGTAACTTTGCATAGGGGGTCACACAGCTAGGAAGCATCTGAGGCCAGGTTTGAACTCAGTCAGATCTTCCTTACTCTAGGACCAGTGCTTGATCCACTCTGATAACTGTGCTTCCAAAATAAGGCAGCCTCCCCATAACAGTTATATACCCAACTCCAACTTTTCTATGATAGAGAAGAAATTTTTTTTTGGAGGCAATTGGGGTTAGGTGACTTGCCTGGCCAGGGTCATACATCCAGTAAGTGTCAAGTATCTGAGGTCGCATTTGAACTCAGGTCCTCCTGAATCCAGGACTGGTGCTCTATCCACTGCACCACCTAGCTACCCCCAGAAAATTTTAACAAAGATAATTAAGGAATAATTTGTATTTAGTTTTAGAATATATTATAATTTTGTTTCAGACTTGCCATCTTAATTATATCTAGCTGAAGCATTAAAATTTACTTTCATTTCCTTAGTAGACACTAACCATCATATGTGAGAAGGCAGCCAGAGTAAAGGCAATTTGGGATTAAGAAAAAAATTTAGGCATGCTATCAAAATATTATTGCATATGCAAGAGAAGCCTAGATGAACTCAGATTTGTCTCCATCCCTCCTTCCTATCATTAATACAACCACTGCCCCACACTTCAAAAGAACTATCACTCCCAGCTCCTTCCTTCCCTGGAGCATACAATCCTCATTGTCTGACAATCCCATATACTCTTTGTATCTGCAATATACTCTCTCTATACTTCCACCAAAATACTGAGGGAATTTAAAGGGTTAGAACACCAAGTAGCAATGGAAACAGTGAATCACACTGATAATATCTTGTGACCCAATTCTGGAGCTAGTGTAAAGAATTGTTATTTGAGGTTTTTATGCCTCGGGGAGCACTGGCCTGGGGCTCCGCAAACCGCACTGGTTGTAGCCATCGCCAGGGCGCTGGCACCTCACGTCATCACCACTCGCCAATGCCTACATGGGCCTGGCAAAATTATGATTGGAAGCCTAGTGAGGGCAGTCATGTGACTGTCAGCGCAGCCAGCCAATTGGCTGGGGCCTGTCTGGGGTTTGCTGGGAAGAAGTGGGGAGGAAATTCGCCATTCTAGCTGGAAGGCCAGCAGGAGCTCTGCTGTGTATTCTCAGCTGATTCCTGGGTGGTGGTGGTGTTATTCAGGTTGTATAATTTCCCCTTCCCCATTTTATTTCCTTTCCCTTGATCCTACTGATCCTGTTTGTGGGTTGTTGTTTTTAAGTTCATTCTTGTTAAATAAATCCTGCTCTGTTTTGAGGGAGGCTGCCAGTCTCCTTCCTTGCCCCAATATTGCGCAAGCCGCAATTGCGCAATCCCCAATTAAAAATTGGTCCCCACAGTACCTTTGGAAAAGCGGATGCCACTGACAGACAATCAACCCAAATTGGTGAATGATTAATGACGGGTGGACATCTGAGACAAGACAAAATGCGATTAAATAGACTTTGGAAGTGGGTTACTACAATACAAGGAGATTTGATGTTATTTAATATCGATGATCATCATTGTACTGCTTTGAACTTTTGCTTCATGGTGTTTAAGCTTTTGGTGATATGTAAATCTTCACTCTCAAAATTAGTCCATTGTGAGCCCTGTAAGTAGTTTGTTATGTAACCTGACCTACATAAATGAATATACCAAAAAAAACCCCACCCACCTTATAGGTTTGGCTTATAGATAAAGTGTTCTATGGCGGGAGTGGGCTGAGGTAATTGAGGGGATTAGAAAACCAAGTAGCAATGGGAATTGAGTGAATCACACTGACTCCATCTTGTGACCCAATTCTGGAGCTAGTTCAGTACCCTTTCTTTTCAGTTATGGGTCTACTCCAATTATTATTCAATTGTGGCCACTAAGAGAGTCATTTGTTGTACTGTTTGAACCTAGCCCTGTATGACTAGGAAGCTGGACCACCTCTACCTGCTGCTTAGAGACCCCTAACAAAGGACCTTGGTTATACTAACTAGAAACACAGTCAGATCCAATGACTGATGCAAGGAGTTTTCTCACAATTGTACATCTCAAGTACCCCATGTGTCTTACCTGAAAATTGGCCTCATACTGACCAACCAGTTATTATTTCCATGTTCCTTTGATTATACATAGACACTTGGGGGAAGTGGGACACCTCTTTTTTGATTTCGGGGAACTGCACCTCTCCCCCTCCCAACTTCCTCTTCCCCTCCCAACTTGGAAAGTCCCGAATCTTTCCTCCAATTAGAAATCAGATTACCTCATGTTGTATCCTGGTTAATTGCCTTCTTTTAATTAATTAGTCTTACTTGATAAGTTGTTTGCAATGCATTAAAGTCTGCCTCCCCTAAGCTGAGGTCTGGTCCTGTTTTGTTAAGCAACTGGCATGTACTGTGTAATAAATCAATATGCTCAGAAGCTCCAAAGTGTTTCCTCAGTCATTTCTCTTTCATCCACCATAATACTGAACTCCCTTTAAGACTAAGTTAAGGGCACTCTATCTCCCAGAGGCTTTTCCTGATTCCTGAAGCTACTAGTACTTCTCCATTCCTCCTCACCCCACTCCTCCACCCCCACTACCTAAGATTTACTCTGTATGTATCTTGTATTTATTTTTTTCAGTCTTCGTATACATAGTTTTTACTGAATCAAACATAAGTTCCTTGAGACCAGGGACTATTCCCTTATTGGCTTTGAATCCCTGGTGCCTAACATGGTCCTGGCACAAAACAAGCACCTATTAAATGATTGTTGGTAGATTGTTAAAATAATCATTAAAATGTACAGCAGTTATACAAAGGAAAATTCTATTTTCTCAGCTTCCAATTCTGTATCCACCTAAAGTGCTCTCCTGTGACCACACCGCTTCAGGAAAGAACAACACTCATTCATCAATAGTCACAGAAGCAAATTTTGAAGCCTTATTCTTCAGCTTTCTAAAAACATTTGGCCAAACGCTGGATCTTAATTCAGTAGGTCATTCTTCTGCGTAAAAAATCACCAAGGATTTCTTAATTGCCAAATCGAATAGCCTTTTCTCAGCCCTCATTTTTCTTGATCCCACTGCAGCTTTTGACATTTTTGATCACCCTTGTTTCCTTGAAACTCTCTCCTTTTCCATGGGTTTTCATGACACTGTTCTCTCCTGGTTCTCCTCCTACTTCTCCAACCATTTCTCCATCTCCTTTCCTGGATTTTCATTCAGTTCACACCCACTAACTGTAGGTATCCCCCAAGAGTCTGTCCCTGGCGCCTAATTCCCTCTCCCTCTACACTGTCTCACTGACTGGTCTGACCAGCTCTAATGGGTCCAATTATCATCTCTATGCAGATGATTCCCACAAACTGTATCCAGTCCTCACCTCCAGACTTAAATTTCCAACTGCATCCCAGAATGGGTGCCCACAAACACTTTAAACTCAACTCTGAACTCACGACATTCCCCTTCAAACCCTTCCCTCTTCCTGGCTCTCCTAGTACTGTCACCTCTGGGTCCTCGTCTTGGACTCCCCCCTCCCCACCTGGTCCCCACCCTGCTCGAGGCTCTTCTCACCTCCTGCCCATCCCTACCCAGCTTCCACTCGGCTGCCCGAGGGACCTCAAGCCCCTGACTTCAAGGGCGCCCTTTGCCTCCAGAATCACGGAGGAAATTCTCCCAAGCCTCGCCCCTTCCTACCTTTCCAGTCTGGCTCCCCTCCGGGTTTCCTACATTGCTGCGACAGGGGCCTTCTGCCCCCCCCCCCCCCCCCCCCCCCCCGCTTCCTCTCCAGCCTCGGAGCCTTTCCCCTGGCCGGCTCCCGAGCCTGGCTCCCTCGAGTCCCCCCACTTTGACCGCCCCTTGCTGAGGGATGCCCCTGCAGCTCCTCTGCCAGTGTCTGGCCTTTCTTTCCAAGCGCGGCCCCTGGGGCGGGGCCTGGCACACCTGGGGCGTGGGGAGGGTAGGGGCAGCGGCCTGTGCCTCCACCAGGCCCAGCCATAAGAACTGGGGGGCGGTCACCGGGCCTGCAGAGGAGCTGGGAGGCTCAGAAGAACAGACACGCCCCCCCCAGGGCCTTTACATGAGGATCTGGCCGGTGCCAGGAGCCCTTCCCCGCCCGGGCCTCGAGGTCGCCCGGACACCTCAAACTGACGCCCTTTCAGCGGCCCCACCTCGGGGTCTTCACCCCTCGCCCCTCCCTGGCCGCCCCAAGTCATAACCACGCGAAGTCGGAGCCACCGTATTCTGTCCAGTCACCGGACTAAGGGCACCGATCTCCAGCGCCCGCCGAGGCCTAAATTCTCGGAGCCCCATCTCTTGGCGAAGGAAAATGGCAGCCTCGGTCGCCTGGCCACCGGGAAGCCGCGTCACGTGACCGACCCCGCCCCGTCGCTTTCGGCGCCATTGCATCAGCCGGCTTACGACGCCTCGGCACCCGGCAGAGGCGGGTGTCGAGGTTGATTGGCGAGGCAGACAGCCAATAGGCGCTCGCCATGGCTAGGGGAGCCGCCTCTTCACTCTCCGTCCTCTCGCTATGATTGGAGGTGGGGCGGGACGGGGCGGGGCGGCTGGATCAGCTTCTGTGGGGTCGGACGGCCGCGCTGCAGCTGAAGGATACGGGAATCCTTGTCCGGCTCAGGTAACGGCCTCGTGGCGGCTGGCGGCGGAAAATGGGAGGGCGGCCGGGGCGGTGGGAGCGGGCCGGGCCGGCCGGCTGCGCTACACTGGGATCGGGGCAGTACGCGAGCCCCGCCGCGCCACCCCAGGAACCGGGGAGGTGGGGTAAGGGGGGCCCGCAGAGTGGAAGCAGCGGCAGCCGGGGCTCGTCAGGCCTCCTCTGGTCCCTTCCCGTGAGCCGCGCTGCCTTCTCCGCAAGGGCTTGGCGGGGGGAGAGGGCGGGGGGGGGGGGTGGAATGGGTCCTTGGAGCACCATGTACACCCGCGGCAGCGGGAGCATCATTTGGCTTTGAGGTCCCGGGGTCCGAGAACCTGGGGCGGCTACTTCAGCATGATCGATTTCTTTGGCATTCGATCTGTTTGGCGCATTTCACAGCAGTATTGGGACAAGGAGCCCGGGGGGTCCGGACACTCCTATCTTAGGAGCCAGGCACGGCTAAAGGTGGGCAGACAGTGATGGCGTGGGGACCGAATGTCTTTCTGAATGCTATATTATCGGTGGCTTCTGCTTTTGTGTCACCTTCGTGCCCAAATAAATCCCTCCCCTCCCCCGCAAGCTGTGCGCCTGTTAAGGAATGTGGGCAGGTGTTGGGTCGGAATGACCACTCGGGTTCCCACCAGCCCTGGCTCCGCCATCTGCGGGTCCCCTTTGAGACCTCCCCTGGACACCTTTTCTCTAACCTTATTTCAGGCGGAGATTTTGCCTTTTTTTGTTTATCATCTGTAGACTCTCTAGGTGAATTTGCTATTTCTTGTGCTATGGCTCTTAAAGACCTAATAGAGGTGACCTGATACCTTGGAGCCTATTCCCTAGTACCCTGGGGTTCAGTTTATGTAATTTTCTTTGTTTGGAGGAAAGAGAAGTAATACTTAGTGTTCTTGGTACTCAGAAAATATTTCTAAAATTGCATGGAACTCCATGACTGATGCAAAGGTTGGGATGGGGTTCAAGAAGAAAGAATACATGAGATAGCATGGAGCTGCTCAGCAATTTTGGGCTCTTCAACAATTTTGGGATTGAATAGTATAATTTATCGGGTCCTGATTTTAACTTGGCTTGAGATCCCAGAAGTTTGTGTAAAGCGGGTCCTTTAAAATTAACACTTCCAGGGAGGCAGCTAGGTGGCTCAGTGGATAAAGCACCAGCCTTGGATTCAAGAGGACCTGAGTTCAAATTAGGCCTCAGACACTTGACACTTACTAGCTGTGTGACCCTGGGCAAGTCACTTAACCCTCATTGCCCCCCCAAAAAAAGTTTTTTTTAATATTTCCAGATCCCATTAGCATTCAGTTCCTCCTTATCTCTGTTCAGCTTTGGGTGATATTTCCAAGATGGAGTCGACATTAACTGCAACAGAAATCCGGAGGCGGTTTATTGATTTCTTCCAGAGAAACCAGCATACCTATGTCCACTCATCTGCCACAATTCCATTGGATGATCCTACTCTTCTTTTTGCCAACGCCGGCATGAACCAGGTAGGCTTACCCACAGAATGGGGAGATATGTGATTTCTTGAGGTGTTTAGTATTAGAGAAATCATAAGAGGAGAAGAAAAATGGTTAATTCAAAGATAGGACATGGTTCAGTTTCTTGGGAGAGATGTATAGACTTGTCCCATTCATTAGGTTGCTACTTTTTCGTCAAGTTGTATCTTTTATTAAAGCAGATAACATTTATGTAGTACTACCTATTTGCCAGGCACTGTGCTAAACACTTTACAATTATTATCTCCTTTGATACAAAGAACTGCAGGACTCAGAAACTTTATTCATTTTCCCCCCTTGATTTGGACCCTCCAAAGTTTGTTGCTGTTCCCAAGCAGAATTGATTTTATCAACATCCCAACTCATCTACCAGTTGCTTTTAATGTTTTTGCATCAACAGCTGCTAATGCCAGTCTTCATCGCGTTCTGAATATGGTTATAATTTTCACTTGGAAAAGTTAGGCTTTTTTTTTAAATTACCAAGATTTGGAGTTTTTCCTTCTTCAAAGGAGGAATTTTTGCAGTATTTTGAAATGTATGGAAATAGGATCATAGATTTAGAGCTTAGAGGAACTATATAGTCTGAGACCTTCAACTTTCAGTTGTGGAAACTGAGACCTGGAGAGGTTAAGTGATTTGGCCAAGAGCATTTTTCAAAGAGCCAAGAGATATAGGGCAGATCTGCCCCGGGACCTCTAACTACATCATCCCTTGCTCTTTCTGCTATCCCACTCTACCCTTGTGCTTCTGAATTGTTGTATGCGTCATTTAATAAGAGGAATTATGGTAACTTGGAAAGAGTACTGATTCCAGTTCTAGCTCTGTGATTGATTATGCCTGTGGGACCTAGCACCTTTCCCTCTCAGGGCCTTAGATGAGGGGGTGAGGCTGATTCCCTTCCAGCTTTAAAGTTCTGTGAGTCTCAGTCTGTGATTATGCCTCGTTATTTTGAGGAATACACTTGATTGAGGAATACAGATCATTGACTGGGAGTAAATTTCCCTTAAATGATGTTCATGTTACTAAGCATATTCAAAGAATTCCATAATTTCTTATACTGGTATCCTTGGGTACTTTCCAGTTAGAGGAACCAGTTTTGGCTGGAGACAGTTTGTTAAATATCAATATGAGGTTTGTGTTTCCCTGACATCCTTGCTGTAGGACGGACTGGAATTTCTCTTTTCCCCCAGACTGTTCCTCATCCGAAAGAGAGGGGCAGTGAAAACCGTCCCAACTTTATGGAAATGTTTCCTCTCGTCAGCTGGGTGTCTCAGTGACTTTTTCTGTTCTCATAATCTGTGGAACCCAGCCTAAAGCTCAGCATTCTCAAGTATGTGTGTGAGCCTGATGTGTGTAACCCTGCTTGTGAGGCACAGATCTTCAGGAGTTCCTGAGACCAAAATTCCTCCCTTTTTTCCTCTAGTTCAAACCCATCTTCCTCAACACAATTGATCCGTCTCACCCTTTGGCCAAGTTGAACAGAGCTGCCAATACGCAGAAGTGTATCCGTGCAGGGGGCAAGCACAATGACCTGGATGACGTGGGGAAGGACGTTTATCACCACACCTTCTTTGAGATGTTGGGCTCCTGGTCTTTTGGGGATTATTTTAAGGTAACCCATATCAAGCTCTTGAACAGAACGGCCATCTGGATTGAGAAAGTCACCTTGTTAGTTTGGAGCCTGTACTTTGATGAATCCTGGTTTCCCATGTGGGTTTCTTAAAATGTTCTGCTTTGGACATCAATGACTTTGAAATGCAGCCTGCCTTATTTGCTACTGTTCTCTGTGATTCTGGGTGTGGCACAGGGTGGGGGGTGGTACCAGCACCAAATGGTTAGTTCCATTAACTCTCCTTGTCCTTTATGCAGGAACTTGCTTGTAAGATGGCCTTGGAGCTTCTTACCCAAGAGTTTGGCATCCCCATAGACAGACTGTATGTCACCTACTTTGGGGGAAATGAAGCGGCTGGTTTAGAACCGGACTTAGAATGCAAGCAGATCTGGCAGAATTTGGGGTAAGGATGCATGCAAGCCCCCAGAAGAGAAACAAGTGCAAAGTGTTTTTTCACCCAGAGAATTGCTGTTTCATGTTGGTGTTTATCCCATTTCTCTTGCATCACCAGGGTCAATTTCATGCTTTCAGTTGGGAGACTTTATCGTCTTTGTCCCTTGGTACATACCTTGCTCACTTATTGCTCAACACTCATTTGTTAGTTTTTGATACAAAACCAATTTGTCCTGTGTGGAAATTTAAAGGTATCAAAGAAAGCGAGTAGGAGGACCCCAAAAATGCTTTTAAAACATACTGTAGCGGGCAGCTAGGTGGCACAGTGGATAAAGCATCAGCCCTGGATTCAGGAGGACCTGAGTTCAAATACGGTCTCAGACACTTAACACTTACTAGCTGTGTGACCCTGGGCAAGTCACTTAACCCTCATTGCCCCACAAAAAAACAACAACAACAAACAAAACAAACCAAAAAAAGCAGCTGGTGAAAACATACTGTAACTTCCATAAGACCACAGCTTAGAATTCAGCCCTGTGTTACCGTCCTCCTCTCTGAGCCCATGTGTCTAGATGGTCAGCAGATTAAGGGCTGAACACTTGATGAAGAGCCATGTGTCTCTCCATCCGTCAGTTGTGAGTACTTTCTTTTGTCTAGACCTCTGATTTCATTGGTACAGGGAACTCCCCTTGAGGTGGTGACCAGGGCCAGAGCAGCAGCTGTTTCATATGTGCCCGAGTGTGTGCATGCACATGTGTCCACGCGCGCGCACACACCCTTATGTGATGTCCTAATGTCCCACTTTCTGCTTCTCTCAGTATCAGTTTCTCTCTTCTGAAGAATACCACATTCTCTCCTTTGTCCTCACAGTGACCCGGTAAGGAGAGAGAGGGGGGTTTTCCTTTCATTTTACAGATGTGAACAGAGGTAGCGTGAAGCTAAGAGGTTTCAGAAGGCTGCCTTCAGGCCCCTTTACTACTTCCCTCCATCCTTCTGATGCTTGGACTTTCCCCACGGCAAGAGGATACTGATGCTCAGGCAGGAAGTGGCCCACTTGTCCTATTGCACCTGGATCACTCAGAGCCCACCCCTTTACTGAAAACATTCCAGTACCTTCAGGGAAGCAACTCCCAAGGGAGTCAGAAGTAGTTTGGGGCAGTAAAACAGATCAAAGCTGGGAGCACTGCCCCAAGTCTGTGCCCCAGCTTCCTTGCTGCCAACAAGCCCATCGAGTGTTGTGGAAGGATGTAGAGAGTTAACTCCTCCCTCCAGGTCCACCTGTCTCTTGGCCCACAACACTTGGCCCAATAATCCTTCCCAGAACTTAGGGTCCATAATGAGGGAGAACTGACAAAAGGAGCATTAATGGGAACATTTACCAGGAAATTCCATCCGGCATGATTGTTTCTTTAATTGCCATACCTCTTCCCTCCCCTGCACCCCCAAACTCCTTTCCAATTGATAGAATGCTTTTGATGTGAAGATACAGTTTGGTGATTATGAACAAAGGGCAGGGAAAGGATAAAGTCCCTGTAACTGTGAGGTTGTTACCTTCTAGTGCCATTGTGAGGACTAAGGAGATTTGAAGTTCTTTGGGAGGAAGGTGAAAGGTGATGCTGAAAAGGGGCAAAAAGTGATAGATCATCTGAGTCACTTTAGTCAGTCAACAAGCATTGATTGAAGAAGCCCAGGATTGGGATGAAAGAGATGAGACATTATCTCAAAATGTTACTGGGGAGAGAAAAATTAGCATTCATGAAACAGCTGGAGAACCACAGAAGAAAGTATACTGTTGAGGGCAGAACTGTGTTGTGCAGACTGATTTCTGTGAGGGCTCAGCAAAGGCGAAACAGTGATTACGGGGTAGGTGGGCTTTGTGTTGGGTTTTGAAGCACTGAAGAAGAGGGAAGGCATCCCAGGTACAAGAGAATTAGTGGTGAGCAGCATGAACAAATGGAAGACAGTGAGGGGAAGATGGTCTTACTGGGTCAGATCCCACATGGGATGAGATGAGGACACACTAAACAAGAGCCCCTTGTTTCAGAGCCACACGCTCTTGAAGGAGGCACTGAACCTCTATCAGATTTTCCTACCCTGTCATACAGAAAAAACCAAAGTATTATACAATTGTAAAATAATGTTATTAATAGGAGGAGGAGGATAAGATAGTTCACGGAAGGTCTTGGAAGCTGGTTAGAGGAACGGTTGATTAAGAGATGGCATTTTGTTCTGAGCAGGGAAGTGACGTGGTTGAAATGGGGTTTACAAAAATTTTCTCCTGGAATTGTTATTCAGGAGGGAGTAGAAGAAATGGGATAGAACAACAGAGAGAGACGGGCCAACCAGGAGGTTCGGTAATTGAAGATTGCTAGGTGGCACAGTGGATAGAGCACCAGCCCTGGATTCAGGAGGACCTGAGTTCAAATATGGCCTCAGACACTTGATAGTTACTAGCTGTGTGACCCTAGGCAAGTCACTTACCCCTCATTGACCTGCAAAAAAAAATATTGAAGATTGATGTGATGGAGTCTCAAACTAAAGAGCTGGTGGGTGGGAATTAAGAGTAAAAAGTGAATCCAACAGATACTACAAAGAAATAGCATTTCTGAAAATTGGATGTAGAGAGGCTGGTGCAGAGAGGAAAAGTAATTACTTCTGAAGTTTTGTATAGCCTGGAGAAATTTAAAGAATGATGGTATATCTAATGGAGAAGTTAAAAGAGAAAACTGATTTGGAGTGGGGAGCACAGGGCTTATTTTAGTTCGGGTATGTTAAGTTTGAGGTGACTGGGATGTTGAAGTGGAAAGGCAGAACTGAAGCACAATGAAAGGGGGCAAGACTGGCAGTGGAGATTTCGGAATCATCAATGTAGAGAAATCACTGGCAGAGTCATTAAGAAGAGAGTCAAAGTCTTGATTCCCTTTTTTATCTTTCAGTTTATTTTTCAATTATTAACAAACATTTATTTTCTCTTCCACCCTCCACCACCACCACCTTCCATTCCACATTTCATTCTATCTCCATAACACTTTCAATGTATATTAACATATATTCTTCTCTTTACTATCCTGTCAAAGCCTTAGCTCAGGCCCTCATCCCCTCTGGCCTCTTTTAATAGCCTCTAAGTGGTCTCTCTGCTTCTCTCATTCACCCTCCAGTGATTCCAAAATCATCTTCCTAGGTCACACGTGCCCTGCTCAAAACTCTAGAGTGGTTGATGTGTTTTTAACCCAAGAAGAACTCCGGGCTCTTCATCTTTCCGTGGAAGGCCTCCCTGGTGTGGCTCCTGCTCACATTCTTGTGTTATTTCACACCATTCCCTTCCGCACACTCAACCCTGTACCAAACCAGATATTTTCTTTCTCCACTGTGCCTTTTCTTTTCCCAGGCCTGAAATTCACTCCCTCCTCATCCCTGCCTTTCAGAATACTTCATTCAGGATTTAACTCAGTCATGACTGTCTCTGTCAAATCTTCCCTGACCCCACCTCCTTGGTTGTCAATACTTTCTCTCCCTTTAAATTGTCCTGAGTTTAGATGTGACTGTTGTATCCCTCCCTGCCCCATACAAGGTGAGATTTCTCTCACGGTCCTTGGTCCACATTAGGGCTTTAGTTAGTGTTGTCCTAGGCTGGAAACCGTTTGGTGGCTCTTGTATAATACCCAATTTTTAAAGTGTGCTGGCTCACCCCACCCTCAGTGACGTAATCATGAGCTTCATATTTTCCACAGCCTTACCAGCATTGTTTTATTGTTTTTACCTCACCTTACTGTGTAAAATCAAGTCTCTTACTGTTAGGTATTGCCCAGAACTGAATTAGGTGGTGTAACTGTATTTCTTTGATCTCCGGTCTCTTCGGGCAGGCTGGATGACAGCAAGATTCTTCCTGGAAACATGAAGGATAACTTCTGGGAAATGGGTGATACAGGCCCATGTGGACCCTGTAGTGAAATCCACTATGACCGGATTGGTGGCCGAGATGCCGCACACCTCGTCAATCAGGATGACCCTAATGTGCTAGAGATTTGGAATCTGGTGTTTATACAATTCAACAGGTGATGTACTGTCTCGTTTGTTTCATGGGATCATGTCAAAAAGTCCAAATATTTGCTGAGAAGTATTGCCTGGATAGAGATAGAGGGCTAGCCTCAGTCAGGGAGACCTGGGTTCAGGTTCTGCTTCTGACGTAAAGATTGTGTGACGCTGGAGGGAATCACTTCTCACTGTTCCACGTATGTCTCTAAGACAGAAAGTTGCAGGACAGATGGCTATCTACATTGGGAGAGGGAGGTTCCTCTCTAGAAGTACCCTGTAGCAAAAAAGGCAGAAGTCTGGCCCTCAGTTTTGCTAAATGTAGGATCTCTCAGGCTTCACCCAGAAAGAAGCTAGAAATGAGAGGAGGGCAGCCAAGACGTTCCTCTCATTTTACTGTCCAGGAGCTCTCATGAGCTGAAGCTTTCCCTTTGTGGATGCTGACACTAAGATGAGAAAAGCATTAGAGCATGGAGCTGTCCCATAGAAGAGGTACTTTTCAGTTTATTAGGTTTTTCTGGCCAAAAAAAGCGCAGATCTGTTTTTTTAATTGGAGTATTTTCACCCCAAATGATGGCTACATACCATCTTAACCAAATTCTATTTTAGGTCTGAAAAAGTTAATCAAGTTTTCCCCAAAGTCTCGTTTTGGCGTAAGCTTGCTATTTTAGAGCTAACTTTTTAAAACCTCATTTTATTCCAACTCTCTACATATCATGGAAAAACAGATGATCCCAGTTTGCGTTTCAAAGGCCAGGGCCTTGGGTGACAGCAGCCTAGATCCCCTGTCTAATCTTTGACCTTCTCTGAATCAGGGAAACTGATGGCAGCCTGAAACCTCTTCCCAAGAAAAGCATTGATACAGGAATGGGCCTGGAGCGCCTAGTGTCCGTATTACAGAACAAGATGTCCAACTATGATACAGACCTGTTCGTCCCTTACTTTGAAGCCATTCAGAAGGTATGAGGCTGTGTCCCAGAGGCATTGGCTTGGCCACAGTAGATGGTTGGTCCTTTTTTCCTCAGGCACGGCAGTGTGGCCAGAGATTCATTCATTCATTCATTCATTCATTCATTCATTCATCAACAGTTTATTAAGCTCCTACTATGTGTAAACCACTCTTCTGAGAAGTCGGACGGAGAAGGATATCTCTCCAGGAGCCTCCACAGATCGCTTCTTAGCCTCCCCTTTGTCCAGTTCCCAAGGGGCCACAGAGCCTCAGAAGAGTCAGTTGTCCTTTTCTAAGTGGTCCTTTGGCAGCTGACTTGCTGGTGACTTGGGGCATGAGTCAGGAAGCATCATCAAGCATGCTAACATAGGAATTGTCTCACATCACAGAATTACAGCCATTTTATCCAGCCCCTGCCCAAAAGGGGGACAGCTAGGTGGCACCATAGTGCATAGAGTGCCAGGCCTGGAACACTTATCTTCCTGAGTTCAAATGGGGCCCCAGACACTTCCTAGCTGAGTAACCCTGGGCAGGTCACTGAACCCTGTTTACCTCAGTTCCTCATCTGCATGTATAATGAGCTGGAAGAGGAAACTGCAAACCAAACCAGTATCTCTGCCAAGAAAACCCCAAATGGGGTCATGAAGAGCTGGACGTGACTGAAACAAATAATCAGAAAGAATCCCTGCTATAACACAACAGGCAGGTGTCTGTCGGGACTCTGCCATTAGGGAGTTTGTCCTCACATCAGACTAAAGTAGTCTCTTTGCAACATCCACCTTTGATCTTAGTTCTCTTCTCTGGAGCCAAACAAAACAGATCAGATCCCTCTTCCACATCACAGTCCGGCAAATACTTGAAGGGAACTATGAGTCATCACAAGTCTTCTTTGGGCCAGAAGGCACCATTCCTTCTGCTAGTCCTCAGGTACTTGCTGTATTTTTCTTACAGGGTACTGGTGCTCGGCCATACACAGGCCTTGTTGGTGCTGATGATGTGGATGGAATAGATATGGCATACCGTGTGCTGGCTGACCATGCACGTACCATCACAGTGGCCCTGGCAGATGGGGGCAGGCCTGACAACACAGGCCGAGGGTAAGCGCCTAAGTGGCCTGAACAGCTCCTTACCAGTCTGATGCTTTGACAGTGAGGGGAGGGGGAATCCTGTACCTGATCAGTGACTGAGAAGATTCCCCATCATTTAGATCTCTGTAGCTATGGAGTACAAAGTAATAGGATTTTTTTTTTACCAACCTAGTATAGTATAAAGAATGCATTTCTGAAAAGGAAAGCCATAGAGAACTTTTTCATTTAAGCCAGTTTTTTTAATCTATATGGAATATGCTTAAAAGCTAAAGTTATGAAATTTCAAAGTCAATTGCTCATATGCAGTTATGGCCAGTTAGTCAGTAATCATTTATATTAAGTATCTGCTGTGCCAGGCACTGTGCTAAGCCGAGATAATCAACAGAGGGAAGGCACTGGCATTAGTAGGATCAGAAAAGCTTTTCATAGATGATGAGATCTTAGCCAAGAGGCAGAGGTGAGTGGGGCGAGTATCCCAGGTATAGATCTTGTGAGCAGCACAGCAGAGAAGCCAATGTCTCTGCGTCACAACATCTGTGGAGAAGATTATTCCTCTTATTTTACATCTTATGGTATAAAAGACTGGAAAGGTAAAAAAGGACTGGATTTGGAAGGACAGGAGTGGGGAGAGACTTGAGGCAAGCAGACCCACCAGCAGCTGTTGCAGTAAGTAGTACAAGTACAAATTAATGAGGGCCTGCACTAGAGGGTCCAAGGAGAACAGGGGAATATACCAAAGATTGTCATGAAAGTAACATTGACAGGCCTTGGCAACAGCTGGAACATTGGGGGTAAGAGAAAATGAGGCGCTAAGAGGGTGACACGACTAGGTTGTGAATTAATCTGGATACCGGGGACGATTGTGGTCCTTGAGAGGAAAGAGAGTGAATTCATTTGGCCATGTGGAGTTTAAGATGTCTAGGGCACAGTTCAATGTCTTGGGCACAATTCTGGAAGTTAGGGAGGTGGAGGCTAAGAATCATCAACATAAAGCATGTATAATATAGATTTTAGCTCCATGTGGTGCTACTGTTTGGGAACCAGAGGAATTGGGTCTTGGGTTATGACTTCAGATCATGGGAAGTCTCCTTGCAGAACTAGGAAGTGCTGATGTAATCCATACATGGTATTGGCTGCACTCTCTGGTTTTCCCTCAGTGGTCATTGGAGTGTCCTTGGTGTGGAGGCAGGGAGGCCATTGTTGCACAGACTACCTTGAACCTGTTGTCACATTTATTTATAAATGTGGTCTTGTTCAGTGCTGGAGGCAGTGGGGATGACCTGGGAAAATAGCATAAAATGGGTGAAAAAAAGGGGGAGGAACAAAAAGTTTGCTTGAATTGCTGAGGTAAGTTTCCAGAGAAGCTCCTGGAAAGACCCTGGCTCAGAGCCTCTCTTGGTACTTGACCAAGCCCTATCTCCTCCCAGGTATGTGCTGAGGCGGATTCTCCGGCGGGCAGTTCGATATTCCCATGAGAAGCTCAATGCCAAAAGGGGTTTCTTCGCCACACTCGTGGATGTGGTTGTCCAGTCATTGGTATGTCTGTTCTCCTAAGGCAAGAACCCTGAGTAGGAAGATCTCGGGCTCTATAGCTTCCCCAATACCTCCTTATTTCTCCTACAATAGGGTGAGGCATTTCCTGAGCTAAAGAAGGACCCGGACATGGTGAAGGACATCATTAATGAAGAAGAGGGACAGTTTTTGAAGACCCTGAGCAGAGGGAGGCGCATCCTGGACAGGAAGATACAGAGTCTGGGAGATTGCAAGACAATCCCAGGTGAGGACCCATTGTCTTCCCTTTCATGTCCAAGCCTCACCTTCAAACCAATGATGACTGGCTTCCCTGGCCACTAAAAGCTCAGTGTCAACTTTGTTAGTCTTCACTGTGTAAGGTGAGGTGGGAAATTAGAGAATGAAATAGACCACACTCACACACAGAGAGCTCCCTTAGGTATAACCTTCCCTTGACACTTTCCACTTCTGTGGGTCAGAAAGGAGCCGGCTCATCAGCTCTTCCTGATACGACTTGTACCCATGTTCCCCACAGGTGACACAGCATGGCTACTCTATGACACGTACGGCTTCCCAGTGGATCTCACTGGGCTCATTGCAGAGGAGAAGGGCCTGCTTGTGGATATGGACGGCTTTGAGGAGGAGAGAAAACTGGCCCAGGTAGAGTTTGGAGGGCACAGGAGGCGCCTCCCCACCCCTCCCTTTCCAATGCCAAGTGCTTCCCGATGAGGCTTTAGCCAGTTTAAAGGTGTGGGAGTGACCCATACTTCTTCTTTTTTTTTTTTTTTTAGTGAGGCAATTGGGGTTAAGTGACTTGCCTGGGCTCACACAGCTAGTAAATGTTAAGTGTCTGAGGCCAGATTTGAACTCAGGTCCTCCTGACTCCAGGGCCGGTGCTCTATCTACTGTGCCACCTAGCTGCCCCATGACCCATACTTCTTATTGCCGTTGCCAGCTAAAGTCCCAGGGCAGGGGAGCTGGAGGGGAAGATCACATCATGTTGGACATTTATGCCATTGAAGAGCTTCGAGTCAAGGGTCTGGAGGTCACAGATGACTCGCCCAAGTATAATTATCGGTCAGACTCCAGCGGTACTTACGGTACGTTGCTTATGTTTATGCCTCTTCCGTCCTTTTGACTTCGTCATTTGCTGGTTTCTGGAGTCCTCTGACTTCACTGGACCCCATTTCTTTGTTTCTCATACATCAGAGTGAGGAATGCATCTGCTAGAACCAACACAGATTTATTCAGCACATTTTATCCTTAAGTATATGCACTTGGCTTCTGCATTTGGCTGCTGGGCATAACTAGAGAAGAATATAGCTTATGTACCCTTCTGGGAGTTTTAAAAAAAATTGTTGCACTTCAGTCTCATATTCTACCAAAGCCCCAAGCCTAGAATTCTAGTTGGAAGAAGTCTGAAAACCTGTAGCCATCCTTTGTCATGGGGAGACCAAACTGGGCGAGGGCGGGGGTGATGGCAGAACTGGGATAGCACTCAGTAGGCCAGACTCCAGCACCCTTTCTCCTATCCCATGGAGCTAGACCAGCTGGTCTGCCTACCCAGCTTTGGCTCAGAGAGGTAACAGTGCTGAGAACAGCAAGCACCATTGGGCAGCCCAGTGAGCGCCTGCTGTAAATGCGGTGATGAGGACAGAGAAGTGGCCTCCCTTGTGGTGGCCACGTTACTGACCTTCCATTTCTCTTCTGCAGAGTTTGAAAATCCAGTGGCCACTGTGAAGGCGCTGCGCAGGGAGAAGATGTTTGTGGATGAAGTGTCCACAGGCCAGGAGTGTGGTGTGGTGCTAGATAAGACGTGTTTCTATGCAGAGCAAGGCGGGCAGATCTATGACGAGGGCTTCCTAGTGAAGGAGGATGACAGCAGCGAGGATGTGAGTGTGACTCCCATCCCATTTAGCCAGACAGAGGGGTCTCTAAGAGGCCAACCCTCATCCTGCTGGAGCAAGCAAGTCAGGTGTCTGGGGCTGTGGTCACAAGATCACTGATGGGCTGGGGGCAGAGCCCAAAGTCCTGAACATGAGCAAAACCATCCCTCTGCTGGCGTCCCCAGTTCTAGAAAAATAATTCACACCGAGGTTTTTCTTCTTATGACTGACTATGGATACCAAATGATGAATTATTGTTTTATTTTGTTTCTTCCTTTTAGAAAACTGAGTTCACAGTCAAAGATGTTCAAGTTCGAGGGGGATACGTGCTCCACATAGGAACAGTCTATGGGAACCTGAGAGTGGGAGATCGAGTCCGGCTGTTCATCGATGAGGTGAGCAACACCAACTAACTAGTTGTTTTTGATATCACTTCCATGTCCTCCCTGAGAGCCATCCCTCATAATAAAGAAGAAAAAGGACCAAAAAAGGGACTCAGGACAACCAGCCTCCGTATAAAAACAGTCACTACATACCGTGTCCCCCCAACCCCACCAGAAATGGGATCCAGGGGCTGGGGGAGGGGATCATCTGCTATTGTCTTTTCTTTGGAGACACACTGGGTCTTAGGATTTCACAGCACTCAGTTCAGTATTTTTGCTGTTGTTTGTGGTTCTTTCCATTGACATCCTTGTAGTCCTTGTGTATATGGTTTTCCTGGTTCTTCACTTTGCATCAGTGCATTTCAGTCTTTCCGTGCTTCTCTGTATTCATCATGTTGTTTAAGCAGAGGAACATGCCATTGCATTGGGCTGCCAGCCATTCCCTAGTCAGCAAGCGTTTCTTTTTTTTCTCCAGTTCTTTGATGCCACCAAAAGTGCTACTAGAAATAATGTTGTGGGGGCAGCTAGGTGGCAGTGGATAGAGCACCAACCCTGGAGTCAGGAGGACCTGAGTTCAAATCCGGTCTCAGACACTTGACACTGACCAGCTGCGTGACCCTGGGCAAGTCACTAAACCCCAATTGCCTCACCAAAAAAAAAATAATAATAATAATTAGAAATAATGTTGTGTATGTGAAGCCTCTTTCATTATCAGCACCGTCCTTGGGGCATATGCCCAGCAGTATGTGGCCTCTTGAAGTTATGGGGGATGGACATTCTGAGGTACAAAAAAGGAAAATAGTTAATGTTGGAGAAGCTGTGGAAAAATTAGAACACTAATGCACTGGCTGTACCCCAGACTGACAAGGCTCTTCCCTCCACACTTTACTTTTGGCCTCCCTTGGCTCAGAGACCATTGTCTGTAGCAGGACTTTGCCAGGGTCCCCCAGCTATTGGTGCCTCCCTGCCCCCCAGGCTTCCTTCTGTCCACTCTGTTGGTCTTATAGAGACCAGTTAAAGTTGCGTGCTCTGCTCATCAGAGCAGAAGAGCCTTCTAGGTAGTGCTTGTCTCTTCTTCTTCGTACCCACAGTGCCTAGCACAGTGCCAGGGAGGAAATGAGCTCCCCCTTCTTGCTAGGTTGTCTTCATAATCCCAAGGGGTGGGTGCTGTGATTATCCTCATCTTACAGGTGAGGGAACTGAGGCAGGCAGAAATTAAGTGACTTGTCCAGGGTTTCACAGCAAGGAAGTATCTAGATATGAACACAGGTCTTCCTGACTCCAAGCCCATTCCTCTGTCACTGTTACCATTGAATTATTAAGTACATTATCACTGCTTGTTGATTGATTGAAATCCATTACAATAGATATTACTGATTAAAATTAATGAAATAATATGGAGATTTACTAAATCAGCTCTTAAGTAAATCTGCATAGAGTTCCTTTCAGATTTTAGTAATGACTTCTTCCTGGGTTTTTGGGGGGGTGTCGGGGGAAGGGTGGCACCTGTGGCCCTTCAGTTCTTTTCATCTCAGTTACCCCAAGGGCTGAGTCAGCACGGCACTTTAGCTCCCGGCCTCTTTCCCCAACAGCCTCGACGAAGGCCTGTCATGAGCAACCACACCGCCACACACATCTTGAACTTCGCCTTGCGCTCTGTGCTGGGGGAGGCCGACCAGAGGGGCTCCTTGGTTGCACCAGACCGGCTGCGCTTTGATTTCACCGCCAAGGGAGCGCTATCCACTCAGCAGATCAAGGAGACAGAAAAGATCGCCAACGGCATGATCGAGGCTGCCAAGGTTTGAGAGTAGGCCCCGGGTTCCTGTGCCCCCACCCATCCATCCCGTGCTGACTCCCAGTCCTCAGTAGCTAATCAGGCCCCTGGACTCCCTCCCCACCCAGAGATTCCTTTGTTCTTAGAAATACTGTCACGCTCTGTGGCTTAGGTGGCGTTTCTATGGGATGAGGAAGTCTAAGCAGGGAGAGCCAGCCACAGAAATGGGCTTGGAGATTTTTAGGGCGCCCCCGTCTCCCTCCTCTCCTTACCTTCATGAACACTGTGGAGGCCCCCATTTTCTGAAGCCCTCTCTCTCTTGCCCACTTTTTCCCCTCGCAGCCTGTGTATGCCCAGGATTGCCCCCTGGCAGCTGCCAAAGCCATCCAGGGGTTGCGGGCTGTTTTTGACGAAACCTATCCCGACCCCGTGCGTGTCATCTCCATTGGTGTTCCCGTGGCCAAGCTGCTGGATGACCCTTCAGGCCCTGCTGGCTCCCTCACTTCAGTGGAGTTCTGTGGGGGAACGTGAGTGCCCTGGAATTCAGTATAGTGATGGATGGGGATGAACTGGGAGAGCTCCCCTGATCCTAACTGGTGGCGTTTTGGGGTCTTTAGAGGGAGGGAGGTGTGCAGCATGAGGAACCCATCCCAGCAGGGGAAGCAGTGACTGTCTCAGGGTGCTCACAGGCCTAATGCTCAGACCCTGC
This sequence comes from Dromiciops gliroides, assembly GCF_019393635.1. Taxonomy (NCBI): domain Eukaryota; kingdom Metazoa; phylum Chordata; class Mammalia; order Microbiotheria; family Microbiotheriidae; genus Dromiciops; species Dromiciops gliroides. Next base: position 656,477,803 of record NC_057862.1, on the reverse strand, counting down.
TCTGACCATGAGGCACTTTCTCTGTCTGTGATTGTAAAAACAGACCTAATGTTGATTTTTAGAAGAGTTCTCTAAGTTGATCCTGGCTATGTGTGTTTGGATTTCCAAAGGGCCAAAGGTAGTTGGTGGCACCTGAAGAAAGGTAGTATTTACAAAGTCTGTTATACTCCCCTTGACCTCCAGCTAATCCCCTTTGGAAAGCTCCCTCTGCCTCTGGGGTCGGAACCCCTAAATGAGACCCCATTTACACTGCAGAACCAGCTCATCAGAGTTCTACTAACCATAGCTCAAATGTCATGGCTATTCCAGTTAGTAAAGGACACTCAAAGACTGAGCTACATTATGAAGTGACTAAAGAGACCGCTGGGGAGCTGGGCGGGAGTGGTGTGGGTGGATTCAGAATACCCAGGGATTCATTTGTTAAGATGGTTTGTTTTCATATAACAGCCAAGCAAGCCCCCCTACAAAGTACATCTGTTTTAAAAGTTGAGCAAATTACAATACATTATAAATGCCAAAGGACCCCCAATAGTGTTATGAGTAATTGTTAATTAGGTTCATATTACTTATAAAGTAATAGTCTTACTGGACAACTAGGTGGCACTGGGGATGGAACACTGGGCCTGGAATAAGGAAGACCCGAGTTCAGATTCTGGCCTCAGTTTGCTCATATGTAAAAGAACTGGAGCAGTAAATGACAAAACCACTCCAGGATCTTTTGCCAAGAAAACCCCAGATAGGGTCACAGAGGGTTAGACATGACTGAAAAATGCCAGGCACTGCGCAAAACACTGGGGATACAAAAAGAGGCAAAAGGCATTCCTTGCTCCCAAGGAGCTGACCATCTAATGGGGGAGACAACAGGAAAACATATGTCCAGAGCAGGCTGTATATAGGATAAATGAGAAGGAACAGAGCGGGCCACAAAGAGCCAGATTCGACTCAAAGGACTGAACAACAGTCTTACTACCTCCTCTTGGCATTCATCTGTCCTATTCATTGAGGATATATTTTATTTCCCACTTTGTGTTAACACAAATAATCTTGCTATGAACATCTATGCCCACAGCCTTTTCTTGCTGTCATTTTCCACTCTGGGGTGTAGTCATCCCATGGTTAAGTGTCTGGGTCAAAGGGATGAATGGTTTCATTTGGAAAGTTTTCTTGCACAGTCCAAATTGTTGAACAGTTGAACCAGTTCACAGCCCTGCCAATAGTGAACTGTGCTTATGATCCCACAGCCCTTTAACACTGAATTTTGCTGTCTTTGGTAATGTGATGGGGAAGAGGTGATGATAGCTCAGGGTTGTTTCCATTCACATGGGAAGGCTCGGTGAGGCCTTCTGGCCAGAGCCCAGATCTCCCTGGGATTTCCTTCTACACCTGCTGGCTGCTTCCGTGGGCAGCTCTGAGCCATCGTGCAAGGTTTTAGCCTCTGTCCTCGGCTCTTTAGAGAGTCTAAGACACCCCACCAAGAAGTACTGCCTGGCACCTTCCTCCCCCAGGAGGGCTGACAGAATAATTCTCTGGATGCTTCTCTCCTGGTTGATAAGCTTGTGTGTTCGAGGTATTAATTGAATGGTGAGTACAGTGAGTACAGAGCTCTGCCTGTTCGTATCTTCTCAGGAGCCAGTGCATTGCCTGAGGAAAGCATTTAAATGTTATTAGCTTGGAGGCACTTGGGTTTTGAAGATCTGAGTTCTGCTACTTAACTAGCTCCCCCAATCAGACTACAGTGTTTTCTGTGAAGTAATGAGATGAGACAAAATTATTTCTCAGCTCCCTTTCACCTTCAGCCTTCTAGGATTATGTAGAAAGCAGAACACTAGACATCCTCGAATAGCCCACGGAATGGCCATATTGATGGTCAGAGAAATGGCATGTTTTACACAGTGAAGACTATATAAACAAGTTAGAAGACACACAGAATTGGGGGTTCACCTACAGAATTGCCAACCTGCTTCTCTTGAGGGACTGTTCCCATCCACAGCACTTGGAAAGATCTTAGATTGTTGACTGGCCCTTCTACTTTACAGAGGTGGAAGGTGTATGTGAGCCTCCTAGGGACAACAGCTTGCTCCCAGATCACAGAGATAGATAAGAGGCCCGGCCCTGATGATGCTAAACCTAGTGCTTTCCCTACTGCTCAGTGCTGCCAACTTGGGCCAAATGTCATCTCATGACATTTCCATCTCTTCTGCTCCTCCCATTTTATTGTTATTTAGCTAGCATGTGGCTTTTTTAAATTGATAACCTTTTGTTTTTCAATAAGCTCTGCTTCCAAATCTCTCCCCCTCCCCATTTTAGTAACGGGTCAGGTATCTTGTTTTCTGAATCAGTGCCTGAGACTTTTCATGACTGAATTCTTTCTCTTTATTGTTCCTTATGGTACAGTCTATTTCATTTGTGTTCCTCAATTTGTTGGCCTGTTTCCCAGTTGATGAACTTCCACCTTGTTTGCAGTTCTTAGCTCTTCTAGGGAGTGCTGCTGCTATGAACAATTACTTTGGTGTGCATGGGCCTTCTTCCCTGTCTTTGACCCCTTGGGCTTTATGCCTAGCTGTGGGACCCTGGGTCAGTGGAGGCTTCATTTCTTGAACCAGATCAGCAGGCATAAAGATGAGGCTGTGCCAAGTGGGCTTGGCCCAGAGTGCAGGGGAGCACCTTGAGTGGACAGTGGAGCCGGTGTTTATGAAGCACCTTCTGTGTGACAGCCTCGGTGGTGAGTAGGAAGGGTACAAAGACACTACTGCAAGGCTGTTGTTCATTCCTGGCTTTGGTTGGCATTTAGGCACTTGCAGAATTCAAGTCATGCCGGAGCTTTGGTGATTGTGACTGAGGAAGCCATTGCCAAGGGTATCCGGAGGATCGTAGCCGTTACTGGCACTGAGGCTCAGAAGGTGAGCATGAGAGGTATAGAGCACTGGTTCTGAAATCCCTTTTTTTTTTCCCAGCAACAAACATTTATTTTATTTTCCAGTTACATGTAAGGGTAGTTTTCAACATTCATTTTCACAAGATTTAGAGTTCCAAATTTTTCTCCCTCCCTCCACAAGATCACAATCAGGTTATATATGTACAATGCACAAGTGTTCTTTTTATCAGTTCTTTCTATAGGGGTGCATAGTAAGCTTCCTCATTGGTTCCTTGGGATTGTCTTGGATCATTGCACTGCTGAGAGTAGTTAAGTCATTCACAATTGCTCATCGAACAATACTGCTATCTCTATGCACAATGTCCTCCCAACTCTGCTCACTTCACTATACATCGATGTCCATTAGTCTTTACAGGTTTTGGGGGGATCATCCTGTTTGTCACTTCCTGTAGCACAAGACCATTCCACTACAACCATATAACACTTTTTTCCATCATTCCTCAATTGATGGATATTCCCTTGATTCTCAATTCTTAACCTCCACCAAGAGTTGCTATAAATATTTTTTGTACAATTTTCCCCCCTTTTCTCTTTTTCATGATTACTATTGTTAACTGTTTCCCTTCCATCCTATTCCCTTCCCCATGATATTTATTCTATTATCCATCTTTCATCCTATCACTCTTCAAAAGGGATTTGCTTCTGTCTGTCTCCTCCCCCACTCTGCCCTTCCTTCTTTTGCCCCTCTCTCTTTATCCCCTTCCCCTCCTATTTTCCTGCAGGGTTAGAGAGATTACTCCACCCAATTGAGTGTGTATATTATTCCCTCCTTGAGTCAATTCTAATGAGATTGAGGTCTTTGAGCCAATTCTGATGAGTATTAGGCTCATTTACTGCCCAGATTAAACAGATTACTCCACCCAGTTGGGTGTGTCTGTTAGTCCCTCCTTGTGGCAGCTCTGATGAGTTTAAGGTCTTTGAGCCTTTTCTGATAAAATTCATTTACTGCCCTGCTCCTCTCCCATCTCTTCCCCCACTCCATAAGCCTTTTCCTGTTTCTTTCGTGTAGGATTTTACTTCTGCCCTTCCCCCTCCCCCAGTGAATTCCCTTCACCCCTCAATTTAACCCTAAAGATGTCATCACTTAGCTAAGTGACACAGTGGACAAAGCATCACCCCTGGACCCAGGGGGATCCCAGCCAAAACCTGGCCTCAGACAAAAGATAGTCGCCCACTGTACGACCCCAGGTATGTTCCCCAGCTCCAATTTTTTTTATGGTTCTCTAGGGTCTTGTATTTGAAAGTCAAATTTGCCATTCAGTTCAGGTCTTTTCATCACAAATATCTGAAAGTCTTCTTTTTCATTAAAGTCCCATTTTTTCCGCTGAAAGATGATGTTTAATTTTGCTGGGTAGGTGATTCTTGGTTGTAATCCCATTTCCTTTGCCCTTTGGAATATCATATTCCATGCCTTCTGGTCCTTTAATGTAGAAGCTGCTAGATCTTGTGCTATCCTAACTGGGGCTCCACAGTACTTGAATTCTTTCTTTTTGGCAGCTTGCAATATTTTCTCCTTGACCCGAGAGCTCTGGAATTTGGCTATAATATTCCTAGGAGTTTTCCTTTTGGGATTTCTTTCTGGAGGTGATTGGTAGATTCTTTCAATGTCTATTTTAGCCTCTTCTGGAATTTCAGGGCAATTTTTCCTGAAAATATCTTGGAAGATGGTGTCTATGCTCTTTTCTTTTTTTTTTTTAGTGAGGCAATTGGGGTTAAGTGACTTGCCCAGGGTCACACAGCTAGGAAGCGTTAAGTGTCTGAGGCCAGATTTGAACTCAGGTATTCCTGACTCCAGGGCCAGTGCTCTATCCACTGCGCCACTTAGCTGCCCCCTAAGCTCTTGATCATGGTTTTCAGGTAGACCAGTAATTTTCAAATTATCTCTCCTGGACCTATTTTCCAGGTCAGCAGTTTTTCCCAGAAGATATTTCACATTGCCCTCTATTTTTTTATTCATTTGGATTTGCTTTATTGTGTCTTGGTTTCTCATAAAGTCACTGGCTTCCATTTCTTCAACCCTAATTCTTAGGCAATTGTTTTCATCAGAGAGCTTTTCCATTTGGCTTTTCAAGCTGTTGACTTTTTTCTCATGTCTTTCCTGCATCACCCTCATTTCTCTTTCCATTTTTCCCTCTATCTCTCTAACTTCATCTTCAAAGTCCTTTTTGAGCACCTCTATGGCCTGAGACCAATTTGTATTTTTCTTGGAAGCTTTAGATATAGGGGCCCTGATGTTGACATCTTCCTCTGAGGGTGCCCCTTGGTCTTCCTTGTTACTGAAGAAACTTTCTATGGTCCTCGCCTTTCTCTGTCGGCTCATCTTGCCTTTCTTTTACTAGACTTTTAGCTCCTTAAAGTGGGCCACTGTTTCCAAGTATCCCAAGCTTAAGAAGTCCCAGGTGGTATGATTTAAGGAGAATCAGGTTCTTCACTCGCCTAGCCTGTTCCCTGGTCCTTAGATGACCCCAGACCAACTTGCTAATCAACCAGCTTTGTGTGTTGTGGCTTGTGCCCCTCCCCCACCTGGGCCACTGCTACTTGAGCCTACCTCCTGGTTCTCAGCAGGGGTGAAAAATCCAAGTTCCGCCTTAGCACTAGTATAGACCCCTGTTGTCTTCCCCTGCCCAGGGCTCAGCCCTCTCACCAGACTGTGAGCTTAGTTCCAGACGACACTGGTGCTTCAGCTGATTCAGAGACTCTGGGGGTCTCCTTCTCTGGTGAGGCCTTCCTGGGACTGGATCTGTGTCAGGGTGACTGTGGGGTTGGGCCCGACTCCTGTATCAGCACAGCAGCTCCCTCCTTCTGACCTTCCAAGCTGTTCTTGGTTAGAAGATGATTTCAGCACATTCTTCTGTGAGTTTTGCTGCTCCAGGCATTTTCCTATGGCCTTATTTGGATGTTTTTTTTGGAGTGATCATGTCATGATTTCTAGAGCTCACTGGCTTTCCTCCGCCATCTTGGCCAGTTCTGGAATCCCTAAAACCTGAGTTCAAATCCTGCCTTAGATGCTCAACAGCTGTCTGACCCTGGGCAGGTCACTGAACTTCTCTCCACCTTAGTTTCATCCATAAAGTGGGCATAACAGCACTGGACTCACAGGGTTATTGTGAGGAACAGATAAGAAAATATATGCAAAATATTAGCTATTACTCATTTCAAAGATGGAGCCATTCACAGGTTAAAAGGGCTTAATACTCAAGCTCTTGGGGCCCCTCTACATCTAAAGTGCTACGTGCTACCTTGTCACTGGCCCCATGTCTGAAGAGGTGACCGTGGTCACCTCTTCCTCTGGAACAGGTGGTATTGACCATGTGCTCCCTGGACGAGAAACTTGTAGCAAACAATGGTAGCCTCCCCATCGATGTGGGATTGTGGCTGTTCACGTACAGTCGTAACATAAAGACTCAAAGGGTCTGTTGGATTTTGTAGCCTGGCTGATGTCTCCCTCCCCCTTCCCAGGCACTCAGGAAAGCAGACAGCTTGAAGACAGCTCTGTCTGAGTTGGAAGCTAAAGTGAAAGCCCAGACGGCTCCAAGCAAGGACATCCAGAGGGAAATTTCTGACTTTGGTGAGGTATGGATCAGCCTGTCCTCTCCAGCCTTCTCCTGGGTAAATCCCCCAGCCCTCAGTGGGGGGGGGGGGGGGGGGTTTTGTTACCTGCTGCAACTGCCACAGGTCGTTCCTAACTCCCTGGGGTGGGGGCAGAGCAGGACCAGCACAAAGCCTGCTGATGGGCTGGACCATTGTGATGCCCCTGATCCCCAATTCCTCATGACTTGCCCGTTGCATAAGCTTGTTCTTATGTGGCAGTTTGACTCTTCCAGCATTTTTTCTTTCTTGGCTTGCTCCTTTCTCCATGTAACTGACTCCTAATTGCCGGTAAATTGGTGTCTCTCTTGGGGATTCTCTGCTAGTTTCAGGATCAGTGGGTAGTCCTCACTCCTGTTCTCCTTGGATATCACAGTTGAGGAAAACTTAAGGCTTTTGGTGGATAAAACCATCCAAATGTGTTAAGCCCATTCTGGTATTGACCCTGATGGCTCTTATTTCAGGTGCTGGCCACAACAGTTGTTCCCCAGTGGCAGAAGGATGAACTGAGAGAGAATCTCAAAGCACTAAAGAAGGTCATGGATGATCTTGACCGGGCCAGCAAAGCAGATGTGCAGAAAAGGGTGAGTCCAGAGATCAGGGGAGGACAGGGGCAGGGGGCTCTCTGCTTCCTCAGAGACTGCGTGACTGACACCAACACGGTACGTATACCTCTGCTCTGTGGGCTCCTAAGTCTGGTCCTCGTGTTTGATCTGCAGGTGCTGGAGAGAACCAAACAACTTATCGAAAGTCAGCCCAATCAGCCCCTGGTCATTATGGAGATGGAGACTGGTGCTTCAGCCAAGGTAACTCCCTCATATCCTGTTTCCTGATTGGGAATGTCCGAGCTAGGAAACTATTCTTGCAGGTCATCCTTACCCGTGTGGCCACAGGGGTTCCCCCAGCATCCCTTCCCTTGTGCTGATGTCTGTGTCCTAGGGAGACTTTCTCCTTTTCCTGCTGCTCTGCTGAACTCCAGAATGCATCAGCCCTTGGGGAGTTAGGAGTTAGGGGGGCAGCTAGGTGGCGCAGTGGATAGAGCACCGGCCCTGGAGTCAGGAGGACCTGAGTTCAAATCCAGCCTCAGACACTTGATACTTACTAGCTGTGTGACCCTGGGCAAGTCACTTAACCCTCATTGCCCCGCAAAAAAAGGGAGTTAGGAGTTAGGACACTTCAGCCCTCAACATTGACTACCCCCACACCAAGGGCGAACTGAGCAGAGACTTGTCATCTGAGAGCCTGACAGGGGGCATTCTGGGGCACAAAGGACCTGCTGCCTAGGGCTAAGAGGAGAAACTGTCAGAGACTGATAATTGCCTAATTAATGCATTTGTTTTTCAACATTAATAAGCATTATCTCCGTTATGCTAGGTGCTGGTAAAATATAATGACTAAGAATTCAGTCCCTAAAGAGCTGATGGCCTCATAAATTGTAGGCAATCCCTCTTGAGTGTCCACTAGGGACAGGACAGGGTGGCCCAAAAGTCACAGAAGGGCTTCAGTGTTTAATAACTCTTTGTTTGTTTTTAATTTACAATGTCATAGCATTATGTACAGTATTTATAGGATTACATGAGAAAAATTAAATCTCGTAAATGGCAAAAACTAAAGAAAGACCAATTTTCAAGAAGTTATTAAACCACTGTGACTTTTGGCCCACCCCGTACAAGGTGCTGCTGACAGAGAAGGCCCAGGCCCGGGGGTCACCCTGGAAGGTGGTTGAGGACCCAGGGCCCATGACACCATTATAGCAGGGATGGGGGGGGGGAGTGAGAGTGTGGCTGGTTCTCAGTGCCTTCTGCAGAATTCCTCTGGCAGGAAGTTGCTGCCTTGAGGCCTCTTCCCTTCCCACCACCTGAGCCTCCCTTGTCCCTGCAGGCCCTGAATGAAGCGCTGAAGCTTTTCAAGACGCATTCCCCCGAGACCTCTGCTATGCTCTTCACTGTGGATAACGACGCTAACAAGATCATTTGCTTGTGTCAAGTCCCTCAGGTGTGTAGTTGTTCCTTCCCCAGGATGGGCCCCATGTTCATTCTTCTGTCATCGTCCTCTTCTCCCCTTGGGTGGATGGGAGTCCATTTGCATGGCTTAGACCCAGATGGACCATCCATTCCTGTCCTGCTCTGCAGTGGACAGTGTGAGAGGTTAAGGGGTGCTGCCTGCACGTCTCTTGGGGCACCTACTGTGTGCCAGGCACTGCCAAGACCACAGGATCTTCATCCTGCCACATAAGCTCAGCATCTCCATTCCTGCAGTTTGTCACCTGAGTCCCCCTTCCTTTTCTTCCAGAATGCGGCCAACAAGGGCCTGAAGGCCAGTGAGTGGGTGCAGCAGGTGTCAGGATTGATGGATGGCAAGGGGGGTGGCAAAGATGTGTCAGCCCAGGCCACTGGCAAGAATGTGGGCTGCCTGCAGGAGGCCCTGAGACTCGCCACATCCTTCGCCCACCTTCGGCTGGGAGACCTGAAGAACTGAGAGCAAGCACAGTCTGGGCGGCTGCTCAGTCGCCTGTCTGCCGAGGGTGTCTCTGCCATTCTACCCTAACAAGAACCGTAGCATAATTCATGAGTTACCAGGCCCTGGGCCCTGCACTGCAGCACACCTGCCTGGAACCACTCACTACTCCACCCAGGAGCCTGGGCTCTGTTGCTGCTATCCCCTGTGCCGCACCCAACTGCCACCATCCATGATTCGCGCCACCGAGTGTCGGCCCCTTGGGCCCTTCCTCTGGGATAGACGTGGAAAGGGCTGTCCCAGAATAAAGAACCATGTGCGATGAATGCTGTCTGATGGTCGTGGTCTGAAGCTGCTCTTGTAGACCAGAAGATGCTGGGCAGGAGGCCACTCCAGGGAACTTTCTGGAGAAAAGGGAAGCCTGGGCAGGGCCATGTGGGGAGCTCGGGGCCAGCTGGCCCTGGTCCGAAGTGTCTTCCCTAAGCCACTGTTTCCAGGGCCTGCTTCTCCAGGCTGGGAACAGAGGGACCTGAACCAAATTCTGTGAATCCCAGCAAAAGTAGCAGAGGGGAGGGGTGGCAGAGTGACTTCTCCATGGGGTGAGGGTGAGGGGCCTCCTTTGCTGAGACAGCCCTAGCATCCTGGCATGCAGAGTGGATGGTAGAGCAAACCCAGAGGCAGGAAGGGTAGGCTCTGAGCCAGCGCTGCTCTCTGATGTGCCCTGGTAGGAGAAATGTCCTTCCTGGGAAGTCCCTGGATCACTAAAGGCACTGGTCTAGTTCCTGCCAGGAATTAGTGGTGAGTGTTGTGTTCTCTTAAGAGACCAAGCCCCCTTTGGTAAGTATGGCCAGGGCTGCCCGAGAGTCAGTGCCACAAGGTACTTCCCATCCAAGAAATGAGGTTGTCGAAAAGTTCACTGGAAATTGGAGGAAGGAAGAAACCAGAAACAAGGCACAGGGAGATAAAACTGAGGCTTCTAGTGCAGGTGGACCCAGGATGGTGAATTTGAGTGGAGAGAAGGAGAGTGTTCAAGAGATGTTTTGTGCAGGTAAAATCCATTCAACTTAGGCAGTGAGGAGGGAAGGGAGGCAGAAAGGAATCAAGGGTGGCCCCCGGAGTAAGGAAGAGTGGTATAGGGAGAAAGGGCTGTTTCCATAGGAGTTTTACCTTTAACTGACCCACAGAAACTAGCCCATCCTGTAGCATCGTCCTTAGACCACACAAGTCAAAACCACAGGATAACAGTGACTGCGTGTGCAGGCACATTTAACTTTCCAGTCACCTGGATCCCAACACTATAGTTGTTTGTTCAGTGATGGCCTCGTGTCTTCATCAGTGGTAGCACTGGGTGTGCTGGTCTTTTGGTTCTGCTCGTCTGCTCTGTATCAGCTCATCCACGTCTTCCCAGGAAAATCAAGAGCTCTTCCCCAGAACTTAGCTCTAAGGCCCAGAGAGAAAGGGCTGGATTTAAAGACTGAGATTGTTCTGGAGATTTCCCAAGAGAGCTCACAGTGCCAAAGGGCAGCTAATTGCTATCTAATGCCCACACTAAGCTTACAATTCTTTTAAAAAAAATTAACATCTTTATCATAAACTTAAACACCAACAAACACAAACAAACGTTTCAATAACAGAAAAGAGGCTCGTGCATGAAACTGAAACTTTTTAAGTGTATACTAAATTCAGTACGCTATAATTAACTGCCTGATTGTTTCTTCTAGACTTTTTTGCTTCTTTTTTTCATTACTCAATAACCAACTCCCTATCCCCTACTTCCCCCTCAAATAAAAGCTCTTCCTTGTGACAGAACACACCAATACAAAACTTGCCCCTCACCCTGCATCTCTTCTCTTTTTACCTGTCTGCTAAAAGGAAAGGGTGGGACACTGCTTCATCCCTTGTCCTCTGAAGCTACGACTGACTGACTGGTCACTGCGTTGCCTGAGTTCAGACGTCTTGTTTTCCATTATGTTGGTCCATGTAGAAATTGTTCCCCTTTTTTTTTTCCCCTTTTCTCTAGGTAACACTTTTCTCCCCTTTGGTTAAGTCTAGGTTTTTTAGGAAGAGGAAAAAAATGTAGATTATACCGAAGGGGCCAAGAAATGGGGAAAGACAGGAAATGGGAATAATAGTTAAGTTTTAAAGTTTGCAAATCACTGTCCTTACGTTACTCTTGTGAAAAAACCAGCAAGATGCTCATTTTAGGGATAAAGCTGTTGAAGTTCTTGAAATTAAGTAACAACCCGTTTCTTCAAATTTCCTCTACAAAAAAAGACAGCACCACCTCACAGCAGCTGAAGTAAACCCAGAGGGTAAAGCAGATGTCCTAAAATAATCTGCCACCAGCCCTCCAGGCTGACTGCAGATCAACAAGCCCTCGAGGCAGCTGAATTCAGAGGCAGCCTCAGCCTTCGAACTTCTGTCTCAGACAGTGGGGGGGGGGGGGCGCCCTCATGGTTCAACGGGAGAAGCCTGAAGGACCTTCCACAGTCAAAGGATGCCAGGCACAGCTGTGCCGACCAGATGCATTCTGGGCTGGGCTGTGACTGGGGATGAGGAGCTAAGCACACACCTGGTGACTTCGGTAGCCAGGAGCAAGGACCCTGTGGGCTGGGGGCACCTGCAGAAGAACAGAGGCCCTGGTTTCAGTTCCAGGGAAGAAAGGACAGTTGTCGTTTGTAGCCACCAGAGGGAATGCAGGGGTCAATATCATTGGTGGGACAGTGTGACCACACTGTTAAGTAAAATTGTGTATACCTGCCCAAACACAACTATTTGAAGGTAAACAAAATACTCTTCATACAAATAAACTCAGATCCAAATAATTGAAGTAATGTTAGTTGTTCATGGGTAGGTAAAGCCAATATAATTTTAAATATGACAATTTTACCTAATCTACGGACTCAATGTCATCCCGATTAAATTATTAAAAAATTATTTTACTGAGTTGGAAAAAATAACCGTTCATTTGGATGAAGAAAAGGTCAGGAACTTAAAAAAGACCAGGAAAAAAGATGTAAAGGAAATAGCTTCAGCCATACTGGACCTTAAACTATATAATAAGGTGAGAGCATTGTTGAAGTTAAAATGGGTAATTTCAATTATTTCAAATTAACATTTTCTTGTATAAATAAAACCTATGCATCCAAGAAGAGAAGGAATGAAGAAAATGGGGGGGAGGATTTTTTCCAGGGACAATCAGATAGGACGTGAGGGGGCTGAAATATTGCTGTGGAGTAGGAAATGATGAGCTGGTTGACATGGAAAGGTGTGGAAAGACTTGGACTTGTGAAGGAAGATACTATCCACCTTCAGAGAGGCATGATGAATGGAAATAAGCACAGTATGGCCTTACATATATGTATATGAGTATATGTGTGTTATGTGTATAGATTTTTGTGTATCCATGCTTAATTGTAGCCTTCTTTTGGGGAGAGGGAGAGTAAACGAATAAAGTAAAAATTACACAACAGAACAGAAAACCAACGAGGGGACGAAGAAAGTCCAGGCAGATTTGAAAACTAGTATTTATTATAGGTTTTATTTGTGGGGGACAGGGCAATGAGAGTTGTGACTTGACCAGGGTCACACAGCTAGTAAGCGTCAAGTATCTGAGACAGGATTTGAACTTGGGTCCTCCTGACTCCAGGGCTATGCTTTTCCACTGCCCAACCCAGCTGCCCTCTGTTTTCTTGAAATAAATTTGTTTTATACTGAATCCACTCCTATGTTCTGCTGTGTACATGGCAACTTTTTTTTTCCTTTTCTCATTTTGTATTTAAGTTTAAAATTTTTTTAATTTAAATTAAATTCTTTTTTTTTTGGTGAGGCGATTGGGATTAAGTGACTTGCCCAGGGTCACACAGTAAGTGTTAAGTGTCTGAGGCCAAATTTGAACTCAGGTCCACCTGAATCCAGGGCCAGTGCTCTATCCACTGTGCCACCTAGCTGCCCCTTAAATTAATTTTTTTTTTAAATAAAGTAGATGAGTCAGCGGTTAAGGGGATAGTAAGTTAATAAATAAATGAAAAAGCTTGAAGCTCCTGCTACACACAGGGCTGGGGGCCAGCCCCTGCCTTCAGGGAGCCTCTGTTCTACCAAATGTGCCCCAAGCTCTTCGGAGTGCCAGGAATGCAGGGAGTAGCAGGCGGCCCCTGGCTCAAGGGCCCCCCACGCAGAAGGACGTGTGTGATTCACTCGTGCAGAACCAACCAGCCAACCCGGGAGCCTAGGCGCCTTGCATGCGCAGTGCTGGGACAGGCTCTGGGAGGCACCCTAGGGCCGAGCCTCTCTGCCCAGGGTGGGCTCCACTATCCTTCATCCCCCGCCCCGCCCCCAACCGCCCAGACTAGAATGGGGGGAGCTTTTCTCGTCTCCTGGGCTCTCTCGGCAATGACGTAGCGTGCCAAGGGCTGCAAACCACTCCCCAGGTCTCCGGTGTCATCGCCACCAGTCTGGGGGAGGGGCGCTCTAATGACGATTGGTCCCACGTGGCAGAGGAGGAAACGGAGCTTAGGGAGGTTAAGGGAGTTTGCCTCCAAGCCGGATTTGGAGACTCCCAGATCAGGGCTCTAAAAACGGCCACCTGCCGGCCTGTCCGCAGGCCACTTGCATCCACCCCCACGGCCCTACTCAGGGGACCACCCTCTGGGTCGGGAGCTCTCCGTGCTTGCTGGGGCTACTGCGGGAGCCTCCTAGGAAAGCTTTCCGTAAACCCCAGTGATCCTATTAGAGCGTGCACGGAACACCCTTCCCCACGAGGCGCATGCGAAACCGCAGGTGCCGCCCTCCGAGGGGCACGCGTGCCCGAGGGTGCCACGAGGTGCATGCATGCCTGCGGGCACCCAGGCAGCCGTCCTCCCAGGTGCACGAGTGCCCACACGTGCCTCCCTCCGAGGTGCCCCGCGCCGCACGTGCCGCCATCCGAGGTGCACGAGTGCCCCCACGTGACGCTTTCCATTGCATGCGTGCCCCCACGAGCCGCCCTCTGAGGTGCGGGCCGGGCGTGCCTTCGGAGGCTCAGGGCGCCTGCGCGATCCGGGCCGACGGCCGCTCTCTCCCTTGGGCAGCAGGGGGCAGCAGCGCGGAAGGCGAGCGGAAGCCGCGGGGGCTCTTGGGCGGTCGGGGGCGGAAGCGGCCGGTGGCGTCAGACACCTGCGTCAGACACCTACCTCAGCCATGCCGGGGGACCACCGCCGCATCCGCGGGCCCGAAGAGTCGCAGCCTCCCTCGCTGTACGTGGTGCGGTCGGGGCCCGACGACGACGACGAGGACCAGGATGACGGAGAGGGGCGGGCGGCGGGGCCCCGGGACCCCGCGCGGCTAAGGCCGGTGTACGCGCGCGCCGGGCTGCTGAGCCAGGCCAAGGGCTCGGCCTACCTGGAAGCCGGCCGCACCAAAGTGCTGTGCGCCGTGTCCGGGCCGCGGCCGGCGGAAGGCGAGCGCGCGGGAGCGGCGGCGGGCGGCGCGGGCGGGCGCCTGGTGTGCGAGTTCCGGCGGGCGCCCTTCTCGGGCCCGCGGCGGCGGCGACCCCCGGGCCCGGGCCCGGCTGGCGGCGGCGGCGGCGGCGCGGAGGACCGCGAGCTGGCGCTGGCGCTGCAAGAGGCCCTGGAGCCGGCCGTGCGCCTGAGCCGTTACCCGCGCGCGCAGCTCGAGGTGTCGGCCCTGCTGCTGGAGGACGGCGGCTCGGCCCTGGCCGCCGCGCTCACGGCCGCCGCGCTGGCGCTGGCCGACGCGGGCGTCGAGATGTACGACCTGGTGGTGGGCTGCGCGCTGAGCCGCGGCCCGGGCCCGGCCGCCGCCTGGCGCCTGGACCCCACGCGGCGCGAGGAGGAGCGCGCCGCCGCCCGCCTGACGGTGGCGCTCATGCCCGTGCTCAACCAAGTGGCCGGCCTGCTGGGCAGCGGCGAGCCCGGCGCGGCCGAGAGCTGGGCCGACGCCGTGCGCCTGGGCCTCGAGGGCTGCCAGCGCCTCTACCCGGTGCTACAGCAGTGCCTGGTCAAGGCCGCGCGCCGACGGGGGCCGCCCGTCCCCGGGGCCCCCGCCCCGGCCGCCGAGACCCCAGCCACTGAGGCCCCCGCCCCCGGGGCCGCGGCCACTGAAATCCCCGCTGCGGCCCCTGAGACCCCGGCCGCGGCCGGAGACCCTGAGGCCTGAGCCCCGCCCCTTCCCCATCTCACTTCTCACCACCACCCCCGCCCTGAGCTCGAGATCGGGGCCGAACCCATTCCCCCCTCGATCTCACCACCGCCCGACCAGCCCCCAGCCCCGGGGACCCCCCCCTCCCGAGCTCAAGAGCGGGGACCAGACTCATCGCCACCATCCCCACCCACCAAAGAGCTCGAGATGGGGGGGGGGGCCACACCACCCACCCACCGGCATCTTCCCCCGCCCCTGCAGAGCGAGATCGGGGGACTACACCCACCCCCACCTCGATCTCGCCACCACCCGACCCACCCCAGCCTGGGACCCCCGAGTTCGAGTGGAGGATCCACCCACACCACCACCGCGTGACCCGCCATAGCCTGGGGACCCGCACCTCGCCTGCCATCGGACCAGACTCTCCGGACTTGGGGGGCAGGCTGGGAAAGGACTGAGCACTATGGGGGATGGGACGCTGCACTTTGAGCCACTGAGCCATTTGTTATTGTTGATGAAAAGATTGTTTGATGTTTTCAGAGCTTCTGTCTGGTGTCTTGGGGGGGGGGGTCTCCTGCACTGTTTTCTGCTCTTGAGAGGCGCTTGTGCATGCAGCCCCTCCCAGGGCTGGGTATTGGTGGGACTTGAAAAAGCTGCATAGGGAAGGAGGGGGGAGAGGGAACAAAATACAAAAGGCCCCCAGACCTCTGAAGCCCTAATGGGGCGGTTAGCAGAGGGAGGGCTGAGAGGCTGGGCAGATGGGGAGCCTAGCCTAGGGATAGGGACGAACTGCCCACCGGCATCAAGGGAGGGGAGCAGCCAGCTTCCAGCTGTTCTTGGGAAGCCACATTTAGTTTAACTGAAGGTCCTTTTTTGTCCCGGGTGGTCACAGCTGTGACAGCTCTAGAAGCCTCTAAAGGCAGGAAAGCTCCACTTGAGTCACTTTGAAGAGGGATTGGAGCATGGCCGGCCTGGTCCCTGTGCAGAGGTTGGGCCAAGGGCACTAGGAAGTGTGACTTTATTGGGTCTTAGATCCCAGGGTCTGCTAAGAAGGAAGCAGCTGTTGGCAATCGTGAGCAGGCGGGTGGGGCAGGGCAAAGACCCTAACGGCGTTTCCATTGGACTTCTTTCTGGGGCCCAGCTCTGGGATCTCCAGCACAGGAGAGGAAACCTTGGGGCCCACAGGCTTCCACTTGCTTGGGCCACAATATGGCTGAGCAGAGGAGAAGGAACACATACATCCACGACACCCGTTTAACCAGAGAAAAGAAATACAAACTTTTAATTTTTCCTTTCAACACAATACACTTCTCCAGAGCAGATTTGAAATACAGACACAGTATCGGACCAGCAAAGAGACAAGCTAGAAACTGAACGTGAGAATGAACTACACCTGTCGTGAAAGGACAGCCTGGGGGGAAGGTGGGAAAGCAGAGATAACAGGGTTAAGCAGGGCGACACTGACCGAGAGCCTGACTGGATCTTCTGTGGGGCAGAAACGCACCTGTCAGCAACAGAACTACATTTCCCATGCACCACTGGGGACGGAACTCTGTAGGGACGGGGAGAGAAAGGGGTCACGTGAAGGCTAGTAGTGCAAAACAGGAGACACCCTGGGGAGCCACGGGGAGCTGAGGTGGCACTGTCCACTGCTTGACTTGGCTGGCATTCTCAGGGACTAGAGGCGGCACAGAATGATACCAAAGCCAACTCCTCAGGCTGCTGGGACCAGGGGGTAGATGGCCAACATCTCCCGCACACCAGCTGCAGTGGAGGACAGCTTTAGGGAGCCCCAGAAGGAACATGGGCTTTCTGTGTTAAATGGCTGACATAGGGAGCAGCCCAGGAGGACCCAGGAAAAGAGCCAATACTATTACAAGCTGACTGTGCCAGAGAGGTCATGGGGCTGGGATGGTGCCAGTTCTACCCCGGGAATGTTTCCCCAAGAAGAGATGCTGAATGGGTACCCAGGAAAGGTGGGGAACTGAAAATTATCACTGAGCATCTTTGTAAAGAAAGTGAGGCGTTTGCCCGGACTCTTCCCCCAGATGCCCCTGATGTGCCAAGTCTTATTACCAAGGGGACCCCTTTTTCATGAGGTGGGGAAAACAGCACAGAGGAAAGGAGGGGTGATTTTCAAAGGGGAATGCTAGACCTGCTGGATTTTCATGCCTCCCCAGAGCCATACTTTTAGGCTTGGGTCTCAGGGACTTCGGCCCAGGTTCTGTAGAGGACAAGGGACACCCAGCAGCTCCCGTGGTCAAGGAGCAGACAAAGTTGGCTGGAGAACACCAGTTCTACTGTAACTGCAGGGAGACTGGAGGGCAGGTTACACGTGGCACTGGCTGGGGGGCCGCAAAGAAATACAAACACAGGAAAAGGAAAGGATCCAACCTGGGGAGGCCACGGAAAGGGCCCCCGAGCTTCTACTGGCTCCCATCAGGGTCTGATGTGTGATTTTTCATCTGTAAGGGGAAAAAAGGTTTAGTTAGACCTTCCCAGGGTTCTCGGCTGTTTTTGGAGGTCCCAAGTCAAGAGTTCAGAGGAGTTAAATGTGTGGGGAAAAAAAATTAAGTCAGATGTGGGCTTCTAAAAACTTGTTTCCAAGAAGACCCAAACATCGACCTTGGATCTAACTCAGAGCCACTATGAAAGCACCTCTCCTAATGTGAATGTTCACCAGGCAAAAGGCCCCAGTGGATGGAGATGGGGATCTGTGCCCAGCCACATGCCAGGACCTTGTTCTCTCTTCAGACCGCCAAGCTGAATCCCCAAGAACCTTAGCATCCAGCATCCAAGGCTGGGTCAAAGGAGAATTCCTCAGTGTAATTGGTCTCCCCTCCCTCCCCACCCCCCAAAAAAGAGCTGAATGAGCCAGCTGGAAGGGAGGGAGGGAAGACCTCAACTAACTGATCTCTTGAGTCTTCTAACTCAGAAGTGTGTGATCCCAAGAGCTGATCTGGTTTTCCCCCAACCTTGGCGCCCTTCCCATTATGGTTGGCCTGGTGCATCTCAGCCCCTCATAGGGCCTTCATCCCAGAGCTTGGCCAATCCTTCCCTCCCCTGAATGAAGGTGTACAGCAGCCCCTTCCTCCTCCCTCTCGTGGGCTCCAGGCCCATGGGAGCTCAGCACCTCCCCCAACCAGCCCAGGGGCAGGAGGGAGTAGGGGAGGAACAAGGTCACCGGGCCCAGTTCTACAGCAGCTGTGGGATGGGAGAGGAATTCAGAGGGCACAGACCCTGGCGGCCTCCTCCGTGTCTGTGCTCTCCTCGGCACTGTCGGCATCCCTGCGGCCGCGGGCCCTGGGCTCAGGGCTCTCTTTGCCTCGGGGCTCTCGCTGGGTCTCCGCGACTGCGCTGGAGCATTCCCCGCTGGCCGAGGCCGTCTTCTTCTCGCTGTCTTGGGCCCCTGGGCAAGAAGAACCAACTTGATCAGAAGGATAAGTCCTCTCCTGACTGCGGGGCAGCGCCAGGCCAGCAGTGGGAGGCTGGGCCCTACTTGCAAGGCCTGGGTGTATGGGCCCCCTCTTCACCATCAGACTGGCAGCAGTAAGCACGTGTCATCAGGTACTTGTGACCGGTGCCCCTCTGCCTGCCACTGGTAGGAATGAACTTGGTAAAAACTGGGATTCATGATGTTCTGGAGCCCAGATGTGACAGGACTCAGGTGGAGCAGTGGGTAGTGCCTTGCTTGGCGTCAGGAAGCCCCTTGTTGAAATGGAACTTCTGGCCCCTACCAGCTGGGCGAGTCACCTCACCGCTGCCTGCCTCAGTTTCCTCACCTGTAAAATGGGCATAGAGACAGCCCCTCCCTGCCAGAGTTGTGAGGATAAAATGAGATGATGCTTGTAAGGCGCTATGTGAGCGTAAGGCACAGTGATGAACCTGAGGAGTCTGGGATCTCTCCCTTCATCCATTCCAGGCGTTTCTACAAGGGGGCATCTGCAGGACACAATGAAGGGGAGGGGGTGGAGGTCTGGATGGGGAGGGTGGCCGGCAGCAGCATGAGATGCCTGACCTGGGGTTCCCCCAGGGCTCCCTTACCTCCCAGCCGGTCTCGCCGCTGGTCCATGCGCTCCAGGCTCTCGAGCAGACTGTCCACCTGCGCTTTGATCTGGCTCAGCTCCCCCTTGATGGAGTGCAGCTCCTCAGCTCTTACTGTGGAGGGGCAGGGAGAGCAATGGCCTGTGCTCAGAAAAGTGGCCCAGAGCTGGGCCCGAGGCTGAGGCGGCAGGCATCCTGGCCAGGACTCCAGAGGAGGCCCGGGGAAGGGGGCCCAGGCTTAGCTCTCTACCACAGACCCCCTTCCCTAATGCCTACTCTCTCGCCGTTCTGGGAGGGGTCCCAGAGAGCTGGAAGCAGAGGGGAGGGAAGGTAGTGCAGGTCTCTAGAGAAGCCGACACCTCATGTCTGCACCCCGCCTGAAAACCACTTACGGGAAAGAGCCCTACAAGAAGACTCCTGAGACAGTGCGCCTCTGAGGACCCCCCACCCCCACCCAAGGGCCTCCAGTCTCCCAGCTTACACTTTGTCCGGACGGGGGGCGGGTTGTTGCTTCGCGGAGGGATGTGGGGATTGAGGCCACTCTTGCCCCCTGAACCCATGTGGGTGCGTCTGCTCTTGACCGGCGCACGGTTGATGAGTGGAGGGATCCTCTGATACTCGTACACCCTAAAAAAGACAGTGGAGGGCTCCCTGAATGGAGTTCCAGCCACGCTCCCCCGTTTTCCCTGGGAGGCCTTCAGGCTGGGTGAGTGCCCCTCCCCCGGCATCACCTCCTGGAAGGGGCTAGAGCTGAGAGGGAGGAAGGACCCACCTGTAGGGGAAGTCTTCCCGATACAGCTCATAGTTCAGGTCACAGTTACTGCTGCAGAGAAAACAGACCAAACAGAAAGGTCACCATCCAGCACCAAAGAAATGCTCCCTAACTGGGCCCCTAAGCAAGTGACATCAGGGGAAAGTGAGGCAGGGAGATGAGGCCAGGGCAGAGGCTGTAATTCTTTAAAGAGGAATTCCTAAAACCCCCATCCTTACCCCCACCTATTTCCCCATAACCAGACAAAATGCCAATGCCCCACAGGGGCAGGGGCAGGGTTAGCTGAATGACAGCCTTGCTGTAGCCACTGCTCTTGGAGGAGCCTGATAGGAAGAATACAGAGAAGGGTGGGAAGGCTTCTGAACTGATGCAAAGTGAAGCAGGTAAACAGCAGGCACTGTGCCAGCCTTGCAAACGGGAAGCACAGAAACGCCACCCAAAACAACGAAGCCCTGCGGGCTCCGGCGAGGAGACTGCCTGCGGGGAAGGCTGATGCCGGGCTAGTCCAGCTGAGCTTCCCCCTCCTCTTATTGTGGCCTACAAGGAGTGGCCTTGAGAGGAGAGCCCACCCCGCCTCCTACCAGCCCCAGAACGGGGCGCTGGGTCGGGGCTGGAGTACTCAGGGCGCTTCCCCATCTAGCCAAGGCTGCTGGACTCCGCCTTCAGAACAGAGGGAAGGAAGGCTTAGGTACAGGGGAGCGGTCAGGAGAGGGGCTGACAGCTGGGCAGGAAGGGCCCGCCTTAGCCCAGGTAGCTTTTGCCAAAGGCTGCCTCGCAGGCCAAGAGAGGCAAGAATGACCCCCCCCCCTTCCTCACAAATCTGGGCCAGGGCTGGGCTTTGAAGAAGCAAGGGGAGTTTTTTCAAAAGAAAATAAATACAAGCATCAAGGGAAGCATCCGAGCAACAAGACTCTCTCCCCCGGCAGATGCTGGCCCAACCCTCCAGGGGGAGGAGCCATGGATGACGGGAGGGGGAAGGGGAGAGGAGGCCGCGCCCCTCAGAGACCCTCCGGGAGGAGATGGAGCTCCTCTCTCATCTCTCGCTTATCTTGCCGCTGATTTTGCTCCTCCTCTGACCCAGAGCTAGGGACTGCTCCGGAGGCTGACTCCCTCCCCTGGGCCCTCCTCTCACCCTCTCCTCTTCCTCCGCTGGCCCTTTCAGGGCAGTTACTGCTGTAAGACACAAGGCTGTGCACCAGGGGCCTCAGGCTGACTGCTTGGGCAGCTGGGAGCAGGCTCCCTCCCGGCCGGAGCATTGGTGGTTCAGTGGTAGAATTCTCGCCTGCCACGCGGGAGGCCCTGGTTCGATTCCCGGCCAATGCAAGAGTTGGGCATTTTTAGGTTCTTTCCCTCCTCCATTCTACATTTAGTCCCTGCATCTCTCCCAGTGCCCACAGGACAACCCTCCCGAACAAGTGCATTTGTGTGCAGGCCCCGCCCTTTGCCTTCTCCGCCCAGGGCTAGCAGCATTGCAAACAGAAAAGCAGTGTGAAGACACCAGCCAAGAGTTCGGTATGAATTGCCAGTCAGGCAATTGAAATCCATCAAGCACCTACTATGTGCCAGGCACAAAAAAAGGAACTCACAATCTAATGGGGGGAGAATAAGCAAAACAAACCGATCCAAACTATGCACAGGAACAATAGGAAATCATTAAAAGAGGGAAGGCCCTAGAGTTAAGAAGGGCTGGGAAAGACTTGCTGTAAAAGGTGGATTTCAGTTGGGATATGAAGGAAGCCAGGGAAATGAGGAGGGAGAGAGCTCAGCCAGGAGGCCTGTGTCACTGCGTGGAAGAGTATGTGATGGGGACTGAAGTACAGGAAGACTGGAAAGGTAGGAGACCATCAGGTCATGAAGAGCTTCGACAGTCAGAGCACTTTGTATTTGGTCCTAGGATGAGAGGGGGCCAAGGGGGTGGGGGAGGTGACATGGGTGCTCCTGGGCATACTTTAGGAAGATGACTGTCAGCTGAATGGAGGATGGACAGGAATGGGGAGAGACTTGGGACAGGCAGAGCTGCCCAACAGGCTGTTGTAATTGTCCAGGCATGAGGTGACCAGGGCCTGCTCCATAGTGGTAGGGGTGTCAGAGGAAAGAAGGAGGCCTGTTTGGGAGAGGCCACAAAGGGGAGGCAAGAGGCCTTGGCAACAACTTGGATAATTGGGGAAGGGGGAAGGAGAGATATCTAGGAGTCCAGGATGACTCCTAGATTGAGAGCCATGGGGATGGGAGGCTGGTGTTGATGGGGATAGGGCAGCTAGGAGGGGAGAGTGAGCAGACGGTCATTATTCAAGCACTGTCTAAGAGGCCTGGGTTCAAGTTCAGCATCCAGGCCAAACCCGGATCAGCACGTCTGATGGATGTTGCTGAACCTTTTCTGTTACAGGGAGAACAAAGAGGACAGACAGTAGGGAAATCTCTCTGCAGTCCATCTCTCACTGACCCTGAAATCATCACATTCCCCTCAGCCCTACTTTGGTAAAGCTTCATAAAGGTAGACAATATGACTTATCCAGAATTTGTATGTTTCCCAATGATAACACAGGAGGCAATTAATAAATGGGGGGAATGGAGGTGAGAATACCAAAATTCAGTCATCAAGCAGTCATGTGGTCTTCAATTTGGAGAGCCGAAAGCCCAACGAGCCTCTGCCTGCAGAGATCTCCCCACCCCACCCCAATCAAAAGCCAGGCCACCCTCATGATGACAAAATCTGGAACGACCAACCGCTGTGTACCTCCCCACAATCACCATTCTCTGACTCTCCCTGCCCATCCAATCGGATCCCACCCCACAGGACAATCAATGAAAGCTTAAGCCCACAGACCTCTGAAGTCAACACCTTGAAGGAGGTGGGGAGGGTGTGTGGAGAATAACATGGACAAACAGAAGGCCAGGAGATAGAAATGACTGGGGGAAGGGGCAGGTGTGGTCAGTGGAGAACAGCCGACAGTAGCACTCGACTAACCGACTTGATGGATGACGCTGAGAACAGACCAATGAGGGAAGGCGTCCAGGTCTAACTGGCTGGGGCTGGCTCACCTCACTGACAGAGGAAGAAGGGAGCTGCCCACAGAAGCGGTCATGAGAAAGAAAGCAGCCCTTTCCCTGTCTGGGCCAGAGCACTCCAGGGCCATTCCCATGGCAACAAGCAAAGCAGTCAGCCCCGAGAGGCTGGACTCTCACACGCACGGGCGAATGACCAATGCCCAGCTGGGCACCCTGGCTTCTCTGCCCCTGCTGACTCGGCCTCATTGTCCCTTGGAAGAAAGAAGGCTCTCGGCCTGATTTCACTCGGTAGCTTCTCCTTTGCTTTCCCTTCCCTCCCCATCCCGTTCCACGGCAGCCTAATGAAAAGGAAGCCTGGCCTCCCTTCATGCTGGGCTCACCACCATCCACTCGTTTCCCCATTGGGAGATTTCTCAATGCCCCACCCAAGGCTAATGAAGAGTGAGTAACCAAGCAGAGACTCGGGAATGCCCCAGTGGTTGGTGGGAGGGTGGCAACACCTCTGCCCACCTTCCTGGGATCGGCTGAGTCAAGTGGGAGGATAACAGGAGAGAGCTGAGATCAGGAGCCATCTCCAGGGGTGCTGGAGGGGAAAGTCTGGCCGGCTTTATGAATCCAGCCACAGCCAAGACTTCAAAGGCATCAGCCCCCAGATTCCCCTGTAGGAATGTTCCCAATTGGTCCTACCTGGTTTGAAGCTTCCCATCCCGAGTCTGGCTAGCACACACTCTTGCTAGAGAACCCTGCTTGGTGCTGTATCAACAGCCATTAGCCCTGGGAATTCTGCCCTGGGTCAGGGGAATGGAGTGAGTGGCCTCTGGGCCCCTGGTTGGCACAAGTCATGAGCCCTGGGCAGTGGAATGAAAGGCACCCTGGCCTCCCCACCCTACCCCCCCACTTTTCTTGGGTCCCAAGGCCAGCCTGCCCCCAAAGCTCTGAAAGAGACTCACTGGTAGAGGGTAGCGCTGTGCTGTCGCTTCTGGCCAGGCCGGGCCCGGCTCCCCTTGGGGTCTCTGGCCATGTCTAAATCTAGAAAGAGAGAAAGGAGGGAGAAAGCAATCAGAAGCGTGAGAAAGCAGGCTAGCACTGTCAAGAAGGGGAGGGGAAGGAGGCCATCAAAGTAACGGAAAATTTTAAAATGTGTAACGCCACCAGAGGTAGCTGGAGGCTTTAGCTCAAAGTGGTGTGGCATCCCCCGGCCCCCTATGGGGACCATGGGCCAGGGCCTTCCCAAATCAAAAGGACCTGAGACTGACTAGTGCTTCCCCGGCCCTCCAGAAAATGCTGAGTTCAGAAAAGAAAAGTGCCAGAAGAAACATTAGACCTTCCCTCCCCAACCTAAGGTCAGTGATCTGCATCTCTCCAGGAGCAGGCCCTGGAACCAAAGGGCAGGAGAGAAGCACCCGGGCCTTCATCTCTGTGGGGGAAAGACTGAGCACCTAAATGCAAAGGTTCTAACAGGGAAAAAGGCTCGAGAGCTACTCCACCCCCCTGCCCCGCCCAGTCCATCACCCCTTCCCCTGACCCTCCCAAACCCAGAAGGGCTGGACAGACAACAATGGGCCAGGGTCCAGCCCCCTGCTCAGAGGGGTGAGGCTCAGTCAGCTGCCGAGGAGGTCCTGCCAGTCCCAGCCTCCCTGCTGGGCTCCACCAACTGTGTGAGAAGGGCAGGCTGGGCTTGGGTCCTCAGGGAAAGTTCAGAGGGGAAATGACATGAATTCAGCAAACTGACAACTCATGTCAGACTCCCCCAACGACTCTGGATTTTTTAAAAAATGAGTTTAGGGTAGAGATCGTCTACAGCTTCAGAATTGTAAAGGATGTCAGAGATTACCCAGTCCAACCCCTTCACTCTACAGATGAGAAATGGAGACAGAAAGATGCAGTGACTTGGACAACGCCACACAATTTAGTGACAGAGCTGTGACTTTGTTTTTAATTCAATTTTATTTTATTTTTAGTTCCAAATTCTCTCCCTCCCACCTCCACCCTCCTCATTCATTGAGAAAATACATGTTAAACTTACAAAAATGTATAGTCAAGAAAAAAGCATGTTCCCACCCTGGCCCTTCTCCCCCAGCCCCCTACCCTTATAGCTGTCCCCTCGGTCAGGAAGAATCCTTTGGAAGAGCTCCCAAGGCTTTCACAGGTGCCCTTCTTTACAGTGTTGAAGCTGCATACCAATTGTTCTCCTGGTTCTGGTCGCTTCGCCCTGCATCAGTTCATACAAACCTTCCCAGGTTTCTCAGGAAACCAGCCCCTTCTCCATTTCTTACAGCTCAATTCCATCCCATTCATCTACCGCCACTTGTTCAGCCATTCCCCAGTTGATGGCATCCCCTCCATTTCCAATTCCCTGCCACCACACAAAGAGCAGCTGCAAATATGTTTGTATGTGGGGGCCCTGTTCCTCTTTCTCTGATCAGAGCTGGGATGACCCCAGATCTTCTGACTTCAGTTCTCTCTACTAGATAACTCACTCTATACTTAAAATCACTTTGACTAAAGGAGATGTCATAGCGAGAATTATTTTAAGACAAAACCCAGGATTACTGGCATGATATAAAGAAAGAAGCAGCATCTCCTGGGCACAGATCGCGTCCCAGGCAGTCCTAACATGGGAGACAAAGCAAGGAAGCAGGTTCTTACCCTCACAGAGGTCACATTCTACCAGGAAAGACTCGCCACGGTCCTAAGTACAAGACCTAAGGGGTAACTGGGAGGTGATCTCAGAAGGAAGGGGAGGGACCCAGAAAAGCCTCATGAGGGAAAAGGGGCCTGAGCCGAAGCGTCAGGAGGAAGTAAGTGGAGAGGGTGCCAGGCATGGAGGAGCAGTAAGCAGGCCGGTGCTGCTGAACGAAGGGCGTGGGGCCAAGTGCAGCAGGAGAAGCCTGTAAAGGTTGTTGTGGAAGGGACCTGGGGGAGGGAGCCTGGGGAGTCTGAGGGGTCCCCAGGACATCCAGTCCTAGCCCTTCCAGAAGGAGAGAGCAGGCTCCTGAGGCACCAACCTACAATCACCAAAGGAACCAAGGGCTTAGGGCAGGATGCCATGGCCCAGCCTTAAAGTCTATCTGCACTCAGGCAGGTTGCTAGGAAGTGTTCTCTGAATGGGGCACAAAGCACACCAAATGCACCCCCATCTATCAAGTGGGAGGCACTGCACAAGGGACGTCAGCAAGAAAGCTTTCCTTGAGGAGCGGGCAACAGCAGTGGAGAGTGAAGCCACAGGAAACATGTTTTCAGAGGCTCCTGTGTGGCGAGCACTCTAAGGGAGAACGTTCTGCAGAGGGCCAGGGAGGTGATGCTCCTGGGACACAGAGACCCCCAGAAGACCGGGCATAGAGCACCAAAGCAGGGTCAAGATGGGCATGGCACCTCTAAAGATGTGGGCAGCCCTCCCCGCCCTTCACTGAGCACTCCGAAGTATACTCTGGGGGCAGCTAGGTGGCGCAGTGGATAGAGCACTGGCCCTGGATTCAGGAGGACCTGAGTTCAAATCCAGTCTCAGACACTTGACACTTACTAGCTGTGTGACCCTGGGCAAGTCACTTAACCCCCACTGCCCTGCAATAAATAAATAAATAAATAAAAAGTATACTCTGCCCTGAACATCACCTCTCCCATCCCAAAGGGTGCCAGCGTTGGTACTGGAGCAGACTGGTGGGTCAAGTGTGGACATCACTTCCACAGAGTCAGCACTGATGTCATATGGGAACCAAGAGCTCCCCAGGTGCTGTCCCGCTTCCAGCCTGGCCAGTCTCCAACCTATGTCCACAAGATCTCTTATGTCACATGGTCACACTCCTCATTTGGATCCTCCTTCTCTCAGAGGCTATTACAAGAGTCTCTTAATCGGTGTCTCTAGGCTCTCCCCTTTCCAATCCAACCTCCACCGTGGGCAGGTTAATATGTCTAAAACACAATTCTGCCCATGCCACTAACTCACCTGCTCAAAAATCTTCAATGGCTCCCTACTACCTTTAGGATGAAATACCTACTGGACTGGCATACTCTCTCTTCGACAATCTGGTTCACACCTCCCTCCCCAGCTTGATTTCAAGTCACCACACTTCACACACATCACCTATGTTCCGAATTAAATGGCCAAACTCAATATTCCACCCACAGCAGAAGCCAAGCATTTCAACACTTGGCAAACTGAATCAGGACAGAATATACTTTTCTGCCTTTTAGCCCCTTTCAAAATCCTGCTCAGATGTCGTTTTTTCCAGTACGCCTTTTCTTATTCCTTTTCTACCCTCTGTTCTTTCTCAAATTATCTTTACTTACCTGCGTACACAATGTATCCCCCCAGTAAAAGGTGAGGTCCTTGAGAACAAGGATTGTTTTGTCTTTGTACCCCTAGTGCCTTAGCAATGTGGCATTTAATGTTTACTGTATCAGATTTAACAGAAGGCATAAAAAGGTGGCCTTTTTCAGAACATTTCTGGGAGCCACTGGCCATTAGATTCTAAACTCTGATGTTCGTAGTTGGTAGGATGGAAAGCTAGAAGGGACCCGAGAGAACATCTTGCCCCATCCCTTCAATATATGAAGCCCTGAGTGGTTCATTGACTTGGTCTAAGTTCCACAGCTCATTAGCACCTGAGCCCAGATTCAAAGCCAACTCCTGACTCCAAGGCACCCCCTTTCTTTGGTGCAAACATAAAAATGTACACCAACTTACAAGCTTGCGACCGAATGAAAAGGACTCAGAGAAGTGGAAAGTCAGGAGGTGGAGCTAAAAGCAAGCTGAATCCTTGGGCGTCTCCTTCTGCTGGGTTCTGAGGAATCTGTCTAAGTGAAGGCCTCCAGGAAGTGTTTCTGGAGTCAGTCGATCATCAACAAGCACTCTGCAAAGACAAATGAGGGGGAGATAACACATGCCCACCAGGTGGAGACAGAACCCAGAGCGTGTTTGCAAGTGGAGTGGACAGCCTGAGCAATCTGGAGAGCTGAAGGAGCTGCCACAAAGACAAACTCCCGGGAAAGCTATGCAACACGGGGCAGCCTGTGTGGTGCCCAAGACATCTTCACTGCCCAACTTTCAAATCAAGGATCACCCGACTTGTCCTCACCTCTTCTCTGGAATTCCACCCGTGTCCCAGGTAAGTCTTTCTAATTTACTTTTTCATAGCTAGAGCAGCTCTTGAACTTAACCCTGAAGAGAAAACAAGTTTTCTAAGGAACACCCTAATCACCTCCAGGTCTGACCTAATGATTTGGTGCAGCTTTGACATCTGGCCCAACGAATGAACCAATGAGGAAAGGAGAGAAGCAGCTGAGCTGCTGGATGATTAATTTTTCAGCCGCTGCAACTCAAGACCCAGGGCTCTGGTAGAGAAGAAGCACTATCTTGGTTAGTGGAGGCCAGCACTGATGCCAGTGAAACCCACCTCCCTGCAGCAAGCCCTCCCCTCAACTTCAAACACCTGAACAGCCAGCATGGAGAGGAGGGGCCAGACTTGTGTCTGGACCAGATGGCAACAGCGGCAGCCAAGAATGGAAGTGTCAAGAGGCCGACTGAGGTTTTATTGTAAGGGGAAATTTCCCAATCATTCGGGCCTTTCCAAAGTGGGTAGGTCTCCCCTCAGTAAGAGTCTTTAAGGCTGAATGAGGATATCTTAGGTACCTTATTTAAAAAACAAAAGTCTTCCCGATGCCTTGTTTTCACTCTGCCTGACCAGGGATGCAACGTGAGGAATTCTTGGCCTCTCTGCCAAAAAGAAGGACTCCCCATGCTCTGTTCTCTGGAACCACCACATCAGAGTCGGACTTACTTCTGAGTTTCTCCTTTCCCTGATTGTGGTCACTGGGCTCCTGACTCCACTGACTTTACACACAGTCTCTGAATTTCCCATGGAAGCACACTGGTGGGGGCCCACAACCTACCATGTTAGGAGGATGGCTACTCCTAAGAACCCAAAGCAGCAGTCACCCCTTTAGGGGACCCTAACCTCCCAGCATGAATATCAGTATGAGACGCAGAGGGAGTGAGCCTAGAAGAGGGACAAGAGCCCAGAGAGACTGGGAAGGTGGTCAGCACCCAGGACACAATGATACTTGGTGTTTCCCTTAAGAGTTTGGGTCCATGACTTCACTGGTACAGGAAACACTCAGTCAAGAAACTCCCACCACCCCTGAAAATCAGCCACTGTCCTACAGCTTCCACATCTCATGACTCATTCCATTCTATCCCAAAATGAAGCGTCTTCAGTTTTTCCCCCATTCACGTTTATACTCCCATAAAAAGCAGTGTTTTTAACATGCATGTGAACACTGGGGCTTTCTGTCCCTGAAGGCCTGGAGATGTGGCCCTCAAGTGGGATTCATGGAACCAAGGATGGAAACAGTTCAGAGCCTTTTCTCATGTCACTTCAAACTTTTCAAGAACAGTTAGGCCAATTCACAGCTTCGCCAACATTCCTGTATCTGACTTCCCACAGCCCCCCCAATATTATTTTCATCTTTTATCATCTTGGACAGTTTGTTGAGTATGAAATGGAAGCCTCAAAATTCTCTTGATGTGCACTCTCCAGTTTTCCCAGCAGTTTTTGTCAAATACTCAGTCCCTATCCCCAGAAGCTTGAGTCTTTGGGTTTATCAAGCAGTAGATTACTATAGTCATTTACTACTGTGTCTCTTGTGCCTAACCCATTCCATTGATCCACCACTATATTTCTTAGCCAGTACCAAATAGTTTTGATGATTGCAGCTTTACAATATAACTTCAGATTTGGTAGGGGTAGCCCACCTTCCTGTGTATTTTTTTCATTAGTTCCCTTGATATTGATCTTTTGTTCTTCAGATGAATTTTGTTATTTTTTCTAGCTCTATAAAATAATTTTTAGGTAGTCTGACTGGCATGGCACTGAATAAGTAATTAATTTAGGTAGAATTGTCATTTTTATTATATTAGCTCAGCCTATCCATGAGCAATTGATATTTTTCCAATTATTTAGATCTGATTTTATTTGTGTGAAAAGTGTTTTGTAATTGTGTTCAGAGAGTTCCTGGGTTTGTCTTGGCAGGTAGACTCTCAAGTATTTTATATTATCTACAGTTACTTTTTTAGCGGGGAGGGCAGGGCAATGAGGGTTAAGTGACTTGCCCAGGGTCACACAGCTACTAAGTGTCAAGTGTCTGAAGCTACATTTGAACTCAGGGCCTACTGTATCCAGGACTAGTGCTTTATCCACAAAGCCACCTAGCTGCCTCTGTACAGTTACTTTAAATGGAATTTCTTTATCTCTTGCTGCTGAGCTTTGTTGGTCATGGATAGAAATGCTAACAATTTATGTGGGTTTATTTTATATCCTGTGACTTTGCTAAAGTTGTTGTTTCAAGTAGTTTTTTAGTTGATTCTTCAGGATTCTCTAAGTACATCAACATATTGATGTGCATTCTCTAGAGTGACTTAGACCAAGGCTTCTTAAACTGTGGTTCGCCACCCCATAGGGGGCCATGTAACAATGTGGGGGTCACAAAAAATCTGACCAAGAGTAAAAGGTGATGTCTACCGATTTTATATGCCCACATACCCAGGGCAAGTGGAAAAAGCTTAAGAAGCCCTGGCCTACACCCATATCTCATGTGGCTGGTGACCACTGATGGCTCTTCTGAAAGCCCCTCTACTTTGACTTTGGTATCTGTTTCAGGGGACGGCTGGATGAGAAAGCCAGGGACTCTAATTTAGAGCAGCCTGGTCCTCCAGCATGCTGGGCCAGAAGGCACAGGGCAGGCCCACAGAAACAGAGCTACACACTGGCTTTCCATGGGCTGCTGCGTCATGAGCGATTCATCTGTGCCCTTCATTTCTTGCCCATCTTTCTGCTGGCATTCACTACCTGACCCAGCTCTACATGGTGTGAACAAGCAACAAGAAAAGAGTACCTCAATGACCTCAAGGTGGTTATCTGTTAGCTATGGACTGGACTTCCAAGTGCCTCACCAGGCCTTCATCTCACCTCTTGAGAGTCAACTGGGTCTAGTGGACAGAACATTGTCAATGTAGCCCTAACGCCAATACTCACTAGCTGTGAGATCACGATCAAGCTCCTGAACATCCCAGCCTCAGTTTCCTCACCTGTAAAATGAAGCAGGCACCCTGCAGCTCTAAATGTATGAGCACAGGCCCTGGGACAAACTGTTATCTGATCAAACAATTGCCACACATGGTGGGATGAGTGTTTGGACCCTGGCAACTCTTTAAAACCATTTACCAGGTGGGAGAGGGAGTCACAGAGCTCTGCACCACACAAGTACGAAGGACCAAAGCAATTGCTCCCTACTGGTCACCACTGGCGAATGGTCTGATTTCCACATCTGTTCAGTTCGACTGCCCATAAATGTCGGCCGGAACCATCTGAGACACGCCTCAGTCCTTCCTTGTGCCGCGCCCCCCCCCCCCCAGGACAGTCCTGGGTATACTTCAGTACTTTTAAATTAGTAACTTATTAGTAAGATGAGGTTTTTTGATTATCTGTGAATTTCACACTCTCCCTGAGCCATCTATGACAAACATCTGACTGTTTATATCGAGCTGAATACACAGAACTAACAAGTGAAAGATGGGACCAATGAGGCCACAGGTTAAATGCCGAGATGAGCCAACCCACTTCACTGAGAACTATTCTATCTAGGAGGGCTGTACCTACAAGTCCAGCCAGGCTCTCTACAAGGGAATACTCCAACTACAAAAGTAGTGTCACTTCTCACTAAGAGGAGCCCAAGGTTCCCTGGGGGCAACCCTGACACACCTCTCCCACACCTGTTAAACAAGCAGCAGCGGGCAGCTGGCTGGTCCAGGCCCTCTGGGACTCCCCAACTAGCACCTGAATCCAACTCACCCTTGGGTTTCCAGAGACAGTGGGGAATAGTTAAGGAACAAGAGGTGTGTGACAGGGCATGTGAAGGGTGGCAAGGCAGAAATAGATAATCAAGGGGCCTAAGCAGGCACGTTTCCCCTCCCCTTTGGGCAGGCTGGTGAAGCCTGAGCACCCCTTCTCACAATCATGTTTTAGTAATTAAAGGCAATGCTCAGTTCATTTCATTTACTGATCTGTGAAAATGAAGGTATCATTTTCCCCCCACTGAGGTCACAGGCCTCTAGAAATCTTGGGGGGTGGGGTGTTCCTGTGGACCCCAGGTTAAAAACTCTGCCACTAAGGGTAAAAGGACTTAAGTACAAAAGCCTTCACAGTCATCCGGGCATCTCCAGATGCTAACTAAACACCACCCATAATTATTCGGCCATTTTTCTTCACAGGAACTCAAAGCATGTCACATATTCTTTCTCATTAATTTTCACAGTATTGTTACGGAAGGAGGAAAAGCACTACCCCTAACATAGAAAAACAGGCTTTCTACCTACTGATTCCCTCAGTCTGGCAGAGGTTGCATGTTGGAGACTCAGAGAGACACAGTAACGGTCACCAGGTATCTGAATGTGGAAGGAGATTAGGTTTGTTCTGCTCCTCTCAAAAGGGCAGAGTGAGAACAAAGAGGAGACTGGCAAAGGGCAACTCTAGGTCTGGAACAAGAACCACCCTCCTAACAATTACATCCACAGTGTCTCCCTCCAGGGAATGAACGAAAAGATGAAGGATTTATTAAGTGCTTAAGATGTGTAAGTTCCCTGAGGCTGCCATAACCCTCTCTCCTATCCCTAGCACCAGGCTGAAGCCCTGATTGCATCTGTGAAGGCTCTGTGCCTTGCCCAGAACGGGCAGTCTGCTCAACTGTAAGGAAAAGCGGTCTGCTTCAGGAGGTGGTGGGCTCCCCCTTGCAGGGATGTCACAGAGGGCATTCTGCATCGGGCCCTTCCAACTCTGAGGAGGGACCACCTGAGGCTCAGTCACTAAATGCTCAAGGTTATACCCCAAGGACAATGAACACAAGACCCAGGCTGATGGGCTCCTGATTGGTCATTCCTTTCATTCTTGATTCACTTCACCAGCTGCAGTGGCTGGGCCTGGATAGACAGCTTAGCTTCCTTCCCTCTGCCCTATGGCTACAAGCTTAGGAGTATGAGGTCCTAAATTTGGAGCTGGGAGGCCCATGGAGCTCTCTCCCCCTCATTGGACAATGAGGAGCTGCCACTCGCCCAGCATCACCCAGGTAACAAAGAGCAGAGATGGGGCTGGAACTCGGGGCCCACCCTTTGGTCCCAAATCTAAGGCCCTCTCCACCACATCCTTATCGGCTGTGTCCAATGAAATGCCATAACACAGCACCAATCATTCCCCTCCTGGAGAAGTAGCTCAGAGACACCCAGGATCCTAACAAGGGCCAATTGTTTGTAATGGACTGACGAAGGCCTCGTGTCCCCAACTGAATTACACCCTAGGCTAGCCCTACAAAAGCAGAGCAAGAGGGCTGAGAAAGGAGTGAATGACAAAAATGGGAGTGTAAAAGACCAGATTAGAGGAAAAACTAGGGACAGACTGCTTGCTGCAGAGATGAGAAGGGACACAAAACTCCAAGAATAGGAATGAACGAGGGGGGTGAAAAATGTGAAGAGGAAGATGAGGCAGACAAGTGATTAAATGTTTTAGATGAAAAGAGAGCTGCGGAACAAGAGATTTTCCCCAGAGGTTAGGGCAGAAAGCCCAGCACAACAGATAAAAGATTCCAAAATAATGAGTCGCAGAGGGTCTCTCTCTGAGGAAAGACCCCCCACGGTGGTTAGTCTCAAACTAAGTCAACTACAAAGGGAGCCATTTTTAACCTTTAACCATGGGAAGAACAAAATGTGACCTAATGGATTCTTCATGTGTCTGCCGGCCTGGATTCCTCCGTGATCTCAGAGGCCCAGTAACCCCAGGAAGACCCTGCTACAAGTCAGCATTAAACACACCCAGCTGATCTCGGCTGTTCCTTCCCCTTGGGGAGGTCGAATTTGCTCACCTGCCTGCCAAAATGCCCTTGGAGGCCTGTGGACAGCAGTGGTCTGTACCATCAGACACAGAGGGGACACCCATGTGAAACATCACCTCAACTAGCACCACTCTGAGGGGAAGCCCAAGCAAGACAAGCAGTCCAACAGTGTACAATCACCCTGCTGGAGGCGACCAGGATTTCTGAGAAGCTGAGTACTGGCTCTCAGGTGCCTGAGAGCAGCTCTGTCGACTAGGAATTCATCAGTGGTGCAGACACTTAAGACCCCTTAATTTATCTGTTTTCAAGTTCCAATTTCCACCTAGTGACAGGTTTTCTTGAAATTAAATATACTTATGAAGACTCAAAGATACATTCACACAATAATAGCACAGAAAAAGGCACATGAAAAAGTCAGAGGCTGACAAGGTTGCTGCTAATAGGCATGGGGTGAATAGTATTAGTGGGGTTAATTTCTCCTTGGTCCATCTTGGATCATGGATTTAGAGCCTAAAAGAACCCTCTAGTCAAGTGCAACCGGCCCATTTTACAGATGAAGAAGCTGGGACCCACTTAAGTTCATTAATTTGCCAACTCTACCCATTGAGTGGGCTGGAGACAACAAAGACAAATCTGGCCAGAAGGACACAGCTTGGAAGCACTTCTTATCCCCATGCTGAGGATGGACCTTGGAAGGGCCAAGCGTGGGAGCCCAAGTGAACCACTCCCTAGGCCTTTCTCCCTGAGCATCTAGAATGCTGGGTGCTTTGCGTCTCTGTCCTCGGTGTATCATCCCCCCGGGGGGGGGGGAACGGGGGTCCTCGCCACCTCCATGGAAAGTGGAATCTACTGGCCAGGACCCCCCGGACCCGGCTCCGTAAAGCACGGCCCATTTTATAGACTACAGAGGCTGAAATTCGAGGTCACCCCCGGAGTCCCAGGCCACAGCTCGATCCTTGCACGTGTGCAACGGCCTGAACTTGAAGGTCCTGGGGCGTGACCCCCCCCCCCGCGTCCCCCTCTCCATAACCTCCTTGGATGCCAAGTCTCCTCCCAGCCCCGGGCCTCAGTTTCCCCGGGGAAAGGACGAGCCTCGAGGAGATCCTGGGGGAGGGGGCGGCAGGATCTGGGCGGGGGGCGGGGATGGTCAAATGCTGGGGCACCCGAGGCAGGGCAAAGGGGGCGGGGCGGCTCGGCCGGCCCAGCCCGATGGGCCCGGCCCCGCTAACCGCCGCCCCCCAACGGTCCAGAGCAGGGCCCCCGCCCCGCGAACAAAGGCCCCGCGGAGCTCACGCGTGGGGACGGCCGGGGGAGGGAGGGGGGGGTGCGCTGCGCGCTCCCGCGAGCTGCGGCCTCCCGGCCCGGGAGGGGGCCGCGCTGCGCGCTCCCGGCCCGCGCCCCCCGCCCGCGCCCACGCGCCCGCCCACGCGCGGCACTCACATCTCCGACACGCTTCTTCGCTGCCGAACAGAGTCATGCCAGCCCGCGGGGGGCCCGCCGGGTGCCAGCGAGGGGCGAGGCCGCCGCCGCCGCCGCTGCTGCTGCCGGCTGTGGCCGTGGCCGTGACCGTGGCCGTGGCCGTGGCCCGGGACGGCGGGGGTGCGGCTCTCGGCTCGCTGCTACGCCCTCGGCCCCGGCTCGCCGGCCCGAGCCCTGGCCCCTCGTCCGCCGCCGCCGCGTCCTCCCCACCGCCGCCGAAGCCCCCCCGGCGGGGCTGAGCGCGGGGCCACTGGAACGTACCATGTCCCCGGCGGGCGCGGGGGAGCGCGGTAGCGCGGGGCGGGGACACGAGGCGCCCCACCTCGGCCGCGCGCGGGGGGGGCCGCCCGCCGCGGGGCTTCGGGCCCGGGGACATGGGGCCGCCGCCGAAGAGCGCACAGGGAGGGCGGGGGCGGCGGGCGGCCTCCCTCCTCCCCCTCCTCCTCCCCCTCCTCGCCTCCCCTCCCCCGCGGCGGCGGCGGCCGAGGCTCGGCCCGAGGGGCGGGGCTGGCGGAGCTCGAGGGAAGGGGGCGGGGCCAGGCGCCAGCTCCCGGGGAAGGCGGGGCTGCTGCCCGCGAGAAGCGAGCGAGGAGCCGGCGGGAGGGGGCCCGAACTGTCCGGTGCCTCCCTCGTGCAGGCACCTGTGAGCACTCACCTGTGCGTGCGTGCGTGCTCAGCCGTGCCTCCTGAGAGACCCGCGCCTGCATGCATTTATGCCTACCTGCCTGCATGCATCACGGGCACAATCGTGCCTATTCATATGCTGCATGCGTGAGCACCGGCTCTGGGGCCACGCGTGCATATTCACACGCGTGCACGTCTGCTTCTCGACGCGACGCCCCCAGGCGCAGACTTGCTTATCCAGGAGCACACAAGCACGTCCACGTAATGAATCCACATGCATTTCTCCGGCTATTTCGTCCGGGTGGGAAGGAGAATATTGGTGTGATCATAATAAAAAATAATCATTCGAATAGCTGACATGTAAATCACCTTTAAGGTTCGCAGAGCACTTCACATACGTTATGTCAAAGCCCAAACCTCAGTGCCCACCTGTGAGGATGTCTACTGGAATAGACGAGAACCAGAAGGCCCGGCCGTGAGCCACTCTTGGGCCTGCTTCCCTTGGCAAAGATTTGGATGAGTCAGGACAGCAGGGAGGGCTCCTCCCCCTTCAGCTAGCTGGACTTTAGGGAGATGGGCAGACAGGCATTTCTCCCTCTCTCGGTCTCTTGTCAATTAGCATACTTCACACCTTTAAAAGACCAAGGCTCTAATGAAGGTTAATTCCTCTGAATGGCAAAATCAATCCCTCCGTTACAGAGTCTTGCCATGG
Source organism: Dromiciops gliroides (assembly GCF_019393635.1). Classification (NCBI taxonomy): domain Eukaryota; kingdom Metazoa; phylum Chordata; class Mammalia; order Microbiotheria; family Microbiotheriidae; genus Dromiciops; species Dromiciops gliroides. The sequence continues at coordinate 656,441,167 of NC_057862.1, read as the reverse complement.
GTGGAGGAGGGTTGTGGAAGGAATAGAGGACCAGTCAGGAGACCCGGACCCCTTTCCCAGGATGGCTACTAATTAACAGTGTCACTTTGGACAGTTCATCTAATCTCCCTAGGTCTCAGTTTCTGACCAATGAGGGGACTGACTTAAAAATGGTCTCTCAGTTCTGACCTCCCCATGGGCCACCCTTGGTTTTCTTGATTTTCAATCTGTTCCTCTGCTTCTCAAGGGATCAATTAATGGACAAGCATTTATTAAGCACCTACTGAGTGCTGGGCGCCAGGGATCGGCCTGTTGATGCACACATCAAACACCCTGTGATGCTGTGTTTCTGTTGCAGGTAGATGAGTGGTTTTCACCAAGGTGTGGGTGTGTCAATGTGACCTATAGCGTGCAGCCTTTCCTAGGTGTAAACGTGTGAACCCATGGCAATGCCTTTGCCTGGGTTTGGATGGGAAGCATCACAGGTTAAACTGATCCAGACGGGAAGAAGATTGAAGCCAAGGGTGGGGGTGGGGAGAATAAATTAAAAGTTACTGAAGCCTAGCAAAGAGGAACCAGTAACCTTCACATCATCCATCTTCATAAGTCATTTTCCAGATTAATGCCAATAACCATCCGTCATGCCTTGGCTCTCTGTGGGGGAGGTGGAGAAGAGAAAAGAAGAGAGATCAAAAGACGCAGGAGGAAGAAAATATATCCTCCATCTCCACCTTCAAAGAGTTTAAAGCATTTCACAGACCAGGCAACAGGGGCTGAGCCTACCAAACCTGGTCATCGAATGTAGTGGGTTTGTTAAGATTCTGGGAGAAAGGACCATTCGCCTCAGGAGCAAAGATGTTCCACTGTACTGGTGACACTGATGGCACCTTGAGAAGATGAGACAGAGGGTGGCTCCAGGGGAGATTTGATGGAGATTCTATTAGGACTTGGGATGAGTGAGAAGGAAAGGACCCAAAACTCCCCTTCCCTCTGCAAAAATGAATAATCAAATTTAGAAGGGAGAACAGATAAGCAGAACAATTTTAGAAATAATATGTAGAATTTATGTGCTTTTTTAAAAAAAAATCAAGCCATATGAAATGGAAATTCACAATTTTATATAGAATCTTCTTGTGTGTTCTGCTATGTCTATGGAAATGCTCTTTTTTGGCATCTAAGTTCAGATTAAAATGTTTTAAACAAGGAATGAGTGATCAAACATGAGCTAACAAGGACACACGTGTACAACTATGATTAACTGGATAAATAAATTAGGCAGCAGTGAGAATGAGGTTCCCCCCCCAAAAAAAATGTGCTTAAAGCTCTCTAGCTGGCTACATTTCTTCTAGTGTAAAGACCCTTAGACTAGGAGACAGAAAATCTGAATTATGGCCCAGATTTCAACAGTGGGAAGTCTGTGACCTTGGGGAAATGATTTAACCTTCCTGCGTCTGTTTTTGCATCTATAAGATGGAGATAATTACACCGTCCCTAATCTCTGTCACAGGATGGTTGTGTAAGGGTCAAAAGAGAAAGGGCTTTGAAATATTTGGAGCCAGGAAAAGTGGAAGCTGAAAGATGAAGATTTTAGTGACTGACATTAACTAGATTGAAGGGGAGGGCTAGATGAACTACACCTCCAAGGCCTCTTGGAGGTCTCAGGGTTTTGTGATTTATCATTTTACAGGTAAAAGGGACCTTGGAGGTCATCTGGTTCAACTTCCTCATTTTACAAATCAAGAAACTGAGGCCCAAAAAGGTATGGTGGCTTGCCCAAGGACACATAGGTAGCTATATTTATTTCTTTTCTATAGGCATGCTGCCCAAAACCTGGCACCATTCAAAGCACTCTGGGGCTCAACAGATGTTTGTTGACTGTTTCATTAACAGCCAGGCGTGTAAGTGATGGAGGGGGCAACTCCCAGGGCCCTTGCTAGGGTGCTAAGAACCTGGAGTGCCCTCTAGTGTCTGCTATAATCCTTGGGTCTACAGAATCAGAGATTGGTACCTTGAGCCATTAACTTACTCAGAGAACCCCAGAATATTAGACTCAGAATCAGACCCCATCCCACCCCAGCCGCCTGCAGGCCCTCCTACAGCTTAGCCCAAAGGGACAGATTTCTCTTGCCCTTCTTCAAAGATACCCCTTGTCGGGGCAGCTAGATGGCGAAGTGGATAGAGCACCAGCCCTGGAGTCAGGAATACCTGAGTTCAAATCCGGCCTCAGACACTTAACACTTACTAGCTGTGTGACCCTGGGCAAGTCACTTAACCCCAATTGCCTCACTAAAAATTAAAAAAAGAAAGAAAAAGAAAAAAAAGATACCCCTTGTCCCACAATCTCAGTTCCCTCATTTTCCAGCCATACTTTGGCAGCAGAGACAAGAGACAAAGCTGGCTGTAGAATAGGAGAGTCATAGGTAATTACAGCTGCAAGGGCTCTTCAAGCTCATCTAATCCAAAGCTTCTTAAACTGTGGGTCTCGACTCCATATGGGGTCACATAACAATGTGGGGGTTGCAAAAAATTTGGCAGTAAATTTTTCATTTGTATACCTATTTTATATACCTATATACCCAGGGTCACATAAAAATTTCTCAGATAAAAAGGGATGGAAGAGTGGGAAAAGTTTAAGAAGTCCTCATCTAATCTAACCTTCATTCCATATAACCAATCAGTTGTCAGCTAGGTCTCAGAATAAGTAAGAGTGCTGGATGTGGAGTTAGGAAGACCCGAGTTCAAATTCTGCATCAGATACTAGCTGTGTGATATTGAGCAAGGCACCTAACCTTGGGGGTGCCTCAGTTTCCTCCACTGTAATAATAGCCCCTAGCTCCCAAGTCAGTTCTGAGAATCAGATGAGAGCACTATATAAAGGCTAGATCTTCTTCTTCCTTTCTCCTTTTCTTCCTCCTTTTTATTTATTCATTTGTTCATTTGTTTGTTCACTCATTTATTTATCTGAACATTTATTTATTTATTTAGCTATCTATTTATTTGTTTGTTTTTTAAGTCTTGTGGGTTCTACCTCCGTGGCATGTCTCAAATCCATCCCTCCACAAAGCTGCCAAAGTAATTTTCCTGAAGTGTTGACTGTGTTATTGCCCTGCTTAATAAACCCCAGTGGCTCCCTGCTGCTTCTCAAAATCAAATGCAAAACGCCTTTATTTAGCATTTAGAGACCTCTATGACTTGGCTCTAACCTACCTTCCAGTCTTAGTAATCTGCTTTTGGACTCCAGACAGACTGTCTTCCTGCTGTTCTTTGTTTGGCTTTTAAAGCCCTTCATGTAACCTGCATGTAACCTTACCTTTTATGCCTTACACTTTAGTCCCCCTCCATGATCCAATGACATTGTTCTTCAAATAAGCTACTCCACCTCCCAGCTGCCGGCATTATCTCAGGCTGTCCCCCCCCCCCCCCCCCCCAATCTCCTAAAATCCCACCTCCTTCAAGAAGCCTCCTCCTCGGGGCAGCTAGGTGGCGCAGTGGATAAAGCACTGACCTTGGATTCAGGAGGGCCTGAGTTCAAATCCAGCCTCAGACACTTGACATTAGCTGTGTGACCCTGGGCAAGTCACTTAAAAAAAAAAAAGCCTCTCCCTCAATGCTAGAACCTTCCCTCTTGGGTGATCTCCAACTTATCCTCCATAGATCTTGCTTGTACATAGTTATCAGTCAGTTGCATGTTGTCTCCCCCATTAGATTGTGGGCTGCTGTTTTTACCTTTCTTTGTATCCCCAGCATCTAGGGATATAGTAGGCACTTAATACTTGTTGCTCTTCCTCACACACACAGGCAGTCCCCCATGCCTGTAATACCTCCCCTACCCTTCCACCTCTTAGGGTCCCAAGCCTCCCTCAACACTTAGTTCATGCCACCAGATCAATGAAGCCTGGCCTGATCTGAGCATGCTGGTGCCTCCCCTTCCCCAATTGCCTTGCATTTATTTTGTGAGTATGATTACAAATCGTCTCTGCCAACAGAATATAGACTCTCTGACGACACTTGACACCTTTTTTTTTTTTCATTTTTGTCTTTGCATTCCCAGCTCCTAGTGTTGTTCCTGGTGCATAGTAATTGTTAGCTTTTTTTTTTTTTTTTGGCAGGGCAATGAGGGTTAAGTGACTTGCCCATGGCCACACAGCTAGTAAGTGTCAAGTGTCTGAGGCAGGCTTTGAACTCAGGGCCTCCTGAATCCAGGGCCGGTGTTTTATCCACTGTGCCACCTAGCTGTCCCTGAGACTGTTAATAGACTTCAGGGTTATTGACAAACCTGGATGGCAAAAATGCATCTCAATATGATTGGTTTCCTTTATTCTCCTGTGTATTTTATTTTATGAATTTAAAAGCATTATTGAGAGGAGTCAAAAGGCTTCATCACAGTCTACCAAAGGGGACCACAACACACACACACACACACACACACACACACACACACTGCTGCTCACAGCTAAGAGAAACTTTTCTGATACTGCTGCTGTTGCTCTTGCCAACTGAGCTGAGACTTTCCCCCACTTCCCACCCTGCCCTGTTCCTACATTTTTCTCTTAACCCCTAGGGACTCCTTCAGTTGAGTGGGCACAGACGTGGGCATGGAAGAGAAGAAAGCAGCCCCATTCCAAAACCTAGGGGAGACATTGGTCAAGTCTAAATAATTCTGTTCTCCAGGCCAGGAGACAAGGGAGGGTCAAGAGTGAAGAAAACACCACCATGTTTAGGCATAAATTAGTTTATTCCTTCACAAGATACATTCTAAGTGCCCAGAGCTGCTGCTTTGCTACGTTTCTTGCCCAGTCCCATCACTAGCCAGGTCGTGGGACTCAGACTCACTACCATACACACACACAAGAGGGGCTTGGGGTGTGGTTTCTCTACCCATGCTTCCTGCCAGGGGCAGGCATTGAATGATCTAATGAGCAATGCTTATGATGTGAGGCAGATCCTTCCAGGATGGCCAAAGCTGGGGCTGGCACACATCTCTTGGCTCTCACTGTATACCAGTAAAAGCAAAAGGAAAGATACCAAAGCAAAAAGCATTAAGAGAAAAAGGTGGCCCAGAAACCCCCCTTACCCTGTATCCAAGAGGGCACAAGGAAGGTGAGGTGGTTAGTGACTAGGGGCCTCTGGTGGTTACTTCCGCCTGCCAAGTCTCTATTGGCTTCACTTAACACTCACGTGCCCTAGCACACTCCCTTTCCCTTCTGCCTCATTCATTGGGCTCCATCACTCTTTCATGGGAATACAGAGATGCCAGATGAGCACAGAAGATGTCGGGTGGGGGTATCCTAGAGCCGGAAGCATCTTCTGAGCTGCCTAAATCATCTTCTTCCAGATGGGTGTCACAGGTTTGGGTCAGGGGGAAGGAGGAATTGGCTGGAAGCTGGCAGAGATGACAGGTAGTACCACCTCAGGGCTCCAGGTCCCACTGGGAAATGTGCTCCTGGGCTGTGAAGGACCCCAAAGTCAAGTGTCAAAGACCCACTTGGACCTCACTTGGACAGCCCATTTCAAACAGACCAGGCTGAAAGGTAGGGCACATTTATTGAGGTCCACAGTGGGAAAGATATGTCCTTCAGGCAACCTAGGAAAGATGAATTGGAGACACACACACCCCCCCCCCCCCCCCCCGCAAGGATGCTGGCTGTGTTCTGCCCAAGAGATCCAATGTTGCCTCCAAACTGCTACTCAGGCTTTGTGCTCTCATAATAGAATCAGCTCAGACCGTCAGCCCAGGGCATAGAGAGCATCATCTCTATGCCTGAACTGACCCAGGGATCCTCCCACCTCCCCATACTCTTGGATAACCCTGCTAGAGCTAGAAAACAAAGAAGAACCAAGGAGGGGACTAGGTGTCTACCCGAGAAGAGCCTTCATGGTGAGAATAAGGGGCAAAGGAAGACAGCCAGTGGAGGAAGTAGAGGGACAGAATGATGGGGGAGGGAGCTAAGCCGGGAGTTCTTTGCTTGGCTTCCCTGTTCCCATGGAAACAAGGCTGGGAAAAGGAAGGGCTAGAACTGTGAGATCTGGGGGAAAGAGAGGCCACTCACCAAACTGGCAGATGTAACGGTTTCGGGTTTTGCAGCGCTGGTCATTCCAATTGAAAGCAGCTGATGCCTGCAGCTCCACACAGTTACCAAACCTGTAGAGTCCCAGACAGAGAGAATCGACAACTGTCCCATGGGGAGTGATCAGGGTGGAGGCTTGGGGGATGAGGTGCCATGCAGGTAGGCAGCCCCAACTCTCAATTTACAAATCTACTGCAGACTAAATAGTCTGCAATGCAGAAGATGCTGTCCCTACCAAGACCCATAGGGCTACCTGGAGCAGGAGCAGGGAGTGAAGAACCCTGCTAATTACTGAAAATCCCTGCCCCCAAACCCAGCAAGTAGTTTCTTCTTCCTGTTTTCTAGCCTCTCACCCCCACCACCCCAGGGCTGGGAACATTCAAAGTTGTTTTCAGAGGATCCAAGGAGGACTCTGGGGAAATTCTCACCCATTTTGTAAAAAAAAAAAATTACAAAAAACCCTTTAAGACAACAGAGCATTCCTATTCTGCCATCACTTCCCCCAGTGTTTAGCCATGCTGGTGATGTTTGTGGAGAGAGAGGGAACAGAATAAGAGAAAGGGTTAGAGGAATCAAATGAGATAGCCTATGTAAAGGGGTTTACATACCTCCAAGTAGAAATGCTAGCTAGCTAGCCAGCTATTAAAACCAAGGGCCGTGATAAAAAAAAAAAATGTATGGTCTGGAGGAGACATTTGTTAAGGTATTACCATGTGCCGGGCACTATGCCAAGCAATGGGGATTCAAAGAAAGGCAAAAACGCAGTCTCTGCCCTCAAGGAGTTTATATTTTAATGGGGAAGAGGAGCGTGGTAAAATAATCTCAGAGAGAAAGCCCAGTCAGGGATGAGGATCTTGAGATCCTTAGAGATGAGTTCTGCCTCCTTCCTCCCCCCAACACTCAGACCCCCAGATGATAGATGGTCCATAGCATGGGTCTATGCACAGAACAGGCACTTTGTAAATATCCACCCATGAACCAGCTCTAGGTTCTGACCACAGGAATACTACATCTCCAGTGCTTTATCCACTGCACCACTCAGCTGCCCCCCACATTAGTTTTTTTGGGGGGGTATTGTTTGTTTGTTTGGGGGTTTTTTGCAGAGCAATGAAGGTTAAGTGACTTGCCCAGGGTCACACACCTAGTAAGTGTCAAGTGTCTGAGTCTGGATTTGAACTCAGGTTCTCCTGAATCTAGAGCCAGTGCTTTTATCCACTGTGCCACCTAGCTGCACCCCACACACACATTAGTTTTTAATTCATTTGCTGCAGAATGTCTGGACTTGAGAAAGTGATGGAGAAAATGTTAATGATGCATAATTAAACTGAAAAGGTTATATATTCTATATCACAAAAATGTGTCTGGTATATATATAAAGTAATCACACACTAATGTGATATATATATATACATATATATATATATATATCCATGACATACTTTTAATAGACAACATATGAAACTTTAAAATGTATATATTATATCATATATAACTATATATAAAATCATATAATATAGACACATAGCCACAAGACACTTTTAAGTTTAGATCTGCACTATTAATATTTTCTCCATCACTTTCTTAAGTCCAAACAATCAACCAAAACAATTAATTAAAGATTGATTATATGGATAGTGTGATACACCACACACACACACAACACACACACTCACACTCACTCTCTCTCACTCTCTCTCTCTCTCACTCTCTCTCTCTCTCTCTCCTCTCTTCCCCCCTTGAAAGCTTGTTGTTAAACATTTACGCAGCATACTCCCTGCTCTCCCCCTGGTTGTCTGGCTGTCCAAAGGCAAAACTGGTAAAGGAGTAGCGATCTCCTGTGGCCCAACGGAAAGAGTCCTTGGAGGTCTTATAGGTCAGTCCTATGTAAAGACAGCACCATCAGGTCCGTTTTCACCATCTACCACTCTTGGGATCTCTATTTTTGCCTCTACCCTCAACCCTAAATCAATACTGAAGGGAGGGATTAGGAAGGCCTGCCCTACCATCTTGAGTCTAGGGGCCCCATGTCGCCTTTTCTTTCTTTTCTTTGCATGTCTTCCTTGAAGGCTCTTGCCCACTGAGGAACCTCTCCCACTCACACCCATTGACTCCCCCCTCCCACCCCCATCCATTCCACCTTCCTTGATCTTGTCTGGAAGACATTTCTTCTTCTTCCCTTAGCCCTTCCCAGTGAAAAGTCACTAACACAACAGCTGGCCAGATTCCTGATCTCCTTCCCCTCATCTCTTGCTTTCAATCCCCACTATCTCCACATGGGGTTCTGGGATCCACCCACTCTTATTCCAAGATCCTAAGTGTAACTATGGAATCTTCCCTGAGGTTCTAGAAGTGGGCAGGGGTGGTTCTGGGGAGTCTCCAGGGCCCTATTCCTACCCCTCACTTCCAGCCACCGTGCTCACCAATCCAGAAGTTTCTGGTCTCAAAGTCAGAATCGGTCACCTCGTTGCGTGGTTCCAAGCGTCCCAGGTAAAAGGCGAGGATGTCCTGGACTTTTTGATTCTCAATCTGAGCCAGCATTCCACCCTTCTCCTAAAAGTCACTAGCCCTGTCACTGGTACCATCTTACCCCAGGGAACCCAAGGCATTCTGGGGCTTTTTTCCTCAGAAAGACCCTGAGACCCCATTATCTACGCCTCAAAAAGATCAAGAAAATATCAGTGAATTTTCCCAACTATGAGGTGCAGTGGATGGAGTACTGGACTTGGAGTCAGGAAGATCTGAATTCAGATCTCGTCTCAGACACTTGCTAGACAAATCAGTTAACTTCTGTCTGCCCCAGCTTCCTCATCTATAAAACGAAGAGAATAAGAGCACCTATCTCCCATGATTGTTGGGAGGATCAAATGAAATAATATTTGTAGAGAAATTTGCAAAACTTAAAGCTCCACACGAAGGCTGGATGTTGTTGCTGTTGTTATTGTTAAGAGGTTACCCACCCCCTCCCAGAGCAAAGCTTCAGAAAGGCCTCTGGGACCAGGCAACCAGTAGGGACCAACTCCAGTGCCTAGTCTCCATTTGGCCCTCATGGGGACACCATGCAGCATCACCAATGGGGGCTCCATCCAGGTTGTCCTGCATCCAGGTTGCTTGACTGATCACTGTTTGGATGGGATGGGAGTCAACAATTCTATTCCTTCCAGTGAGATGAAGCGCCACCAGGACTTACCTTGTCTCCTGCCATTGCCTTCTAAGGTCCTCCTGGCTTTACCATGTGCCCTATCTCCAGTCCCTGTAGTCCCCCAGAACTGTAGTCTGGCCTGCTTAGGTTCATTAAGGACCTCTCCATCCTCCCCACTGTCACATCCTTAGGATTCCAGGCCTTCCATTTGCCCTGAAGCTGCATTTTCCTTTTATGTTGTCTCTCCCAATTAGAGTATGAGGAGAGGTCTTTCTCCTGTCACCCAGGGGTCTCCTAACCAAGGTGCAGGTACCAGGAGAATACTTCTCCCTCCCTCTCTTCCTTTAAATTGCCTATTTGTCAACCTATCAATTACAACTCCCAATCTACTCCACATAATAGTGCAATCCAAGCACCATAGACAATAGGAAGCACAGACATTTCCAGGAAAAAGATCAGCTTCTCTAGGGCAAGGGCTGATTTGTCTTTGTATCCCTAGCACTTGGTACAGTGCATTGTCATTAATTAATATTGGTTGAATTAAACTGAATAGACAGTTTGTCTCTTCTGCAGTTTCCCTGTCCCCCACCCACCCACCCACCCAAATCTCCTAAAAGCCGACTGACAACTGACTAAACCAAAGCAGCTTCCTCAATGTCTGCTTTCTGGGACTGGTAATCACGAGAATAAGGGGAGGAAGCAGGGAGGAATAAGCCTTTCTATAATACCTACTATGTGCCAGGCACTGTGCATAACTTTACATGTTATCTCATTCGATCCTCAAAACAATAACCCTTCGGGGGGGCAGCTAGGTGGCGCAGTGGATAAAGCACCGGCCCTGGATTCAGGAGTACCTGAGTTCAAATCCGGCCTCAGACACTTGACACTTACTAGCTGTGTGACCCTGGGCAAGTCACTTAACCCCCATTGCCCGCAAAAAACAAAACAAAAACAAAACAAAAAAACAACCCTTCAAGGTAAGTGCTAATATGCCCATTTTACAGTTGAAGAAACTGAGGCAAAGAGAGGTTAAATGACCTGCCCAGGGTCACAAAGGTAGTAATTGACAGAACCAGGACTCAACCTATGTCCTTTGACTCCAAATCCTGCCTTGTCTCCCCTGTATCATACTGGCTCCCATGAGCTGCACCCTAGCCTGAGAAAATAGGCCAACTCCATTCTAAATGGACAATAGCACTCAAATAAGGTCTAGCATTGGAGGAGAAGACCCATCACACCAAAGGGATTGTTACCCATACTCTCTGGGGCTTAGTTCCATGCCATCAGCCACTTTAGAGGCTTTAGCTTCTCCCAGAGGATTCAGATTTCATATTTTGCCAGGGGCTGCAAGACCTCCCTCCCTTTCACTCAGGTCCCAGAAAAGCAGAGGACCCCACCCCCAGCCCAGAGGGCCCATAGGAACAAGAGCTTCACCTGACATTTACTCTTGGCTCCATAGTAGGTATCTGCCTCAGGGGAGATCATGAAGCAGCTGCCATCTATCCAAAGGTCACAGGCATGGAAGGGGAACTGGACCTTGACTGAGAAAGAAGAGTGCCCTTGAGTGCCCCATATGTCTTTTTGGGGGCAGTGGGGCTATGAGGGTTAAGTGACTTGCCCAGGGTCACACAGCTAGTAAGTGTCAAGTGTCTGAGGCCGGATTTGAACTCAGGTCCTCCTGAATCCAGGGACAGTGCTTTATCCACTGCATCATCTAACTGCCCTGCCCACATGTCTTGACCTGAGGTCAGGACAGGAGCACCTGGCTGTGTCAGTCAACTGACAAGCATTTAGTAAGCACTGTGTCAGGCTCCCTAGGCCAGCACTGTGCCAGACTCTGGGGCTATAGAGACAAAAATGGAACTGTCCTTGCCCGTAAGGAGTTTCCAGTCAATCATGGGAGACAACGTGTCCACATATCAGTACTAAATACTAAATAATCATGAGGTTGTTTGGGAGGGAGGAGCACTAGCAGTTAGGAGAAATCAGGGAAAGCTTCATGTAGAAAGTGGTAGTTGAAGTGAGTCTTAAAGGCAGAGGATTCTCTGAAGTAAAAGTGAAGAGGGGTACATTCCAGGCATGGTGGAAAGGCAAAGAAGTGGAAGGTCAAGTGCTATGTATGAGAAACAGCCCAAGAAGAGTTAGTCTGAACCATTGAATGTGAGAAGGGGAAAAGCATTAGTGAAGCTGGAAAGGGAACCTTTCCTGCATACTCAGGAAACCATATACACAGAGAGGTCTTGGCAAGTTTCAGCAGGCAAGTCCTGCCTTCCCTGAGTCCTGAGGGAGAATCCAGAGCCCCAGGTTTGGTCTGACTTTAGAGAACGACTTGGAAAGCCATACTCACTTGCACACTCAGCTCCACCATAGCCAACATCACAGAGACAGGAGCACTCCTCTTCCCGGAACCGGCCATGTTGACAGCGGACACTGCACCTGACTGGAAAGTACCCAGAGCCTGGGCAAGCTGGCCCTGACCCAGGCCAGTCCGCCACTCCCATCCCTGATCCCTGCCTCCAACACCCTAGCATTCAAGGAATATATTTTTGCTTGTGTGGGTATTGCTCCCTACCTTATTCTCCCTGAAAGAGTCCACCTCATTACTTCCCAGAGCCAAAACTAGCCCAAGGTGGAAAATTGAAAGGAAGCAAAAATTCAACACCTGTACTCCTCCTCAGGCAGACTAAAAGGAACCCAGGAGAAGGGGATCCTGCAAACCCAGGACAAGGCTAGTGGAGGGTACAGAAGACCGTATCCAACTCTGGGGTGAGTATGGATCCCAAGTCTATCATCTGTCCTGTAGGTTGTGTGGGAGGAAAGCCTCTTTGGTGAGAAGAAAGCATGGGATCCTTTAACCTTGAGGGGTGTCTTCCAACTCTGAGTCACCTGAATAATTAATTCTTCCCTCCAACTCAACTGAATTCATCTTAATTACTTCTCAAATTATTTTCACATCATGAATGGCAAAGTGAATTCAAGGGCTCATTCCCTGCTGCTTGTCCCCAATTGGTAGTCCTTGCCCAGGGCAGTAGCTGTCCCAGGTGCTGAAATCACTAGTTACAGCTCAGTGCTCCTCACTCCCATCCAGTTACCTTCCTCACCTCCTACTCAGTTCTCAACCCCTTCTAGTCTGGCTGCCTGCTCCACCTCTGGACTGAAACTTATCTCTGCAAAGTGACCAGTGGTCTCTTAATCGATGAATCCAATGGCATTTTCTCAGCTGTCATCCTTCTTTACCTCTGTCTGCATTTGAAGATGTATAACAGCCATTTCCTCCTGAACACCCTCTCCTCCCTTTTGCTTCCATGACATTTCTCTCTCTTGGTCCTCTTCCTACCTGTCTGACCACTCCTTCTTGGTCTTTTCTGGATCATTATCTATATCCCACCTTCTAATCATACTTTGTCCTAGACCCTCCCATCTTTATGATAATCATATTAGCTCTCAAATTAAGGTTAGCAAAATCCTTTACAAATATTTCATTTGATCCTCACAACAACCCTGAGAGGTATTATTATCCTTATTTTACACATGATGAAATTGAGGCAGGCAGATGTTAAGTAACTTGCCCAGGGTCACACCATTAGTATCTGAAGCAAGATTTGAACTCCTAACTTAAGATCCAGTGCCCATACAATTATTAAATTATCACATCCATACAAATGACTCCCAAATCTATATACCAAGCCTTAATCTCTTCTCTTTTTTGAATGGTAATCCTAGTGCCTTCTTTCTGTTGTTTCCTATTTATCCTATATATAGCCTATATATCCTATATATCCTGTATATATTTTTTCATGTTGTCTCCCCCATTAGATTGTAAGCTCCTTGGGGGCAAGGAATGTCTTTTGCCTTTTTGTATCCCCAGTGCTTAACACAGTGCCTGGTATTTTTCAGTCATGTCCAACTCTCCATTACCCTTTTTGGGGGGTTTTCTTAGCAAAGATACTGGAGTGGTTTGCCATTTCCTTCTCCAGCTCATTTTACAGATGAAGAGACTGAGGCCAACAAGGTTAAGTGACTTCTCTGAGGTCAGATTTGAACTCAAAAAGATGACTCTTCCTGACCCTGGGCATGGCACCCTATCTATTGCACCACCTAGCTACCTTCCTGGCACATAGTAAGCACTTAATAAATGTTTATTGATTGACTGATTGAATGCCAGCTCTGCCCAGCTAAATACCTGGTAGACATTTCCATCTCAACACATCCTTGACATCTTCAACTCAATATGCCCCAAACACAACTCATTATCTTTAACCCCAAATCTGTTCTGTCTCCAAGCTTGCTTCTTTCTTTCTTTCTTTCTTTCTTTCTTTCTTTCTTTCTTTCTTTCTTTCTTTCTTTCTTTCTTTCTTTTTGGTGAGGCCATTGGGATTAAGTGACTTGCCCATGGTCACACAGCTAATAAGTGTTAAGTGTCTGAGGTCGGATTTGAACCCAGGTCCTCCTGACTCCAGGGCCGGTACTCTATCCACTGAGTCACCTAGCTGCCCCTTATCCAATCATTTATCAAGTTTTATTAATCCTACTTCCACAAAATCTTCCCAGTCCATTCCCTTTTTTTGGCTCTTGCCTAAACTATAGCAAAAGTCTTTTAATTAGACTTCCTGCTTCCAGTCTCTTTTGTCCACATAGCTGTCAAAATAACCCTAAAGGACAAGATCCGATCATGTGACTTCCCTTTTCAAGAATTTCAGCAGCTCCCTATTATCTTTAGGATAAAATATAAATTCTTAGCTTGGCACTTAAGTCTTTCACAATCAGGCACTGGTCTATTTTTCCAGACTCACTTCACATTATTCTTTTTCATGCATTCTATGATCTAGCCAAACCAACCAATGCATTTTCCATAAACTCTGCATTCCATCTCCCAACTCCATGGTTTTGGTCAAGTTGTTCCCTATAATATGCCTATAATACTCTTCTTCCCAGAACAAGTGAGGCTTTGCCCCAAGCATCTATATCTGGAAGAGTACACTTTGGCCCCTGTGTTCTCTCCCTGGGAAGGTCTGCCTCTTCTTCACAGTGACCACTGTCCTTATGCCTCGGTGGGATGCTTCATCAACCCCCACACAGCACAGTGGCCACCCCCAGGGTCCTACCCCTGGGCTCACCTCACTCTCCAGGCTCCTGCAAGATGGAACCTCCCTATCTCCTGGTATGCCCCATAGTAGACTTTCCTTTTTGTGGCTATGCCATCTCAAAAACATATCATCAACAAGAAACCCTCTGTTTTTGTCCCAAGTGAAAAAAAAATCTAATTACAACTCTATTTCCTTAGATAGACTTGGATAATCTTGGTCTCTAAGAATCCTTAGTTTCCTTTGAGGCTACTCTCAGGGTGCCTCCTCTGCGAAGCCTATCTTCATCATCTTAGTTGTTGTCACGCTCTCGCTGGAGCGCGCTCTCTCGCTCTCTCTCTCTCCCTCCCTCCCTCCCTCCCTCTTTGTCTGTCTCTCCCTCCTTTCACCCTTCCATCCTGCTCTTTCTGTCTCTGTCCCTCTTCTTCCTCTCTCTCTCTTCTTTCTCTCTTCTCTACACCTCTCTCTGTTCCTCTCTGTATATGTTTCTGTCTCCTTCCCCCCTTTTCTCTGTCCATCTTTCCCTCCCTCCTCTCTCTGTCCCTGTCCCTTTTTCTATCTGCCTCTGTCTTTCCTTTCCCTTTTCTCCTTCTGTCTCTGTCTTTCCCTGTGTCTCTATCTCTCCCCTTTTCTCACTTTCTCTCTCTGATTCTGTCTTTCTGTGTGTCTCTGTCTTTCTCTGTCTCTCTCTATCTCTGTCTCTGCCTTTTTCTCCGCCATTTGTGTGCATGCTGCCTCTGTCTGGCCAATTGTTTGGAAGCTCCTTCAGGGCAGGAACTGTTTTTCATTTTGTCTTTGCATCCCATCTCTAGCAATTTTAAATTGCTGAGTGGAACAGGGAGCCATGCCACCCAGTAGCTCTGCCCATGGATGTACCATGTGCACTGAGTTCTCAGCTCTCTGTGGCCCACCCCCACCTCTGTTCATTCCAAACTGTATAGTCCCCACAGACATCAAGGAACCTCCTCACCTTGGCAGTACCTGCCGGTGTAACCTGGGGGGCAGTCACAGTGACAGGTGCTGATGTTGAGATGTCCATTGTTCCGACAACTCATCCGACATGGGTTTCTGGGCACCTCTGATGAGAGAGAGAACAGGAGATGAATGGGTAAGGGTTAGGGGCAGCACACAACCCCACTAGTCCAGGCCAATTCCAGGGATGCCAGGATCCTCAGGATGGCATTTCTGGGGCCTGATGGCATCTTAGGTGCTATCACCAGGGGAAGGACTTGCATAGAAATCATTAGCTACTCATCAGAATGTGCATCTCCCCGACACATCACTTCCATCCAGAAGATTTAGCTTCCTCTGAGTCATCAGAAAAACATACCTGAAATGCTAGTTTAGGAGGACACAAAGAAGGAAGAAGAAGAGGGCAAAAAGAGACCCAGGGACAGCCTCAGACACTTGACACTTTCTAGCTGTGTGACCCTGGGCAAGTCACTTGACCCTCATTGCCCCACAAAATAAAAACAAACAAACAAAAAAGAGACCCAGGGAAACACTCACCACAGAGCCCACCACCATGATCCCAGGCTTTGAAACAGCCTGACACACCAGCAGTACAGAGTGAGCACCAGGCCCCCTTTTTGTAAGGGACAATAGTCTTCCCATTCATCTCCCAGTTGCCTCTGCACGAGAGATAACACAAAAGTGGAGGGGTGTTGAACAAGTGCTGCATTTGAAGCCACATAACCTCTGACTCTTCTACCATGAACTGTGTACCATGTATAACCATGGTCAAGTCATTAACTATGTCTGGAGCCCAATGAGAAGCTTGGACTAGAATCAAGGATTCTTAATCTGGGGTCCTGTGGATAGATTTCAGGAGTCCATGAATTTGTTTTTATAATATTATGAATGAATGTTGGAAACTATCTTTACATGTAATTGGGAAGAATAAAATACTGTTGAGTGAAAAAATATTACAATAAGTATATTTCAACATAATTGGCTCCCTTTGTAATCCTTTGTGTTTTATTTTCTGCATTTAAAAACAGGATTCTGAGAAGGGTCCATGGGCTTCACCAGACTGATGCCCAATCAGGACATGACAATTGACGCATTGGTCCCTAAAGACCCTTCCAGGTCTAGACCCATGATGCTCTGAAGGATCTGGTGACTTGGATGGGAGGGTGGGGGACAAGTAGGGAACGTTCATTATGGGCTGACTCCTCCCCCACACACAACTGGAAAATTGATGTCCAGAAGGATGGATGTGGGATGGACCACATCCCCCAGGCCCACACATGGGGGGACCTTACCCAGGAGAATAGGCACAAGCAAATGCTTCCATCTCCAGGAGGCCCACTGTGCACAGGTGCTTCCCACAGCCCAGCTGGCTTGAAGTGGCCCACACAAGCTGCAGGAGAAAGAGAGGGTCTACAGGCCTAGAGTCACTGGACATAGTCCACCCCCACCCCCATCTTCTGCCCCTTCTGGGTATGGCCCAATCCATACCCCCCAGAGGAGAAGGTGTGATGAGGGTCTTTCAAGATGGGAACCATGTAGAGGGAACCATAAAGGAGAACATGTCTCAATTTGCATATCCCCACATTCCCCATCACACAGATTTGGGGAGAGCTCATCTGATGAGTTGAAATTTGAAAAGAGAGACAGCAATGGGCAGAGAAGGTGGTGTGGGGTGTCCCAAGCAGGCAAGCAGGCCAGGAGGACCAGTGTGCTTTGCATAGCATGAATTTAGCTAACTTTTTTTTTTTAGTGAGGCCATTGGGGTTAAGTGACTTGCCCAGGGTCACACAGCTAGTAAGTGTTAAGTGTCTGAGGCTGGATTTGAACTCAGGTCCTCCTGAATCCAGGACCAGTGTTCTTTCTACTGCTCCACCTAGCTGCCCCGATATAGCATGACTTTAGAGGTAGAAGGGACATCGGTGATGTTCTAGCCCAGCTCTTTCATTTTATAGATGAGGAAACTGAGGCCCATAGAGTTAAAGTGATTTACCTAAGGTCCTGCAAGTAAGAAATGCAATGGATAGATCCTGAAGTCAAGAGGACCTGAGTTCAAATCCGGCCTCAGACACTAGCTGTGTGACCCTGGGCAAGTCACTTAACCCTAATTGTCTCCCCAAAAATAGTAGAGTCAGGAGAATAGATGCTTCCTAAATGTTAATTGAACTAAATTAAGTCATATTCTTAATTTAACCTTAAATAATATTATTATAGATTACACAGACATGCAAAAAGATATGTTATTTCTTATAAATTAATATTCCTTATACATAATAATAGCTAGTATTTATGTAGCACTTTAAAGTTTGCAAAGCACTTTACCTATGTTATGTCATTTGACTCACAATGCTGAGAAATAGGTGCTAATATTATTCCCATTTTACAAAAGAGGAAACTGAGGCCCAGAGAGATTTGCTCAGGGTCTTCCTGAATCCAAGTCTACACTCTGTACACTTACCTATCATCTTCATCATCATGACCACCACCACCAACATCTTCATCATTATCATTTGTCTGGACTTATGATTTTTTAGTGTAGGGAACTCCAGATAAGAAAACTCTACCAGTGTGAATCAGCAGCTATTCCAAGACTATAGTCTGCATAATTGATATAGGACTATGAAAAGTTTACTTGCCCCAAGGTCAATTACCCAGAATATGTCTGAAATCAGACTTGAACTCAGGTCTTCCAAACTCTAAGGGAGGTTTCTCTAGCCACTATGCCATCTCCCTCTTACTATCATATAAAAACATAAAAAAATATGTTGCTCAGTCATGTCTGATTCTTTGTGACACCATTTGGGGTTTTCTTGGTAGACACTGAAATGGTTTGCCATTTCCTTCTCCAGTTCATTTTACAGATGAGAAAACTGAGGCAAACAGGATTAAGCGACTTGCTCAGGGTCCCACAGCTAGTGTCAGAGGCCAGATTTGAACTCAGGTCTTCTGACTCCTCATTTAACACTGAACCACCTAGCTGTCCCACCTCTTACTATTAAAATTGATCATTAATATATTAAAGAGCCCTTCCACTAATTGGAGGCTACAAGATGGAAAGCGGAAAGACTGAATTCAGAAGACCTGGGTTCAAATTTTACTAGTGTGACAACTTTGGGTTAGCCACGTCATTGTCTGAGCCTCGGTTTCCTCTTCTGTAAAATAAGGGACCTGGACTAGATGACCTTGGAAGTCTTTTCCAGCTCTGGATCTTTACCATATGACCTTGAGTTGGTGTTTGGATTGAATCCCTAGGAAAACAGGACCTTGGGTCCCAAGTGGGCACTTACCTGAGTGTAGTGAGAACAGGTCAAGTTACTGGCACACTGAGCAGCCGAGTAGGTATACCATTGCCCCTCTCGAAACCACGAGGTGATTACATCGGTGAAGGAGGCAGCCCCAGCAGGCAGGAGCTGCATGTTCCAGCCCACCTGCAGGGCCAGGGCCGGGGCAGGGAGTATGCCCTGGGCTGAACACTGGGCTGCCTGTTCCTGGGCCAGCCTGGCCAGCTGATCACTCCAGTCCTGGAGGAGAGGCAGAGGCAGAGGACTCAGACAGCAGGTCCCTCTCAGTGAGGGAGCGCAAGGAGGGGGGCACATGGGTGCAGCACCCAGGCTCTCCCTGTCAACCTATTCAGGCTGCACAGAGCTCAGGGTGCCAGCAGGATTATTGTTCTACTAGAAAAGATCACAAAGTCACATCTGTTACATTCCCCATAGACCACATATTTTGGATCCAGTTCCAGAACTGAGTTACCATATATCACAAAACCGCTGAACCTTTTAAACTACCTTTAATTAATTCAATGGAATTAATTAAAATAATTCAATTTAATTAATTCAGCCTTTGCTTTGTAAGCATCTACTAGTGCTGGAGATAGACTTTTTTTCTCCTCTCCCAGGCATATGGTCCCACTTGCACATAAAATGATAATAGTTATTCCTCATTGAACTTAGACCTTAATGTCCCCCAAACCCCATCCCTCTCTCTCTCTCTCTCTCTCTTTCTCTCTCTCTCTCTCTCTCTCTCTCTCTCTCTCTCTCTCTCTCTCTCTCTCTCTCTCTCTCTCACACACACACACACACACACACACACACACACACACACACACACCACTGCCTCTTTAAGATAGATGAGGAGAGGGTCAGCTGGGTGGTGCAGTGGATAAAGAACCAGCCTTGGATTCAGGAGTACCTGAGTTCAAATCTGGCCTCAAACACTTGACACTTACTAGTTGTATGACCCTGGGCAAGTCACTTAACCCCCATTGCCCCACCCCCCAAAAAAATAGATGAGGAGAAAGGGTTCATATTCCCTATGGAGTAAATTGAAAATTAAAGGAAAACAAAGACCCAGAGAGGCTGAAACCTCCAAGCAGGGCCACAACTAAGGTGGAGCAAACAGGTCTTTGGTCCAGGGCACAGAAATTCCTTTTCTTTATTTATTTTTTAAATGAAGTAAAATTTCATTAAAATTAAATAATTTTAAAACAAATATGTTTAGAGATGCTTTTTGTATTTACATCAATCCCCAAATTCAGAGGGCAGTGACAGCACTTGGACTTCACCAACAACAACTCAGTTTAGCAAGTAATTAGCAAGGATCATAAGTTAAAATAGGAACAGATGGCGGTCTCCTCCCCACCAACACACACAACTGAATTTGTCTTTAAAAGTTAATTTGGGGGGCAGCTAGGTGGCACAGTGGATAGAGCACAAGCCCTGGATTCAGGAGTACCTGAGTTCAAATCCGGCCTCAGACACTTAACACTTACTAGCTGTGTGACCCTGGGCAAGTCACTTAACCCTGATTGCCTCACTTTAAAAAAAAAATTAATTTGGGGGCGAATTTCATGCCATGTGTCCTAGAGCTGTCTCCTTTAGTTCCAAAATAGCTAGCTGCTACTCAGCTTCCAAGGTCACACAGTGAACCTCTGATGTTCTTGGTAGCCCCTTTGACCCCTGAAAATGACCAGGCTCCTCTGGACTTTGCAGAGTGAGAAATAAAACTGTTTCCACCTAAGTACTGAATGATCTCTAGGGTTTCTTCCTTTTTTCTTACTGTGATTCTGAAATGATTGTGGCAGAGTCTACTGCATTAGATAAAAAGATTCTTATTATCATCACTGAAGTTTTATACTGACCATCAAAGCAAAGACTCATTCCAGCATTCAGCACAGTGCCTGTCTAAGGGGGAACATTAAGAAGGATCTCCAAGAAAAGAAGAGTTACCCTATTTGCTACATGTGCTGTAAGCTTGAACTCACTCTCCCTTGGACTCTATATACACTTGATAGAGAGTATGTCCCAGACTTTTGGGGGAATGTTTTATACTAACTGCCACTTTAGTAAATACACATTTCTAAAATCTAGTAGCATCTGGTTGACCAGTTGATATCAAATGATACTCAATGGGGGAAGCACACTGTTAGGAGCTTGTGAGCAAAAGCATTAGAAAACTGCCCTGACCCAAACAAAGACATTTAGAGGGGAGAAGTAGCAACTTCCCTATGGGAACTCACCTGACAGTATGAATGGGAGTTTGGTATTACAGACCCAGAACCTGCCCTTCACTTAAAAAGAAAACCCAGGGGCAGCTAAGTGGCACAGTGGATAAACCACCAGCCTTGGATTCAAGAGGACTTGAGTTCAAATCTGTCCTCAGACACTTGACACTTAGTAGCTGTGTGACCTTGGGCAAGTCACTTAACCCTCATTGCCCCACCCCAAAAAAAACAGTTGTATATAATAGTCACAAGTTCATGTACAATCCTCATTTTCTATTCTACTGCAATGATGCAAATGTTCCTTTTATTTGGCATCGGTTCAGTTAAAAATATAATTTTTTATCAATTGTGTTTTTTGGCAGATGATAAGATGGATTACTTAGAGAACCCTAGAGAGTCAACTAAAAAAACTAACCAAAACAATTACCAACTTCAACAAATTTGCAGGATATAAAATAAACCCACACAAATCATCCATATTTCTGTATATTACCAACAATTTCCAGCAGGAAGAGTTAGAAAGAGAAATACCACTTAAAATAACTACAGACAGCATAAAATAGTTGGGAGTTTACTTGCCAAGACAAATAAAGACAGATCTAAATAACTGAAGGAATATCAATTGGGCATAGGCCAACATAATAAAAAATTACATTACTTAAATTAGTTTACTTACTCAGTACCATGTCGATCAAACTTCCCTTAAAGAATTATTTTAAAGAGTTACAAAAAATAATAAAACTCATCTGGAAGAACAAAAGGTCAAAAATATCAAAGGAAGTAATTTTTTAAATGGTAATGTAGGTGATCTCAAACTATACTCCAAAGCTATAATCATCAGAACCGTTTGGTACTGGATAAGAAACAGAGAAATTAATCAACAGAACATATTAATTACCCCACAGGCAGAAGCAAATGAGCACAATAACCTAATGTTTGATAAGCCCAAAGATCCTAGCTATTAAGGTAAGAACTCACTATTCAACAAAAACTGTTGGGAAAATTGGAAAGTAGTCTGACAGAAGTAAGTTATAAACCAACATCTTGTAGGATATACAAAGATAAGTTCAAAATGGCTATATGATTTAGACAAAAAGGATAACATCATAAGCAATTTAGTGGAGAGTTGAAATTATCCAGCAGATCTATGGAGAGAGGAACAGTCCATAATCAAATGTGATAGAGATATCCACAGAAAGTAAAAAGTATCATTTTGATTACATAAAATTAAAAATTTACCCCCACAAAGAGATCAAAATCAATGCAGCTAAAATTAGAAGAAAATAAGGAAACTTGGGCAAAATCTTTGTGGCAAGTTCTATGATGTTTCTAAGATATGGAGGGACTGATTCAAATTTTCAGGAAAAAGTGCCATTCTTTAATTGACAGATGGTCAAAGGATATAAATAGTCAGTTTCCAAAGGAAGAAATCCAAAATTTCAATAGCCATATGAAAAATGCTCTAAATGACTAATAATTAGAGAAATACAAATTAAAATAACTCTGAGGTACCACCTCACCCCCATCAGATTGGCTAAGATAACAAAAAAAGGAAAAGGACAGATGCTGGATGGGCTATGAGAAAACATGGACACTAATGCACTTATTGTGGAGCTATGAATTAGTCCAACCATTCTGGAAAGCAATTTATAACTATTCTCCAAAAGCTATTAAACTGTTCATACCCTTTGATCCAGCAATTCCACTATTAAGTCTGTACCCCAAAGATATCAAAGATAGAGAGACCCATATGCACAAAAATATTTATAGCATCTCTTCTTTGAGTTGACAAGGAATTGGAAAATGAGGAGATGTCCATCAGTTAGGGAATGGTTGAACAAGTTATGGCATATGAATGCAATGGAATACTATTGTGCTGTAAGAAATGATGAAGGGGATAGTTTCAGAAAAACCTGGGGGCACTCGTATGAACTGACACAAAGTGGAGTAAGCAGAACCAGAACAATTTATGATCAATTTTGAAACACTTGGTATCTCTGATCAACATGATGACCAACCACAATTTCAAAGGTCTCATGATGAAACATGTTATCTATGCCCAAATAGAAAACTAATGGTCTCAGAGTGCAGATTGAAGTACATTTTTCTGTCTTCTTCTTCTTCTTCTTCTTCTTCTTCTTCTTCTTCTTCTTCTTCTTCTTCTTCTTCTTCTTCTTCTTCTTCTTCTCACAGCTAATGCAAGTATTTATTTTGCATAACTATACCTGTTTGCAACCACTTTTGGTTTTCTTGCTTTCTCCATGGGTGGAGGAAAGGAGAAAGGAGGGAGATAATTTAGAACTGGAAATAAAATAAAGTAAGTATGTGTATGGGTTTGTGAGTGGGCAATATGTGTATGTGGAGAGAGTTTATAGAGGTAAGGAGGAATGTATTTGTATATATGCATATACAAATACACACATGAACACACATGCATACACATATGCATGCATACATGCAAACATACATGCATACATAGGTGGTGGGGCTTCTGAGTATTTACAGGAGTTTGCAGGAGGAGGTAGGTTATGTGTGGAGGTTGTTTCAATATTCATGGCTTGGGGGCCGGGTTGTGTATGTGCATATGAAGGTTAATAGGTGTGTCTGGTGGTGCACAGTGTGTGGATAACAGCAGTGGATACATTCCACCATGGACAGCTCTGGGTACTTTGACCTTGGTGATGACCTTGATCATGGGCTACATACACCAAGGAGATTCAAGCTGGCTTAGCAACAAGGAAGGGAGAGGAGACCTGGGAACCAAGGAGACAGGATACTCCCACCCCCACCTCCTGGGAACTTCACCTCCAGGCATTCAAGGTCATTGCTGAGCTGGGAAGGCATTTATGGCCTGTCTCCCAGCCTCCACAGCTGGGGGCTGAACCAGCCAGATGGATGATGACTGAATGTTCACTTCCTAGGGAAGCAGCCAGGGAGAACCCCTCACACCCAGGGTCTAGTTAACCATTGTACCAGGGCCCAGAAGAAAGAACCCTGGGGCCTTGGAGAGTTGGTGCTTTATCCCTGTGCCCCTGCCTTTGCCCACCCTGGTCAGATGGAAGGTCTCTTTGGGACTAGAGTCTGGGGGTGACACCTTTTCTGGGTATCTCCCCCATGGAGCAAGCCAGGGTGGGTTCCAGGTACCCTTGCTTAGTCTCCCTCAATTGAAATTGTAGTTGGATGCCTCCCCTCCTCCCAGGGGCAGGGGAAATCAGAAGGCTGTAGTCTCTTCCTCCCAGCCCTTATAGTAGAAAAAACCCTCAGCCTGGGAGGCCAGGTAGACACTGAAACTCTTCAGAAATCTTTCAAGGAGAGAGCCAAGTGTGGAGACATGAGGCTGTGGGTGTGCCCCCACTACAGAAGCTCCTGACTGTTGTATGAGGTGGACCCAGCTATCCCTGGTGTCCCTGACCAAGTCCTGGACTATTTGCAGTGATTAGATTTCTCCATAGTTCCCTAAGTTAGGTCCCCTACCCACTGAACTATCCTTGCCTTCATCAC
Source organism: Dromiciops gliroides (assembly GCF_019393635.1). Classification (NCBI taxonomy): domain Eukaryota; kingdom Metazoa; phylum Chordata; class Mammalia; order Microbiotheria; family Microbiotheriidae; genus Dromiciops; species Dromiciops gliroides. The sequence goes on along the minus strand of NC_057862.1, from coordinate 656,416,924 downwards.
TTATGGGTGAAGATAGACAAATGAGCTGGGCATGGGCCTCTAGGGATATATGAGAGGTCCCCAGAATGATTTATTCAGGAAGGACACCTCAAACAGCTAGTCCCACCTAATGATTTTTGTTGTTGTTGTTGTTGTTGGGTTTGGGTGGGCAACAACTTGCCCAAGGTCACACAGCTAGTAAGTGTTAAGTGTCTGAGGCCGGATTTGAACTCAGGTACTCTTGAATCCAGGGCCAGTGCTTAATCCACTGCACCACCTAGCTGCCCCCTCTACCTAATGATCTTGCCACAACTTCCTCCCTCGACTCATATACATGGTCACCATGTGGAGATTCAGACTTTTTTCACTCTCTCATTCTCTGTGTGTCTCTCTGTCTCTGTCTGTCTCCATCTGTCTGTTTGTCTGTGTCTGTCTCTTTCTCTGTCTCTGTCTCACTCTGTTTGTCTGTCTGTCTGTCTCTCTTTCTCTCTCTCTTCCATACCCACCCCTAGCTTGGTAGTTTGCCCAAGCCTTCATCTGGTTCCAGAGAGGAGTTTCTATCTGGGAAGGGGTGTTGTGAGGATCAAATGAGATAATACATATACAGTGCTTTGCCAACCTTAAAAAGCTAGTTATATAAATGCTAGCTATTTTTATTTGCCACAGGGGCAGGAAGGATTTGGTTCTCCTGAGAGCTTCATATGCCCCCCTCCCATTCTCCCCAACACACACACACACACACACACACTTCCTTCCCCCCCCCCCCAGCTGCAACTAATTCTGACAGGGTTGATGAAGCATGAGGACTGGAGCTAAGCACGAAGGGCTCAGCCAGCAGGGAGTGGGAAGAGGGAGAAACAATCCTTCGGCCCCAGGCCTGGCCTCTAGCAAAGCCCAGCATGGTCTCCATCACCCTCCCAGAGCAGAGGGATCCTGTATATGGCCTCATCATCGACAAGTCACTGCCCAGGTTCCCAGGAGGTGGGTGGGGAGGCCCTTGTCCTTTCCCCCGACTCTAAGCAGATGGAACAGCTTGACACAGCTTTCAAGTGTCCCAGGAGAAGAGATCCTCATCCTTCCCTCAGTCACAAGCTAAACCACCCTCCTTCGGGGGAAAGCTGCCTGCTTTAACGCCAGCGCAGCCTCTGTGAAACCAGACTGCCAAGGCCTTAAGTTTATTAAGTGTAAACTGGGAACAGGCAGAGGGCATTGATAGATTCCATAGCCACCCTCACCCTCTCTCACACCTCACATAACCTTGAATGCTCTTACACAATATGTTATATTTATTATTCCTTCAGTAAATAGTAAGTATCTACTGTGTGCAAAGCGGTGAGGGGAGATGACTTGACTCAGTTAAGACGCCATGGCTTCCTGATGCACCCCCTCCCCAAACTACCTTGCATTCATTTTGTTTCATATATATGAATATATATATACATATGTACATATATGAGACATTTGTTTCATATGTATATGTATGTGCATATATTTCTATATGCATATGTTGTCCCCTTTCCTGTTAGAATCTAAGATCCTTGAAGACAAGAACCTTTTTTAGCTTTTTCCTTGTAAAATTATCACCTCACACAGTGCCTGGTGTATAGTTAGGGCTTAAAAAAATGCTTGTAGAGAGATTGATATCCTTATTAGACTGTAAGTTCCATGAGGGCAGGGAATATTTTTTAGCAAAAAATTCCACTTCTGGGGCAGCTAGATGGCGCAGTGGATAGAGCACCAGCTTTGGAGTCAGGAGTACCTGAGTTCAAATCCGGCCTCAGACACTTGACACTTATTAGCTGTGTGACCCTGGGCAAGTCACTTAACCCCAATTGCCTCACTAAAAAAAAAAAATTCCACTTCTCCTCACTTAGCTAGCATTCAACCTGTGAATAGTAGGTGCTCAGTTAAATGTTTGTTGAAGTGAATAGAATCAAGTCTTCTCTTTACCAGTACACACCCCCAGTCCCTTTAGCCTTTCCTCATTTGGGGTTCTAGCTTAAAGCAACACCTTGGATCACCCTCACTGCCCTTCTCCAGGGGCTAGGGAGGATAGGGTAGGATAGGGTGGGGAAGGTTTCCTGTGGTGGAGTAGGGAGGCAGGAAGAAAGGTCCGTACTCATGACCATGAAGTAAAAAAAGAGCCAAGTGTTGATAAGTGCAAATAATCAACACACCGGAAGTCCAGTCATCCCATTGTTTGAATTTTCACTACGCATTTGCATTGGGCTGGAACCAAGAGCCATATTTTATAGAATTTTAACTGTAAATAGTGTGAATTTGAATACCTGCTATCACTTCAGGGGAGCCATAAATTTACACTAATCCAGGACCCAGCTCTGTAAATGCTAATTATTATTATTGTTGTTGTTGTTGTTATTATTATTATTCTGGATACTCACCATCCTCTGCATGTTGGCAGCTGGCGGGTGGACCTTGCTCCGAAGTCTGTTGTGTAGGGCAAGAAGCAAGAAACTCTCCTTCAAGCTCAGAGCTGGGATGAGCAGTGGTAGAGCAGAGGGAGACACATAGACAGACAGACAGTCAGGCCGTAGTCAGTCAAGGATACAGGGAGGCCAATTGAAAGCCCGGAGCCCAGCAGGGGCCCGACACTTGTCTCCCAGATTGCAACAGGAGGCAGGCAGATCTCCATGGTGATGGGGAAGGGGGAGACAGGGAGGAGGAAGGGGTGGGGAAGAGAAACCTCTCATTGGAAGCAGGACACAAAGGGACAGAGACAGAGACGGGGGTGGGGAGGGTGGAGGGGGGCGGCCAGGGGCTGAGGCTGCAAGGGCTTTTCTCTCTTGGGGAGCACTCAGGGGATGGCAGAGGGTAATGGGTCAGAAGGAATCAGGCACATCGTCCCCAAGGATCTAAGAAATGCCAAGAAGAAATATAGGAAAGCCCAAAAGACTGTCCATGGGGGGGGGGGCGGGGGGGGGAATCCCTGAGAAGTCACAGGCAGGAAGAAAGAGATGCCAAGTGACTCCTCCAGGAGCCCCCAAAGGATCCACAGCTAAGCTATGATGGGATTTTCAGTCCCACTCCCTGCCCCTCCTCCCAGCCCACACACGGACCAGGGAGGCCCCATTGGAACAATCTAGGAAGCAGGGGAGATGAGGACAGACAGCAGGCCCTGGGAGATGGTAGGAATGCAGGAGACTAAGAGACCCAACATCTGAACACCTGAAATCCCCCACACCCACCCCAAATTTGCATATAGTGGGATCTGATTTGCATGTGGTTTGCATAGATCTGGCAGACTATTCCCTGGCAAGCTTCAGGTGGGGAAAAAAATACTGGATTTAAAGTGTGTTTGAATTCTGGCTTCGCCACGTCTGTGATCTTGGGTAAGTCCCTTAAGCTTTGAGCTTCAGTTCCCTCCATAAATCAGGAGAGGGGCTGGGACAGCTCTAAATTTATGATCCCACAAATTAAAATGTTTCTACGCCCCACCCCAACCCTGACCCACGCCCTGGTTTTTCACCTCAGACCATCTTCCATCTGAAGGGAGGGTGGAAACGAATAGCCCAGAACCAGGCCGAGGGGGCTCTCGGGAGGGACACTTCCTGCACTTTTCTCCCGTCCAGCCCCGGGACCCGTCCTGGTCTTTCGGCTGCTCATTTCAGGTCAGAAAGTTAAACTGAATCAAACCCAGCCTTGGAATCGGTTGAAGTACCTCTGGGCTCAAGAAGCCACAGGAGCAGGCATCCAAGTGGGCACTGGGAGCCCAGCAGAGAGAAAAGGTGGTGGGCCACCATCCCATCCTGATCCTTCCAGGACCTCCACTGATCTTTCAGGGCTCTGTTTATCCCTGTCTCCTTCAGGGAAATCTCATGAAGTAATCTCTAGGGGATTAGACTCCTGCCCTGGGAAGCAGAGGTGGCTGTCTGTGGTCTCTGAACCCCATCCTGTGGAGCTCCCAAATCTCCCACCTTCTTCCACAGCCCAGACTTCCAAAGATCTCATACCTCCCTTCACCCCAACCCCCGTTACCTTGATATAGAGGAATCTCCTGCAGTTGGGACATTTGGCTTTCTGCCCAGGTCAAGTGAAGGAAACTCAGGAGCAAGGTCAGGAGCCTCTGGCACGACCCCCATGGTTCCTGCATGTGGGGCAACTCCCGCTCGGGCACTGGATATGTTGGTACAGGGCTAGGCAGAGCAGGACAGCGAGAGAGGGACTGGGCCTCTGAGCTATGCCCGTCTCTGTTCTCCAGTCCCGTTCCCAGGCACTCACGTCTATTCAAAACTTTAGACAGTCTGGGCTGGGCAGGGGGAGACAAAAGGGAGAGACTGTTGAGTAATCGCTCTGTCCAAACAGTCCCGCTCTGTCCAAACAGTTGCTGGCTTCTTGAAAGGAGAGAGGCAAAACTGAGACAGATAGAGCTGCAGAATCCTCTCTGTCCTCCCAGCCGGTCCACCCAGCCCAGTGTGCACTGACCCAGCCCCTGCTAATCATTGGAGAGTTACTAGAATGCTGGGGAGTCCCAGAGGCCCCTGCTGATTGGCTAGAAGACATTCCAAGGCAGCGGATTAATGAATGGCTGGCAGGACTAGGGGGTACTTGCTACGGTACCTGAGCCCATACCAGCTCCTGCCAGGGGGTGACTCCTAAATCCCCCCCCAAATCAAAGTGGAGAATATTGGGGATTAGGAGGGTCAGTTATGGTGGGAGGTTGGAAAGACTGGGCAAGATCCCAAGGGAGTTCTCTTTCCCAGGAAATTCGCCCCAACCTTGCCATGAATTAAACATGGGCAGAAGGTAACAGCACACCGTGTGCCATCTGAAAAGGGGCAAACAGCTCCCCTCACAAGGCTGGAAGGGCCCAACTCCTGGGAGGGCTGGGGCCCGGGAGGTAACAATACAAGAAGAATAGAGCAGAGAGGAGCAGGGTCAGGATTGTGCCGGTGCCAAGGGGCATCCGAGGTGGGAGCAGAGGGGCCATCTCAGCATTTGTTTGATTCTAGGCTGTCCAGGCCACGAAGGAAGGAAGCTGGGTCCCGGCCCAACTCTGTGGTACCCCTGGGAGGGAGCAAGAAAAACGTCTTGGTTCAGCGGAACAGGAGGCAAGAACAGGTAAAGTCAGAGCTGAGTCAAACAAAGAGCTGTTTCAGGCACCATTGCATTGAGTCAGCCAGATGGCCACGGTTCCTTGATGCTTCTAGGGTCTGGGGCCAATTGACCTGGAGGATGTTGCTGGGGTGGAGAGGACACAGATGCCCTGTGGGCGAGTCCCACCCTAGGGGGATTGACCTCCGGTGAAGGCCCAGTCTAGCACCTGGAACACAGAAGGGGCTTAATAAATGTTTGCCCACTTTCCTCTCTTCCCCTTCCTGGGGCCCAAAATGTTAGTATGGAACGGCCCAAGGAGAGTGGGAAATGAGCTCTCCCCTGCATTCTTCCTCCCACAAAGAGGGCGGTCACTGATTCATTCTGCAGGGTCACAGGCGAGGACCTCCTAGCCCAAGGCTCTGTGCTCTGTAGTGGGCTGGGCTGGGGAGGGGAGGGGGAAATGGGGGAAGGATAGGGTGTCTGGGTGTCTGTGTGCATAAACACAGGTAGATCCATGATGCATCATCCAAACCAGCCCAGTGACAAGCAGCCTTGTCACTAAGTAACAGGAAAACCCCTTCTTTCCATTCTTTACCAAAAAATTTTTACATATTACCAAAACTACTTAAAGACTCTTTTGAGATCTTATAGCCATTATGACATTTTAGAATGAAACTTATGCTACTGTTCAATTCAGAGTAACATAATAATTTCTAAAAGGAAATTTTGGGGCAGCTAGGTGGCGCAGTGGATAGAGCACTGGCCCTGGATTCAAGAGGACCTGAGTTCAAATCCAGCCTCAGACACTTGACACTTGCTAGCTGTGTGACCCTGAGCAAGTCACTTAACCCCCATTGCCCCGAAAAAAACAAACAAAAACAAAACAAATAAAAAGATAGGGTTGGGCTAGTTGACCTCTAAGGTACCTTCCTGTTCTGAATCTAGACCTGCTGACCTCATGGCCCAGAATCCCGGGGTGTGTCCCAGGGAGACACCTCGCACTCCTACCTCCCACCAGCAGAGGGCGCCGTCTCCTCTCTGATGGAAAAGTGGGCATTGCCAAGCAGTTCCCCACTGGGTGTGAATGGATGATTATTTTCCTTTGAATGGGCACAGTGTGTGGGGCTGGGCAGACTTGGCAGCAGCTCAGGCCTCAAGCCTCTCACTCAATTCCTTGCCAACTCCTCTCCCTTCCAGGCCCAGACCCAGAGCATCAGGGCCCCAGATGCTAATGACCCTTTCTAGGGCAACCTTCTTCCATGTCAGGGCTCTCCAGAACAAGCAGAAGGTTCAAGGATCACAGAATCCTGAAGTCTCTGAGTTAGAAGGAACCTTAATAGCCAGCTATTCCAACCCACACCTTAGTCAATTGGTTAACAAGCATTTATTAAGTGCTTACTGCATGCTAAACTCTTAGTGTATAAAGAGAAGCAAAAACAGGGGGCAGCTAGGTGGCGCAGTGGATAAAGCACCAGCCCTGGATTCAGGAGGACCTGAGTTCAAATGTGATCTCAGACACTTGACACTTACTAGCTGTGTGACCCTGGGCAAGTCACTTAACCCTCATTGCCCCACCAAAAATAAATAGATAGATAGGTAAATAAATAAATAAAAAGCAAAAACAGTCCCTGCCTTCAAGGAGCTTACAATCCATCCAGCACATAAGCACCCAAATGCATACAAGAAGAGATGAGGGGGGAGGGGGGAGGCAGAGGGAGGGATTATGGGACAATGGTCAATGTTGGAAGGCAGGAGAGGGCAAAATGAAACCAGACTTGCTTCTCTGTCCCCATCACCTTGTATTTATTTTTATATTCCTATAAATGTACATATCATCTTCCCCAATAACAATGCTAACAGCTTGAGGTTTGTAGAAGAACGTTCCATGCCTTATCTCATTTGATGCTCACAAAACTGGGGCGGGGGGGGGGGGGGGGGGGGGCAGTGATGACTATTAGAGGATTAAGATGAAGATAAAGGAAATCCCCTGGTTGGGATCCAGTAGCTGATAAATGTCCTCACTCATTCAGTAGACCCAGCCTTGACTCATTAGCTCTCGGGTTCCCCCCCAATAGGGCCCATGTCCTCATTTTCTTTGCATTCCCCACAGAGCTTGGCCCAAGGTGCTGCCCATAGTAGGGCTCCATAATCATGTGTTGATGGACAAGAGCAGCCTCCAGGATCCCTCTTGCCCTTCTCCATCTTCACAGCCGCAGGAGCAAGGGCCTGGTGCCAGGCCAGGGACTCAGGGAGAGGCCTTTAATCCAAACAAGCTTGTGGGCTCTTTGCTCTCTGCCTCACCTTTTCCCTGGATGCTGGCGGGAGGAATGAGGAGAAGACAAGTTTGGGGGGTGGAGAGAAAATTCAGCCCCCCCCCCAAGGAATACACGAGCGCGCGCGCGCGCGCACACACACACACACACACACACACACACACACACACACACACACACACACACCAGAAAGCTCCCAGGCCCCCTTGGAGTCTGGCCTGCCCGCAAGCCCCTCCCTTACAGGCAGATCTCTGGTGGTAGGTAGGGGGGACCCTGGAAAGGGAAGGCAGCAGCCCCTCCCTGGCCCCGCCCCCTCAAGTTGGAAAGTCAGAGGGAGAGAGAGGTGGCAAGATCCTTCAGAGCAGACCAAAGGACCAGCCAGCAAGAGGGAACAGCACCCAGGGACCCCAGGTCACAGCTGTGCCTCCAGGCAGGACACCCCACCTTGGTAAGGTGTTTGGGAAAGGGGTGCATCTTAGGGGAGGAGGGAGGCATGGGAATCTTGGACCTCTTGTGAGTGAAATGAATGCGCTCCAAGGCTCTGGTCCTGAGGGAGGCTCTTAACTAGACACTGTGAGACTGGAGCCAGACAGGACGGCCGTACAAAAAGGGCTGGAAGATGCCCACTGTGGAGAGCGGCCAAGGACACCCCAGAGGAGATGCCTCCAGGAGGCAGCAGGAAAGAGGTGCCAGCCCTGGGAGAGCGTAGTGGATTCCAACCATCCCCCCAGGGAAGTTCTTCACAGTCAGTGACCATCTCTTTGCCACAGACATTCAGGAGGCTGCTTTGACTGGTCCTTGGCAGAAGATTCCTGAGCCCCACCCCCACCCCAAGTCTCCCTTCCTTTCCCCCGTCCCCTGCCAGCAAGGGGCAGCCTTCTATGCTCTGGATGGAGTAAGAATAACAGAGTTCTGGAGGAAGGCTCCCTCGTGCCCACGCCCTCATGCCCTACCTCTAACCAGTCATCTCTTCTCTCCTCAGGCTATCTTGCCTCGGCTCTCCCCTGCCCCAGGGCTCGCTCCTCCAGACACAATGATGCTCAGGTTGCTATTTCTTTCCCTGAGCGTCCTTCAGGTCCCTCTCAGCGATGCGCAGGTAAGGGGAGTCCCTTCGATCATTTTGCCCCAAGACTTCTCTTTGTTAACCCTCCCCTTGGGGAGCAAGCAGGGAGCATCATGCCCAAAGGGGCACATTCCGAACTGGAAGATGAGCACACCCATTTCCCAGAGGGTGAAATCAAGACAACGAGAGGTCAATGTGAAGAATCAAACCTAGTACCCAGCCTTCTTGAATTTGATCAGGCTTTCCCGCCATTTGTCTCTGACACCTTTTGTCCTAAAAGAAAAAAAAATTTAATTAAGTGGACCTCTTTGGCAAAAATAATATCAATAAGAATAGTCAGCACTTAATTGGCACCTTACTGATTATCTCATTGATCTTACAATGACCCTCTGAGGTAAACCCTAATTATCCCCATTTTTTAATTTTATTTTTAAAAATTTATTATTTTTTTTTGTGGGGCAACAAGAGTTAAGTGACTTGCCCAGGGTCACACAGCTAGTAAGTGTCAAGTGTTTGAGGCCGGATTTGAACTCAGGTCCTCCTGAATCCAGGGCCAGTGCTCTATCCACTGCGCCACCTAGCTGCCCCCTGATTATTCCCATTTTACAGATGGATAAAGATAAAAGTAGGAGAACTTAAGTGACTTGCCCAGGGCCTCACAGCTGAGAGTGTCTGGGGCAGGATTCAGACTCAGGTCTTCCGGACTCCTGAGTCCCATGCTCTATCTACTACATCCCCATCTGCTGACAGAAAGCGTCTCCTGAGACACCACATGAGTCAACAGTGTAATGGGGTGTCCAAGATGAGGAAATTGACAGATATCTGCTGTGCTCTGCAGAATCACCATGGGGATATTTGGCCCTCAGCAGTTGTGTGTCCAGATGAGGCTAACCAGAACAGATAGGGGCTGGAGGCCATGCCATACCAGAATTGGTCGAAGGAACTTGGAGTCAGAGAATCCCGTTTTACAGATGAACAAATTGAGGCAGACAGAGGTTAAGTGACTCACCCAGGAACATACAACCAGGATTTGAATTCAGGTCTTCTAGTGCACTGTGACATTCTAGCTGCCTCTCGACTTCAGGAGATTAACTTTCAACTTCTGGGCCTCAGTTTCCTCATCCGTAAAATGAGAGGAGTGGACTCAATGATTTCTGAGGTCCCTCCAGATCCTTGAAACTGGGCAAAAGGGGGCATCTAGGTGGATAGGGCACTAGTGGATAGGGCACTGGCCCTGGAGTCAGGAGGACCTGAGTTCAAATCTAGCTTCAGACACTTAACACTTACTAGCTGTGTGACCCTGGACAAGTCACCTAACCCCAATTGCCTCACGAAAGAAAGAAAGAAAGAAAGAAAGAAAGAGAGAAAGAAAGAAAGAGAGAGAGAAAGAAAGAAAGAAAGAGAGAAAGAAAGAAAGAGAGAGAGAGAGAAAGAAACAAAGAAAGAAAGAAAGAGAGAGAGAGAGAAAGAAAGAAAGAAAGAAAGAAAGAAAGAAAGAAAGAAAGAAAGAAAGAAAGAAAGAAAGAAAGAAAGAAAGAAAGAAAGAAAGAAAGAAAGAAAGAAAGAAAGAAAGAAAGAAAGAAAGAAAGAAACTGGGCAGAAGGATGAGAAGAGGAGCTAGTTTTGTGTTGTTTGGCCCCAGAGGACTAGGGGACTCTGGGAAGGGGAGGGCTTTGGGGCAAGCGAGGAGCAAAGGACCAGGTTTTTGTCCTCCATCAGTGTTGGCCTCAGAGCACAGACCTCTGCAGACCTCTGACAAGCATCTGTGGTCTTTTGCAGGGGGCAGATGGTGGGTTCTGTGGGTCCCTCTTCCTCGATTCCTTCCCTCCTCCAGGGCTGCCTGAGCAAGCGATCCGTGCTTGCTACCATTCGCCAGATGCAGAAACTGCTGTCCAGCCAGGAAGCTGCCCAGCTGCAGGGCCTGCGCAGCCTCAGGAAGCAGCTCACCGTGCTCCAGGGGAGCGTCCACAAACAGGCCACGAGGAGGAACGGTAACGGCGGAAGCTCGGGGGAGGCAGCTGGAGAGGGGCTGGGCTCCCCAGGGACCTGACCTTGTTCATCCTCAGGGCTGCGGAAGGACAGCCCTAGGGACGGACCTGTGAGAGGGTTTGGTTTCCAGGGTAAATTGGGAGCCCTGCTTGGTGCTAGAGGCTGGGTGGACCCGCCCCAGCTACTCAGGTATCAAGTCCCCAAACGTAAACATTCCCATGAGACTAAGTTGTTCTGTATGGACTCAGCTTTGGGGCCTCCGTGGGGCTGTTGGGGTGCAGAAGTAAGGGAATATAAGAGGGACCAACTCCCATTTGGGTAAACTACTGCCCAAGGATTAGAGGGGCCTGGGTAATGGCCTTGTGTGACCTTGGGGAAGTCACTTCTGTTCTTTGGATCTCAGTTTCATCGCCTGTAAAAGAGAAGGAACTGACTTAGATGACCTCTAAGGTCTCTTACAACTTTGAAATCCCACAATTTTTTTTTTTTTTTGGCCATGCAATGGGGGTTAAGTGACTTGCCCAGGGTCACACAGCTAGTAAGTGTCAAGTGTCTGAGGCCAGATTTGAACTCAGGTCCTCCTGAATCCAGGGCTGGTGCTTTATCCACTGTGCCACCTAGCTGCCCCGAAATCCCACAATCTTATGATTTGGCTGGACAGTCTTCCCATAGATGTAGATAACTGAGATAAGACAGCGTGCTTCTATTCTCTTCTGATTTTCCTCTAACAATAACTCTTTTTTTTTTTTTTTTTTGCGGGGCAATGAGGGTTAAGTGACTTGCCCAGGGTCACACAGCTAGTACAGTCAAGTGTCTGAGGTCGAATTTGAACTCAGGTCCTCCTGAATCCAGGACTGGTGCTTTATCCACTGTGCCACCTAGCTGCCCCCAACAATAACTCTTAAAATTGAAAAAATAAGGATTTTTTTTCTACCCCGTGCTTGGATCTAGTCCCCTCATAAGGGCAGCTAGGTGGCACAGTGGATAGAGCACTGGCCCTGGAGTCAGGAGGACCTGAGTTCAAATTCAGCCTTGGACACTTACTAGTAAGCATCTGGGCTGGGCTTTAAATCCAGGCCTCCCTGATCTTGGACCTTGACCCCTTCAGATCTAAAAGTGAAGCAAAGTTTGGGTAGGAAATATTTTTAATAGCCTTTGCAATCTAGTCGGGGGATTTCTGGATTTTTAGTTGTCACTTGGGTTTGAATCCCAGCTTTGAAATATACTAGCTGGGGCAGCTAGGTGGTGCTGGCCCTGGATTCAGGAGGACCTGAGTTTAAATCTGACCTCAGACACTTACTAGCTGTGTGACCCTGGGCAAGTCACTTAACCCTCACTGCCCAGCCCCCTCCCCCCAAATAGATTGGGGTAGCTAGGTGGTGCAGTGGATAGAACACCGGCCCTGGATTCAGGAGGACCTGAGTTCAAATCTAGCCTCAGACACTTAACACTTACTAGCTGTGTGACTCTGGGCAAGTCACTTAACCCCAAATGCCTCACCAAAATAAAATAAAAATCTACTTTGAAATATACTAGCTGTGTGATCCTGGGTAAGGCATCCATGCCTCAGTTCTGTCATCCTAAAATGGGGATGATGGATATGCAATACCTCTGAGGTGAGCAGTGTTAGTCACAAATCGTCGCATAAATGTGAATTATTATTTTCCCCTTCCCCCAGAAACATGCCCCCATCTGGCTATACCAACGCACGGCAGGAAGCTTGGGAGAAAAGTGGGCATAGGACATGAGGTGCACTTCTTGTGTGACGCTGGCTTCCAGCTGGTGGGCTCTGAATCTCGGCTGTGTCAGGAGAACAGAACGTGGAGTGGACAGCAGCCCGTTTGCAAGAGTAACGTATTCATAGCTCCAAGGGATGGGCAAGTGTGTTGGAGGGTGGGGGAGGGGGTCGTCACAGGACAAAAGAATGCTGAAGAATGTCTGAGCTGTGAAGGGGGCACAGGCTCCCAGTCCTAAATGCTGGATCTGATCCAGGCTCTTTGTTTGGCCCCAGTGAAGGGGTTCCAGACAATCACACACACCCCTATCCCCAGGTGCCAAGCACAAATCCCTCCCTTCCAGGTCCCCACCACTGGACGGTCGCAGAACCAAATCAAACTTCAGGGATCAGTTTTTTTGGTTTTGGGGGATTTTTGTTTGTTTGTTTTTGGTGAGGCAATTGGAGTTAAGTGACTTGCCCAGGGTCACACAGCTAGTAAGTGTTAAGGGTCTGAGGCTGGATTTGAACTCAGGTTCTCCTGAATCCAGGGCCCATGTTCTATCCACTGCACCACCTAGCTGCCCCCAGGGATCAGTTTTGGGGAGTGTACCAAGGGCTCTCTGGGGCAGGACAGGGCATGAGATGAAGGACTCCCTCTCCCTCCTGGCCCCTAGGTATTGATGACTGTGCCAGCCATCCCTGCACCAACGGGGGCACCTGTGTGGATGAAGTGCAGCAATACGCCTGCCTCTGTCCGAGTGGCTGGACCGGAAATAACTGTCAGACCCCAGCCACCTCCTGTGAGTGCCCCCACCTACTGTACCCCTGCAGGACCATCCCCAGGAAACGGCCCCACTTCCACCTCTCCCAGGCAGGACAAGAAGAAGCTTCTGTCTCCCAGAGGCAGAGCTGTCACTGATACCTGGGCTGGGGCAAGGGGGAGATCAGGCGCCACCACGGGCCATTTGAAGGGGAACTGAAAAAGCATCGACAATGTAGGCAGAGTGGGGAAGGGATTCTCATACATTTACATCCAACAGAGATCAGCTGAGGATGTCCTAAGAAGTTACAGCACAGGACCCTGGCCTGACGGAACCTGGGCATCTAGTCATGCCATCCATGAGCCCACATGGACAAACTTAGCTTACATGGACACACGTAACCCTTATGCTAATCTCCACAAGCTCCATCTAGCTTTATCGCACCCTTATTCCTAGGCCAATCCCTTGCTGGGCTCTCTGACCCTCAGCATCTTCCTCTTCAAGTTTGTTACCCTGAGGATGGACTTTGGACCATTCAAGACCTAGGTGGCTTGAGAGATAGCTTGAATCTGGGGCTCTTTGTGCACCCTTCTCCCAATGCCCATGCTGAGACCCCTTGGGCATCATGCTAAGTCATACAGAGCAGGGTACCCTAGGGGAGGCTGCTCTCTCTGACTGTGACCTCTTCTGCCTACCCTCCACCCCAACTCTTCACAGACTGGGTGTCTCTGAGTAACTCATCCTTCAGCCGCCAGCCCCGATGTGCTGAGAATGGGCAGGGTGCCCGTCAGTGCAGCTGTGACTTGGGCTTCCAGATGCGTGCCGGCGGCTTGTGTCAAGGTGAGAAAGGCCAAACTTGCCCCTGGAAGACATTAGTCCTAGAAAAGACTTTGGACACCTGAGTCTGTCATGTTACAGAAGAAAAAATAGAGTCCCCAGAAGGGGCACCGGCCCTTTCTTGCCCAAGGTCCCTTAGCGAGTTAGTTCAGAGCCAAACCACACCTTGGTGCCCATGCACTGGCAGACCCTCTCCCTCCTCATCTCCAACTCGGGAACCTCTTGACTTATGAACTTTAGCACCTTGAGGAAAATTGTCAGGGCGCTCTCTCCTCTCAATGATCATGTCGATCCTTGTGTTTGTGCGTGATCTTCATAGAACGTAAGCCCCTTGAGGGCAACCTATACCAAAGAAATCATAGGTCCTGCACCTATCCCTTTGTATCCCCACCCCCACCCTCCAATCTGGAGCATACTCTGGATTTATGCTTGCTCAAGTGGACTGCTGGGATTGGAACCCTGCTCTCCAGATCTCCCCAGTCCAATAAATACTCCTTCCTCTGGACCACCACTCCCTGGGAGCCCCGGGGGAGGGAGAGGGGAACAAGGGAACTCAGCTTAGTATAGGGTTCTAGACAAAGGATCCATCTGCATCCTGTCTCTTCTAGCCAAAATCTTGGAGACCCATGGCTCTGAGCAACAGAATGTAGTGGAAAGAGTCCAAGGACCTGGGTTCAAATCCCAGCTTTGCTGTTTACTGAGTGACCTTGGATAAGTCCATGTCTCTGGGATTCAGTTCCTCATTTTTAAAATGGAAGGGGCTGGGGGCAGCTAGGTAGCGCAGTAGATAGGGCACCGGCCCTGGATTCAGGAGAACCTGAGTTCAAATCCGCCCTCAGACACTTGACACTTACTAGCTATGTGACCCTGAGCAAGTCACTTAACCCCAAATGCCTCACACAAAAAAATAATAAAAATTTTAAAATAAATTTTAAAAAAAAATGGAAGGGGCTGGGCTCTGGTCCAATTAAGTTCCATTCCAGCCTCAGAGGCTCTGATAGGAGTAGCCGTGGAGGTTTCAGCCTTGTGGGAGGGGCTGGAGAGGGAGGACAACGCTCTCAGGCCTTCTCATCACCTGCCCCTCTGCTGCTCACCTCAGACGTGGACGAGTGCCAGATCTTCCAGCTGAACCAGCAGAACAGGATCTGCGTGCACAGCTGCATCAATCTACCTGGGTCCTACCGCTGTATCTGCCCCCCAGGCTACCTGCTCAACCCGGACCAAAACACGTGCGAAGGTGGGCACTCCTACTCAGCTGCCCCCTTCCTCCCCAAGGGCTATTGGAGCCCTAGGCCCTCAGACGTCTCCTCTACGGGAGCCGCCCCCTCTGCTCTCTCCTGCGCGAACCTCCTCTTACTTGAGAAGCCCTGGTTCTAGAGGTTCTAGAGGTTCTAGAGACTAAGCCTGCACATCACGTGGTACACTCTAACTCTCCTCAGGGCTTAGGGACAGTCTCTTCGTGGCCCTCCCCGTGTCCCCAGGGGTTTGGGAAGGATTTTGGAGGGGAGTTGTGGGGTTTTTTTTTAGGGTTTTGGGGGGGATTTTATACACCCCCTACTGTATAAAAGGACATTGAGGCGAGGGGGTGGGGGTAGCACCAAGTGAGCCAGGATGAGAACTACGGACTTCCTGCTCTGAGACCTCTCCCCTTGTCTCTGTGCATTCCCCTCGGCCGCAAGGAAAGGTTGAGTTGGGAAAGGTCAGACTCCCAGCCTTTGCTGAAAAGGACCCAGATAGGACTGGTTATCTCGAGGATCATCAGAGGATAGAACTAGAGCTGGAAGGGACCCGAGAGACCATCTAATTCAGTCTCCTTATATTACAGATGAGGAAACGGGACTGGCAAGGTCAAGTGACTTATCCAAAGTCACATAACAGCAAGTGGCAGAGTCAGGATTCAAACCCTGATCCTTTGATACCAAAATTCAGAGCTATTTCCACATGATCATGCTTCCTCCCACTCTCTCTTGTCCTGACTCTATAAGCCCAAGACTGAAGGAATCCTGGTGTGTGTGTGTGTGTGTGTGTGTGTGTGTGTGTGTGTGTGTGTGTGTGGTATGAGAGACAGACAGGAGAGACAAAGATGAGAGGGAGATAGAGGGAAAGAGGGAGAAAGAGGAGCAAGTGGGAGAAAGAAAGGGAGACAGAGAGAGACAGTGAATGTAAGAGAAATGTTTGTCTTGCTTCTGCCAGATGTGGACGAGTGTGCAGATCAGCAGCACAACTGTACTCGAGGTGAGCTGTGCATCAATGTCTTTGGGGGCTTCCAATGTGTGCGGCCAGAATGTCCTCGGCCCCGGCACAACACCAGCTATGTGAAGACATCAGCCTTGTGAGTGACTGCCTGGGCCTTTCCGTCTTGCCCACCATCTCCCTGTCGCCCATCTCCAGCCCCCCTGGCCCCACTCTCCTGGGAGGGGCCCATTATCCAAGTCAAGTCGAGAAGCCGTTTATTAAGTCTTGCTATGTGTCAGGCACTGGAAATGGGGAAAAGGAAAGGGGAGAAAAAAAGGTCCTTGCCCTCAGGGAGCTTACACTCTAATAAGAGAAACACCACGCTGAGAAAACAGCAACCAACAGCACACGTGCAAGATAATTTGGAGAGAGTCTAGAAGGGGAACCCGAGAAAGCCTTCTAGCAGAAGGTGGGCTTTAGCTGGGACTTGAAGGAAGCCACACAAGCCAGGAGATGAAGAGGAGGGTGGCATTCCAAGGGTGGTGGGGCTGCCAGTGAAAATGAATGGAGTTGGGGGCAGCTAGGTGGCGCAGTGGATAGAGCACCGGCCCTGGAGTCAGGAGGACCTGAGTTCAAGTCCGGCCTCAGACACTTGACACTTACTAGCTGTGTGACCCTGGGCAAGTCACTTAACCCCAATTGCCTCACCAAAAAAGAAAAAAGAAAATGAATGGAGTTGGGACACCTTTCATAAGGAACAGAGAGGAAGATCACTAGATCACCAGGTGGTGTAGAGGGGAAGACTTCAGAGGATAGAAAAGTAGGACGGGGCCAGGCTATGAGTCTTCAGAAACCAAACAGAGGATCTTAGATTTGATTCTGGAAGTAACGGGAAGCCGGTTCAGCTAGGCTGCCCCAGAAGGACTGGGATATCACTCCTTTCCTCTATCCCAGTACATTCAGTTGGAGGCAGCTATCACTTTGCAGTCCTCAGTTTTCCTAAAGAGCCACTGTCAAGTTTAACCTTCCCCCGATTCCATTAACCACCATCTAAATCAGACCACTGCAGCCCCCATTGGAAGGAGGGGCAGCTAGCTAGCAAAGTGGATAGCTCTTCAAGGACCTAGAGTCAGAAAGACCTGAGTTCAAATCCAGACTCAGACTCAGACCCTAGCTAGCTGAGTGGCCCTGGGTAAGTCATTTAACTGCTATCTGCTTCAGTTTCTTCATGTGTAAAGTGAGGGTGATAGCACTTAGCTCCTAGGGTTGTTTTCATTTATTAAAATCCTACTAGGGGCGGCTAGGTGGCGCAGTGGATAAAGCACCGGCCCTGGATTCAGGAGTACCTGAGTTCAAATCTGACCTCAGACACTTGACACTTACTAGCTGTGTGACCCTGGGCAAGTCACTTAACCCCCATTGCCCCGCAAAAAAAAAAAATCCTACTAAGTGGGGGGCAGCTAGGTGGTGCAGTGGATAAAGCTCCAGCCCTGGATTCAGGAAGACCTGAGTTCAAATCTGGCCTCAGACACTTGACACTTACTAGCTGTGTGACCCTGGGCAAGTCACTTAACTCCTGTTGTCCCTTGGGGGGGAAAATCCTACTAAGTGGCAAGGATACAAAGAAAGATGGAGATCAAATGAAATGTTTGTTGTATATGCTAAGCAGTTATTATCCCCGTTGGAGATGGGAGGTAGGAGTTCTTTGGTGCAAAGCAGGCTAATGCCTGGCCTCACCTGTCCTCACCAGAAAGGCAGGGACAGGGGAGGAGGCCCCAGCTTGTCTCTCCCTTTCCACCTTCTTCCAGCCAGTGTGAGCGGAACCCGTGCCCAGTGGATAACCAGGCCTGCCGACAGGCGGCCAACTCCATCTCCTTCCATTACCTACCCCTTCCGTCCAACCGCACGGTGCCCCGAGTGCTCTTCAGGATGTCCACCACCCGCTTCCTCGGAGATAGCCTGCGCTTTGCCATCACTGGCGGCCGGGGCCTTGGGGCCTTCGCTGTGCAGCGCTCAGACCGGCACACTGGGGAGCTGGTGCTGACCAGTCCCGTGCCGGGCCCCGCCACCCTGGAGGTGCAGCTGGAGATGAGCGAGCTCTCCAAGAAGGTTCTGCTGGGAAAGCACATCTTCCGGATCACCGCATTCATCTCCCCCTATGAGTTCTAGCTCACTGGCAGTGGGGGCCCTCCTCTGTGTCCGCAGCTGCTTCACATCAAGGCTAGGGCTAAGTAAGACCCACAGCTGGAAGCAGCGGCTGCTCTTCTTGCTTCCTTGCTCTTTGCCCTAGTATGCAGAACTGGGATGCTGGGGGTGGGGGTGGGGACAACAACCATGACCTGCGGATCAGGACACCTGGGTTCAGGCCCTGACTCAGCCATTTGTGACCTGTATGAGCCTGAGAGTGTCACTCCCCCTACCCTGGGCCTCAGTTTCCTCGTCTCTAGGGTTAGACTACATTAGGTCCCTTCTGCTTCCAAGAAAATAAAAACCTAAAATGACTCAAACTCTGCAGAAGAAATGTGAGTGGCTTCCCTTATCACACCTCCCTCCCCAAACACGCGGGGAAAAACCAGCCACCAGACCATTAGAAGGTCCAGTGGTAAACACCAATTATTTCTGAAAATGTAGAAGGGTTTGACTGAGAGGCCTGGAGAAACCTGCGCCTAAGCCGCAAAGATATAACCCAGAGTTAAGAGGATATCTGATGTAAGCATCTGTTACTATGGAAACTAAAGGCTTCTGGGACTAGAATCCCTTCCAGTCATCACTGGGAGAAAGGAATCCAGTGATGTCACTCTGGCCTTTCCAGGCCAGATCACAAAAGAAAAATAGACACTGAGAGTCAGTATGGTAGACCATGCCACCTACTCATTGCCTCCCACACTATCTGATTATTTCTCCCCCCTACATACAACACACAATTATTTATCGTCCAGATGCCTTTCCCCAGCATTCTCTTTATCTCCTACAGTTGTCTTTCCATGTCTCTGTATTCCCCCTCCCCAAATCAAGCCTTTATTACCTTGGGCACCCCACTTCCCAGTAGAGTGCTGGACTTTGACTCAAGAAGATGTGGGTTCAAATCCTGTCTCTGACACTTGCTGTTGGACATTTAACCTCTCTGAGCCTCAGTTTCTTCAACTGTAAAGTAGGGGAGGGCCATCATTCCTGTAAGGCCTAAATTATTGGGTTGTTGTAAAATGCTTTTCAAACCTTAAAGAGATATGCAAATGACAGTTCTCATCACCAACGTCATCTTCATCCTGCCTGTCTTCACAGGTGCAATCCTGGCTCATTGTTCCCTGAGCTACAGAATTGATCCAGGCACTTTGCGTGGCCCTGTAGATAGATCTCAGCCAATCCAATCTCAGCTTGATCAGACACATGGACCTTACTGGCAATGTCCAGTATTCTGATAGCCCAGTCTGTCATGCACAGACCCCAGTGTCTGGGACCTATCATTATCCCCATTGTAAACACCTAGGAAATGCCCTTGTTCAGTCTGTCTCACACCTCTGTGGCCCAGAGTTCCAAGTCCCTTGTTTATCATCTTCTCATCACCCCTCTGCATCGTGGAAGAGGAGGAAAGGAGAGAGAAGTTCAAGGAAAAACCATTCTCCTTCCTCTACAAAGGGGGAAACAGACCCAATGGGAAGCTATGACTTCTAAGGTGATATCACTAGCCTGGAGTCTGGACTTTCCTTGTTTCCTTGCAGAGCCTCTTTCTGTCACCAGACTGTCCACATCCCCTGAGGCTAAAGAGGGAAATGGGGTACAGAAGGAGCTCCATGAAAATGATGGGCAAGGCCCCGGGAAACTCAGCCACGATGGCAAGGTTCAGGTAGCTGCTGCTGTTTCCCTGTTTGCTTCAATCCCACATTCTCTCATGCTGCCCCCCTCTTCAAGCCCTGGACCCTGCCCCCAGCTCCCCATCTCCTGTGTATTTCAGATTCCAGCAAAGTCTTCCCATCTGTGAGCTCATTCTATGTCCCCTAACCCAGGCCACTACATCTGAAACCCACCACTCCTCCATCCTAGCCTGAACACAAATGTCTTAGGCAAAGTCTTCAATTAAATTATTACCAAAGAAAAATTCATTACAAAAAAGTGTATTACTCTGGCAATAATCCAGGCAAGAAGCAATGAAGAGGGGCGGCTAGGTGGCGCAGAGGATAAAGCACTGGCCCTGGATTTAGGAGGACTTGAGTTCAAATCCAGCCTCAGACACTTGACACTTACTAGCTGTGACCTTGGGCAAGTCACTTAACCCTCATTGCCCCACACACAAAAAAAGAAGAAGAAGAAGAAGCAATGAAGACCCAAACCAAGGTGTGGTTACATGAGCAGAGAAAAAGGGACATATGAGAAACGTCAAAGAGAAAGAAGTGAGATTTGGCAATGATTTTGATATGCGGGATAGGGTAGAATAAGGATGAAGGATGACCCCAAGGTTATGAACTAGGGTCTGGAAGGAATGAAAGTCCCTGAGACAAAAGGAACAGGCTTGTCCTGCCTTGTTTCTCTCTGACCGGAAGTCTACCCTTATCACCCCCTTCCCAGAAGCCGAGGTGTGGAAACTGAATATTTTCCTGGGACCAGAGTGACTGTCTCTGTTGCTCCCACCCCGTGACTGCTGGTCAAACAGTCTACTCTGCTCACTAGAGTCAGCATGGCCCTGGGGGTTCTGCTCTTCCTTGCTCCCATGGAGGTCCCCCAAAGGAACATTTGCTAGGGCTCCTCGATGACGATGGTGATGATATAGAGCTTTAAGGCTTGTAAAGCACTTTACACATATTATCTCATTTGATCCTCGAAACCCCCATTTTCCAGACAGGGAAACTGAGGCAAGCAGCAGTTAAGTGACTTGCCCATGGTCACAAAGCTAAGAAGTATCTGAGGCCGGATTTGAATTCTGGTCTAATTCTAGGTCCAGTGTTCTATCCACTGGGCCACCCTGGCTGCCAACATAGACCGGGCACTGCAGAGTCAAAGGTCCATCCTTTGAACAGAAGTCTGATAGAAGATGGACTTCTTTCTCTACCGGATGAGGGAGAGACCAAGGCCACATCTACCCTATCTTTCAAATCTCTTCATTGTCAGAACCTAACTGTAGCCATCCTCATCCTCACCCCTCACTTCTCCACAGTCTATGCAGTTCCTAAAGGGTTTTCCTCTCTGCTGCTTCATTTAATCCTCCCAACATTCCCCTGGGTGGTTAGTGTCCTATTAGCAGGGCACTAACATTTGCCATATCATGCCAAGTGGATTCTGGATTTGAGGAGACAGACGCAGTTCATCCTCAGGGAACATAATTCATATTACAAATGGATTTTGTAAGGACATATGACAAGCCTGCTTCACAGACACCAAGGTCTCTTTTATCCTCAGTCTAGGACATTCTCTGGCCGCTGACCAGCTTTTCAGTTCAATTGCCCAACATGGATGAAGTATCTTTTTGGTGCCGGGCGCTGTTCTAGGCACCCAGAATATAAACATGAAAGTGACAGAGTCCCTCTTCTCAAGGGGCTTTCATTCTTCTGGAAGAAAGGAGAACATAGATAAGCAAACACAATATAAACATCTTCTGGAAAGTTCATAGAAAATTAAAAGGATAATGGGGTGAATACAGAGCAAAGCATACTTTTTTAAACTTGATTTTTCTTGGGGGGGGGTTGGTCAATGTTTTCTTTTACAATATGTCTAATATGGGGGGCAGCTAGGTGGCACAGTGGATAAAGCATTGGCCTTGGATTCAGGAGGACCTGAGTTCAAATCCAACCTCAGACACTTAACACTTACTAGTCATGTGACCCTGGGCAAGTCACTTAACCCTCATTACCCTGCCAAAAAAAAAAAAAAGGCTTCAATACAATATGTATAACAAATGTACAAATGTATAACATATCAAATTACTTGCCTTCTCAATAAGGAGGATGGGGAAAGAGGAGAGAATTTGGAAGTCGAAATTTTTAAAATGAATGTTGTAAATTGTTATTAAACGTAGCTGGGGAAAAACAAAATTCTAAGCATTTTAAAAAAGATAATGGGGGGGGCAGCTAGGTGGCACTGTGGATAGAGCACTGGCCCTGGATTCAGGAGGACCTGAGTTCAAATCCAGCCTCAGACACTTAACAATTACTAGCTGTGTGACCCTAGGCAAGTCACTTAACCCCAATTGCCTCACCAAAAAAAAAAAAAAAAAAGATAATGGGGGGGGTGGAGAAAAAGAAAATGGGCAGCTAGGTGGTGCAATGGATAGAGCACCAGCCCTGGAATCAGGAGGACCTGAGTTCAAATCCGACCTCAGACAGTTAACACCTACTAGCTGTGTGACCCTGGGCAAGTTACTTAACCCCAATTGCCTTACACACAAAAAACGATCATGGGGGGGGGGAGCAACTAGGTGGTACAGTGGATAAAGTACCAGCCCTGGATTCAGGAGGACCTGAGTTCAAATTTGACCTCAGACACTTGACACTTACTAGCTGTGTGATCCTGGGCAAGTCACTTAATCCTCATTGCCACACCAAAAAAAAAAGATAATGGGGGTTCCCCACTTGAGAAATGGTCAAAGGATATGAACAGGCAGTTTTCAGATGAAGAAATCAAAGCTATCTATTGCAATATGAAAAAATTCTCTAAATGACTATTGAATAGAGAAATGCAAATTAAAACTACTCTGAGGTACCACCTCACACCTATCAGATTGGCTAATATGACAAAAAAAGGAAAATAATAAATGTTTGGGAAGCTGTGGAAAAATTGGAACACTAATGCATTGTTAGTGGAGCTGTGAACTGATCCACCATTCTGGAGAGCAATTTGGAACTATGTCCAAAGGGCTATAAAACTGGCATACCCTTTGACCCAGCAATACCACTATTAGGTCTTTATCCCAAAGAGATCATAAAAAAGGGAAAAGGACCCACATGTGCAAAAATATTTATAGCTGCTCTTTTTGTGGTGGCAAAGAATTGAAAATTGAGGGGATGCCCATCAAGTGGGGAATGACTGAACAAGCTGTGGTATATGAATGTAATGGAATACTATTGTGCTATAAAAAATGATGAGCAGGAGGATTTCAGAGAAACCTGGAAGGACTTACACGAACTGATGCTGAGTGAGATGAGCAGAACCAGGAGAATATTGTACACAGTATCAACAACATTGTGTGATGAACAACTGTGATAGACTTGGCTCTTCTCAGCAATACAATAGTCCAAGATAATTCCAAAGAACTCATGATAGAAAATGCTCTCCAAATCCAGAAAAAAGAATTGTAGAATCTAGATGCAAATCGAACCATACAGTTTCTACTTTTTTTGGTTTTCTTTTTTGAGGTTTTTCCCTTTTGTTCTGATTCTTCTTTCACACCATGACTAATGCAGAGATAAGTTTAATGTGATTGTACACATATCAGATTGCTTGCTGTCTCAGGGAGGGGAGAGGGAGGGGAGGCAGGGAGAAAAATTTAGAACTAGAAATCTTATAGAAACAAATGTTGAAAACTAAAAAAAAAGATAATGGGCAAAAATAAATAACTGGGAGAATCAGAAAGGGCCTCATAAGGAGATGATACTTGAACTGAGCTTTAAAAGAATCCAGGGATTCTTTATTATTATTTTTTTTTAGGGCAATGGGGGGTTAAGTGACTTGCCCAGGGTCACACAGCTAGTAAGTGTCAAGTGTCTGAGGTCACACTTGAACTCAGGTCCTCCTGAATCCAGGGCCGGTGCTCTATCCCCTGCGCCACCTAGCTGCCTCTGAAGCCAGGGATTCTAAAGATGGTGGTGAGGAGCCACTGCAAGGATGGGGGACTGCTTGGCAAAGAAACGGAGAGAGAAGATAGAGCATAATGTATGCTGATCTGAGTTCATGATGGTGATTAATATGTAATCAACTTGGGAACACAAGGCAACACCAGATTGTGAAAAGTTTAAAATGCCAAACAGAAGGGTCAATATTTTCTACTAGGGGCCATAGAGAACCATTTTTAAAAGCTTCTAAAGCAGAGCAGGGACATGATCAGGTCTGTGCTTTTTGTGAAGGACAGACCGAAGAGGGGAGAAGCTGAAGGCAGAGAGGCCATCACTGTCTTCCAGGCCAGAGCTGATGAGAGTCTGAACAAAGTTGGTGATTGAGGAGAGAGAAGGACATGAGGCATATTATGGAAGTGGAATTGACAAGGCAGCAATGGACTGGATGTTGGGGTGAGTGAGAATGAAGGGTCAAGCATGACTCTAAGGTTATGAACTTGAGTGAGTAGAAGGATGTTAGAGCCAGGACCATAGACTGACCATAGAGTGTCTCTCAAACATTTATACTGCTTTATACTGCGAATTCAGCCCTGTACAGATAGGCCAATATAGGCTAAATGGATGCTTCTGCCCTGTCCCTTTAAATAGAGTAATGAGAAGAAAGCTCAATAAGAATGCACATCCAGGTACAATCCTTTTGGTGCTAGGTTGTTATAGCTGCAGCTTCACCATTCCCTTTGCCTATTGGACATCCCCTTTCCTTTCATCTAACTAGGTGACCTCCCAGATAAAACTAAAGCTTGAGAGGCAAAACCATTTGCTCAAGGTCACTTATCTAGAAGTGGCCGGGCCAATATCCAAATCTAGCTTGTCCACTGTCAGTCAGTGAGCCAATAAGCATTTACGGGGGGGGGGGGGGGGCGGGGCAGGGAAGAGAATAAACATTTAAATAGTTCCAGGCACTTAGCATTTTAAAAATAATATGGAATTATTTATAACATTGGAGAAGGAAATGGCGAACCACTCCAGTATCTTCACCAAGAAAACTCCAATCGGGGTCACAGAGAGTCAGACATGACTGAAAAATAACAAATATTTTTTAAAAAAGAAAAGAAAAAGAAAAAATATTTATAATATGTAACATTTTTACAAATATTATATCATTTGATGCTCAAAAACAAAAACCTGTGAGGATACTATTATTATTTCCATTTTGCAGGTGAGGAAATTGAGGCAAGCAGAGGTTAAGTGACAATCACAGCTAATAAATGTCTGAGGCCAGGGGCAGCTAGGTGGTGCAGTGGATAGAGCACTGGCCCTGGAGTCAGGAGGACCTGAGTTCAAATCCGGCCTCAGACTCTTGACACTTACTAGCTGTGTGACCCTGGGCAAGTCAGTTAACCCTCATTGCCCCACAATAAATAAATAAATAAATAAAAAGAGGGATCGGGGAAAGGTGTCCTGTGGAAGGTGGGATTTTAGTTGGGACTTGAAGGAAGTCAAGGAAGCCAGAAGAAGAGGGAGAATGTTCCAGGCATGGGGGATGGCTCAGAGACAATGCCCAGAGTCAAGAGATGGGGAGTCTTGTTCAAAGAACAACAAGGATACTGGCAACATTGAATGGAAGAGAAAAGAAAATATAAGAAAACTGGAAAGTATGAGACAACTCTGTGTTTTGTGTGTGTGTGTGTGTGTGTGTGTGTGTGTGTGTGTGTGTGTGTGTGATGGGGGCCGGGTGCTAGCTTATAAAAGACTTTGAAGCATTTTGTATTTGATCCTGGAAGCCACTGGAATTTAGTGAATAGGGGAGTGATATGATCAGATGTAGGCTTTTAGGAAAATACCTTTAGTGGCTGCATGGACTGGATGGGGAGAGACTTGAGGCAGGTAGACCCACTAGCAGCTAGTGCAATAATGAGGAGATAAGGGTCTGAACTAGAGGAAACAAGAACTAAGAAAGAAGGGAAGAGGGACAGCTAGGTGGAGCAGTGGATGGAGCACTGGCCCTGGATTCGGGAAGACCTGAATTCAAATCCAGCCTCAAACACTTGACACTTACTAGCTGTGTGACCCTGGGCAAGTCACTCAACCCCAATTGCCCTGCCCCCAACCCCTCCCCCCCCAAAAAAAAAGAAAGAAAGAAGGGAAGAGCACTTAATTGACCCCAGCATATCAGTTAGTAATAATTGTTTCTCACAAGTCTTTATTATTGTGGTAAAATATGAAAGTTTTTAACAGTCGGTTAGGATAACTGAAAGACGCCAGTTTTTCAAGGACCACCCTTTTGGGGAGGAGATGAACAGTCTGCCTGCTGCGCATGTCAGACTGCCTGCCGGGTACAGTCTGCCTGCTGCGCATGTCAGACTGCCTGCCAGGTACAGTGCGCCTGCTGCGCATGTCAGACTGCCTGCCGGGTTTTTTGGGACTTCCGGGGTGGAGAGAAGGAGAGGAGCGTTTTTGCCTGCTTGGCGGGACTCCTGACGGCGCGGCACAGACTCTCTCTCCAAAGGTGGCCTTTTTTCGGTTTGGTGAGTTTTTATAAGGAATATAGACTAAGCTTAGACTTAAGACGATTTGTATTGTGTTTCTACTTTCCTATCCTTCTAACCAACATCACCTTGTGACTATCATAACTATAAATAAAAAGGTCTATCTAGAAAACCAAAAGCTGCTTCCATTTACTAGTTTGGGAGATAAATTAAGGGAAAGGTTAAGTAGGGGAGATTTATGATCTAATATCCAATTTTAAATCTCACAGTTTGGCGACCCCGAAGGGACCTTAAGGACCCTCCCACCCTCCCTAGTTTGGCCATAAGCCGGCTAATTCGGTGGATTTTCCAAATACCCCCCCCCCCCCACGGACTTTCCCTTTGTCTAATCTCCCTTAAAGACTTTAAGCCTCTAAAAGCCTTGTTTTAAAGGAAAAAGCCAGCCCAGTTTAAAATATGATCGAATATGTCATTTTCCCTTTGGTTTTTTCGTTTTTTTGCATTGGAGCATGTTGGGGTACCATACTGTCCAGACTTAGACATCTAGTTTACTCGGTATTCCTTCATTGTGTTATAGGTCTCCTCCTCACTCACACAGCAAAATCTTTTTGGTATAATGGTATGAGTGTAACTGTCTCCACTGAAAATGTGTTTAATATTAGTAGGAATTTTTTGCCTGCAGTTGAAATAAATTGTAATACCATACTCACGATAGTTCACATGACTGTAACTCTCATTATGGGTATTATCATAGTTGTAATATGGAAAGAGATTAAAGGTAAACCACGTGGCGAGGGAGACACTAAGATGGCTCCCTCTGCTGAAGGTAACCCAGCCTCACCACGTGGCGAGGGAGACGCTAAGATAGCTCCCCCTACTGGAGGTAACCCAGTTACAGAAACGGATATTGGCCAGTCTTTAGAATCAAATCAGCTGAAACTACTTCCCTTGCAGGAAGATATAGAATTTAATAAAAAGGGAGTATCAGTTCAGGTTAGAAAATATCACCCCTTTACAGCAACTGACTTGAGCTCATGGAAAACAATCTTCCCTAGTTTTGAGAAACATCCAAATGGTGTAGTTTCACAGTTAAGGACTATATTTAATATATATCAACCCACTTGGGCTGATGTTACTTGCCTTATGGAAACTTTACTGTCCCCAACTGAGATGACAGATATTATCTCGGCAGGAAATGCCCTTGTTGCGAAGGGTAAGGCCGATGAGGAATGGCCTCTAAAGGATCCAGAGTGGAATTATAATAATGACAGGGATTTCCAAAGATTAAAGGATGCTAGGGAAACACTTCTGAAGGGAATGGAATTATGCTCTAGAAAACCCGAAAACTGGACGAAATTTATGAGCACATTTCAGGAGGCTAATGAAAGACCAAGCAGATTTTACGATAGGCTTTGTGAGACCGCCAGGCAATACACCAGATTAGATCCAATTGATTCAAAAGATTCTTATATTATTCTCAACATGTTTATTTGTAATTCACTGCCAGAAGTACGCAAATATTTTCTGACCCAATGTCCAGATTGGAGGAGCTTAACAGCTGATAGACTTAAGGAACTTGCAAATTATGTCTTTGACTCACGTGAGATAGGTCCAGATCACCCCAAACAGAGCATTCTGGCACCGGTGATTCCTAGTCAGCCATGTGAACACCAGAACAAGGGCACTAAGGTGTGTTGTTCCTGTCAGCCATGTGAACACCGGAACAAGGACACTAAGGTGTGTTGTTCCTGTCAGCCATGTGAACACCGGAACAAGGACACTAAGGTGTGTTGTTCCTGTCAGCCATGTGAACACCGGAACAAGGACACTAAGGTGTGTTGTTACTGTCATAAGGAGGGGCATGAATTGAGAGAATGTAGGACTTGGAGAAGAAATTTAAGGCGAAACAGATCAATGGCATCTGGGTGTCTCCGGAAGGTAAGCCATTTCTTCCCCGGAAATTCTACCACCAGGTATGCCTCTCTGTTCACAGAAAAGGCCATTTTGGTACACAAGGCATTGTAACTCTATTAAGAGAACCTGGATAGCACCAGGTGTGACTAATACAGCATCTCGAATCTGCTCGGGCTGCTCCACATGTCAGTCTTATAATCAGTATGCTTTTAAGGCCAAAGCTTATGGAGGGCGTCCTCTAGCATATACACCTTTTGAGCACTTACAAATTGATTATATTACTATGCCAAAAGCAGGACATTATAAATTTTGCCTTGTTATAGTTGATCAGCTCACTCGGTGGGTGGAGGCCTTTCCCAGCCCCCGAGCCACAGCTGCCTTTGTTGCCAAAATTCTTCTTAAAGAGATAGTACCTCGTTTTGGCCCACCAGCCCGCATCGATTCTGACAAAGGCACACATTTCACTGATTCGATTTTATCCCAAATCTACTCTTTCTTGGGAGTGACTCCAAAATTCCACACGCCCTACCATCCACAAAGTTCAGGCCAAGTCGAACGTATGAATAAAGAGCTTAAGAGTATGATTGGCAAATTATGTACTGAAACCCATTTGAAATGGCCTGATGTTCTACCATTGGCATTATTCTATCTACGAAGTAGACCAAGAGGAGAACTTCATATATCTCCTTATGAAATGCTTTTTGGTCACCCTCCTATCCAAGCTAAAACTTTTTCCCCAGTTTATACATCACTGGTGGGAGGTGATACTTCTGTTGCCTCCTATATACAGGAATTACAGACCAGGCTACGTGAACTCCATGAGGCAGGAGCTGTGGTCCAGGCAGGACCATTAGACTTTTCATTGCATAACTTCAACCCAGGAGATAAAATATATGTAAAGAATTTTCAGAGAACCAGTGGAACTCAACCTGCCTGGGAAGGACCTTTTCAGGTATTATTGACAACTCCTACTGCCATTAAAATTGGTGAAAAAGACTCATGGATTCATTGCTCTCATATAAAGCCTGCACCATTCATAGGTGAAGAGATTTCAGATAGACCTGAGGTAGGCGCTAAAGAGGTAAAAACCCTAACGATAGCAACTGTTAAAGAGCAAAGAAAGTTCAGAGGAAACAGGCAGTTCCCATTTGATAATCCCACTGATCAGTTAAATGCTCTGGGACTCAGTCTTCGTAAAGTATCAGGAGACGGAAATTGCCTTTTTAGGGCTTTAGCAGACCAGCTAGAAGGTCACTGTAGAAATCATCTCAGACACAGACAAGAAGCTGCTTCTTATATGATTAACCATAGACAAGAGTTTGAGTCTTTTAGAGTAAATGACTCCCCTTTTGAAGAATATGTTGATGAATTAAAGAAATTTGGAAAGTGGGGAGGAAATGATACAATTGTAGCATTTGCTAAGCAGCATCAGCTGAATGTTGTGGTTCATCAATTAAATCAGCCTTTATTGAAAATCAGTGGCACAGACAAAACTGATGCTAGAGAACTCCACATTTTCTACCATAAAGAACATTATGACAGCATTAGAAAGATCAATGACAATTCAGAAACCCCTGCCACTTTGGCATGCAGAGAATTGGGGAACCAGTTAAAACAATGTGGCATACCCCAAACTCTAGCAGCTTAAATACCTTATAATTTAACAAGCATTTCCTTCTACAGGCAAAAGCACTGAAGTACATGGCCTAGTTTTCTGGCCTACCTCAACTATTTTTTTTTATTAATTTTTGGTTTTTTTGTTTTTGTTTTGACTTTTGAAAGGCACTGAAAAGACCTGGAATTGACCGCACCTTTAAGTTCTTTAAGAGCACAAAAGGGTGCTTAGCGAATCTTTTGCTTTTTATTTTTTATTTTTGGTTTTGCTTTGGTTTTTTTTACTTTTGTTTCTTTTGCTTTTCTTTAAAACTAAATTTTGTAAACTAAGTGATTATTATTTACTCTTTCTTTTTGAGAGAACCATGAGTTCTAATGAGTTTTGTTTTATTTATTTATTTTTCTCCTTTCTCTTGTATGTTGTTCTGTTTAACTAAAAAGTACCAGAAATTGCTTGATACCTCACTGAAAACATTGAATATTGAATCTTGCTAATTGAAGTCTTATTTCTTTTTGATGAATTAATCACCACTTTAAGTATCTGCTACTGTTATACTAGAGAATTCATGTATAAGATGATGTGGTCTACTTGCTAGAAGAAGATTATGTAACAATGTCTAATATAATCAGCTATTTACATTCGTTTATTATTTATATGTCATTATACTCTGGGTATGGTTTGGAATTATTGTATATATCACTAATATATTCTCAGTTATGCAGCATAGCACACATTTTTACCATCATATTGTCTTTGGTGAAATTAATGAGATTTCAGAAATATGGAAACTTATCATTTCAGAGACTAACTTGCTGTGAACTCTGATGCAGGCCCTGGAGAGAATATATGTGCAACAAAAGGAGAGACAGGTATACGTAAGTCCATGGTTTGCTTATGATGGTGACTATGTAGAGCACAATTACTAGGCACAGTCCAGTATTCATCCTCTCTCCCTCCTAATTTAACCTAATTTAACTGAACTTATTTATCTTTTTATCTCAGTTGAATTCACCTGTGGCCTAGCACAATCACTGGCTGTCTCAGAACCATGAGATATGGTATGATAACCTTTCCATAACATTTTCAGGTGTCATGAACACATACTAAATTTGGCTTTGATCCAGACACATGGTGGTAAAAAGTGTTACACATTGCATAACTACCTCAACCCTCTATTACAAGTCTAACCATATAAAGGAGGGAATGTAATGGAATTTATTAATTTGATCATTGACAATGCTATGCTAAGGTTTTAAAAATACAGCAATTCAAACAGTTAAAGAAGATAATCCAGCTTTCCAGACCAGAATCCAGAATCCAGACCAGAGTCCAGAATCCAGTTTTCCAGACCAGAATCCAGTTTCCTCCTGATGACATCTTACCACTTCAAGAAGACAAGAGAACTCAGAGACTTTATATGAACTGTTTTGCTTTATTAGCTTTTACTATCTCCTTTCTGTTATATACTATCTGTAACATGTACTCTCTGCAGAGGCTCTCCCTTTGCAAGACTAATGTCAAAGCGTTGGTTCATGAGGAAAAAAAAAAAAAATCGCCCCTCTGGACAAAAACTTTCCTCTCTTCCTTTTCTGTATTGTTGTTCGCATATTATTAGTCAGCAAAAGTTATTATGTTCTTTTTACTGTTCCATCAAGGAAACATTCCGTTTCTTGAGGAAGCAAAGGGGGGAAATGTGGTAAAATATGAAAGTTTTTAACAGTCGGTTAGGATAACTGAAAGACGCCAGTTTTTCAAGGACCACCCTTTTGGGGAGGAGATGAACAGTCTGCCTGCTGCGCATGTCAGACTGCCTGCCGGGTACAGTCCGCCTGCTGCGCATGTCAGACTGCCTGCCAGGTACAGTGCGCCTGCTGCGCATGTCAGACTGCCTGCCGGGTTTTTTGGGACTTCCGGGGTGGAGAGAAGGAGAGGAGCGTTTTTGCCTGCTTGGTGGGACTCCTGACGGCGCGGCACAGACTCTCTCTCCAAAGGTGGCCTTTTTTCGGTTTGGTGAGTTTTTATAAGGAATATAGACTAAGCTTAGACTTAAGACGATTTGTATTGTGTTTCTACTTTCCTATCCTTCTAACCAACATCACCTTGTGACTATCATAACTATAAATAAAAAGGTCTATCTAGAAAACCAAAAGCTGCTTCCATTTACTAGTTTGGGAGATAAATTAAGGGAAAGGTTAAGTAGGGGAGATTTATGATCTAATATCCAATTTTAAATCTCACATTATGTAACTGCCTGCAACATTTTCCACCTCTTCAGGCCAGGACAAATCGTCATTGTATCCTCACATATAAAACAGCATCCACTCAGACACTTAACACTTACTAGCTGTGTGACCTTAGGCAAATCACTTAACCCCGATTGCCTCACCAAAAAAAATAAATAAATAAAACCACATCCGTTTGACATACAAAAACATAAGAAGGGGTAGTTGGAAATCTTTATATCTTGGTTGTCTGCATGTATTTTGTGGTACTCGTTGGGGGTCACTAAGACCTGAGGCTCAAAGGATTAAGTTGGACTCCCACCTTCCATCTCCCCCTTCCAGCAAAAGGAAGAAGAAGAAGAAAAGAGCCAATGAGTCTGACTCACCTTGGAGTGAATCAGACATCAGCGGAGAATTGGTGAGACTGCCTCTGCCAAGCCACCTATATGACTCCTATCTTCCCACCAAAACTATTCAAGGTAGTGAGAGTCTTTTCCAAGTCTGATCCCCTTAGAGATTAGCTCCTCTGATCCTTTATAGGCCAGGAATTTGACCTTCTAGGCAAATTTGCCTAGAAGGTCAAATTCCAAATTCCAAGGTCAGTTCCAAGATGCTAATCCCACAGAGAACACAGAAATACCATTCCAGCCTTTGGGATCTCTCATTACATGCTCAATGAAACAGGAAGACCTTGAAGGGGCAGGGAGCAGGCCAAGAGTCCCACATCCAAAAGCAAGTCTGGGCCAAAGGATCATCCATCAAGGTCCCTCTGGAGGAGTCCCGGCAGAAGCTAACCTTCACTTACTTCCTTCTTCCATTCCCCTACCCAAGGGTGACTTCCATCGTTCATATGGCCTCGTCCAGCCACCGAGGATAAGGGAAGAGAAGCTGGATCCTAGCAGGTGGAGTTGGAGAGGTGATGGCTGTGGTCTGAAGAAATCTATAGAGAGACTTCTGGAGGAGGACTGTACCCATTAATGATGATCATGAGAAGGGGGCAGCTAGGTGGTGCAGTGGATAAAGCACTGGCCCTGGATTCAGGAGGACCTGAGTTCAAATCTGACCTCAGACACTTGACACTTACTAGCTGTGTGACCCTGGGCAAGTCACTTAACCCTCATTGCCCCACCAAAAAAAAATGATCATGAGAAGCTGAGCCATCAGAAGAAAATCCAACATTTAAACCCTGACCAGGTTGGGGTTTGGGGGAAGAAAATGACATTCTCTTCCTAAATATCAACCCTGGTTTTAGGCTAGAAGAGGGGGTTCAGTTCACCCAGGACTATACTATAGCTTGTTAAGTTGGGGAATATGGGAAAGGGGGGAGAAATGAAAAGATCTGGGAATATGGGGAACATGGTTAGTCAGCAATATGCTAATATCAGCACTTTACAAGATCTCCATCTAGCCCAAGGGTTAGGACTTTGAGGGGGCTAGAAGAGGGGAGGAATCAAAATAGGCGGTCCTAAGTGATGACGGGAGTTACAGATAGCTGTGGACAAATCACATCAGGGAGAAGAAATAAACCTCTGTGTGACACCTAATCAGTGTCCCCCTCTGAACCTCAGTCTTTTTATCTGTAAAATAAAGCCACTGGATAAGATGACTTTGAAGGTCTCTTCCAGCTCTTGTGTCTGTGATTTTGATCCTATAACTGCTGCCCACCTGAGCCGGGTCACTCCCTAGTTCTAACTCCTACCCTCAGCTCCCTGCTCTGACCCCAATAAGCACAACCTCCTTCACCTTTGCTTCAACCCTCCTCGGTTCTGCCCTTCACACAGAGCTGCCCTTGTCCACCAAGAAAGGAAGATGTGAGCAGCCAGGGGTGAAGCAGGGGGAGGAGGGGTGTGAGTTACAAAGGCTGCCTTATGGAGCAGTAAACCATTTCAAAGGCCCAGGCCCAAGAGCTGCAGAGGTTGCACGGTCCAGCAGGCCTCCCCTGCCAAGCCCCACAAGGCCTCTGGGGCTCCTGGGAGGAAAGGGGAGTCATAGACTGTTAGAGCTGGAAAGGAGTTTTAGAGATCACTCTAACCAACTGTCTTATTTTTACAGAAGAGAAAATTGAGAGTTGAAGTGATTTACCCACGCTTCTACTTAGTGGTCAGTTTAGGATTAGAACAGAAGTGACCTAACTCCCAGGCCAAGACTCATTCCACACTAGCTTATGCTTGGAAGACACTAGTTTAAAAAGACTCTCTCGAGATACCTGCCACCAGCCATCATTTTTGTTTTGTAAGGGGTGAGGATGGGGAGAAAAGAGAGAAAAGCAAGTTTTCCCTAAGGCACCAACTTTGGATGGGAGTCGACTCCTTAATGACTCTGGACATCGAAGTTGGCCTTAGCTCCAGGAGGATCCTCCTTGACAATCAATCGATAAGTATTTGTTAAATGCCTACTAAGTGCCATCCACAAAAATGAAAATATCCTTGCCCTCAGAGAGCTCCCATTTTATTGGGAGGACACAAGAAGTACATAAACAAACACAAAGTATGTAAAAAAATAATAATAATACAGGCGGGGGCAGCTAGGTGGTGCACTGGATAAAGCACTGGCCCTAGATTCAGGAGGACCCAAGTTCAAATCTGGCCTCAGACACTTGACACTAGCTGTGTGACCTTGGGCAAGTCACTTAACCCTCACTGCCCCACAAAAAATAAAAAATAAAATAAAATAATACAGGCTAGTTTCAAAAGGGAAAGGGGGCCCAGGAAAGAACTGGTGTAGGAGGTGTCACCTGAGCTGGGCTCTGAAGAAAGCCGGTGATTCTGAGGTGGAAGGAAGAAGCACATCCAAGACATGGAGAATGGTCTATGTAAAGGTGAAAGATGGAAGGTTATAGATGGAGAGCAATTGACAGGACAGATTGATCAGAATAAAGAATGCATAAAGAAATCATATGGAAGACTGGACAAGGAAGAAGTAGGTAGAGGAAGGGAAGGAAAGAAGGAGGGAAAGAAGGAAGGAAGGGAGGGAGGGAGGAAGAGAGGAAGGAAGGGAGGAAGGAAGGAAGAAAGGAAGAGAGGAAGGAAAGAAGGAAGGAAGGGAGGGAGGGAGAAAACAAGCATTTAATAAGATTTACTATGTTCTAGGCACTATACCAAGTGCTTAGGAATACAAATAAAAGCAAAAAGAAAAACAGTCCCTGCCCTCAAAGAATTTACATTCTAATGGAGGT
The DNA here is from genome assembly GCF_019393635.1 of Dromiciops gliroides. Lineage (NCBI taxonomy): Eukaryota > Metazoa > Chordata > Mammalia > Microbiotheria > Microbiotheriidae > Dromiciops > Dromiciops gliroides. The sequence continues at coordinate 656,381,900 of NC_057862.1, read as the reverse complement.
AGAGGTTTTTTTGTGGTTTTTTTCCCTAATGCCATAATCCGCAAGCCCCCCACTGGTGTGCTTCCTGCCATGATCTTTTGATTTCTTTTAGTTAGCCAGCTTTTAGGAAGCTAAAGCCTTGATATAATGCCTGAAGCATAGTGGGCACTTAATAAATGCTTACTGACTGACTATTGACTAGATAAGATGGTCTTTCCCACAAGCACCTCGAGAGACACAGATAGATAAAGAGGGTTCGGGTTTTGAGCCACATGATATGGCAAAGGGGCCCATACCTCTGTTGTTTCTTGGCTAGGTTCCTTGAAGAGTCATGAATCTGCTTTACTAAATGTGCCTCAGTGGAAATGTCCACCTTATCCTTCAGATGAGAAATCAAACCAGTTTGGTTTGCTGCTTGTGTAATAACATGTGTCCTCTGACTCCACGTGGGGCTGGGGTCCTCATCCTTGCCCTCTTCCTGCACTCTGATCTCTGCCGGGCACCAAGTGCTACCACAAAACCATCACTGAGGCTAGGGAGGACGGGGATACTTTGCCCTCCCCTTTTCCCTCTAAAGGGGCCCCTTTACTCTAGACCCACCCCCATCCCCAAGACACACAGGGAAGATTTAATAACTGACCAACTTCAAAAGGAAAGGAGCTTCCTACTTCATAAGAAAAACCCACTCCCTAAAGAGCTCCCCAGATCGAGTGGAGTTTTATCCACAGGCAATTAGGGACCCAGACTCCCTTGGAAGTCATCTCCTCATGATCAAGGGGAAAAACAAATTAATTTGGCTGGGACACCTCACCCTTTCTCTATTCCACTAAGGCAAAAATTTTTAAACTAGGCTCCATGAACTTGTTTCTAAAAAATATTTTGATAACTATATTTCAATATAACTGGTTTTCTTTATAATGCTATGCGTTTTATTTTATGCTTTAAAAACGTTATCCTGGAGCAGCTAGGTGGTACAGTGGATAAAGCACCAGCCCTGGATTCAGGAGTACCTGAGTTCAAATCCGGCCTCAGACACTTAACACTTACTAGCTGTGTGACCCTGGGCAAGTCACTTAACCCCCATTGCCTCTCTCTTTTTTTTTTTTTTTTTTGTGGAGCACTGGGGGTTAAGTGACTTGCCCAGGGTCACACAGCTAGTAAGTGTTAAGTGTCTGAGGCTGGATTTGAACTCAGGTACTCCTGAATCCAGGGCTGGTGCTTTATCCACTGCACCACGTAACTGCCCCCCCCTCCATTGCCTCTCAAAAAAAAAATTTTTTTTTTAAATGTTATCCTGAGAAGGGCACCACAGTCTTCAGAGAGCAAAGAGGGTTTATGACACAAAAGAGGTTAAGAACTCCTATATTAAGAGCACACCCCTCTAATGCCCATCCATTGGGAAATAGCCAAACAAGTTGGGATATATGAATGTAATGGAATACTATTGTGCTGTAAGAATGATGAGCAGGAAAATTTCAGAAAAACCTGGAAATACTTACATGAACTGATGCTGGGTGAGGTGAGCAGAACCAGAAGAACATTGTACACAGTAATAGCAACATTGTTTGATGATCAATGTAATAGACTTAGCTCTTCTCAGCAATGCAATGCTCCAAGACAATTCCAAAAGACTCATGATGGAAAATGCTCTCCACATTCACAGAAAGAATGGGTGGAGTCTGAAGGCAGATCAAAGCATACTATGTTCACTTTTGTGGGTTTTTTTTTTCATGTTTTTCTTCCCTTTTGCTCTGTTTCTTCTTTCACAACATGACTAATGTGGAAATATGTTTAATGTGATTGCATATGTATAACCTATATCAGATTGCTTCTTGTCTTGGGGAGGAGACAAGGGAGGGAGAGAGGCAGAAAATATTGGAACTCAAAATCTTAAAATCCCTCTGGGTTGGGGAAGCTGGGTGGCGCAGTGGATAGAGCACCAGCCCTGGAGTCAGGAGTACCTGAGTTCAAATCCGGTCTCAGACACTTAACACTTACCAGCTGAGTGACCCTGGGTGGGTCACTTAACCCCAATTGCCTCACTAAAAAAAAAAAATCCCTCTGGGTTCCTGAAACAACAAAAGTGAACCCCTATTTTCTCCAGAGATCCCTGAAATACATAGGAAATCCAAACAAAATCTCTAGGTGTCTTTTTCCACAGTGGGCACACTCAAATCCTTTTAGGGGGTCCTTGTACCATAAGCAATCTCCTTGGAGTTTTAGGAAATTTTCTTCTGGGTCCCTGCATCAAATGTGTCAGGAAGCCAAGAAGGATGAGGGATGAGAAAAAGATATTAAATTTAGCCATTAAGAGAGCACTGGCCACATTGGAGAGAGAAGTTTCAGTTAAGTGGTGAGGAGAGAAGCTGGATTGCAGAGGTTTTATTGGAGAATGAGAAGAGAGGAGGTAGAGGCACAAAGTGTAGACAAATTTTTTTTTAGTTTTGCCGAGAAAGAGTGGGGTTAAATAGAACAATAATTAGTAGCTTTGGTAGGTTAAAGGGCAGCTAGGTGTCAAAGTGGATAGAGCACTGGGCTCAGAATCAGGAAGACTCATCTTCATGAGTTCAAATCTGCCCTCAGACTCTTCCTAGAGGTGGGTATCACCCTGGGCAAGTCACTTAATCCTGTTTGCCTCAGTTTCCTCATCTGTAAAATTAGCTGGTGAAGGAAATGGCAAACCTCTCCAGTATCTTTGCCAAGAAAACCCCAAATAGGGTCACAAAGAGTTAGACAGGACTGAATAACAATGTACATTTATTTAATTATGGATAACATTTACTTGATCACAGAAGAAAGACATAATACACTGTTCACTCTGAGGGTCACTTCACAATTCCTTCTGTTCTCCATATATTTTGGAAGCAACCACTCAGTCTTTTGCCACTCTTTTTTTTTCCCCCCCAGTGAGGCAATTGGGGTTAAGTGACTTGCCCAGGGTCACACAGCTAGTAAGTGTTAAGTGTCTGAGGCCGGATTTGAACTCAGGTACTCCCAACTCCAGGGCTGGTGCTCTATCCACTGTGCCACCTAGCTGCCCCTTTTGCCACTCTTGATCTTGTTGTCAACTCCCCTAGGGATCTGTTGGGGAACTGAGACAGCAGGAGAGAGGGGATTGAAAAGCAGCTAAGAAAAAAAAGCAGCTGGTTTGGGTGGGAAGGAAAGGGCTTCCCCCCCACCCCTAACCAGGTCCTCTAGAGGGTCGTGATGACATTTGGGTCCCTCTCAATCATGCCTTAGCTAAGATGAAATCATTTAGTCATTTGGGTGGCATGGGGTAGGAAAAAGATGACCATTATGGCAAAGGTAGGGTCTGCTACTGTAGCAAAAGTCTTCCTGGGCCCAACAAACAGCAAGCCTCATTCATTGGTTAAGCAAGGAGGGTGGCTTCTCTTGATCCTTCAATCAGCAGCAACCAGCATCTTTTGGGGACCAGCCAGAGAAGGGCTCAGTGCCAGAGCAAGTTAAGCTTCAGTTCCTGAGATGTCCAAGCCAAACCGAGATTCAGGAGGCAGGTCCAGTCCATCCCTGTATAGGTGCTTTGTGTCTTGGCCATCCCAGACTTACAGGAAGAAAGGGAGGGTGTTTAAGCAGCTCTCCTAGGGGAGCCGGCCCAGAGACCACAACCGGGCAGAGTGTGCGAGGCTACCCTGGGGCAACAGAAAAGAAAACATGAGGCTACACACTCTGTACCCTAGAAAATCAGATGGTACATAGATGCAGGGGGTGGGGGTCTCCTGCAGGGCTGTGAGAGAGGCATCTACCTCAGCACAGGAAAAATCTCAGTTTCTTCAGTTTACATCGAACTCACTTGCACTCTTCCCAGGATTAAACTGGCAACAAAGCCAAGCTCCTATTTTCAGGAACATCTTGGTTGGCAGCTAGGAAGGAGCAGAGGTCATGCTTCCCACCCTGATCACTTTCTCCACACAGGCAGCAGAAGAAAAGTGGAGAAAATCACTAACCCTGAAAATTTAGGTTACATGACCTCAGTTAGGCACTCTCCACTGCTCGGCAATCCTACTAGATATCCCCTATCCACTAACTCTCCCAGTTTCCACAGCAGCTCCTGAACTTTCTCATGTCCTCAAACCTTCAGGGGCTCCCTGTCCCCCCACCACCACCACCACTCTCTCAGGTGTGAACCTTGCCTCACATTTTACAGGGGAAGCTACTTGGCGCAGTGGATAAAACAGCGGCCCTGGATTCTGGAGGACTTGAGTTCAAATTTGGCCTCAGACACTTGACACTTACTAGCTGTGTGACCCTGGGCAAGTCACTTAACCCTCATTGCCCTGCCCCCCCCAATTTTACAGGGGAAAAAAATGAAGTCATTTGTGGTGAGCTTCCTCTTCTCTCCTCTTCCTCATCTATCACTCAGGTGTCTTCTGCCACTTTCCTCCTTCACACCTTTCTACCATGATGAAATATCCTTACTCCTGGCTGAGGCTAATCCCTCTACCTATACAAGGAATCTCATGCCATTGTCTCCTCCCCCTCTGCGATCCCCACTCTTTCACTTATTTTTCAATCTTCGACCCCCCCCCACTGGCTCATTTCCTACTGCCTATAAATAAACATGCCCCTGTCTCCATTCTGAAGAAACCCTCACTTGATCCTGCCTTCCCTGCTAACTTGTCCTATGTAGCTAAACTGAAAAAGGTGTCTACAAGAGGTGCTTCCAATTCCTCTCCTCTCTCTTCTTAACCCCTTACAATATGACTTCCCACTCTATCACTCCAGTGAAGCTGCTTTCTCCAGAGTTATTAACAGTCTCCTAATGGACATGTCCAATGGCCTTTTCTCAAGCTTTGTCTTGACCTCTTAAACTCAGTATGTCCAAAACAGAACTCATTATCTTTCCCCTAAACCCTCCCCTCTTCCTACCTTATCTATTGCTGTTGAGGGCACCACCATCCTCCCAGTTCAACAGACTCCCAACCTAGGAGTCATCCTTGACTCACTCCTGTCTCTCATCCCCCAAATCTAAGCTGTTGCCAAGGCCTGTCAATCTCAGCTTTGTAAAATCTCTCAAATATGCCCCCTTCTCTCCTCTGTCACTGCCAACTCTGTGGTCCAGACCCTCATCACCTCACACCTGGACTATGACAATAGCCACTGGAGGGTCTGCTTGTCCCTAGTTTCTCCCCACTCCAATCCATCCTCCATTCAGCTACCAAAGACCTATTCTTGTGTGTGTGCGTGTGTGTGTGTGTGTGTGTGTGTGTGTGTGTGTGTTGGCAGGGCAATGAGGATTAAGTGACTTGCCCAGGGTCACACAGCTAGTAAGTGTCAAGTGTCTGAGGCTGGATTTGAACTCAGGTCCTCCTGAATCCAGGGCCAGTGCTCTGTCCACTGCGCCACCTAGCTGCCCCGCCAAAGACCTATTCTTAAAGCATAGATCTGATCATGTCACTACCCCATCTCCTATGCAGTAAACTTCAGTGGCTCCCTGTTACCTCCAGGAACCAATACAAAATGCTCCATTTGACATTTAAAACCTTTCATAACCTAATCCCCTCTCTTACTTTTCTAGTCTTCTTATCCCTTACTCCCCAAAACACACTCTTAGACCCAGTGACACAGGCCACCTGGCTGTTTCACCAAGACGCTCCATCTCTTGGTTCTGGGCATTTTCTCTGGCTCTTCCCCATGACTGGGATGCTCCCCCAGCTCCCGTTCAACAACTGACCCCCCCTGGTCTCCTTCAAATCCTAAAATTCTACATGGGGGCCATCTCCAGTGTTATGATGAATGTATGGACCACCTGGATTTGATGGAGCTGCCTTATTATCCAAAAGGATTTTATGAAACCTTGGATTAATAGGAACAAAATGCCCTTGGACTGAACTTCAAACTGAACCCAGATAGCTAGCAGGTAAGTCCCTATCTGCCGACTTCTTTCCCCAGGAGAGTTAGTCCCTATCTTTAAAAACATCTGGGCAGGGCAGCTAGGTGGCGCAGTGGATAGAACACCGGCTCTGGAGTCAGGAGTACCTGAGTTCAAATCCAGCCTCAAACACTTGACACTTACTAGCTGTGTGACCCTGGGCAAGTCACTTAACCCCAATTGCCTCACTAAAAAAAAAAACAAAAAACATCTGGGCATCCTCATCCTTGCCAAACCCCATTTTTGGGGAATCATAATTTTATCACAGTGTTTCTGTTAAGGCAAACTATTAAATTGATTGGTATTTCCTACATTCTTGTTATAACTGAAAGCGTTCAACTGATTTGTATTCTGTCGATTGTCCGTTCTTGTTATAGTATTTGCTTTTAGCTTGATTTGTATCATGCTAATGAAACTGATAACACCCTGTAACCAGCGAGCAAAGAAATCTTATATATCCTCAGAGGGAGTCTTTGAGCTTCTTCTTTGGAAGGGGTCTCTGCATGATTTGTGCCTGCTTGTTCTTGGGATAAATACTCTGCTACTATGTTTTCCCCTAGCAGTTCTCTGATCTGGGGTTTTTTCATAGGAAGACAGTGATATAGTGGGAAATGGGGTACGGGGTTGGGGTAGGAGTTGGGGTTCTTAGGAATTCCTCTTTAAAGAATTACACCCTCTTGCACACAAAAGTAGTTAGAATAAGGTGGTAGTTTATTTAGGAGCAAGGGAAGGAAAGGGTGGGGGGAGGGAAACCATAAAAGAAATCCTTGGACTTTTCATGGGGAGATTGGCATAAAGCACATAGCTCAGAGGTACCAAATCTCCCCGAACAGGAGACTGGAAAGTACTTTTATAGAGGCCTGATGGGGGTGGACCATCTGCCCGTGAAAAGTTCCTTTAGTGAGGCAGGACCATCCCCTACTTGTGGTAGCTGGGGGAATTGGGTGAGGAGTGGAGGACCATCCCCCACTGGTAGTGACTAGAGGAATTGGGTGAGGGGTGGCTACAGATCCCTTTTCATAACACAAAGGCCGCAGCCACACCCAAATTTATCTCCCTAGGGTAAGGGAGACCAGAACGAAGGGTAGGAATCCCAAGCTAGATCAGTCCGATTTGGTTCAGCTTATCTCTCTAGGTGTTATCTGTCCTCTGGTTTAGTTTCTCTAGGAGAAGCTTCCTTGATGTGCCCCAGAGAACTTCTGGGGTGCTCTGCACCCCATGACAACAGGTATGGAAACAAAATTTGAAACCAGTCATCCTGACCTTTGTCTTGTCACTGGACCCAGATGGCTCTGGAGGAGAGTGAGGCTGATGACTTTGCACAGTCTTGCCTCACTTAAATCCAATTAACTTCCAAATCAGGATCCCACCCTCCTGATGTCATTGGTCCTCTTAGAGAATGAACAAAATGCTACTCCTATAAGAAGCCTTCCCCAGGGGCAGCTGGGTGATGCAGTGGATAGAGCACCGGCCCTGGAGTCAGGAGGACCTGAGTTCAAATCCGACCTCAAACCCTTGACACGTACTAGCTGTGTGACCCTGGGCAAGTCACTTAACCCCAACTGCCTCACCAAAAAACCAAAACCAAACCAAAACCAAAAAAAGCCAAAGAGGAGTGTACCCCTAACACAGTTCAACAGGCTTTCTTTGATGGGCCAGACCATTTCCCTTAGCTAGAGCAAACTGGGTTTCCTTGGTTCAGGTTTCTAATTTTCCTCGGTGGTCACACTCTGGTCCTCTCAATTTACGTGCAAATGGTGCCACCTGCTGGTTTCTTTTTAGGATAACAAAGGAGATAAGCAGATTCTATCTTTCTTCTGTCTATCACCACCAGCATCTGGCATTGGGGCAATTTTGCCTAATGCTAAACCTAGGGGACAGCCGAGAAAAAAAGAGCCTCACACTGACTCAGGGAACCATGAGAAAGACCAGTAGGGTTAAAGATTTTCAGGTTTATTACCAGCATATATACCTTACTTACAGAGATAATTTGTGGAAATAGCTGGAAGGTTATTTCAACCTAGCACTATACCAGTTGGCATGCTGAACCGAATGCAGGATGGGCAGCAATTCTGGGCACAATCATGTATTTCCTCTCAAAGAAGGTCACACCCTTTGCCTGAGAATTTTAAAAAGTAAATTCCCAAAATACTGGGACTAATTTTGTCCTTTCTCCACCCATCAATAAATACATGTGTAAGTCACTGAAATACCCAGGCACAATGTCTAAAGCTCTTTCAAGTATTTAGGTCACAGAATCTTTTTTTTTTTTTTTTAGTGAGGCAATTGGGGTTAAGTGACTTGCCCAGGGTCACACAGCTAGTAAGTGTCAAGTGTCTGAAGCTAGATTTGAACTCAGGTACTCCTGACTCCAGGGCCAGTGCCCTATCCACTGCGCCACCTAGCTGCCCCCTCACAGAATCATTTTTAAAGATAGAAAGAGGCTTGGAGGCCTCTCACTCCACTCCTGGCACTCTAGGGTGTTTGTGTGCTCTTGGCTTGACCCTCCCTCTTAGGACAGCACAGGTCTGATGGTCTGAGACCCTGAGAAGTTAGAGAGACACATAGTCAATCCTTTGCTGGTCTATATATTAATATTAGTTAATAATATTCCATCCTGGACAATGACTTTCAAAATACCTCTTTATTTCTGGTAAAGATTTATTTATAAAATGACAACAAATGAAATGTGCATCTCTAAGATTTAACGGATCTTATCCAGCATATTACTTGGCACTCTTACATAATCTATCATAAAATCCATTAGGCCTTTCATTAACTTCCTGAGCTGTGTCTAGAAATTTTTGCCAATTGTTTTGCTAGCACATAATTCCATTGCTTTTTTTTTTTACATATAAGGTATTTTATTTTTTCTGTTACATGTAAAGATAGTTCTCAACTTTTGTTTATACAAGCTAACAATTTTAGATTTTTCTCCCTCCCTCCCCTCCCTCCCCCCTCCCCTAGACAGCAGGTAATCTGAAATAGGTTATATCTATATATCTATATACATACACATATAGATATATATATATATACACACACATATATATATACACATAATAACATTAATCCTATTTATGCATTAATCCTGTTACAAGAGAAAAAATCAGAGCAGTGATGCAAAACCTCAAAATAGAAAAAAAAAAAACAACAGCACCCAAAACAAAAGAAATAGTATGGTTCAATCAGCATCTATACTCCACAGTTCTTTTTTTTTTTTTCTTGGATTTGGAGATCCTCTTCTATCATGAGTTCCCTGGAACTCTTCTGTACCATTGCATTGGTGAGAAGAATATAGTCCATCACAGTAGGTCAACACTCAATGTTGATGTTACTGTGTACAATGTTTTTCTGGTTCTGCTCATCTCACTCATCATCAGCTCATGCAAGACCCTCCAGGTATCTCTGAACTCCTCCTGCTCATCGTTTCTTACAGCACAATAGTATTCCATTGTATTCATATACCACAACTTGTCCAGCCATTCCCCAATTGATGGGCACCCCCTCAACTTCCAATTCCTTGCTACCACATAAAGAGCAGCTATATTTTTGTACATGTGGGTCCCTTTCCCCCTTCCATGATTTCTTTGGGAAAAAGACCTAAAAGTAATTCCATTGCTTTTAACAATGTTTATCTTGCCTCTTTTAATTTATTAAAATGTTTAGGGGGGCAGCTAGGTGGCGCAGTGGATAAAGCACGGGCCCTGGATTCAGGAGTACTTGAGTTCAAATCCAACCTCAGACACTTGACACTTACTAGCTGTGTGACCCTGGGCAAGTCACTTAACCCCCACTGCCCTGCAAAAAAAAAAAAATGCTTAGGGAAATTGGGGTCCCAGTTAGGATCTTCTAAAGGCCAGCATGTAGCTGCCTCCCTGTAATTACTAAGGAGTTTTCAGTTTCTATATCTGCTCTTTCTCCTGGGGAAAATAATGTTTGCATGAGATCTGTTACATCACCCCAAGTGGACTGGAATCTCCTAAATATTGCTTGAAAATGGCTTACAGGGGCAGCTAGGTGGCGCAGTGGATAGAGCACCGGCCCTGGAGTCAGGAGTACCTGAGTTCAAATCTGGCCTCAGACACATAACACTTACTAGCTGTGTGACCCTGGGCAAGTCACTTAACCCCAATTGCCTCACTAAAAAAAAAAATGGCTTACAACTGTTGCTGGATCTTCATCAAATTTAGGGATATCTCTTCCACATACTTGGTTTCTCTTTCCTCTAGAAAGCTAGAATCTCAGTTGAGATTGATTTAGAGGATACAAGAGAAGACCAGGAACAGGAAGGATCAGTAGTAAAAGGTGGCCTCATGGCTATTGAAGTCATGGGGGTGCCAGTGAGGGGAGCAACTGTAGGGCAGCAATCTAGTGCCTCAGAAGAGCAGCAGGGTGGAGTAGGCTGAATCAGAGATATTGTCTTGGCCATGCCAAGAGGAAGAGCTGAGGCCACTTCGGGAGAAGGAGGAAATTCAGCAAGTAGAGAGGGGTCGGGGACAGAGGAGGGATTAGGACGATTAAGTGGGAAGTCATAAAAAGAATGGTAAAATGGAGGCTATGGCGTAAGGCTTTGGAGGTGAAGGAAGAGGAAGATGAGTCCAGTGAGATGCCCGAGGAGTTGAGGCAGATTGGGAAGGTGGAAGCCCAATCTGACACAGCTCTAGTCGGGAGGCTGGGGGAGAAGCTGGGCCCGTGTTCCCATGCATGGTCTCCCAGTCCATTAATCTGCTCCAGAGAGACCAGTAAACCAATTCTTTGGGAGCTCTGTTCCCTATGACTAATTTTAAATCCCTCAGCGTCTGATAATTAACAGAATCATATTTAAACCACAAAGGTCCCCTTGATAAGTTAACATAAGTTTCATACCAGGTGTAACAGAGTTTAATAAACTGCTTCTTTTTCATTCCTGGTTTGATTAGTAAAGAGCCCCAATCTCATTCTATAAGGATTTTTTCTAAGGGGGTTCCTTGGGGTACATTTTTGTTTGTTTTGGGTTTTTTGGCAGGGCAATGAGGGTTAAGTGACTTGCCCAAGGTCACATTGCCAGTAAGTGTCAAGTATCTGAGGCCTGATTTGAACTCAGGTCCTCCTGAATCCAGGACAGGTGCTTTATCCACTGCACCATCTAGCTGCCCACCCCCCCCCCAGGTACATACTTTTTACTGTTTGGCCCCCATTACATATAATTTTAAATCACCCTTTCTACAGATAACCTAACTAAATCTTCTTATGAACTTATTCTGTAAAAGGGTTTGGGCTTGGCTTGTTAAGGCAAAGTCCAAATCTCTCTGCATTCTGAAGGCTAAATCAGACAGTTTGAGAGTGAAATTCCCCAAATATTTAGACAGAAGCAGGCATAAAAGCACATGAAAATTTAAACAGACAGGCATGGACCCAAAACATCAAAAATAGGGGCAGACATATAGGCAGAGGTTCTTACCCAGAAGACTGAAGATTAAAATCAGAAGTTTCAGGTATGTGGCTCACCAATAAACTTTTTTAAATTAAGCTAAAACTGGTTTTTAAATTAATTGCTATGGCTATTGAAACCAGTTTTGGCAACAAGCCTTTATTAACTAATATTACTATATATACCAGCAAAGGCTTGACCAAGTGTCTCCCTAACTTCTCAGGGTCTCTGGCCGTCAGACCTATGCTGTCCTAAAAGAGAGGGCCAAGCCAAGAGCACACAAATGCCAAGAGAGAGAGATCATGGCCTCTTCCAATTTTTATCCTCTTTAGGTAGAGGTGAGTCATTATAGAGTGATCAAAGCTAATTGGTTAGCATCACTCAATTCCATTGGTTGACATGACTTGAGGGTGGTCTACATTAAAATGAACTCTACAGATGACATCAGGAAGAATGTGAATTGAAAAAGACCCTCCTCAAGTTCCTCTAGGCAAAGTCCATCATCTATCTGATCTCATCAATCCTTCACTAAGCTAGTAAGAGTCTCCATTTCTGTCTTTTGTTTCCATAGGTTTGTCCCAGATAAGAACAGGACTTTCTGGTATGGGGAGGAAGGGGAGAGAAAGGACTGATCTCTGGGTCCCCCAAGAAATCCATTATTCTTTTTGTGTGTGTGTGTGAGGCAATTGGGGTTAAGTGACTTGCCCAGGGTCACACAGCAAGTAAGTGTTAAGTGTCTGAGGTCTGAGTGTCTCAGGTCCTTCTGACCTAGCTACCCCCAAGAAATCCATTATTAATTATTTTCTCACACCAACTTGGTAGGAATCTCCACAGCCTGTGGCCCACTGGCATAACCAATCACTGGCATTTATACGATGCTTCAAAGTACACAAAGCACTCTGACCCCTCGTTAGATCCTTCCAACAACATTGTGAAGCAAGTATTTTTATCCCCATTGTACAAAAGATGTTGAGCCTCAGAGAAGGGTCATGTGGCAAGTGCCAAAAGGCAGAATTCGAATCAAGGACTTCTCCCCATTCTGAGTCTCAACACTCCTCCTCCACTGCTCTAAGAGCTCGGAGGGCACCTCAATAATATGGAATTGTCCTAGATATGTATACCAGGTCAAGAGAGAAATCATTCCACCAGGCACTAGGGCTAGAGTAATTAAATGCTTGTTTATTCATAAAGAAACATTGTGATATGTGAACAGACCAGAAAATCTTCATTGAAATACAACTCCATATAAGCACAGTGCACAATGTTCAGCTAACCCAGCCTTGTGGACAGGGTCCACAAGTCAGTGGACCAAAGGATTCCAATTTGCTAAAGTGCTTTGTGTTTTGGGGATCATGTTCTCACTCTAAGCCTGCCGGACATGGCTGGGTTTCACCGCTCTGCACAAATGAAATGTAATACGATACTTTACAGTAATTACAATGGTATTTTATATGACCAAGGGATAGTTCAAGCATGAATTGTGCTCCTAGAACAATGTTCATTCAAATACATCTGTGGAAAGCTTTTTTCTTCCTGCTATGGAGCAACGTGGCTATGAGGAGGAAGGTACATGGAGACTCAGAATGAAATGGAGTTTCTGTGCTGGCCACCTCCCCCGTGTAAGGCACTAGAAAATAGCGACGAGAGCGCAAGCTTTTTGCGTGCTCATTCTTGTCTGTAGGGGAAACACTGGCCGGTTCTCATAACAGAGTCAGCCACGTCCTTAGGAGCAGGCAGGAGAAGGCTGAAGAATGAAACGTAGGGATGTTCACAGAGAATAAGCAAAGTGGTCCAAGAAGGTGTGTCTCATTTTGCCCAACTTGACAGACCACCCAAAGGGTAGCTCTGGTGCTCGATGGAGAAAAGACCAGCAAAGAACGACTAAAAGGCAAAGCCCTCATTCACGAAAGGAGCCTAGTGATTTTAGCACCTTAAACCAAGGGCCCAACTCGGTGATGGTTGGGGTTCTGAAGACACGGAGCAGGTTCATTACTTAACTGAGTTTTATAACAAGACGGGTAGATTTCAAAACTCATTTTACCGTATTTTTGTTGTGGGGTTAGATGATGGGTATGGGGCAACTTGTTTATTCTAAAGCCATCTGGCAGAAAACAGGCTAGATGATGCTTTCCTGCCAGGGAGTCTCCGTATCACGACACTGATATCAAGAGGGAGCCCTTTCTATTAGCCATCAACAGAACTTGTACCTTGCGTCTCTTAAAAGCCCCCTTGTGGACTATAGTGTGTAAAGAGGCAGCCCAAGAGAGATCAAAATGATATTCATGCCTTACTACTGAGAAAACTTACCTGCTTCTACTTAGCTGGAGAGCTGTACTCTCCATGCTGTAGGAGGGACAGAGATGGTACCAAGAGATTATTGATGGATTCACCTTTAACAGTTGTGCCATTTAGGGGAACTGCCAAAGTCCTTAAGTTTGATGGTCAAGGAAGAGGACAGCTGCCCGCCCACGCCTGGCATAACCAATTATACCTTTATCCCCCTATTACCTGGGGTTAATGTGATCACACAAAGGTCAAGGGTATTTCTCTTTCTGAAACAAGAAGAGACAGTAAGTAAAGCAACAGCGTCTTCTAGGAAAAAACATAAGAATGACCTTAGAGTACTGTGGGGAACTGTGTTGGGGGTTACAAAATTTAAACTACTTGGTTCTATTCTTCTGGAAAAAAAAAAGTGCCTGTTGTGCCAATTTCAGAATTATGTCATTAAATCAGAGAACAACATGGTAGTCGTTGTTTCAGCCTGATGTGGCTGCGACACAAAAGCTCATACACCAATTCAAGGAAACCTGGCTAGCACTGGGATTGTCTAATAACTACGCAGCTCTCGAGGTTCAAGGTTGTCTTGTTTCTTAGTAACATACCTGAGAAATTGTGCACTCACCAAAAATTTGATGCTAACACGTAAACAAAACCATTTCCTCCCTGCCCCCACCCAGAATCAATACAAGTGGTGTTCCTTAATAGACAGGCCAAATTTCTTCTTAGGATTTAGTCATAACTGGGGGTAAGGGAGTGACAAAAGTTCCTGGAATCTTAGTGTGCAGGGGAAAAAGGCGTGAGGGTGAGGGAGGAACTCTCAAAATAACAAGTGTGACTATGATAAAACATTTAAGGAAAAAAATGAGGGGCTTTGTGGCACTAGAAGCCTGTGAGTACAGAGCATTAGATTATAATCCCATCTGTTTAGATAAGCAAAGCCTTTTGGAGAATGCTTGGCCCATGTCTTCTGCACAGAAAAAAAGTTAATTGCACAAATGTGAACTTTCATTCAATCTGATACAGTAATTATGATGTTTTCTTTAACAATTAAAGACTTAAGAGTGTCCAAATACCTGAAAGCCGGGATATTTTCAGAGCAATGAATCTTGAAAGTTCATCTTATGACACAGAGAATGAGTGTGAAATACTAGAGACTACATATAATTATTGATTGTGGGGCACAAACACCCTGCTCATGTGGATCTTCTTTCAGGTTCCAATGGATTTTATACCCACACTTCGGTTCATGGAAGTAGAAACCCTTATTAGCCTAGAGACCTTAGTCCAGGTCAAAAGGACATTGTTCTCTCTTCCTCTATCAGAAAAGTTAAGACAAATACAATCTCTGCATTTTAGTGATAACATAAGTATAGGTCACACACGTTATTTGTTGTCATCTGATCTCTCTGAATACATCAAGATATAAATGATGTACCAGTCTGTGCACTAATGCAAAAGTAAAGAACATTCCTCCAGAGAGTGACTAAGAATTGAGCTACTCTGGGAAGAAGAAAGGGGTTCTATTGCAGGGACTTCATTTTGTCATCACAGTGCACTTGTTGCCAACAATCTGGGATACTGATAGCAGTCAAACTATCCAGAAAAGATTAAGCAACTTGTTTTCCTTAAACCCTTCCCAGCTTCCATCAAGAGACTGATTTACCACAGCAAGCAATATTCAATTCTATGATTGTGATGAGTCAGTAAAATTCACTCTGAATCACAAAGTACTTTGTCTTTTCAAACCTTTCTGCACTAGTAAGTCATCCTGTTCCTTGACCTCAGTGTCTCTTAGCCTCTTAGCACAGCGAGAGGAATCTGCCAAGCAAACCGAATACCCTCTGGCTGAAGTTCAGATTCCCAAAGCAAATGACTTATGCAACAAGAAGGCAGACCCAGATGCACAGGCCTGAATGGAAAGGAGGCTCGCAGAAGACATGCAACCGTGTGTGTTCACGTGAGCCCCAAATGTTCTCTGTACCTGAGAGAACATTGGTGCATTTGCAAAAAGGAAGATAACCAAGAAGGACGTGACCACACCCAAACTGAAGGGGAACCTCAGAAGACTCTGGTTGGACTGACTTTGTTGCTGCTGGAGCACAGCCTGTTAACCCAAGAGCTGAGCTGAACTCTCTCTGCACAGACAGCACCAAGCTCCCTCAGACGCCCTGAGCCAGGGGCAGTCTGATGGGACAGTGGGGTGAGATGATGCTTTGGCCATCTTGAGCCCTTGGGATCCAGATCTCTCTTTTTTTTTTTTTGGTGAGGCAATGGGGGTTAAGTGACTTGCCCAGGGTTACACAGCTAGTAAGTGTTAAGTGTCTGAGGCCAGATATGAACTCAGGTCCTCCTGACTCCAGGGCCGGTGCTCTATCCACTTTGCCACCTAGCTGCCCCCTAGATCTCCTTTTAACAGGATCATGTCCACGAGGCCTTTTTGTTCCAAGGGAGCTAACCTGTTCTGCCATGGACGGGTCCACTAGCCACTCCTGGCCCTGAATCTGTTCCACAAGAAGCCTGCACCCAAATGAACAAGCATCTCAGATTTCACTCCCTAAGAAGCCTTTCCTACAGCTGGACAAAGGGAAAATCCCAAATTACTGAAAAAATAACGTCTTGGTCTTCAGAAGCCCCAACTAAAGGTGGTCTGGACCTCCCTCCAAATGAAAAGAAGTGGACTGATTTTAAAGACAAGCACAGCAGACTAGGAGGCCAAAGTATGGGGGTGGGGGAGTCCCCCGCTGGCCCATTCTGGTTTCTCCCCTCCTTGGGTTTTCTTATCTGTGAGAAGGGGATGCTCCTTCCTGCCCAGGGATATGAGGAGGAACAGTAACTAAAAAAACAAGCAAGCCAAGTATCCTTTTTGCCAGATAAGTTTCTAACTGAATGCTTTTGGGATGACTGCACAGCTGCCTCTTTTCTATTTTTCTTTCCAAGCAGTGAAGCGATGTCATAATGCAACTGCTAAACTTTATCGACCCCTGCTGGGAAGGGGGTGGGCGAGGCCTCTCTTAGGGGAAAGAGACACGCATACATACAATCCTGGAAAGTCCAAACTTCTATGTACAAAGAAAGAACTTAAATTAGTGCAAAATCTCCAGATAGGAGCAGCATGCTACCCATATCCAATGGTACCATCCTCAAGACCAAGTAAAACATGCTCTGCCTGGCCTTTGGAATATCACTCCAGAAAAGCCCTTCTGCCCATGTTTGCTCTTCCACCTTCCTCCCAACTCCCAGACTCTGGTCTCGAAAGTCTTTCCTAACAGTTCTATCTGTTGTTTTGTTCTTTGGTTGTGAGACACTCCTCTCCTCCTGCTCCGTTTTCCCAGCCTTGACTCAGCTACGGGAGTAGAAATAAGACAACTGAATGAGTAATGGAGTGATTCCCTAGAGGGAGAAGAGGATGGGAAGGCAGGCTCAAGTTACTGGAGAGGATACTTCCCTCTTCAATGGAGCAAAGTGGATCAAACGTATGGCTATTACTTGGCATGGCTGGCAAGGTGTAACTACTGGACTCACACACAGATAATTCCAGCTGATTTTCCCTCAAAGGATCAGAAGCTTTTATTACTACAGACAGGCCAAGTAAGGTTGAACTAGTGAAAAAGAAAGTGCAGCACAACTGGAGAAAAGAAAATCAAGAAGGGGGGACTAAACTTTTGAGAAAGAAAAACAGCATCTTTGACATTCATTGACGGGGATACCGTCCCTGGGCACATCTCTTCAATTGCTCCTTAAAAGAGAGAACCCGAACACCAAGTTGGAGGCCGCCTCTTTCTGACACTACTCGAATAAAACCCTTGCCAAGTCTCACACCAATGAGGTAGCTGATCGTTCTATTGCTCAGTGTGTCATTGCACCAAACCCCTCTGCACAATGTACATGAGGAAAATGTAAATCGGAGTATCCCCAGTGAACTGCCTAAGAGGATCATCTCCTCGAGCCATTGTCTGGATGCAGCCCTAGTGGGTATGAGATCTGGCCACTCCATTGAAGTGGTATGTAGAATGCCCGAGCAGAAAGAGAAGGGTTCATGCTAAAGTAGAAGCCAGCAAATATCAGGTGTTCTTGGTTGTAGGTGGCAAGGACAGAGCAAAGTACTTGGAATCAGACTGCTGCTCTTCAAAGGGCAGCTACAATGGTGCAACTATTGCTGCTGAATGGATCTTTGTTCCTATTCAGACTATCAAGTGTACCATATGCCATCTGCCAACCTAAGGTTAGGGGGCTCGGGGGACTGAAAGAAAGTGGAGGGGGTACTGGATAGGGTACTTAAAGAAGAAAAGATGAAAAAGATTTCAAAGCTAAAAACTGTTAATGTAGGCTAAGTTTCAAACAGTCTCAAGATTTTGAAAATAACCTTCATAATTAAGAAATGGAGAAAGAATAGGAAACAATGTAGGAAGGAAGAAGCAGCTGGCAAAATGATCCTAGTAGGTAATCCTAGTGTGAAGAGGAAGGCAGTAGGCTTCCCTACTAGGATTACTTTCCCTGCAAGTCACTCATTTCTATCTCATCCTTTCTTCGTTTGTAAGTAAAAAGGGAGCTGAACGGGTAAAGTTTGGCCTTGGCCTGGAAGCGTTGCCCCGCAATGTCGATTTCATATTCCCCACGGTTAATGAAATCAGGGGTCACCACTAGCTTCTCCCCAGTCTCCTGATTAAAATTGTGCACAAAACCAAGGCAGATGTGGCGCTCCAGAGTGAAGCTGTAGGCACTGCTGGTGGTCACGCCAACATACTGCCCATTCCGATAAATGGGCTCTCCCCACCAGGGCCAGAGGTCCAGGTCTGTGTCATGGTCTTCAAGAATGAACATAGTGAAGCGTTTGTACACTCCATTCTGCCTTTGCTGCAACAGGGCATCACGACCAATAAAATCCATTCCCTGGAAAAAAAAATACAGGACTTTAGTGTAGGTCACCATTACTTGGTCTTGAGAAACAACACTAAGGGAAGAGTCCTTGATCTCAATGTATTACAGTGTCACCCTCTAACCTTTATTCTTACAATAGAGATAAAGCACAACACTTTAGGTGAGCCACATTCAGTGTTAAGGGTATCCCAAAGGGTACCTCTTTAACAGCAGAGATAAAATACTTCTTAAAATATTTAAGTAAGACTTCAGGCATAAGACAAACTAGCATTAATTAAAAACAACAAACTAGATCTTAACACATCTGCTGGGACAAGAGGCAGCTAAGTGTGGAATGAATGACAATGCAGATGCCACACTCATCCCTGCATTCAGAAAAGCAGTCAATCTGAGAGGTCTCATAACTAGGGCATTAAGAACAAGGATTTTCTAGACACCGTATTTTCAAATAACAGTTTTGTACCCTGTGGATAAAATATTTCAGGCCAAGGACACCCTATCCCTAATGATCTACCCATCACTACAAATCGGTCATTTCTGAGCGTGATCCTCTACGATCGCCCTCCTTTGGAATCTGCTCAGCATCACCACCCACATACCTTATCCAATTTCACTCGAAATTCTCGTCCACACTCCAAGGGTGTTGTGAATGGGTTTAAGTCCTGACCCCAAAAGGCAAAAAATTTCTCAATGCGAAGACTTCGAAGAGCGTAATAGCCAGCATTTCGGATTCCGTATTTTTGCCCAACACTCATCAGCTCGTTGTACACGTGCAGGGCGTACTATAAGGAGAAATGGAATTTACTGCTGCATTTTAGGGAATTAATACTGATGGGTAAATGAGACCAGGCTAAAGGACTTGCAAAGCCTCCTTCTGGCTCAAATGCATAGCTGATAGTCCCCAAGATTCCTTCCATGCCAAACCAATAGGTAAAGTCCAAACCAGGTGGCACTGATTATTCCCTTTCTTAAAAACATGAATTTAGCAGGATACCCTATCCTGTTAATAGGCTCCCAACTCCCTCAAATGACAATTAAAAAAATGTCCCGTTATTCCATCATCTGACATGCTGGAAGGACACAAATAGAAGTTTATGATTTGCATTTGGAACCATTAAAAAAGCTTTATACAACACACAGTGTATCTCTAACAGAAAACCAAGACACTAGGATACTATTCTCCTGAACTAGACAATGAGATCCTTGAAGGATAGGACAAGATTTTTTACTTCTTTTAACCCCCCCAAAATACCAAAGAGTGTTTTGCAAAGGTCTTTAATAAACACTTGTTAAACAAATATACTTATAGCTTAAAGGTGGAATTTGTATTGCTATTACTTACAAAAGGGTCCACTCCACAACTTTCATCCTATTCTGGTTTACTATAACTCTCACCATTTCTCAAGTCACTAAGATAGTCTTCATCTCACACACACACACACACACACACACACACACACACACATTTTGCTTCTTTTGATAAAATGAGTATTGTGCAATGTTCTGGATAACTCTAGGTCTGTGTAACAGCTTCTAATCTTGAGTAGACACCAACAAAGATGAACTCTGGGAGCATAGAGTAATCAAAAGAAAAACTAAGAAGCCAATCTCTGATTTCTCCATCCCCAAATTTAAAAAGATCCTCTCAGTGAACAAAGAAGTTTTTGTTTTAATAGGTGAGGCATTTAAATTATTCTTGGCTTCGCCCTGGGGCCCCACTGTCCTGGTCCCTACCCTCGGCGTGCTCCATTCAAACCTTCTTTTCAGACCTCTTCCTCCCCCTCTTTGCCCCTAGCAGGCACCCTTTTCATCACTCCCTTTCCTCAATTCAGGAAGCAAGATCAAATGCCTTGGTTTCTGGATGAGAAGTATCCCTCCACTCCCAAGAGACTCCACTCACCATTCCAGTAACTATCCAGACCAAGTCCTCCCAAGCCCCTCTGGCTGTTATCCCAGACATTACAATTTAGTTCCTTAAGAGCAGGGATTGTTTGTGTCTTTTGTATTTGTATCCCTAGCTCAATAGTTCTGGTATAGAGTAAATGCTTAATAAATGTTTTGTGGGTTTTTTTTCATGCATTCATTCATTAAAAAATTGGCTTCAGGGGGCAGCTAGGTGGTGCAGTGGATAAAGCACCGGCCCTGGATTCAGGAGGACCTGAGTTCAAATCCAGCCTCAGACACTTGACACTTATTAGCTGTGTGACCCTGGGCAAGTCACTTAACCTTCACTGCCCCGCAAAAAAACCAAAAAACAAAAAAAATTGGTTTCAGGAAATCTTACTCGGCAGCTAATTTAAATATACATAGGTGTTTCTGAACTACAAGCAAATTTAGGAGACTAGATGTCATCTAAGAAAATTAATATGACTCCACAGGAGGCTACACAGTCTCATATGCAGGAGAAGTTGAACACAGAGGTAGCATCACTTACCCTAATCTTTGTTACCATTAAAAATATGAGACACAGTTTCTGGGTAATTTAATCATTTTATTAACCGGGCCTACAGTTTATTAATAAAAGGATCGTCAATGGTTGTCTCTCTCAGACCAAAGACCCCTAATGGCACTGGGATCACAGCTTATATGCCTTTCAAAGAGAAAGTGTTCCTGAGGGATGCCTATCACCTCTGACTGGTCAACTTAATTTGGAGGCGAGCTATATTAAAATGAAGGGCTATACCAGGCCACCCTCAGGCTTGGGCTAACAGGTCGAACAGCCCCTCACTGGAGCAGAGGCCTTCCTATCTAGACAAAAAGATCTGTCTCTTTAGCAAGACATAATGGATTTCTCCATCCCAGATTCCTTGTAAGCTTGGGTTGGGCCTGACCAGGATAGATTCAATGTAATCCTACTTTCAAGAAGAACTGGACCTTGCAGTAGGGAAAGAAAGAAGGGAAGAGGTGGCAGCTAGGTGGCACAGTGGATAGAGCACCGGCCCTGGACTCAGGAGGACCTGAGTTCAAAGCCCACCTCAGACACTTGACACTTACTAGCTGTGTGACCCTGGGTAAGTCACTTAACCCTCACTGCCCCACAAAACAAAAACAAAAAAGAAAGAAAGAACGGAAGAGCACTGCCCCCCCCCCCCAAGATAATGATTTCTCACACCTTGTTTAGGCTGCTGGCACACAATGAACTCATATCAAGTACAAAAAACAAGAATACAAGTAGCTAATTTCATTTTTTTTAAACTTTGTCTTAAATTTTGCCTAGAGTAATTAAAAGTCACCAACCATCTGGGCGGCCTGTTGGAATGATCTGCATCAATATCAATAACCGTATTTTGTTAATACTAGAAAACTCATGTAACTCTCTTACCTCTATAGGAATATATAGCATAAACCCAGGCTCTCCTGTGTGAGTCATGCTCATCACTCTGATTCCGTTTGCATAACCCACACTCATCTCCTATAGGAACCAAGGCAGAGGAAGAAGTTAGGAACAGAGTAATATGGTAACCATTAGGCCCCCTACCAGGCAAAGGGCATTCACTAACTCCAACCCTAAGAAATATAGACTGCAATGAAAAGGACACTAGACCATTCTGGTGTTCCCCCTTTAGTCTACTGGAACCAAAAAAGAACAAGTTTCTTAAAATTTTTTCTCACATCAAGAACATCACCAGATCAACCTAATTTAATAAATATTTGTCAAATGCCTACACTGTTACACTATCCTGAAAATGCTGAATCATGCACTGAATGAATCCTCTTTCTGCTAGGTACTGTCTTTGGTTTAAAGACAAATGACAGTCCTTGCCCTCAGGACTCTTAGATTCTATTTGGTGGGGGTAGGGGTGGGGATACATACACACATATAAATAAATACATTATATACATATATACACACATACACATACATGTATATATATACATATATGGGTATGGGGAGTGTATGTATGTGTGTGCATGTATAAAAACTGGGAAGATGAGGGAAGGTTTCAAGTACAGACAGAAGCTGAGCTAAACCTTGTGAAGAGAGATGTATTGCAGACATGAGGAAGGGAGAGGGCATATTGAGTATAGGAAATAACCAGCAGACCAGTTTGGCTAGAAGAGAGTACTTGAAAGGGGGTATTTATAAAGTAAGTCTGCTGAGTTAGGTGGGGCCTAGATTAGGATCAGCTGAAGAGTTTGTATTTTATTCTCAAAGCCACATAGAGCCACTGAAGATTTCTAAGCTGGGGAGTGATGGAGTTAGATGTGCCTGAGGAAGATGACTTTGGTAGCTCTGCTGAATGTGGATTAGAGAGAAGAGAAACTGAAAGAAAGGAGTCCTATAAGGCTATTGTATTAGACCAAGTGAAAGGGGATGAGGCTTGAACTAAGGCAGAAGCCCTGTGAGTGCAGAAAAAAGGACAGATTTGACAGACGTTATAGACAGAGGACTGATAAGACTTGGCAACAAACTGGATACTGCCAGTGATGGAAGGAAAGAGTCAAAGGTGACATTTAGGTCATAAACCCAGGTGACTGGAAGAATGGTGTTGCCCTCAAAAGAAAGAAGGCTGTTATTTTTTCTCAGTTAATTGTTTTCTTTCTAATTGTGACTATATTTTGTTCATTTCAAACCTTTTTCAGTTTTTTGTAATAAAAATTTTCCATTTTTCTTTTTAAAAAAATAAATAAAAGGATGAAACAAGAAAAAAAACAAAGGAAGTTATTAGTTGTTAGGGAAAGGATAGTTTTTCAGGGAAATGGTGAATTATTTTGGATATGTTAGACCTGAGGTGGCTTTGGGGCCCTTTCAGGGAGAGATGTCCATCAAAGTAATGTAGAGAAAGATTAGGCCTAGCTATACAGGACTTGGGAGAGTGGCTCATGTACTCTACTAGCAAATCAGTTTCTAAAAGGCTGGCAAGCATTTAGCACTAAGGACTCAGGTGAACCATTAAAGATTAAGAAGTAACGCTTTGTTTGGAATTCAGTGGATAAAATAAATGCTGCTTTGGGGAAATCATTGCTTACAAAAAAAAAAAAAAGAAGAAGTAGTCATGCTTTGACAGTACTGCAGTGTGCAGGCCTTACTCTCACCCAAATGGAAAACCTTATTAGTCATCCTTGAATAGAAGACTCAACTGAGTTCAAACAGGGATGGTGATCCATTGAAACTAAGATTAGCTCTGTTCATTCTTGACCAAATTAAAAGGAAGAGTTAAGAAGGGAGTTACTAGCTTTGGGCACATATTTCATCAATAACATTACTCTTTTTCTATTTAAGGAAATCAAAAGCCCCAAACTAAACTATGTGCATTTCTTTTACCCTGCTTTGGAAATTTGTCTTTTGTTACAGAATAACTGTAAAATGCAAGTGGATACCATGGGGGCTAGAGAAAATTCTAATGAACTCTGCCAGTTTTGACCTTTTTCCAAGCAGAAATGACCTCTGATGTGTACTTTTTCTTCTATACCTTATTTTTTTTTTTGCAGGGCAATGGGGGTTAAGTGACCTGCCCAGGGTCACACAGCTAGTAAGTGTCAAGTGTCTGAGGCCAGATTTGAACTCAGGTACTCCTGAATCCAGGGCCGGTGCTTATCCACTGCACCACCTAGCCGCCCCTCTTCTATACCTTTTTAATACCATCAATCCATCATCTAGTGTCTGGTTCAAGATCTCCAGGGAAGGCGAATCCACTTCTTCCCAAAACACTGTCCCCTTTGTGGACTGCTCTAATTGTTAGCAAGTCTTCCCTTGAACTGATATAAAATGTACCTAGTAACTTCTACCCAATGCTCCTCATGCTGCCCTCTAGGACCAAAGAAGAAAAGTCTGATGGAATCCCTTCCATGCTCGATACGCTTGGTAGCTCCTTCAATGAATCCTCCAATGGTACAGTCTCTGTCTTCCTCTGAAGGGTACGTTCGTTTGTCAGTGTCCTTTCTGAACAGTGGCACCAATAACAGCATACAGGTGTGTTCTGAGCAGGAGAGAGTGTGGTGGGACTAGCCTTTCCCTCACTCTGAATGCTCTGCTTCTCAAGGGAGGCAACAACATCATTTGCATTTCTGGCTGCCTTGATGCATTCCTAATAGCACCATCTTGTTTATAACTTGTTGCCTTTCTGGGAGAGCAGTAGTCACTGGGAGAGAATCCTACCAAGCGCTACCTCTTTCTTGAGTTAGAGAGGGCAAGCAGTAAACAAAAACTAGACTCACTTCACTTCATAAAAACTACAGAAGCCAAAGATGACTCCTCTCTAGTCCAAGTTCTTTCAGAGACAGGATGGCTTTGCCAATAGATCCTATGTCTCCGCTGC
Organism: Dromiciops gliroides; assembly: GCF_019393635.1. Classification (NCBI taxonomy): domain Eukaryota; kingdom Metazoa; phylum Chordata; class Mammalia; order Microbiotheria; family Microbiotheriidae; genus Dromiciops; species Dromiciops gliroides. Next base: position 656,357,200 of record NC_057862.1, on the reverse strand, counting down.
ACAAAGGAAGTACTTTGTACCTCCCAGATTAGCTCTCTCCCATAGCAGGAGTGACCTGGCTTCTAGCTTTTTAATGGTGTTTACAGAAGCTAAGGAACCCTAACTGGTTCCCAGAACTCTGCCTGCCAACTATTTCATGAGATGGCAGTGAAGTTACTGCTCCTATTCAGAACGTGGAAAAGCCCAGAAGCCTGAAAGCAAACAGCTTCCTTAAGAAAAGGAACACAAACATTTTCTCTCTCTATAGGAAACCTAGCTGACCTTCCTCTAATAAAGCAGTTATGAAGGAGTCTATTTACTACTAATAGTAAACCATTTTCAAATGCATTTGCCTGAAAGTTGAGCCAACGGCTTTCAACTCTGATTTGAAGGTCATATAATCCCTGTCAAAAACAGACTTTCAAATAATTCCACAACTACTTGTTTCACAGTTCTATCAATTCAGTAGCTTCTTAGTGTACTTTCAGTATGTCTACTACATATTGAAAGCAGAATATACACTTACTCAAAGGACACAAAGTGACTGATCAAAAGGTGCCACTACCTCAGGCAGGGATGAAACATCAGCTCAGACTCACCCACTCATTCTGGCTGCAAAGGGAAGAGCGCTACAGCTATTTGCTGAGTCTTCACAGAAGAACGGGAGGGTTCATCTGTCAATCAACACTTTGACAGGTGACTTGGGAAACCATGACCACGATCACAGCCCCACATAACTGAGACAGAAGAGGCTTGATGAAGCACTCAAGCGTCAGACCAAGGCAGAGCACGCAGTAGAGACTTCGCTAACTGAATTTAACCGAGCTCCACGACAAAGATAAAAATCAAAGTGACCCTCTGAAGAGAAGGGCAAGTTTTTGAAGAAGTGACCTGGTAATGAACCAACAGCACAACAATTGTGTTATGAATCATCTGCAAATAGACAAAGCTGCAGTGGTTTAACTTGAAAAGACTGTTAAGAGGCTACCACTAAGGAAATTTTGACTAAAATTCAGAATGGTTAAGAGGGGTGGGGAAGACAGGGAAAAAAAAGCCAAACCCACCAGGTTTTGAAAAAAAAACAAAACATTAAGAAACTTTTTTTAAAGCAGTGGCATTTTTGTTGTTGTTTAGTCATTTTTCAGTCGTATCCGACTCTTCATGACTCCATTTGGGATTTTCTTGACAGTGATGCTAGAGTGTTTGCCATTTCCTTCTCCAGATCATTTTAGAGATGAGGAAACTGAGGCAAACAGGGTTAAGTGACTTGCCCAGGGTCACATGGCTACTAAGTGTCCGAGACCCAATCTGAACTCAGGTCTTCCTGACTCCAGACCTGGTACTCTATCCACTGTGGCATCTGGCTGCCCGTCTATGTACCTGAGGTCTAACCCTAAACATTCAGAGAACGATCAGAAGCACATTCAAATATCAGTAAACTCCTATGGTCTCTGTCAAGGGGCCAATCTCCTTGAAGCAACAGGAAAACAAATGAGTAGGTCAAAATCTATTTACCCAATGGAACCAGTTTCTTTTCTGACCACAGAGTTCAGTCCTCCATTACTATTAAGATGCCCAGTTGGATTGGAACTTTGCCTCAAGCCCCAGCTCACACCACCTCTGTGATCACTGAATATCCAAGCGTACAGGGCCAGAGTCCACCCAATGCTCTCTAAGTCTTGCTGTTCCTTAAATGGGTAGGCATTAGCAAAGATCCACTCTGCAGAAGTCACTGGATAACGGATAGAGGGCTCTTCTAAGCTCTCACCCATGGCCTTTTGAGGGGAAAGACCCCACAAAAGGAAGAAGCATTATATTTGCATTAAAAATATGTACGTAAGAAATTGGAAAGCTTGTATAAACAAAAGTTGAGAACTATCTTTACATGTAACAGGAAAAAATAAAATACTTTATTTTTTTTTTAAATGTGTACTTAATTCTAGAAACACTGCAGCAAGCTTTTTTTTAATCTACAAAATAGTTTCAATTAGTTTAAGCTGAGAAAGATGGAAATGAAAAACTAAAAACATCGATGGTATTTCTAAGAGACACCCAAAATACATGAACTTTTAAAAAATAACTTCTAACTCAAGAAGATACTCTCTACTATCACATTTATACTGGCTGTGAAAAAAAGGAAGCATTGCAAGGAAAAATATATATTAGAAAATATCATTTTCTAAGGCCTATAATCTTGGAGTTTGAAAATAAATTAAATCCACTGCTGTGAAAATTAGTTAATACGATAGTGACATTCAAAGATTTAAGTCCATTTTTTAAATGAATTCCAATGATGAACGAACAAAGATAATACGATAGTGAGAGGGAGAAAAAGTTACTCATTATATTCCTTGTTTGTTCAAAGTCAAAAACATCTCTGTGTCTATAACCTTGAATGAGAAATATGTACCCAAAGCTCAAAACAATTCCAAACATAAATCTAGAAACAAAAGTCCACAGTTACCCACCTTGCAAAAGAGGGATGGAAAATGGTCTGGAGTCATAGGGGCATAAGATAACTCAGAGAGAACATCCATAGCACGGGGGCCAATCAGATTGAGAGCTAAAGAGAAAAGAAGAAATATTTGGCCTCTCTGAGTGAATGACAAAGGTTTACTCTATATTCATTTTACACTTGCACAGGAAGGCCCAAGGAAGTCCAAGATGCCTAGGTATTCCATAGTCTGAATCGAGACGTTTTAGTTGGAACACACGTAGTAGTGAGACTGGTTTACTCACATTTTATAACTATTATGTAAATCTTAATTAGGATTAAAGAGTTATAGAGAGATATTTATTGCCATGCCTTGGTCAAACTTTCCCTACAGAAATAGAAAAGTATGACCAAGCCTTCTACAATAGCAATTACCAATGGAGTTTTGTCAATATTGTTAATAAGAAGTTTACCAGAGCTAATGTAGGTGAGATAGCATGGTGGTAAATGCTGCTAGAATGAGAGACTGTTCACTTATCTGATGGCATGGAAGGGAACCAAGAAACACAGGCATCCAACACTTAATAATAAGCATGTAGTAAGTGCCTACTGTGTGCCAGGCACAGGGCATATGAAATACAAAGAAAAGAACAACCTCTATGCTTAAGAGGCTCACATTCTATATGATGTCATGTGGGTACCTGGTAATATTAGTACTTCCCAGAACAACCATTTTGCTCCAGGTGCACACAGTTAACTGGGCATCATGTTGGACTATTCTTGTTATAAAATTTAGAAACATAAATATTGAGATAAAAAAAATCTGTTTCTACTTCTGACTACTATGCAGAAACAAAACCCTTTCACTTGCATTTCTCAGGGTCCTTGATACTGTGCCCAGACTGACATTGTTGTGATCAATGCAGGAACCGCCCCAAGCTCCCTTGAACAGTGTTGCTATCACATGGAAGAGGAAGCACCTTCCTTTTTTTGTTTTTTGGTTTTGGTGAGGCAATGGGGGTTAAGTGACTTGCCCAGGGTCACACAGCTAGCAAGTGGTAAGTGTCTGAAGCCGGATTTGAACTCAGGTCCTCCTGACTCCAGGGCCAGTGCTCTATCCACTGCACCACCCAGCTGCCCCGGAAGCACCTTCCTTATAACAGAATAATTATCCTGAGAACTTCAGTAATGGAAATATACACAAGAAAGAAAAAGTTAAAGGTGTCCAGTCTGAGATGATTATGCTTCTTTAGGCCTACTGTGTGTGAGCATCCCCTTTTCTTAGCCAGTCTTCTTGTAAGAGAACACCCCCCCCAAACCCTTTCATAAGCTTCCAAACAACCCTTCAATTAATATTCATAAATGAATAGCTGAATGTGTCTGGTGGGTACCAGACAGGTGGGCAGGGTGGAAACTGAACCTAAAAATATCTAGGCATACTCTTTTCAGAAGTTCAGAAGTTCAGAATCACCTCAAGCTTTCGTTTATAGACCACAACAAAAGAGCATGAAGGGCTAGTTCCCTATGGCCAAAAAATCCATTAGGCTGATTTCAATCTTCTGCAGTGACTTAGAGGCAACTGGTGGGCCAGAACACTAGACTCGGAGTCAGGAAGGCCTGAGTTCCAATCCAGCCTCAGCCACTTACAACTGTGTGACCTGGGCAAGTCCCTTGACTTGCCTGCCCCAGTTTCCTCATCTGTAAAATGGGGATATTCATAGCCCCCCAGGGCTGTTGAAGGATCAACTAAGATAATATCTATAAAGTGCTTTGCAAATCCTAACAGGCTATATAAATGCTAGTTGTTATTAGGTTGTTAAAGCCAGAACCTATCTTAAATGGAAGCTCAAGATAGTGAATACAACAGTCCTGCTGAATTAGCAAGTGCCTAAGGGGGCAGCTAGGTGGTGCAGTGGATACAGCACCGGCCCTGGAGTCAGGAATACCTGAGTTCAAATCCAGCCTCAGACACTTAACACTCGCTAGCTGTGTGACCCTGGGCAACTCACTTAACCCCAATTGCCTCACTAAAAAAAAAATTAATTAATTGGGGAAAAAAAAAAAAAAGCAAGTGCCTAAGCCAAACTGACCTCAGTTTATCTTGCCTAAATTTAAACCTGGACCTTCTGACATTGACACCACTCCCCTCTGCCCCCAGCCCACCTTACCAGTGTACTTCCAGGTCACATCCTCTAAAAACAGGCTGCTATTCTCAGGCATATGTTTCTTGAGCCAGGCCCAACAGTGGACCTGCTGGTCAGTGGGAGAAATCATAAAGAAACTGGAAAGCAAAATACAAAAAAAAATTAAAACCAAGTGGCAAAAAACCAAAACAAAACAGGTGGCAAAGAATGTTCAATGAAGTTATCAGGGAATTCTGCTCCCTCTCTATTCTCCAGGCCAGTGGAGAAAATGTTGGTGGTCCATGTACAAAAGTCTTCTCCAAGCATCCAGAGTGTAGCAAGAGCCAGAAGTAGCTGGGGCTTGTGTGGGACAATTATGGATTTGAGTCAGATTAAACTCTGAGGATGGAGAATGAAAGATACCTAGCCACCCCCCCCCAATAGCTAGCTTCTCACTTTGCCTAAAAGCTAATTACTTGTCAAATTCTCACTGTCTTCTTTAAGTTTTATTGTTGAGATAATGGACTTGGAACAGTTCTGTAAACTTTGGGGATGGGGTCTGGGAGATATCCAGTCCCCCAGTAAGTTTTTATCACTTGTCACAGTTCTAACAATTAGCACTATTTACTTTACTTCTGCTTAGTTCCCACATGCCAGCTACACCTTAGTTTATGGCTTGTAATAAACCAGTCAGCTTACTCCTCTCTCACATGTCAAAACCCCAGTCCCTGTCATGGATTAACTGCAGTCAGATAAGGGAGTGATTTCTGCCTCCCTCTTTCTTTGACATTCCTCAGACTTGTACCCCTTCCCCTTCTCCCCTTTGTTCTTGGACATGTCTCCATACATGGATCACGAGCTGGGTATGCACCTTGGGTGGGACAGGATTGGATGTTAGATTGTGATCTCATCCACCCTAGGTGTACATGGGGACAGTCCTTTTCAAGATTACTATAAAAACCTAGAGGATTGGGCCTATCTTTGCAAGACTTCAATGTGTAATTGGGTTTTGCCCATCTTCATGAGGATGTAATAAATCTGTCTCTGCTTGACTTGGTGGTCTCCTCGAGTTATTTGGGTAAACTGAGGCAGTTTGTCCCAAACAAGCTGAATGCCACCTGAGGAGAACCACAGAAAAGGCTGGCACAAAGTGCATGGGGTCTGGCTGACAGACTGCGGGAATCTCCACAGAATAGGGAGACTTCCCAAATTAAGAGCACCCAATGATCTATTTCTGTGATTTCTTCTTAGTCTCAGTGTCCAAAGAGCAAACTGTTCACAAACTGATAAAGAGCACATTCCTAGCCATGCCCTGTACCACCATGGGGGGGGGGGTACATGGGAGGCAGGGGAACCCCGACTCTGCTCACCTGCTCTTGCTAAGCCGAGCTATGCTGCAGTCATTTTCATAGCCGCCACCCTCGTTGAGCATGCCCGTATGCACAATGTGGCCCACAGGCACATCCAGGTCATTGGAGAAGAGGTATTGCAGAAGCTCAAAGTCTTGTGCCCCAGGGGACTGTGGGGTTTGAGGAGGGAAAAGGAGTTAGCACAACAGCTTCAGGCCAATGAGTTCTGAAGAGGAAGCAGATATGCAGAGAAAATTCAAGAGCACCACTACCCAAAATGACAGTTTGGCAGCGCTGACCCCGACCCTCTTCTCCACTCACAGCTCCCACCGCACTGGGCCCGTGGGACCTCTCTGGTCTGCACTCCCACAAGTCTCCTCCTTCCTCCTTCCTCCGCCTCATGTCTCTCCCCTTTCCAGCCCCTTCTCCACTCCCCAGGCAGGTCTAACCTTGTCAGCCCACCTCCCCATCACCTCTGGGGCTCCCCACTCCCTCCAGGTTCAACTCCAAAATCCTGCCTGGCATTCAGAGCCCACAACCACATAACCTCCTCCCACCTGTGCAGGCGTGTAATACTTTACTGGCCCCACATGCTCAGTGATCCAGCTCCTCAGGACAATTGATCCTCCCAGACCCATGACACTCTGCCCTCCAAGCCTGGGTCACTGGACCTCCTGGCTTCTGTGCTATATTCAAGTCTCAGCTCAAACCCCACCCCCCAGGGCTTTCCTGGGTCCCCCCCCCCCTTCCTCTGAAATTGCCTTCCATTTAGCTTACCCCCCACCCCATGTATGTACATAGCTATGGGCTCGTTGTTCCCTCATTAGACTGTGAGCTGCCGGAGCTGTCTTTCTTAGCCCAAAGCTTGGTACAAAATTAGGGCTTAATTAATGCCTGGTGAATTGACATCAGGAAGACAGGAGAAAACAGAAATTTTGATTGTATCTCTTTTAAGTATGACAAAGAAAATGTAGCAGTTAATTTGGAACTGAGAAAATTAAATAAGACCAAAACCTGTGAAAGGAATTTGAGAAACCCCTAAAAAAACAAAGACTAAAAACCCCGGTGCTGGTGTCAGATCCAGGGAAGGTTTGTGACCTGCCATTGGGGCTCCCAAACACTTACCATTATTTCAAATTTAGTAAAAGAGGACATGTCGATGACACACACAGCCTCTTTACAGCACTTGACTTCAGACTCCACGATGTCAAACCAATCTGGCTTGTAGAACGTCTTGCTCTGTTCCAATGCCAATAGATCTAAAGGAAAGAAATGATCGATCAAGTTTAAAAAGGAAAGGAAAGAGGATTCCTATGAGGGGCTTGTTATATATTCCAGTGAGTAAGTCAAGAACAGATGATTGTTTACCTTGCTTGTTAAATATATGAAAGGCAGCATGATACACGAGAGAAAATAGGCCTTGAGGTCAGAAAGATGTAGTCTTTTCCTCTGACAGAGACTAAGTGTCCCTGGGCAAGTCAAGTCACTTATCCTTTCTACTACACCCCAGGCAATTTACTAAGATTAAGTGACAAATCCTTTGCTGCTCTAGTAGTCCAGGGGTTGTTTTAAGCCTCTGAAATCACAGATCTGAACCCAAATAACACAAACAGCGTGTATATAGCACTTTATGGTTACAAAGTACTTTTGTGTCCTTTTAATCATTTGCTGAATTATCGTATTGGAGCTTCACGATTACACTGTGAAGGAATGAAAGCTATTTTCCCATTTCACAAATGAGGAAACAGGTATACAGAGGTCAGATGATTTGCCCAAAGTGGATCGGGAACTGGAACCAAGGCCTCTCTTCTCTAAAATCCAGCAGTTTTTCTTCTCTAAAAAAATATGCCTTTCATATGCCACAATGTATTTGGTTTTTTCTCCATTTTTCAGGACATAAACTACAATGAGGTGTCACCTTTGCCATGTGGGATAAAGTACTTGGGCCTCTCGAAGCCATGTTTCTCCATCCATCTGGCTCCCTGTGCATCCAAACGGTCGTAAAGGGGAGATGTGCGCAGCTGCCGACCAGTCTGGAAATCCCATCTCGGTACCTTAAGATCACATAACAGGGCTGAAATGAACAGAAAAGCAGGTGAAAACACTCACTAAAGCAAGAAGGGCTTTATTCAGTGAGAAACAAGAGGCAAGGGGGTTGGTTCTTTCAACCCCCTCAAAAGCACATGGAAGACAGGGACTGCTTGACTAGCTCAGAATCCTCAATCTTTCCCAGTGCTTGGGACAGAAGAGGACATTCTTGCAAATGACAGCAGTGGGGAATCTTGTCAGTATGGATTGGGTGAGATGATGTGACATCAGCACTCTCACACGGAATGGCACTCAAAGGCCTTATTGTACATGTGTCCTGGGCATTGAAACCAACAGTAAATTAAATTAAGAGCTTCAGTCACACTTCTGAACATAAATACTCATAGACTATTTAGAAACAGTTGAGCAAAATCTGGGCATGGATTCCATCAGAGTGAGCAATAATCTAAAGAGATTCAAGACAAATTTTTTTAACTGAAAGGGAGAAAATGGAGAAATTGATGGTGATAAGAAGTTAGGAATGTGTTAGAAGCTGTCTCCTGTGTTAGTAATGAGTAATGAATAATCAGGAACCTCATTAATGAGGATTAGGCTTCTGAGAATAATTTTGTGAATCTACTACCTAGGAAAGTTTACAAGTCCAAAATAACAAGGAAACAAGCTAGAAAGTAGGAAAACGCCCACTAAGCAATACGTAGCCTCTTTCAGATTGTAAGATGGCAGCAACACGGGCGTGCTGAGGATCGCCAAGGCAGTCAGCACTGTCGGTGAACATCACAAAAGAAAGGGATCACTGGAAAACAGAGGAAGGCCTTCCTGCTTCCACAGGGAACCCCCTCCCCACTTCCCCAGGAGGAAGGGCCAAACTTGCAATGCTCCAAGTAATATCCAGTACATAAACAACTCACACTGACACAGCGGCCCACGCGGCCTAGGGTAAAGGACTAAAACAAATGTAAGGAGCGTACCGGGAGGAGCAATTAGTTAAGTGAAGAAAAAGTGTTCCTTTGAAGAACGAAGCAAAGGCTACTGTAACGACTGGAATGACGCCACCTGCTGGAGAGCTACTGTAGGAAAGGTCCACCAGGAGGAGAAGGTGCCTGAGGGCAAGCCATGCAGCTTTTCTTCTGATGTTTGCTTGTGGGAGGGAGAAGGGGTGAGGCTGGCGTTCTGCTCTCTTTCCTCAGGACTCTGGGGGAGAGCGGAGCTAAAAATGCACTCTCCCTTTGATAGATCAATCTAGGCCTTTCTCCACCAAATTGTTATTCTCCTTAATAAATGCTTAAAAGTCTAAATTCTTTTTTTTTTTTTTTTGCGGGGGCAATGGGGGTTAATTGACTTGCCCAGGGTCACACAGCTAGTAAGTGTCAAGTGTCTGAGGCCGGATTTGAAACTCAGGTACTCCTGAATCCAGGACCAGCGCTTTATCCACTGTGCCACCTAGCCGCCCCTAAAAGTCTAAAACTCTTGTTAAAGCTTATAATTTATTGGTGACCACTCATTAGATATTTTAGACAGTATAGCTAGAATTTTAGCCCCTTACAGAGAGAGAGATTGATAAACTGGGATAATCCAGCCTCCTTAAGGTATATGCTTAAACATGGAAATCTCTGGGTTAAAGGATCTGGAAATTTTAGTCATTTTTTATTTCCATAATTCTAAATTGTTTTCTAAAATTGTCATACTGATCGAAAGCTCCACCAACAATGCACCACTAGGTCTATCTTCCCCAAACACTGACTATTCCTATCTTCTGAAATCTTTGTCAATTTGTAGAATCTGAGGTAAAAGATCAGGGTTGTTTTGATTTGCATTTTTCTTATTAGTAACAATTTGGAGCATTCCTTCATATGGTTGTTAATAGTTTATAATTTTTCTTTTGAGAACTAATTGTTCCTATCTTTTGACATCTATTGGTAAATATATATGTGTGTGCCTGTGTGTCTACTGGGAAGGGACTGGCAAGGGATGCTGGAGGAAGGAAAAGGCTCACTCACGCATCACTTCCATGACACGGTGGCGGAGGAAGGTACGGCTGCTCTGCAGAGCCCCAAATCTTTTCAAGTCCAAACTCCATACATTTTCAGAAGGATAACCATGAACTATCCATTCAGCAAGGTACCTGTTTCGAGAAACAAAGGCACAGGAAGCTCTCGTTTCCAACAGTCCAAAGCAGTGGTCTCTTTCCACAATACAACATTCTTGAACGCACACATCACAAGTGTAGAGTTACTTATAGGTGACAGACCTACACTATCATACTAACAATTATAAACATTCCAGGATTCAGAGAAACAGCCTGCTGGTGTGGCTGCTCCCAAGTCCTACTCCAACTCATGATAGGAGGGGCACCAGGGATGGACACCAGCAAACTCACTGCCCTCTCAGGGCTCTAAAACTATGTGTTGCAAAGAATATGCCGGGGCAGCTAGGTGGCGCAGTGGATAGAGCACTGGCCCTGGATTCAGGAGTGCCTGAGTTCAAATTCGGCCTCAGACACTTGACATTTACTAGCTGTGTGACCCTGGGCAAGTCACTTAACCCTAACTGCCTCACTAAAAAAAAAAAAAAACAAGAAGCAAAGAATATGCCAACCTGCACTGGCACAGGAAGTTCAGTCATGAAGGACTTGTCTGATCTAGTCTTTATCCATAGAACAAAACTTAACATTAAAAAAGAGAATTTAAAGATGAGATAAAGTTGAAATATTTGCTCCTCAAGTTAACAAGAAGTCCCTGAAGTTTACTGAGCACAGGAGTGACCTGGTCAGGCCTGAACTGTGAGAAAATCATTTTGGCAGCCACGTGGAAGAAGCCTGCAAAGGAGGGAGACTGGAAACAGAGAGGCCAAACAGGAGACTGTTGCAAAAGTATAAGCAAGAGGTAGTAAGGGCTCGGAACCAAGTAGACTGTGCAGGGGAGAGGACAGAGATGAGAAACAAGACTGGGCAGCTGCTTGGACATAGAAGGTATAGGAAAGTGAAACTTGGGTGACTGAAAGGACAGCAGTGTCCTTAAAGGGGGAAGGGGAATGAAATCCATCCCACCTGTTCCTGCCCAGCACAGAGCCAACCTTCTGAGCAGTGCTTGGCAGAGAGGGGCCTGTCCCAGCAGCCCCTGCACAGCAGCTGCTTGGGCACCCAGGCAAGGGTCTGAGTAGTTGACCCCAAGCTCAGAGGGAGGGAGACAGGGAATAACAGAAGTGGGTGTGGTTGGACAAGCCCTACAACTGGCTACCACAGGGAGAGTGAGATGTGCCCCATCTTCCCAGCCTCAATGGGATGATTATGGACCACCTGGGTCTAACAGGTCTGCACTGCCAATGAAGATACCAAGGTCCATTTCTGGCTTTGCTAAAGACTTTGTGTGCTCTTGGGTAATTCACTTTACTTCTCTGGGAAGCCTCAGTATAACGTTGCTGCTTCCAGCCCAGTGGCCTGATGACAGGCACTATACTATGTATGACCAAAAAGTTCTAAACACCATACTTTACATATCAAAATGGGCACTGTCCCTTAAAGGAGCAACCTTGGAAATTACATTAGCATCCAATTCAAAGTGTATTTGGAAATGTCTTTAGAGATGACTTATGAACCACAAGGAAAACTGCCACCGTCACCTCATTGAGCCCAAAGCTCCTTCTGACCTTAAGTGAAATTCTCAGTCTGACTCCACTCCTCTCTTAGCAGACTTGGTTCTTAATCACTGCACTTTAATGCAAGTCAATTCTCAAAGAAGGGTTCCTGAAATACTTTTGGTTTTGTTAGAATAAGTATCTAGCCTCTGAAGGTGACTCCTTTGAAAGGGACAACATTTAACCGAAAGTTCTGGTATGTTTATTTAAAAAACAAAACCAAAAATAGTCACACGCCTTTAGTGGCATGCAGTGCCACCTCCTAGTATTACAAGGGACTGATTTGAGAAGTGTATCAAAGAGCAAACAGAAGCAGTCACAGTGAACTCTACAATTGTACTGGAGTTACTTACTTCCCTGCTCCTCCAGCAAATGACGTTCCGGCAGAGTTCATTCCAGCTAGTACGAAGTAACCCTGCACATTTGGAGACTCCCCCATGATGCACCTCATGTCTGGTGTAAAGGTCTCAGGGCAGTTCACCAACTTCATAATTTCTAGAGTTTCCAAGGCTGGCATCCTGCGCAGCAGGGAGCTCAGCAGAGGCTCTAAGCAGAAAAGAAATACAAAAAAATATTATAATTCTCAACTGCAGAGAAAGCAAAGACTTTAAATCCCCCATTTTTCATTCTCCTCTTCTTCCATAAGAACCCCCCCTTTTTTTTTTGGCAGGGCAATGAGGGTTAAGTGACTTGCACAAGGTCACATAACTAGTAAGTATCAAGTGTGTGAGGCTGGATTTGAACTCAGGTTCTCCTGAATCTAGGGCTGGTACTTTATCCACTGTGCCCCCTAACTGCCCCACTGCGCCACCTAACTGCCCCTTTAACTCTTTTTTTTTTGTTGTTGTATTTTGCAAGGCAATGACGATTAAGTGACTTACCCAGAGTCACACAGCTATGAAGTATCAAGTCTGGGGCCGGATTTGAACTCAGGTCCTCCTGAACCCAGGGCCAATGCTCTATCCACTGTGCCACCTAGCTGCCCCCCTTAGAACCTATTTTTTTTTTCATAGAACCTATTTTTTAAAAAAAAACCTTTAAAAGGAAAATCTTACAATTAAAAAAAAGAGAGGATCAGCTGTGAAATCTATTTGAAATAAAACACCTTAGAAGGATGATTGAAAATTTCTGCAGTGATATAATTACTGTGCAAAAGAGGAAAGGGCATCTTTTTAAAATTCTACAGAGCAAAGAGGCTATTGCTCTATTTACCTAAATGGAAAATTTGAAAGAGATAGGATCACAGAAAGGTTTTTAAAAATTCTGTAGAGAGAGGCAGCTAGGTGGTACAGTGGATAAAGCACTGGTCCCCTAGATTCAGGAGGACCTGAGTTCAAATTTGGCCTCAGACACTTGACACTTACTAGCTGTGTGCCCCTGGGCAAATCACTTAACCCTCACAGCCCCGGGGAAAAAAAAAATTCTGCAGAAGGTTCTCACATGAGGGGCAATGAATTCCTAAGGTGTCTATGAACAGAAAAACAATCCAACTGCTTTCCAGTGATTTCTTGAATTTTATAGAAAGTCCTGGCTGATGGGTTTTTTCTCTTCTTTAAGTAATGTAATGTAGGGGCAGCTAGGTGGCGCAGTGGATAGAGCACTGGCCCTGGATTCAGGAGGACCTGAGTTCAAATCCAGCCTCAGACACTTGACACTTACTAGCTATGTGAACCTGGGCAAGTCACTTAACCCCAATTGCCCAGCAAAAACAAAAAACAAAAAAGTAATGTAATGTAAAAAAAAAAATAAGATGCAGTCACAGGAACATGTCATGTGATTCAGCAACCATCAAAGTCAAAGATCCATGACCCCTGCCTGGGAGCCTTGTGATTATGTCTATACACAAAGAAATCTGGATCTGTTGGGTGGCTACTTATGCAGCTCAAAAATAAAATACTCTTTTAGAATGTTTATTTTTTAAAAAAGAATGGGGCAGGGGCAGCTAGGTGGCACAGTGGATAGAGCACTGGCCCTGGAGTCAGGAGGACCTGAGTTCAAAGCCAGCCTCAGACAGTTAACACTTACTAGCTGTGTGACCTTGGGCAAGTCACTTAACCCCAATTGCCTCACCAAAAAAAAAAAAAAAAAAAAAGAATGGAGCAGCCTAAGTACTAGTTTAGTTGTCATTAATCAGTTATATCTTTAGATAACTCATAACCTCCTTAAGCCTCATTTGGTTCATTTGTAAAAGGGGGATAAACATCACTGCCCAATCTACTTTTAGAGTTACAAGGATCCAATAGGATGTTTGTGATGCACAAATACGAGACAATATTATCATAGTGCTATTCACATACCAAAATGATCCCAGTCTTCATGTAGATTCTGAATGTCTAGCTGGTTCTTGCCCTCAGTAAAGATGGGTTTAGGGTTCTTTTCAAAGCCTCCAGATAGGATACCGCCTTGCCAGTTCCGAATGTATATCCTTCCATCTGAATCCACAATAGCTATAGAGAAGAGATGGCAACAAAGGAATAGGGAGAAGAGAATCTCCATATTTTTTAAGTTAAGATAATTTTCTAGACAAAAAAGAGAAAGAATTAACAAAGCAGGGCTTGGAAACCAACGAAATAGATTTATTTATTGATGAACTCGCCAAAGTCACCCAGGTCAGAATCCATTTGGGTCACAGGCATTCTATCTTTAAGATACTTCTGGGGGCAGCTAGATGGCGCAGTGGATAGAGCACCGGCCCTGGAGTCAGGAGGACCTGAGTTCAAATCCGGCCTCAGACACTTAACACTTACTAGCTGTGTGACCCTGGGCAAGTCACTTAACCCCAATTGCCTCACTAAAAAAAAAAAAAAAAAAAGATACTTCTGATGGATTTCTCTGTGGGGGGTGGGGATGGTGATGGGGTAGAAGTTGGTCAGCCACCTCCAAGTCAACTTCATTTCCAAAGCTGGTGGAGAATGTTTCTCTTGTTATCCTAATCCTCTACACTTTCCCCACCTCCCCTACACTCTTCCCTCCCCTACACTCTTCCCTCCCCTACACTCTTCCCTCCCCTACACTCTTCCCTCCCCTACACTCTTCCCTCCCCTACACTCTTCCCTCCCCTACACTCTTCCCTCCCCTACACTCTTCCCTCCCCTACACTCTTTCCCCCCCCCTCCCCTAAGGCAATTGGGGTTAAGTGACTTGCCCAGGGTCACACAGCTAGTAAGTGTTAAGTGTCTGAGGCTGGATTTGAACTCAGGTGCTCCTGACTCCAGGGCCGGTGCTCTATCCACTGCGCCACCTAGCTGCCCCTCCCCTACACTCTTAATTCAATGACTACAGAGTCTCTGTGGGTGCTTATAGCTCAAGAACTTTAGTGCCATTGTATCAAATGAAATTCAGGCCGAAAGAGGGGGCTATGGAACCTGTTTGGGGGTGATGGCCCCAAGATGATGTCAATATCTTCCCTCTGACACAAGGCTCATACACACAGAGAATCTACACTACACATCTTTCTTGTTATTTTGTCTGAATTACTCTTATGGATCAGATCACTGTGGCAAAAACCAGAGTTCTTTCCTTACCAGGGTTCTCAGATAGCATGGGAAGATGGTTGGGAAAAAGAATTTACTTGTAAGAGAACAGTGGTTTGGTGAAATAATGTTTTGGCTAGTTTTTAATAAATACCGACCTTAAAGAAATAAGTTGGTATTGGGTTTACCTCCCTATAATATTCCCTAGAAAATGAAAAGGTCCTTGGGGTAAGTTCTTTTCCCTTTCAGAAGAAAGAATAGTATAAATGAGCAAGATTTGTTTTAAAAAGTACAAGTCCTCACTTGGTGTGGTGCTCAGCAGTGGGGTCTCCAGGGGACGAGTCAGAAGGTAGAAGTGTTCACAGGCATGTAACGGGATATTAACCGGCTCTTCGTTGGACAGACCCAGCTCGTAAGCCCACTACAAATGGACAGATTTATTTGTGGGTGGGAAGGGGAGAAAAAAATACAAACGAGCAAGTTAAGTCTCTTGAAAACCTTAATTTCAAGTGACTTTTGTGCTCTTGCTACAATGTCAGATATGGAAAGCCAGTTTCAGCCTGCATTAGTCCATATAGGAAATGTCACTGTATTGTTTACATTGAAGAGATGAGTTCAGTTTTGGAACACAAGAAAAAGATTCATCTCCATGCTTAGAGGATACCTAATCTCTTAGGAACAAAAACGAGTTCTTAATAGCAAAATAAGGCATAGTCCCACCTATAGACCTCAAAACGACAGTGGCTAAATGAATTTCAAACCATAAATGAATTTCCTAGCTCACCTTAAACAGGTGAAAACAGTGAACAGTGAAAAAGGAAAACAATTTTCCTTAGAACAGCCAAACTGAACTCCATGCCCCTGACTAGGGAAATAAGTCAGCAACTTAATTGTGAAGCTGCTAAAAAAAGACACCCAGTGCAACAACCAGACCCACAGGGGTGGCTGGCCATACACTTAAGTTTCTGATCATGATCACCTCACTTAGTCAAGTGTGTAAGAAGGTCAAGTCTAAAGGTGACTCTCTTTCAGACACAAGGAATGGATATCTAATTTTAGTTCCAGGTTTTTTATCTGGTCCAAAATAGAATCATTCAGCTTTCTTACAATTACTTAATAACATAATTATCCACATCTTTACATGATTAAATATGTGGCATCCTGGATACTCAAACTCAACAAATGTAAGAGGCTAAACAAGACGAAATCGAGACACATCGCTTCTAACCTGACCGGCACAGTTGACAAAATACTGGCATTCAACGTCTCCTCTATCCGTTTCTACTCCTGTCACATGACCCTTTTTGACCATCACATGAACAACACTTGTTCTGTCACGGATCTGAACACCTGTGCCAAAGAAAGGGAAGCAAGTTAAAATATCATCCTAAGTTTGGGCACTAGAGAGGATACAAACATCTTATGTCCCAACCAATTTCAAATCACATTCTCTCTTTAAGGGAGACCTCTAAAACAGTAGGCCAGATACTCAATGAGCTACAAAAATTGGGAATGAAAATCTAACTCTTTGCCTTTAATTTTCAGAAACAGTATAAAGTGACATTCTACCTGTTTTAATACATGGCAGACCTGCTTCACTGACAATAAGTGGAGGGACCCTTCCTAATTCTGAAAATGCCCAGTTCTCTCAGGGAATTACTCTCATCCCCAAATACGATCATTTCTAGAGGGTACAGACATGAGAACCACAGGCATCAGTCAGGGAGGCTCAAGGCCCAGTCTATCTTCCCATCAACCCTTGCCTCCATCACCTTCACTCCCTACAACTTTTTTTTTTTTGGGGGGGAGGGTAAGGCAATTGGGGTTAAGTGACTTGCCCAGGGTCACACAGCTAGTAAGTGTTAAGTGTCTGGGGCTGGATTTGAACTCAGGTCCTCCTGACTCCAGGGCCAGTGCTCTATCCACTGCCCCTCCCTACAACTTTTTAAACCTGTGGATTAAATATCTAAGGTGTTTAAGCCTGGAGCTTTGAGAACTGTGAGAAATTCCTTCTAGGCTTACAGTATACAAATAGGTACAGAAAGCAATTCGCTGGGACAGTAATGGGAAAAGTAGATGAAAAAAAGTGACTATTATTGCTAATGAACCCTAATACTCAGGCATTTTTAAATGGTAACTGACTATCCCAAATGGAAAACAATCTTTCAAAAGTCAGACTTGTTTCTTTATGGGTTAAAAAAAAAAAAGGAAAACAAACTCTATTACTAGGGACAGCTGAGACCCCATCAACAAGCAAACAAGCGTCTCACCATTTTGAGAGGCAGCACTTGCCAATGCAAGAGTCACATCAGCTGGTGATACCACTGCATCCTCAGGCACATGCATGGCCCCCACCAGGTCATGGATGCTAATGAGTGGGTAAAGCTCAGCCACTCTCTTGGGTGAGATGATTTCAGAAGGGATGCCCATTACGCTGCCACAGAAAACAAAGATGCAGGGAGGTTACCAGCATCACTACAAAAAGCAGTAGCCAACAGGTAGAGACACTTCTCTCTCAGCCTTAGACATACCTCAGTCTCGAGTTGATTCGCTTCAAAGAGATCAGTCGATCCTGAGTCTGAGCCAACAAGATTGAGCCTGTCCTTATGTAGCCTGCATGAAAAACCAAGTCAGACCAGAGAAAGTTCTCTAATAGACTTTACTGGAGGAATTAATGGAAACACTTCCAATATGCAGGCAAATCTCATTTCCCACAGAAAAAGATCTTTAAGTGACTCAACTTTTTTAAAGAAATTAAATACAACTAGAATAAATCTAATCAACTAAAGCTAGAGTCCTACATCTTCACAACCTCCTCCCTAAAGAATCCTACAGAAATATGTCCTATAAGATAGGAATTCTGCAAGAGCCAAAACAGAGAAAGAAAGAAAATTATAGACCAATCTCACTAATGAATATTGATGCAAAAATGTTAAATAAAATACTAGCAAAAAGATTACAGAAATATATCACAAGGATCATATACTATGACCAGGTGGGATTTATACCAGAAATGCAGGGCTGGTTCAATATTAGAAAAACTATAAGCATAATTGGCCATTTCAATAACAAAAGAGTACAAAATAACAAATACAGAAATATTTTACATAATCATACATGTATAACCCATATCTGATTGTTTTTGCTGACTCAGAGAGGCGGGAGGGAGGGAAAGAGGGATAAAATTGGAACCCAAAACCATAAATAAAAAGAATTACTAAAATAATAAACTCTCACGTGTTCCATAATTTTCTAAAACTTGAAACATTTCTTAAAAATATGCAGGAATTTCCTTATCATAATTTTATAATAGTGAGGAAATCCTAGGTCAGAAATAAAAACAAACAGAAAAAACCTTCATAAATTCAAAAGGAACAAAAACATTTTATAACATTACCTTAAAACATTTTCATTATGTTTTTATTTTTGTCTTCATATCGCTGGAGCGTAATATAGGGAATGGCATATTTTAAACATTTAATAAATGCTTATTCAAATTAAAAAAAAGATGGGTATACTGGTAACTAGTCAATAACTATTTAAACAAAAAATTAGATAAACCTATAAATTTAATCTACACTATTAACATTTTCTCCATCACTTTCTTAAGTCTAGGCAATCAACAAAACAAGAAATCAAGCCCAAATCTGTAGTATTTGCCAGTTTATGGGGTGTGGATGTTAACTTTGAATGTTTAACAATCAATTCCCAAGAGCCAGTATCAGTTGGCTCTAGTACACCCTGCCTATAACCAATTGGGAGGAATGGGATTTTAAATCTGGGGAAATCACTCTTAAAGTACCTAAATAGATGGGTTAATCTTTTTTTTTTTTTTTTGGATGGGGCAATGAGGGTTAAGTGACTTGCCCAGGGTCACACAGCTAGTAAATGTCAAGTGTCTGAGGCCAGATTTTGAACTCGGGTCCTCCTGAATCCAGGGCTGGTGCTTTATCCACTGTGCCACCTAACTGCCCCTTAGATGGTTGATCTTAACAGAGAGTGTGGAAGTTGACCATATGGATTTCAGTTTATATTTATATTTATTTTTTTGCAGGGCAATGAGTGTTAAGTGACTTGTCCAGGGTCACAACTAGTGTCAAGTGTCTGAGGCCAGATTTGAACTCGGGTCCTCCTGAATCCAGGGCCAGTGCTCTATCCACTGTGCCACCTAGCTGCCCCTGGATTTCAGTTTTAAAAAGCAAAGGATTCATCCAAAGAGATCAAACTCCTTGCAATTACATGATACAGCTGAATTGCACTGAGAGACAATATGTGTAGTTGATAAAAAGCCAGCCTTGGAGTCAAAA
Organism: Dromiciops gliroides; assembly: GCF_019393635.1. Taxonomy (NCBI): domain Eukaryota; kingdom Metazoa; phylum Chordata; class Mammalia; order Microbiotheria; family Microbiotheriidae; genus Dromiciops; species Dromiciops gliroides. The sequence continues at coordinate 656,337,853 of NC_057862.1, read as the reverse complement.
AGATGAGGGTTGCACCGTGGCCTCTGACAGATACGCACTCTGACCTCTGAGGCATAAGAGGCCTCATCATCTGACCTGTAGCTGAAATCTTCTCCCTGAGTTGTCTCTCCGTCTCAGAGGGGAAGCTCTGTGAGAGCAGAGTATCCTGAGCCCTTGCCACAATGCCTCTTACAGAGTCAGTGCTTAATCAATGCTTTTTCATTCATTTCATTCATTCATTCATTCCTTGTACCTCTCCACTGCCCGCAGACATGTCTCTAACTCTCTAAGCTGCAGGAAGCTGCTAATCTGTATGGGAACAGGAAGTTTCCTCATATCATGGGTCTAGAAACAAAAATTTACATTAAACTACAACTTATTAAATTTAAAATATGTCATTTTAAGGGCAAAACCCCTGTCTCCTAAACCCAAGAACTACATGCTATCAAGGCCCAATCCAACAAGGCCAACCGATCAACGATTCATGCTATCAAAGGAAGGAAAAGAAATGAGCATTTATACCCATGTCAGGCACTGTGCTTGGCATTTTTTACAAATGTTATCTCAATGCATCCTCACAGCAACTGGCAGACAGGTCCCCATCTGACAGTGGATGAAAGTGAAGCAAACAGAAGTGAAGTGACTCGCCCAAGGTCACATGGCCAGTAAGTGTCTGAGGTCAGATTCGAATTTACTCTATTATTGGAATAAACCAGTTGGAGCAGTGGCTTAATGCTGATCTTACAATCCCGCCAAATCTCCCTAGTAATAAATAGCACACATCTGGGCCAGGGTCTGGAGATGCAGCCTGTGATTAAGAACCAGGAGCTAAAGGGTTCCACGGGAAGCTAAACAAATCCATCATCACAAGTAAGAAAATGACTCTTCAATGAGTGTCCTATGGGTACTAAGCACCCAAAGGTAGCACGTGCTCTTCCTTCCCCCAATTTCTCTCAAAAATATGGAAATTTGGACTTCTACTTGACACGTTAAAGGATGAATAGACAGAAATGGCCCAGAAGCTTTTTTTTTTTCTGGTCCAGTACACTGGATCATGCAAAGCTGGGTCAAGACAGAAGGAAAAGAATAATGAAGTTCGAGGAACGCTCGGACACAAAGATGTCACTGTCTTACCTGTCTGAATACCTGTCTCCTGCTCTAGCTGTTGATAGAGTTTGTTTGAATAATCGGCCATCTTTTGGTTTAAGGTAAAGTGCCTAGCTGAACTAACAATGCCTGCACAAAACCTGGTGGATCCAGCAGCCAGCCTGTAAGACAAATCACAAACAGGAACGGGAATGGGACCAAAGATCAAAAGAATATGGGAACGTATAGAGCTGTAAGCCGTCCATCCTTCCCCAACCCCTAAACTCCCTCAGTTAATTTTAGTCGATTTCTTGGGTTTTTTGGTTTTTTGCAGGGCAATGACTTGCCCAGGGTCACACAGCTAGTTAAGTGTCAAGTGCCTGAGGCTGGATTTGAACTCAGGTCCTCCTGAATCCAAGGCCAGTGCTTTATCCACTGCACCACCAAGCTGCCCCCCCATTTTAGTCGATTTCTTGAAGACAATTTATTGCCTGATTCATTATAGGAGCATTTAGAAATATTCCAAATTTAAGAGAAAGCACACATTTTTCTAAGCACTTGTGTCACGTGTCTGATGGAACATGTTCTTTCTTCAAAAACCAGAAAAGGACATAAGTCGCCGGCCAACCACAAGTACTATCTGCGCTTTGGTTTGAATACTATCTCAATAGTGCAGGGAAAATCACAGCTGTTATTGGGAAGAAAAAGATCTTCTAACACAAAGGCCTAAAGAAGCAGGCAATACCAGCCGCTTGGCGCAGCACAGCAGGCGAGTCATGCAGGGTAGTCCTTACCTGCCCTGTTCCAACAGGAGAATATCCTTCCAGCCCAATTTGGAAAGGTGATAGGCTACAGACGTGCCCATAATTCCACCCCCACAGATGACCACCTGAGCATGGCTGGGGAGTGAGATAGAAGGCTGAGACTCTGTAACGGCAGAAATGTGGCGCCCTGACTGGGCCCTGTTCCGCCATCTCTGACTGGCTCTCTGCCACCGAATATCACACAGCGACCGGAAAAACATGATGGCTTTTGTTTGTCAACTTTCCAGAAATGTGATCTTCACTCACAGAAGAGGAAGCGAGCCATAGAATTCAACCTAGAGAGGGAGAAACTAGACAGGTTTGATTCAATTCAGCATACAAGATTGATTGGAAAGACTTGTAACAAAGCATCTATTACACAGCAAACATTTTGTTAAGAGATGTAAGACTTTCCTCACCTTTAAAATAGGGATACTACTTAAACGCTATCTCTACCTCACAGAGTAGCTGTGAGCAAAGCATTTTGCAAATCGATATATAAAAATGAATTGTTGGGGCAGCTAGGTGGTGCAGTGGATAGAGCACCGGCCCTGGAGTCAGGAGGACCTGAATTCAAATCCGGCCTCAGACATTTAACACTTACTAGCTCTGTGACCCTGGGCAAGTCACTTAACCCCAAATGCCTCACTAAAAAAAAAAAAAGAATTGTTATCCTCATGAGGCATTGCCCTCCAAGGGAGATACAATTGATTGTTGTAAGCAGCCCTGGTTTACGTCCATGGAACCATAAAAGGACATAAAAGGATATGAAATGTACTAAATTGTACAAAACAGATAAGTAACCTCAAGAAGAGAACATAGGGACAGATCAACACAGGCTAGAGGAATCAGAGAGGCTTCATAGAAGAAGGAGGCCAGTGAACACCAAGCAAGAGACAGAATTTGGACATAGCAGGTACTTCCAAAATGCTTGTTGCTGAACTTGAAGCCTGGAAGACCTGGGTAAGGTGCCGCGTGACCCTAGCAAATGTCTTGGCCTCTGTTGGCACCTGTTAAATATGGAGGGGGGAAGGGAGATATTGGGCAAAATGGCCTTTACATTCCCTTACGGTTCTAAACTGATGAACCTACAATACGAAATCTGAACAGGAATGAGAAGAATACGTGTCGCCATTCAGTTGTGTCCATCTCTGCATGATCCCACTGTGGGGTTTTCTTGGCAAGGATACTGGAGTGGTTTCCCATTTCCTTCCCCAGCTCATCCGGCAGATGAGGACCTGAAGCAAACAGGATTAAGTGACTTGCCCAGGGTCACACAGCATGGAATAGTGAGGTTGCATTTGAACTCAGCAGGAGTCTGACCCCAGGCCCAGCCCTCTGTGCACTATGGCGCCACCTAGCTGCTGCCCATAATATATGTGCAAAAAGGCAAAGAAACCGGCCCCAAGAGAACAGAGTTGGTCCTGAGGAATGGTGAAGCTAAGGCTGAATAAATAAGGTATGCCCGGGGCTTAGCAGGGTTCAGGCAGATAGAAGGCACTGGATTTGACTAGAGCAGAACTATGACAGCTTCAAATTAGAGGCAGCAGAATTTAGCGGAAGGAGTCAAATAAGCTAGGTCTGAATCTGGGCTGTCACAGCCTGGTGACCCTACGGAGAGTCAATGGACCTCAGTTTCATCATCTGTAGAGCAATTAGAGTAGGCCCATTCTAGCTATAGATGCCAGACAGAAAAACGCGAGCTTGCTGAAGCAAGTAGTGAGTAACCATTAACAGTTTCACAGAATTAAGACATGATGAAAACAAATGTTAAGGGCACTGTGAAAAAATTATTATTAATAATGGATTTTTGGGGGGCAGCTAGGTGGTGCAGTGGATAGAGCACCGGCCCTGGAGTCAGGAGGACCTGAGTTCAAATCCAGCCTCAGACACTTGACACTTACTAGGTGTGTGACCCTGGGCAAGTCACTTGACCCCAATTGCCTCACTAAAAGTTTTAAAACAAACAAAAATAATGGATTTTGGGGGGACTCAGTTTCTCTCTACCTCTCCCCAGTTCAGAGGTCAATTTTTAGGACTGAGCTCTAATTCTGAGTAGGGTATACAACAGAGGTGGAGAACAGACTCTTTGATTAGCTCAGTTAACTGATTAAGCCACACCTATCTGAATTCACCAGACCTTGCCCTCAGGGGTCTCCAATTAGACCCTGATGTCATCACATACAGCTCAATTTAATACTGAACTTAGACCCCTAGGCGCCATCTTGGTTTGCACTCTAGGCTCTGAATGCTGCCCTGTTAGTGAGCACTCTCCTCTTAGGGCAGTATAGGTAATGTAGAAACAAAATGGCGCTGGTGGGATTTCTGCTTGTGTTAAACACCACAGGATCAATTCTTTACTAATATTTAATATACTTTAATAATAAATGCTTATGGGGACAGCTAGGTGGCGCAATGGATAAAGCACCGGCCCTGGATTTCAGGAGGACCTTGAGTTCAATCCGACCTCAGACACTTGACACTTACTCGCTGTGTGACCCTGGGCAAGTCACTTAACCTCCACTGCCCCGCAAATAATGATGGTGATGGTGATGATGATGATACATGCTTACAGCCTAAACTGGTACAATAGCCATTAATTTATAAGTAGCAATATTTTATTTGTTCCTCCCCCCCCACCCCCCACCCCGAGAAACACACAAAGTAGAAATATTCTATAGGTAGATAATAACACAACTACAACTTAAATGTAAGGATTTTGATGTTGTAGAATCATCACCAGGAGCAACATGTGAAACTCAAAAGGCTTTTTAGAAGGTACTATAAAGAAAATAACTTAGAAAATGCTACCAAGAACAAGGGAAAAAAGCAGAGGAGTCAAGAAATCTTTAAAAAAAGAAATGAGGAAAACCAAGATAAAACAGTCAAAGAATGACATGAAATCACTGAGGAACACAACAGGCTATAATAATCTCTACCAGCAAAAGGGTGCTGGTGGACAGCAGCCAATAACACTCTCCATTGCTTAGGCTCCTGCTGAAGGATCCGCCCTCTCTAACCTAGATCCCCACAATGGTGAGGCTTGGGAAGGTTACTAAAAATCAAGGTGAGTCAAAGAAAACAGATCCTCCCCCAAAGGACAGAAAAGATGGTGAGGAAGAGGATGTCAGAAGATGACAAGAAGAGTACTGGATAAGAGACTGTGGTCCCTCAGAAGAAAGGAAAAAAGGTAAAACCAGCCAACCAACAAGGCCATTATTGCCACATCTGCCAAGAAAAGAGTATTGACCTTTACCAAAGGAGCATCTCCCCCTGTTAAACCCAAACCCAAAGCCAAAGAAAGCCCAACCCCAGCCAAAGTAGTTGTCACAGCAGGTAAGAAAGGCTGAAGCAGCGGTCATTCCAACTAAAACACAGCCCAAAATGGGTAGAATGCCAAGGATAAGGACAATGAAACAGGAGGGGGACAAAGACCCTGAGTCACTCAAAGTGATGAAAACATGTTCAATTCCAACCAAACGAGACTTGAATATGAGGAAGAGAAGGATGAAGAAAACGAGGAAGGTTCTAAAGGGGAAGCTATCAACACACCTGCCAAAGGGAAAGGGTTCCTGTGACGGCTAAGGCATCAGAGAATGAGAACAAAGATGAAGAGCACAAAGGTGACAAGGAAGTCATGTGTGCCCAAAAAACAGCTGGAAAGAGGAAAAAGGAAACTTGGAGGGACTCTAAAACCAAGAAAAATAAATCGTAAGTGGAAACATCTACAGCCTTTTTTTGGGGGGGTAGGGCAATGAGGGTTAGGTGACTTGCCCAGGGTCACACAACTAGTAAGTGTCACGTGTCTGAGGCCAGATTTGAATTCAGGTCCTCCTGAATCCAGGGCTGGTGCTTTATCCACTGCACCACCTAGCTGGCCCTCATCTATGACTTTTTTAATCTATTGACTAGAAACCTAGTTTTCAACAAAAATTCTTCTGAACTAAAAACTGGCATCACTGAATCCTCTGCAAAACACCATCTTGCAGTTGTGGATGCCTGAGTTCTCATGTCTGGCAAAGGAATGGTATGGGATTAGCACTATTAAATTGTTTATTTGTTTTCTTTTTTACTGGGCGATGGGGTTAAGTGACTTGCCCAGGGTCACACAGCCAGTAAGTGTCAAGTGTCTGAGGCCGGATTTGAACTCAGGAACTCCTGAATCGAGGGCCGGTGCTTTATCCACTGCGCCACCTAGCCGCCCCAAATTTTTGTTTGTTTTTTTGTTTTTTACTGGGCGATGGGGTTAAGTGACTTGCCCAGGAGCACTATTGAAATTTAAACTAGCCAGCTGGGGCAGCTAGGTGGTGCAGCCCTGGAGTCAGGAGGACCTGAGTTCAAAACTGGCCTCAGACAAGTAACACTTATTACCTGTGTGACCTTAGGCAAGTCACTTAACCCCAACTGCCTCACAAAAAAAAAAAAAAAAACTAGCCAGCTGACATGGGTCTTCTTGAAAAGACGAACACACCTTGAAGCAAGCTTATCTCTAGCCCATTAGGCTTGACTGCCCTACCACCAGTGGGGGATGTTCCACCCTCGGGTGATCACCCCCAATTAGAGTCATCACCCCATCTGTCCCTCCACCATCCGTCCTCCATAAAAGCTATGGCCTTTCTCCAGCTCGACAACAGAACTGTGTCTCTGAATCTATATCCCCTTGAGACTTCTCTCAAGGTTTCCTTTCTCTAGCACTCAAACAAAATATTATTTTATTCTAATTGGATTTGTGTGTGAAAAGATGTAATTCTTTAAAGAGGAATACCCAAGGACCCCCAACACCATTTCCCCTGTGACAGGAAGGTGAGTCTGATGAAGGCCTGGAAAAAGCAAAGGAAATCAAAAAAGATCACAATGCAAAGACATTCTCTGTCAAGAGCCTGTATTAATAACTCCTCAGGAGAAACTAAAGGAATGTCTGAAGATGCTATTGAATTCAGTCAACCCTAAGGATGGGATCCCTAAAGGAATCGCCTACATGGAATAAGACAGAAGCATGACAATTTGCAAAGAATTGACTGATGCTGACCAGTTCTCCACTTTCAGGCCAATGAATTACCTGGAGCTGACCAGACTTGGTCAAATCTCCCTTTGTCCCAAGCTTTCTTTAGGTACTTTTGCTTATTATGTAAAACAACTTATCTTGTGAAATGAGAGAAACCTACCCTATCCCCAGATTCCATCTTTAGACATTCTTAGCATCAGCTATGAAATGTCTAAGACCTTAGTTGTTATAATGATTTATTAATTTTCAGGTTGACAAGCACAAGTGGACAAGAATTTGGGAGAGAAATAAGGAATAGAGATTGATGATTGGGCCACTATTCTGAAGTTAAAAAAAAAAAATCAAGGCCAAGGAAATTCAAGAGCATAATTCCAGGAGTGAGAATAGTAAGTCAGCAAGAGACACTTGTACTGAACAACTCTGACCCACAATGCCATCGGAAAAAGTCTACAGAAGTGTCTAACAGCATGTCCAATAGAACCAAGGCAGACCTAAGGATAAGTATTCACTGAATTTCCCACTGCTGAAGGGGCAGAAGCAGCTGTAAATTTAGGTAATCGAAAGGAAATTGAATGCAATCAAGTTGGAGTTAAAAGGACAGAAAACAACTAATACCCAGAGGTATTTGGGTTTTTTGTTTGTCAAAGTCTATCGTCTTTTTTTATTTTTTGGTGGGGCAACGAGGGTCAAGTGACTTGCCCAGGGTCACACAGCTAGTGTCAAGTGTCTTAAGGCCGAATTTGAACTCAGGTCCTCCTGACTCTATCCACTGAGCCACCTAGCTGAGATAAACCCAGATGACATTTTTTTTTTGGCAGGGCAATTGGGGTTAAGTGACTTGCCCAGGGTCACACAGCTAGTAAGTGTTAAGTGTCTGAGGCCAGATTTGAACTCAGGTCCTCCTGAATCCAGGGCCAGTGCTCTATCCACTGCACCATCTAGCTGCCCCTTCCAGATGACATTTCAAGGGAGGGAGCATGAGGGTTTCGACTAGATGAATGTTTCCATTTAAACTTTTGGAAGAGATTAGATATAATATGTAAACGGTTGGCCTTTTTAGGAGTTGTCAGGAGTTTAGAATATTATATGAATGAACAAAACCATTTTTCTCTAAGTATCTGTAATTGTTTTTTGTTTTCATCCCACCACCACTCCCTTTTTTTTAATGTTAAGGAAAGAAAAAAAGTCCTTGACCTCAAGAAATTTATATTCTAAGTAAAGCACCATATAGCTAACAAGTAAACAATGAACTTAAGAACTCTGCACGCAAGGAGATCAGATCAAGAACACGGAGGGCCTCCAAGCCTTAAAAGGCTCAAACAATTTATTATTCAAAATTGCAAGCGTGAGTTTACATAGGCACAGTAGCATCAGTTGCTAGTAAGTAAATTTGGTATCAAAGGGAAAAAGAGTACAGGGAACAGGAACGAATAACAGAAATTAATTTTTTTTGGCTGTTTTTTAAAAACGGGGAAACTATGCAGGTTTAAAGACAGGAAGTAGTCCATAGAAAAGAAGCTTTTTTTTTTACTCGGTTTAGAAAAGGACGGGCCCTGGGCCCTATTTTACCGATGCAGGAAAGCCCCTCCGGGGCTGGCCTGGGCCCAGGGCCTCCGCGTAGAAATCACTCGGGCCCAAATAGCAGGTCGGCGGCACCGAGCAGGAAGCCCCGGCCTCTCAGGGTCTACTTGGGCCACCCCACAAGGGAACAGCGGCCCGAACCAGTGGTACATTAAACCCGACTGGGGTCTCGGAGGCTCCAAGGGGGAAAGGCGGGAAGCAAACCGGGGTGAACTTGACCTCGAGCCGGCCGCGGGGGAAGGGCAGGACCGAGGGGCGGGGCCAGGCCGAGGCCAAGGGCGCGGGGCGGAGCTGTTGGGGGCGCGCGGGAGCCGGGGGCCCCCGAGGGAGGGAGGGAGATAGAAGAGGGAGGTTCGCGGCCCCGCCTTACCTCACGGCCCCGCCGAGGAGCGAGCTATAGGAGGCGGCAGGAGAGCTCCGGAGGGTCGGCTCCGGCTCGGGAGGGCAGGGAGGGTGCGGAAGGGGCGGGAGGATCTCGAGCTCCCGACCTTTCGCGCTTTACGGCCCCTTCAACAAGGGTACGGCGGCGGGCGTCCCGTGCGCGTGTCGTCACGCCGCCGGCCCCGCCACGTGGTGTTGTTTGGGTTCCGGAGCGGCCCCCACGTGCCGGGCCGCCTGAGCTGCCTTTCCCCTACCCTAACCCACCTCGCCGAACGACTACAAGTCCCGCCCTTTGGACGCCTTTTTTTTCGTCAAGGCAAAGTTTATTGATAAAATGTTTAAAAACGCATCTCACCGGGTAGCTAGGTGGCGCAGTGAATAGAGTACCGGCCCTGGATTCAGGAGGACCTGAGTTTAAATTCGACCTCAGGCACTTGACACTTACTAGCTGTGTGACCCTGGGCAAGTCACTTAACCCCAACTGCCCCACTGAAAGTAAAAAAAAAAAAAAACCCACCATCCTATTCCACGTTTAGCGTCGGAGAAGCTCGGGGTCTCAATACCCAGTACAGCGCGTACCACTCGGCGCTGACATAGGGGGAGGCGGGCCCTCGCCTCTCGGCGCAGCCGAAGGTGGACACCCGTTCCACGGCGCGGCCGTAGGCTGAGGAAGAGGTGGGCTCCAGCTTCTAGGCGCAGGCGCAGGCGCAGGCGGGCCCTCGCCCGTGGACGCTGCCGAAGGCGGACACTCGCCCCTCGGCGGGGCTGTAGGCTGAAGCGGAGGTGAGCTCCAGCCGCTAGGCGCAGGCTGGTCTTCCCCTCTTGGCACAGCTAAAAGTGGGCACCTGGCCCTCGGGACGGCCCTAGGCCGAGGCGAAGGTGAGCCCCAGCCTCTAGGCGCAGGCGGACCCTCGCCTGTGGACGCAGCCGAAGGCGGACACCCGCCCCTCGGCGTTGGCATAGGCGGGCCCTTGCCTCTCGGCACAGCCGAAGGCGGACACCCACTCGGCGCCGGCATAGGCGCAGACGGAGGGGGGCCCCAGCATCTCGGCGCACTCCAAGACGGACACCCACCCCTAGCCACTGGCGCAGGCGCAGACGGAGGTGGGCCCCAGCCTCTGGGTGTAGGCGTAGACGGTGGGTCCCAGCCTGCAGGCGCAGACGGAGGCGGGACCCAACCTGCAGGCGCAGGCGCAGACGGAGGCGGGACCCAGCCTGCAGGCACAGGCGCAGGCGCAGACGGAGGCGGGACCCAGCCTGCAGGCGCAGGCGCAGGCGCAGGCGCAGGCGCAGACGGAGGCGGGACCCAGCCTGCAGGCTCAGAAGCGGAAGCAGAATCAGAAGCAGGAGGAGTTGAAGGATAAGCAAACGTATGCAGGCCCCGCCCCTGGGCAGCAGCAGCAGTAGCAGCAGCAGCCGCAGCAGCCGCGGCTAACTGGCTTCCTTGCCAGCGGTAGAAGACGTTGGCCACCACGTCACTCTGCAGTAGTTGGCTGTTGTCGAGTAGCTCCACGCCGGTCATGACGTAGAAAGCTTCCCGCGTCCAGAGATTGCACTGGCGCTCGATAGCCAGCAGTCGGTCCCAGCTGCGGCGGCTGGGGACCTGCAGCTGCAAAAGGAAGTCGGCCATCGCCTTGAGGTCGGAGCTGCACTGAAAGGCGGCCGCCATGAGCCGCGCGAAGCCCGTGCCGCTCTCCATTCTGATAGCGCTCTGCACGACGGGCGGCAGGCCGAGCAGGACCGCCTGGGCGGTGCGCTCCTCTTGGGCTGCGGAAACACGAGAATGAGAGATGGGTGAAGAGCGGCGGCCTAACCGCTACCTGCAAGCTCGGATTATTTAGGCTCTTTTGTGGGACTGTCCCGGCGGGCACCGCGGAAGGCCAACCCAGGCTCCTACCCTCAGGCGCTACGGCCCAAAAGCAAACTAAACTTTTATAACTGTTTAAATATAATTGTTTTGGATGGAGCACCGGCCCTGAAGTCAGGAGGGCCTGAGTTCAAATTCGGCCTCAGACACTTAACACTAGCAGTGTGACCCTAGGCAAGTCACTTAACCCCAATTGCCTCACCAAGAAAAAAATAATTGGTTTCTCTTGTATGTTTTTCCGAAGTCTTAAAGGTTTATGAAATGGAACTTTGTACCTCTCAATCCCCCCCCTTTGAAAAATGCAACTAAACCTAATTCCTTCTCCCAATCCACTTTCAGTAGCTCAAATGGAGATTCCATAAGCTACTTGGACGCTAGAATGAAGGGCCGAATGATTTTGCCAGGAAGGCTTCCTTGATCAACCATACTGTTTCTATTATATATTTCTTCAATATACTATATTCATTTGATACTTTAATATTTGGTCCTGAATGTTTTTCCACTAGATTGCCTGACTTTTCCCAAGAGTGAAAGCTGTATGTTTTGTATCCCTCAAATTGGTCTACTTTAGTGCTTTGCATAAAACATGCTATCCAGCTGAGGGTTAGTGTGGTCACACCTGTGTCTGCCAGCCCATTGACAGTGAACTGCAGATTATAATCACCCATTGCCAATCTTTAGGGTACACACTCCCCCCAAAAGTCATCCAGTCCCCGGAGACTGGTACCAGACCCACCCCTAGGCAAGAACTTACACCCTAGATTCCCAGCCACCCCCATACCTGTTACAAACTCCAGGGCAAGACCTCCATGTAGAAATGGATTAACCTCTGGTTGGTTCAAGTTAGAATTCAGGGCTGCCAGCCTAGCCCGGACATTTTTTATCTGCGTGGAATCCATCTGGAAGATCTCGGCTGGATTCTTGTCCAGGGGACTATCTAGAAATTTAAAAGCCCAATTAACACACGACCCAAAGGAGAGTTAACAGGTGGTCCTAAAAAGAACCCAGATTTTGTCCAACCCATGAGTGTCAATTCGGTTCCTTGGGCCCCACGGTGTTTCTCCTTGCAAAGGATCCCTAGTATTAGATTTCTTGTAACACAGCCACCACCTTAGATCAGGCCCTCATCACTTTTCACTTGGATTAGTACTATAAAACCTCCTCTAGCTCTACTTTCCAACCAATCAGTAAACATTAAGTGCCTACTATGGGGTAGGCATGGTGCTAACCCACTGGCATACAAAGAGGCAAAAGACTCCCTGCCCTCAAGGAACTTAGAATTTAGTTGGGGAGACAACATGCAAACAAATATATACAAAGCAAACTGCAAATAGGAAGTAAATAATTAAAAGAGGGAAAGCACTGGAATTAAGAGGACTTCCCAGAAGGTAGCATTTTTGTTGCCAAAGTGATTTTCAAATCATCTCCCTAACCCAACAAACTCCAGTGGCTCCTGGTTACTTCTACGAACAGAGAGAAATTCCTGTCTTGGCATTTAAGGTTTTTCACAACCCTCCTATGGTTCCAGTCCCCGCCTTCCTCCCATTCTACAATCCCTGCCATACTAGCCTAGAGACAGTTCTCACACAAAAGACTCCATTCCCGGACTCTTGCCCTTTTTGTACTTGCTGACCTCCATATGTCTTGAGTTCACTCTGCTTACTTACCTCAGACTCTTCGAATCCCGGCTTCTTTCAATACTCAAAGTTAAATACCATCTGGTGGAAGAAGGGCTACACTGCCCCCTCCCCAGCCTCCCCATGGCATGTACCTTTCTCCATAAGACTTTGCATCCATTCTTTCTCCTGCAAGCACCTATTTACAGTATTGTCTCTTCCATTGAAGTGAAAACTCCTTGTGGTTCCTGAAAGTTTCTGCTTTTCCTCTAGATTACCTAGTCTAAGTACTTAATAAATGCTTTCTTGATTGGTTGTTTGCCTACACACACACACACACACACACACACACACCCATTCATCCATCCATCCATCCATCCATTAGAACTGCAAGCTCTTTGAGGGCAGGGAGTTTTTTAAAATTTTCCTTTCTATAGTGTCTAATCACTACTTGTTGAATGATTGTATTTTCCTTGAATCGTTTACCTGAAAAGGGTCTTAAAGGTAATTGAATTAAACGCTCCCTTTTCACAAAGGAGTAAACCGAGTGCTAAAGCTAGATTAGATTCCTTATGTCCTTTCTTCAGTAAACATCTGTATTGGATCATTTGTTGCTCTGCCTTATCTTGGGTTCCTAACCTTTTAGATAGGGGCTTCTTGGGACACCAGTCTGTTTTCGGATCCTCCCCAAGTATCAAGTTTACTAGGGTTGACTACTTAAAACTGATCTCAGCTTCTTCCTCAGTATGGGGGACAAGGAAGGAGGTGGGGGAAGGAAACAAGCATTTATCAAGCACGGTGTTCCAGGCACAGTGCTAAATGCTTGACAAATAATCTCTCATTTGAAGCAAGCAGCCACAGAAAAATCTTCTTTAGCCCCACAAATGAGCTGGAGCTTTCTTGCATGATCTCTGTTATCAGCCACACTGGGAATGAGAAAGATCCCAGAACAACATCCGCCATTACTGCATGTTGCACTTCCAGGGTCTTTGCTTTAAAGATTACTCGAGATAACACCCAGCGATGAGAGATAGACTAAAGTAAAACCCTGGCCCCATCATGAGAAGCAGCTGTAACGAAAACTTTGGACCGGGAATCAGACACTTCTGCCACTTACCATTTGTGTGGCTTGGGCCAATTATTGAATTTGTCTCCACCTCAGTTTCCTCATCTGTACAATGAGGAACTGAAATAAGTGAAGTCTAAGGTCTATATTTTATGTCCCCAGATTATTAACCACCCAGCATATTTTAAGTCCCCAAATACCAAAATTCCATTGTAGTAGCCAAAACCTTGCAACCCCATGTCAGTCATAAATACCTCTTAGGAATACTTCAAGGGAAAACTTGGGGCTCACATAAAAAGCACACCACAATCTATTCCCTGTGTCAGGAGAGAGAACCGGGAATCTACTGCCCCTTAAGAAAGTTGTTTTACACTTACCAGCTGTGTGACCCTGGGCAAGTCCCTTAACCCCAATTGCCTCACTAAAAAAAAAATAAAACCAAAAAACCCCCAAAAAACAAAAAAAGGGGGGGGCAGCTCGGTGGCGCAGTGCATAGAGCACCAGCCCTGGAGTCAGGAATACCTGAGTTCAACTCCGGGCTCAAACACTTAACACTTACCAGCTGTGTGACCCTGGGCAAGTCCCTTAACCCCAATTGCCTCACTAAAAAAAAAAAAGTTGTTTTAGCGGTTGATAATGAGAAAGTGACCAGGCACACTTGAAGCAGCTGTACTGCAGTACTTTGCAAACTAGACCATTAGAGGCTCAGCCTGGGAAGGAGATAAAACCACTCTACTCAGCACTTCCTGGGATTATGCTTCCTTTTCTTTACCTCGTCCATTTTCTGCCGCACCACAATCATTTCTCTCCCTCCTCACCCCGTCCTGGCTTCAGGAAAGACTGAACTGCTCCATCGTTCTACTTACCGTCTACGTGACTCCCTTCCGCGTCCACCGATTCCCTATAATGTTCCCCATTGGAATGGAAACTTCCTGAGGGCAGAGTTCCCGCCCCCTCTCTTTTGTATCCAGCATTTAGCAAGGTGATTGGTGCGTGGCAAATACTTAATAAATGACTTTCATTCATTCCTAATAAAAGCTGGTTGTAACTATTTTTTCGGTGGGACCGCATTTGCCTTCCCTGGTAACACTAAAAGATGTTAAGAGATGTTTCTTTGGTTAACACACACACACAGAGCATTCAAGGCCTTCCATCCATTTTGCCAGGGCTGGCAAACATAAAGAGTTGACCCAACATCATAATGGCATCTATGTGGTACAACTTGAGCCCTCTGGGCCAAATTCCGGGGATATCTTTGTTTATTTTCAAGGAAAAACTTCCCTAACCCATTTTGGGAGTGGAGGGGAGAATGGAGGAGAGAACGTTAAGAGATAACTATCCAATCACACTTGAAGCCTCAAGAAATTTTTAAATTCAAGTAGCAGAGACAACTAAGTGTAAAGGGTGTGCTGGTTACATTTTATTTTCACTAAGTAAAAAGTCAGCCCCTTCCAGACTTCCAAATGGGACTACTTAGCACCAAGTCAAAGGGACAAAGTAAGGCTTTAAGTAGTTTATTTGCATATGAAAAGGCTAGAGAAAAGTAAACTTCAGTACTTTCCCCCACCCACTCATTTGCATGGATCTATGGGAGTTATTTAGGGTTTCAAAAACTGGGAAAGTCTGAATCCCAGATATATCTAGTGATTCATGTCATAATGGTAATTAGGTCCTAGTTAGGACCTAACCTGCTAAGAGGAAGATTTAGGAGATGTACTGGACAGTAGCAATAAGTTAGGGTAAGGTCTTGAACTGAAAGAAAACAAATCAACTTTCTAGACAGAGGTTTAGTGGCTCTGATGCAGGATGGAATTTGGGGTCCAATTGATTGTGAGTCGTGCCAAAAGAATTACAAGACTCAGTGACTCAGTTTCCTAAGTTTTATTGCAATACTGTGGGTGACCACAGGGAGAGAACCAGAATAGTGGAAAGGTGTCTCTCGAGTAAGGAAAGGAAAGACAGTTATATTTATAGTATGGATAAATTGATTATCAGTCTCATTAGAATAATCTCCACCTTGGGGAGATACAGGGGAAAGCCTATCCTAATTTGGAGTTCCTGGGGTCCTAAGCCAACCCCCAAGGTGGGTACCTTTTTTCAGTGGAGGTGTGTTTTGGGGGTTTACACATCATAAGGTGAATCTGGGGACGAATTTGGCCTTTTCTGCGCACGTCTCTTTCTGATTCCCATGGCTAGTTTCAAAATATAATCATTTTTCATTAGAATTTCTATAGGTTGTCTTTTTCCTTTACTGTTATTTTGACCTGACCTGTTCTGGTCCGTTATGGATGTTGATCACTATGGGTAAGAGAACCTAACATAAGTTATCCATTAACTGGGGTCTGACTCCCTTTTGATAAAGATGTGTTTTGTTTTGGTTTGGTGTTTTTAGTAAGGCAATTGGGGTTAAGTGACTTGCCCAGGGTCACACAGCTAGTAAGTGTTAAGTGTCTGAGGCCAGATTTGAACTCAGGTACTCCTGAATCCAGGGCTGGTGCTCTATCCACTGTGCCGTCTAGCTGCCCCTCTGACTCCTTTTTAGAGCTAATATCTGAATTAAAGCTTGGATCTTAGGTTTTTCTGTTAATCCCTTTTTGCCTCCTACATCACTATGAAACACTTGAGGTCCCCTTCTCCACATGTAGGGCCTCAGAAAAGCTACCATATATTGGAAGGACTCTGTAGATCAGAACACATTTGAAGTCACAGCTCATAAATTGGCACCAACATGTTTAGTTTTGCTAGCAAACCAGAGGACAGTTGGTTCAGGGCAAAAAAAGCCTTGAAAACAAACAGGATAGTAGATCAAGTGAAAAGAAAAAAAAACACCACGCTTTGTGTGCATATGGACTATGTTCTTCTAAAGGTTGGTGTCTTATCAGTGAGACATATGTGGAGAAAAAATGTCACCTGTAAAGAAATCTAGAGGGCAGCTGGGTGACACAATGGATAAGGCACCAGCCCTGGATTCAGAAGGACCTGAGTTCAAATCCAGCCCCAGACACTTGACACTTACTAGCTGTGTGACCCTGGGCAAGTCACTTAACCCCAAATGCCTCACCCAAAAAAAAAAGAAAAGAAAAGAAAAGAAAGAAATGATGAGCAGACTGATTTCAGAAAAACCTGGAAAGACTTATATGAAGTGCTACAAAGTGACTTGAGCAGAACCAAGAGAACACTGTACACAGTAACAGCAACATTGTGTGATGATCAACTGAGAATAACTTAGCTATTTTCAACAATACGATGATCTAAGAAAATTCCAAAGGACTCATGATGAAAAATGCTATCCACCTCCAGAGAAAGAACTGATGAAATTGGAATGCAGATCAAAGCACACTATTTTTCACTTTCTGTACTTATTTTTGAGGCTTTTTTTCCCTTTCTGTCTATGTCTTATCTCAAAACATGATTAAGGGAGAGGGAAAGAGAAAATTTGTAACTCAAAAATTATCTTAATATGAATGTTACATATCAGGTTGCTTGTTGTCTTGGGGAGGGAAGGGAAGTAGGGAGAAAAATTTGGAACTCAAAATCTTACAAAAATGATTATTGAAAACTATCTTTACATGTAATTGGGGAAAATGCTATTAAGTGAAAAAATTGAATATTTTAAAATAGTAATAAACATTTTTGGTTTTGGTTTTGGTTTTTTGTGGGGCAATGAGGGTTAAGTGACTTACCCAGGTTCACACAGCTAGTAAGTGTCAAGTGTCAGAGGCTGGATTTGAATTCAGGTACTCCTGAATCCAGGGCTGGTGCTTTATCCACTGTGCCAGCTAGCTGCCCCAGTAATAAACATTTTTATTTGAAGTTTTAAAATCCAAATTCTATCCCTCCTTCCTTCCCTCCCCTCCCTCTTCCCTGAGGCAGTAAGAAATCAGATATAGGTTATACATGTGCAATTATGTAAAACATTACCATATTAGTCCTTTTGTTTAAGAAAACTTGAATAAAAGAAAAAAATGTAAGAAAGTGAAAAATAGCATGTTTCAATATGGGTTTAATCAATATCAGTTCTTTCTTTGGAGGTGGATAGTATGCTTCATCATTAGTCCTTTGGAATTGTCTTGGATCATTGTAATGCTGAGAATAGTTGCAATACACAATTCTTCATCCAACACTATTGCTGTTACAGTGTACAACATTCTCCTGATTCATTTCACTATATATCAGTTCATGTAAGCCTTTTTTTTTTTTGGGGGGGGGGGGTGAGGCAATTGGGTTTAAGTGACTTGCCCAGTGTCACACAGGTAGTAAGTATCAAGTGTCTGAGGTTGAATTTGAACTCAGGTCCTCCTGACTCCAGGGCCAGTGCTTTATCCACTTCGCCACCTAGCTGCGCTGTAATAAACATTTTTATTTGCTCCCCTTGTAAGTCTTTTTATCTTGCCAGGTGATCTTCAGAATCTTCCTAAGACAATTCAAGGGGAAGTGATTCAATTTCCTGGCATGGTGCTGGTAGACTGTCCAGGTTTCACAGGCATACAACAATGAGGTTGGCCCAATGGCTCTGTAGGCCTTCAGGTTTGGTAGTAAGCCCAATACCTCATTTCCCCATACTTTAGAGCTTTGTATATCCCTAAAAAGTATACTGCCAAGGTAACATCCACAGCATTCAGATTTTCTCCATTTGATATAACCAGTGATTCCATGTATGGATGGTGTGGGTGCTAGCTGGGGAGAACCTATGTTTTCCTGCTGTTAATTGTTAGGCCAAAAGTAACACAAGCAGCAGAGAATCGATCCATACTTTGTTGCATCTCAGCTTCAGAGGCTACACTGAGTGCTCAATCATTTGCAAACAAAAAGTCACACACCAACTCTCCTTCCACTTTAGTCTTGGCTTGTAGCCTGGTCAAGTTAAATAATTTATCATCAGTGCTTTTCATCCTTGTTCAACGTATCTTACAACATCACTGAAAACATCATGCTAAAAAGCATGGGAGCAAGCACACAGCCCAGCTTCACTCCACTGGTGACTGGGAAAGCAAGAGAGCATTCTTTATTATTTTTATTAGTATTTTATTTAATTTTTCCAAGTTTTTTTTTTAAGTGAGGCAGTTGGGGTTAAGTGACTTGCCCAGGGTTACACAGCTAGTAAGTGTTAAGTGTCTGAGGTCAGATTTGAACTCAGGTCCTCCTGATTCCAGGGCCAGTGCTCTATCCACTGTGCCACCTAGCTGCCCCTAACTTTTCCAAGTTTTTTTTGTTTTTTGGTTTTTTTTGCAGGGCATTGGGGGTTAAGTGACTTGCCCAGGGTCACACAGCTAGTAAGTGTCAAGTGTCTGAGGCCAGATTTGAACTCAGGTACTCCTGAATCCAGGGCCGGTGCTTTATCCACTGCGCCACCTAGCTGCCCCCTTTTCCAAGTTTTTAACATTCATTTTTGTAAAATTTTAAGTTCCAATTTTTTCTGCCTTCCTACTTCCCTTCCCAAGACAGCAAGTAATCTGATACAGGTTATATAGCACAATCACGTTGGACATATTTCCACATTAGTCATGTTGTGAGAAAAGAATCAGAAAAAAAGAGAGAAACCCAAGAAAGAAGAAACAAAAAACAACCCAAAAAGTGAAAATAGTATGCTTTGATCTGCATTTAGACACCACAGTTGTTGTTTTTTTCTGGATATGGAGAGCATTTTCCATCATGAATCTTTTGAAATTGTCTTGGATCATTGCACTACTGAGAAGAGCCAAGTCTATCACAGTTGATCATCATACAATGTTGCTGTTATTGTGTCCTGGTTCCTCTCACTTCATTCAGCATCTGTTCACATAAGTCTTTCCAGGTTTTTCTGAAATCTGTCTGCTTGTCATTTCTTTTTTTCTTTTCTTTTCTTTTTGGTGAGGCAATGAGGGTTAAGTGACTTGCCCAGTGTCACACAGCTAGTAAATGTCATGCATCTGAGGTTGGATTTGAACTCAGGTCCTCCTGAATCCAGGGCTGGTGCTTTATCCACTGCACCACCTAGCTGCCCCTGCTTGTCATTTCTTACAGCACAACAGTATTCCATTACATTCAAATACCACAACTTGTTCAGCCATTTTCCAATTGATGGGCATCTCCTCAGTTTCCAATTCTTTGCCACCACAAAAAGAGCATCTATAAATATTTTTGTACATGTAGGTCCTTTCCCCTTTTTAATGATCTCTTTGGGATATGGACCTAATAGTGGTATTACTGGGTCAAAGGGTATGCAGTTTTGTAGCCCTTTGGGCATAGTTCCAACTTGTTCTCCAGAATGGTTATATCAATTCACAACTCCACCAACAAGAGCATTCTCCATTATCCAGAACCCACACAAGCATGCTGTCATGAGAATGATGTACAATATTGATTGATATCTCCAGGCATGCTCTTCCACAAGCCCTCATGATTGACAGTATCATAGGCCTTGGTTAGAACAATGAATGTTGTATACAGACCTCTGTTCTGCCCCTGACATTTCTGCTGGGGTTTCTGGATAGTTAACACTATGTCAACTATTCCTTGGTGCTTTCTGAAGCCACACTGGTTCTCAAAAAGATGACCATCTTCCAAGTGAAGGATCAGCCTATTAAGGAGGACTCTGGCAAGAATCTTGAGAGAAATGATTAAGAGAGAGATACCCCTGAGACTGTCAGAGGACCATCTGTTTCCCTTTCCTTTATTTTTTCCCCTTTCCTTGATAGAGGACAACGGAGGCTTCCTTGAACTCCCGGAGGATAACCTTCTCTTGCCATATAACCTGGAAAATGTCAGTAAGCTTTTGCATGAGCGGTGGACCCCCTGCCTTGTAAATTTCAGCTGGAATAGAATCAGCACCGGACATTTGGCCACACTGAGAGGAGCCTAATAGCATTTAAAACCTCTTCTTCAGTTGGAAATTTGGCTAGAGACGGATTGACTTCAACCTGAGGTAAATGGTCAGTGACTTCAGCATTGATTGATGATGGTCTGTTGAGAACAATATGAAAGTGTTCAGTCCATCTCTCCAGGATCACATCCTTAATCACTAATCAATGTGGCTCCTTCAGCACTGAGTAGTTGAGATGCACCATCAGTCTTTGGCCCATAAATAGCCTTCAGGATTCATAAAAGCACTCTGAATTGTTACTATCAGTTTAAAACAGAATTTCATCTGCCTTCTTATTGATCTTAGAATCCTGAATCTCTCTAAGCTTTGCTTGAACTTTACTTTTTTTTTTTGGGTGAGGCAATTGGGATTAAGTGACTTGCCCAGGGTCACACAGCTAGTAAGTGTTAAGTGTCTGGGGCAGGATTTGAACTCAGGTCCTCCTGAATCCTCTATCTACTGCACCACCTAGCTGCCCCAAATTTTACTTTTAATATAGTTAAATGCTGCCTTCTTAGAGACAGATCTGCAGGAAAACCCTGTGTTTTCATTTTTCATTTAGCAACTTCTGAATTTGTCCACCATTTTTCTCAAACAAACCTTGATGTTTGTGAGTGTTCTGGCCCCGATGAGCAAATGAAATGCTGTACACCAAATCTCTGAAAGCTGCCCACTCTTTTTCCGTTCCATTGTTGCCAACCATATATTGGCTCAGGTTTCTCTCCAAGCTAGTAATGAACTGTTCACACTCAGAAAAATGCTCTAGTCTATAGACATTAAGTCTTTTGGTAGTTGTCCTGCCTTGGGGCCATTGTTTTTGTTCAATGCAAATACAGTTATCCCTTCCATATGGTGGAAGGTGACCTTCTCCATTGATGTTTCCATATAGCATGGGTCGACATAAGAAAAAAATTTGAGTTTTTTGGGGAGTCTTGCAGACACACCAGACAAGTGAAGGCCAGCAGATGACACAGAAAAAGTTTAGAAACTCAGGAATGCATAAAATACATGCATAGTACTGTATAATATCAACCCAAATTTTGCAATAAGGTACTGTAAACACCCCATAAAAGAAAAAGAAAAAAAAAACCCAGACTTCTCTGGTACAAAGGGAGGGTAAAAAAATTTTTACGAGGATTTTCCAAATGGGGAGAACTGTATTTAGCTTGGAGAGGATAAGTCTATGATCAGTCCAGCACTGTGTGCCACACATAGCCTTCATCACTCTTACATACTGTAATGACATAGTCTGTTAAGTGCCAATGTTTGCTGTGAGGCTGCATCCGCAGAGTTTTGTTGCATTTAAGTAAACGGAAGACAGTGTTGGTGATGAGATCATAAGACACACGTCTTTAGTAGTAAGTGACTGTTGCTCTTGCTGTTCCTGTCTCCTTTCCTCCCAAGGACTCTCTGCCATGTCTTGGTTACCCTTAACCTGGTGTAGCCCATCTGCCAAAATGGTTTACTAGGGTATGGCTACAGCTTCTAGGAGTCACAAGTTAGAGTTGGGTGGCAAGTAGACAGGAAAGGTGGAAATCAGACCTGAAAATGGCTGGGCAGCCATTATACCAGAAGTACTAGTCTTCCTTGTATATCCCTATGCCTCAGAGGAAATTAAATACAAACATATTAACAAAGAAACTGGGTATGGTTTGTTCTGTTTTGTTGTTTTAAGGAAAGGAAAAAAGTACAT
Organism: Dromiciops gliroides; assembly: GCF_019393635.1. Lineage (NCBI taxonomy): Eukaryota > Metazoa > Chordata > Mammalia > Microbiotheria > Microbiotheriidae > Dromiciops > Dromiciops gliroides. The sequence goes on along the minus strand of NC_057862.1, from coordinate 656,315,935 downwards.
ATGAGGTGTAGAGCCCTAAAGATGCCCCATTTAATACATTTCAGTGAAGTACATGGATTTCTCTTCTTCCATTTCCCACCCTAAGGGGGAAGCATGCACGGATAATCTCTTCCTGCTTATTGGTTGTGTATGCCTTATCACAGAACTGAATCCCCCCAACTGTTGCTGAATCACATAGTTGTAGAGGAGGGTACAGCTTCTCACCGCTACACCTATTAGAGGCAGCAGTCAAGAGAATAAGACATACCTCTAGCTGAAAGTGGAAGAGGGAGGAGTTCTTGTGATGGTGGGGTCCTACTCCCTGCTTGTAATGGAAGCCCTAGGCTTCTCCTCTTTTGTGTTTTCTTTCATACAGTGTTCACCTTGTCGAGGGGATCTTGGAAAGCCTATGAGATTAGTGTTACTTAGAAAGCAACAGAGGCAAGGTCTATCAGAGTAATAGTAATAGCAACAGTGAGCAGAGTCAGACTTAAGGGGCAGTCCCCAGAAAGACAATTCTCCTTGATGTTTGATCAAACTGGGCTCAGGAGAGGAAAGATACAGAATAGTTAACCAGCAGCTTTGCAAAGAAGCTGTGCTCCAACAAGACTTAAACATTATTCTCCCAGCTGATTGTACAGGTCATGGTAAATTACTGGATTTTGTTCTGATTAATCTGTGATTCTTTTTTACTTAGCACTCCTTTTCTGTGTAGGAATAAATTACCTGTTCCATGCCTGATTCATGTTTGTACATTAGGTACTTTTTTTTTTTTACTCTCCCTCCCTATGCTGGGGAAAGCCCTAAACTTTGAGGCCATAACTATTTATATAATCAGCAACTCTATAGAAAGCACATTTCCTTAATAATATGAGTGGTTTTTTTTGGGGGGGGAGGAACAGATGGGTTGGAATGCAGCACCAAGGAGCCTATGCTCTTGCTGGAAGCTGGGCAACCCCAGAGCAATAAATCCAGGGCAAACTGAAATGGTAGAGGACAGAGACTGGCACAGGCCATCAGACCCTATGGTAGACAGGGAAGAAGTAAGGAAAAAGGGAAGAATGTAATATTTTGCATATTTGAGGTACACAAGATAAAGAACATACAGATTGGAGGAAGGCATCTCCTGAGACTCCCTCATATGTGAGCTGGAAAAATGAGGGTTAAACATACATGCACACACAAACCTACATACTCAAAGAGTTTTGTGTAGAAATATTTTACATTCAAAAAGAGAGAGGAGAGGTGGTTGGGGGTGGGGTAGAGTAAGGGAGGGAATAGTCACAAGCAAAACAAATGTCAACTTCAGTGTTATGTATGAAGACTAAAAAAAAGAAAGTGTAAGAAGCAGAGATCAGCATCTAGGCTTGGTGAATGAATAAGTGAATGAAAAAGGCATTTAGTAAGTGCTTACTATGTGTGAAGTGCTGTGCTAGGGATAGAAATAGAAAATAGGTGGCAGTCCCACCTCTCAAGACACAAAAGATAACTTAGCTGCAGCTCAATACAGAATCCTACGACAGTAGAACTGAGAAAATGGCAAGGTCCACCATCCTTAGGATACATGAGTTAGTCAGATGATAGTTCCTAAGGCTCTGGAGGATTTAGAGGCAAGACACATGGTTCTATTGGAAGGATTAGAATGGATAACTCCTATCTCATCCAATCCCAGTCATGGCAATTTTCCCAGCTGGGAGCCCTGGGGGGTTCTGGACAACCCATGGTTGGGGGATAAGTAAAGGGAAGGCAAGGAGGAAGTATACTCCCTGAAGAGAAGAGCACAGGAATAAGAACAAGACACTGATTATAAAAGACTAGTTTAAATCAGATTTCTTCTCTCTAACTCCTCCTTTGCAAAGAAAGGAGCGAGGTAAGAAAGAAAAGGGAAAAAATATGCAGATATGATAGAGCAAATACATTAATAATTATAACTAGGAAAGTGAATGGAATGAATTCACCCATAAAACAGAGCAGAGAGCAGAATGAATTAGAAAACAGAATCAAAACAGCATGTTGTTTACCAAAAATACACTTGAAATATAAAGACTCACACAGAGTTAAAATGAGGGTTAAAATAGAAGAAATTATTATGCTTCAAGTGAATTAAAAAACACAGAGATAATAGCAAGAATCTAAGAAAAGCCAACAGTAAAAATAGACATAGTTAAAAGGGATAAGTAGGGAAGCTACATTTGCTCAAGGGCACCATCCATAAGTAATACTAGAGGGGTGGCTAGGTGGCGCAGTGGATAAAACACTGGCCCTGGATTCAGGAGTACCTGAGTTCAAATCCAACCTCAGACACTTGACACTTACTAGCTGTGTGACCCTGGGCAAGTCACTTAATCCCCATTGCCCTGACAAAAAAAAAAAAAAAAAGAGAGAGATTATTTCATAAGTAATACTAGAGCAACTAGGTGGTACAGTGAATAGAGCACCAGCCCTGGATTCAGGAGGACGTGAGTTCAAATCCATCATCAAACACTTGACACTTACTGGCTGTGTGACCCTGGGCAAGTCACTTAACTCCAACTGCCTTGCCCCCCCCAAATAATTAAATAATATCAGTACATGATATATATGCAATAAATGGCATAACATCTAAGTATTTCAAGGAAAAATTTATCAAATTACAGCAAAATTATAATAATTAGGTAGTTCAGTTTCTCCCTTTAAAAACGAGACAAATCTAGCAAAAAGATAAACAAGAAATAAATTAAGGACCTATCTTGGCAGAGCTAAATTTTCATTTGGCAAATGCTACAAATAAGGATTTGATTTAATGTTTTCTTGATTGTCTAGACTGAAAACAATTTTTGAAGAAAATGTTCATAATGAAGATTAAATGTAAAGGTGTATTGTGTGTGTATTATGTGTATATTCTTTTTTGAAAGCAGCACATCCCTGATTCTATCAAACTCCTTGTACAAGACAAATATAATCCTCATGCCTAAATCAGGGAGAGAGAAATTGGAGAAAGAAAACTATAGACCACTATCTTATGAATATCAATGCAAAAATATTGAATAAAATCTTAGCAAGGAAGCTAAAATAACACATTAAAAAGAATATATGATTCTTCTCACCAATGCAATGGTACAGAAGAGTTCCAGGGAACTCATGATAGAAGAGGATCTCCAAATCCAAGAAAAAAAAAAGAAAGAAAGAACTGTGGAGTATAGATGCTGATTGAACCATATTATTTCTTTTGTTTTGGGTGCTGTTGTTTTTTTTTTCTATTTTGAGGTTTTGCATCACTGCTCTGATTTTTTCTCTTGTAACAGGATTAATGCAGAAATAGGATTAATGTTATTATGTGTATATATATGTGTGTGTATATATCTATATCTATATGTCTATGTATAGAGATATATAGATATAACCTATATCAGATTACCTGCTGTCTAGGGGAGGGGGGGAGGGAGGGGAGGGAGGGAGAAAAATCTGAAATTGTAAAGCTTGTATAAACAAAAGTTGAGAACTATCTTTACATGTAATGGAAAAAATAAAATACCTTATACATTAAAAAAAAAAAAAAGAATATATGGGGCAGCTAGGTGGCGCAGTGGATAAAGCACTGGTGTTGGATTTAGGAGGATGTGAGTTCAAATTCAGCCTCAGACACTTGACACCTACTAGTTGTGTGACCCTGGGCAAGTCACTTAACCCTCATTGCCCCACAAAAAAAAGAAAGAAAGAAAGAAAGAAAAAGAATATACACTACAAGCAATCTGGATTTATAGCAAGAATATGGGGTTGGCTTGATATTAATGACAAAATAATAATAATATGACTATAATAATACATGCATAAAAAGTTTTTTACAAAAATGTAACATACATTTAAAAATAGTAATAAATTAGTCATCCCTTTATACATACTAAATGTTTTTATATATAAATACATTTATACACATATACATATATAAACAGTAACAATTATAGAATAATATTTAAATAGTATCTATTTAAAACCAAGATAAGCATTATCTATAAGGGAGAAAACCTAGAGGTCTTTCTAATGAGATAGGGGCAACAAAAGGATGTGCCTTGTCACCACTATTATTTCATATAGTTATAGAAATAATACTTAAAACAACAAGATAAGAAAAAGAAATAAAGGGCAAAATATTCAAAGAAAAAAATATCACTTTTTTGCAGTGATATGTGTGAGAAAATAATGGGATTTGGCAGATACTCAAAGTGGAACATTTGTACTTATTGATGATTATTAAGTTCACAATATGAAAGTAATTCTTTAAAAGGTTATGGACAGGGGGCAGCTAGATGGCGCAGTGGATAGAGCACCGGCCCTGGATTCAGGAGTACCTGAGTTCAAATCCAGCCTCAGACATTTGACACTTACTAGCTGTGTGCCCCTGGGCAAGTCACTTAACCCCCATTGCCCCGCCAAAACAAACAAAAAAAAGGTTATGGACAGGCCAAGTTCTCTGTGCCAGGATATTTGGCACAATGCACAGGGATTAATCAGGTAGGAGCTGGTGATAAGTAATATCTAGTCTTTTTCCTTTCAGATGTTGGGAGCCCTACTCATATCATATGTAGGACTGATGCTGCAGCTACCTAAAAGAGCTTAGACCTGAACCTCCTTCCCATTTTTCCTTGCAAAAGAAAAATGCCCCCTGAGAAAGCCATTGGGAGGGGTTACAGAACATAAGGTTTTGGAGAGAACCCCAGAGAGGGATCCTGCCTTCCCTGTGGCCGCCAAACAAAGATCCCCATTCCTTCCAGATGCCCCTGAAGGGTAGAGTTTTTTTCGGTTCTCTCCAGGCTTCTTCTTGATAGATGATTAAAAAACAACAATTGAGGGGCAGCTAGGTGGCGCAGTGGATAGAGCACCGGCCCTGGAGTCAGGAGTACCTGAGTTCAAATGCAGCCTCAGACACTTAACACTTACTAGCTGTGTGACCCTGGGCAAGTCACTTAATCCCAATTGCCTCACTAAAAACAAAAAACAAAAAACAAAAAAAACAACAACAATTGAACAAGGTGACCAGGCTTCTTTGAAGACCTAGTCACCCATACATTCTCCAGTCTGAGGATAACCCGAAGTTTAGGGACTATAGTGATGTGCATGTGTTTACGCACATGTGTGTGTGTGTGTGTGTGTGTGTGTGTGTGTGTGTGTGTGTGTGTGTGTGTGTAGTAGATGTGCAGCAAGGTGGTAACTCCACTTGGCTGAAGCTTGGACCATTCGTAGAGAAGCACAGAGCCCAGCACGTGGGTAAAAGAAAGCTTCAGGAGCAAGGACGGGTCCCCCCTGGTGGAGGCAGGGGTAAGGGAGCTTCAATACTCTTTATGCCATCTCACTCATCTGCCAAGTTGGCAATAGGGAGTTCCACAGTGATGGGGTAAGAGATGGAGGAAAGGGGGTGAGCATATTCCTTTTGGGATGAAGCCAGAGATGCTTGGAAAAGACCCTAACTTGAGAACAGAGAGACTTTAGAAACCATATAGTCCAACCTCTTCATGAAGACGAAGAAACTGAGGCCCAGCTAGGTTCAGCAACTTGCCCAAAGTCACCTTGCTGATAAACATCCGCATTTTGAAGTTGTACATTTGGATGCACATCCAAATCTGATAGCAAATCTAGGGCTCTCTCCACTGGACCACACTGCCTCCTTCAGCATCCACTCCTGCTAAACCAAGAAGAGGGTCTTCTACTAGCTGTATGTAGGGCCCTACTCATCTTTTTCCTTCTTTGTTTCCAGAGCTTAACCTCAACATCAACACATTACCCCACCCTTGGCCTCTGATTTGGGAGATTTATACCCAGAAGCTCGATGTCTTACCCCACACCACCTCCTAACCCCCCCCCCCAGCCAGATTAGGGGGTTTCCATGGGGGGTGGTTAGGGACTTCCTTTTACTCCCCTTTATGTGGCTCTCCCTGCCATCCCACCTAACTGAACCCTAACTCCTCCTCTCCTAGTCCTGTGGGGCCTGGATAATAAGTGAGCCCCAAGAGTGAGATGCACTTGCACCCCATTCTCCACTCCCCACTTACCTAGAGCAGGAAGTGGCTATCATTGTCCCAACGCCCTCTGCGGCAGAAGACAGAAGGAGGCAGTTAAGAGAAGTTGCGAATATCCCGTGTGCGGCTCAGTGCCCTGGAATAGAAGCTGAGACCCCTGAGCTTGTCCGACATGACTCTCCTACTCTGCTTGTTACTGTCTTCCCTGAATGGTGAGGCCCTTTGCCTTTCGTACGCTTCCTCCAGTTCCTGTTGATTTGGTTTTTTGGTGGGGTGAAGATGGATGGGGGCAACCGGGAGAAGAGTAACAGCTTTTAAGTAAAGGGTGATTCCTAAGTAAAAGGTGAAGTCCCATGAAAGAAGAGGCAACTAGAGACAACTTACGACCTGGCTAACTTGGGGAAAGTCACTTCTTAGAGATGTTTTGCTGTTTTTAATACATAAAATAGTTGGAATTACTGACCTCTAAGGCCCCTTTTCCCAGCTCTACGATATTAACAGAAGAACGTCCAGATTCTCATGGTGGATGGGGTTGGAATGATATGGCATAGCACAGGGATCCCCATTTCCCTATTACAGAAATAACAGACCCTTCTCACCCCCTCCCCCTACTGCCCTAGAGTTTTTCCACCCTCCCCTCCCCAGAGACTAAAACTTGACCTATGCTGCTTCGAACAGGAAATAGTTATGGTGCTTTGTTTTGTTTTAGTGTTGTTTTTTTTTTTCGGGTGGTGGGGTGGCCTGGGGCTAGGATGCTTGGATTCCTGTAAAGGAACAGTTAGCACCCAATTAAGGGCTAAAGTGAATTGTACAGACAATAAAAACTCAGAAGGGGGCTATTAGTGTGGGCTGAATTAATAGAGAGACGGAATGTAACTACTTGGACTTGGAGAATGAAAGAGAGGAAGGAGCCTAGCCTGGGGGAATAGGAAAATGGCGGTTCTCAGAGGTAATCCTGGGGAGCTCATGTTGAGCGTAAGTTTCATGGGGTAGTCGAAAATGTTCAGTAAGAAGTTAACATTTTGGGATTTGAGTTTAGGTAAGAAGGCAAGTAGAAATAAAGATTTTGGGTTAGAAAATCCCCTTAAATTCCTGTTTAACCCCCAGTTTTGAATTTGCATTTGAGTTTGAGGCAGTACAGTGGATGGAGTGTTGTGCTTGGAATCAGGAAGATCTGAGTTCAAATCCAGCCTCAGATACTAACTAGCCGGGTGACCCTGGACAAGTCACTGTTTGCCTCAGTTTCCCTACATGAAAAATGGGAGAAATAATACCTTCCAGGGTTGTTGTGAGGCTTAAACGAGAGCCTTGGGAACTACAAAGTCCCATACAAATACTAGCTCTTGTTTTATCAGCAAAGAAGAGATGGCTGAAGCTATTAGTGCATGAGATCATTAAGGGCATGGACTGAAGCGGAGAGGAATAAAGACCCTGCTTTTGGGGACATCTAGTGCTGGGAGAAGACTAGGCACAGAAGCCAAGAGGAGGGTTAGGAGGAGAGGTGAGAGAAAACAAGACAAGTTCAATGTCAGAGAAACTAAATGTAATAGAAAGTTTCAAGGAGAAACGAGATCCTTGGGTTAAATGATGCAGAGAAATGAAAGAAAAAGCTGAGCGATGAAAGGCCAGCTGACATTAACGATTCTTTTGCCACCTCCTTGACACAGAGCTATGCACACTATAGGGGCTCAGGAGATGCCTCTGGGTAGTGCTTCCCCTGAAAGTCGCCTCTGTATTCTTTGCCTGTCTTAGCTTTCCAGGCTACTCCTGCACCTTCCTTGTTCCAGCCCCAACCCTCAGTGGTCAGTGGACAGGGAAACCCACAGATCCTGTGCCAGGTCCTGGGTAGCCCCGCTATTGCCCATGTCCTATCTTGGTATCAGCAACTTCCTGGGAAAGGCCCAACCTTTCTGCTGAGTCAGAGGGAAGGAGCTGCCCCAACCTACGGTCCTGGTGTCACCCCACGTTTCCTGTCTGAGCTAGACCCCAAAAAGAACAGCGTCCGCCTCACTGTTGGCAATGCCAGCCCTGAAGATGTGGGCATGTACTATTGTGCACTGTGGAATGCTGACCAGTACATCTTTGGAGAAGGCACTCAGCTCCTCTATCAGGGTAAGACCCTAGGTTAGGGAGTTTCAAGGGGTGACAGATTCTGGAAAGAAAGTAGATGAGAGCTGGGGGCCAGGAAACTTTGGGGAAAAGATTCAGGGGGCCAGTCGTAATGTCTCCAATGGAGTAGGCATTCAAGTCTGTTGACTTGAACTGCAAGGGAGAGGTGGATTCTAGGGAAGATGGGGGCATTGGGAAGGGCTAAGAGAGGACTCAAGGATAATTGGGATCTCAAAGTGCTGATCCATCCTGGGGAAGACTGGAGGGTTGGGAAGATGGAGTAGCTACAACACTGGGGATAGAGAAAGGGCCTAGCAGGTAAAGGGAGTGAGTTGGGCACCTGGGATGGGGCACCATGCAATGCTCGGACATCTTGTCTCCAAGGTAACTTCTTTCTCCTTTCTCCTCCAGCTGAGAAGTTGCCTCTGGCCCCCCATCCACCTCAACTGACCCTGCTAACGTCAGGCCCTGGTTCTCCCATACTGTGTGTGGCTCTGGGGCACCAGCCTGCCCCGCTGAGGCTCTCGTGGGTCTTGGAGGGCCAGCTGCAGAGTGGGACAGAGGTAGAGAGCCTGATGGAGGATATGGGCGACACTGTGTTCAGCACACTGCATCTGTCCAAGAGGACCCTCGGAGGCACCGTCATCTGCAAGGCAGACCATGAGACAGGGACCTCAGCTGTTACCCTGTGGCTGCCTCCTTCCAAGAAGCAGGCTAAGTGTTTCTGGAATCCAGGTATTGTAATCACTGGTCACTGACTCTCCCTTCACACCTGGGGCTTCCGATCACCAAACTCTCCCTCCCTTAATTAACCTTGCAAATGAATTACAGATCCATGGGAGGGTCAGTTTAACCAAACAAACCTTTATTAGGCACCTACTATGTGTGAGGCATTGTGGGAGGGGCTGGAGATACAAAGAAAAAACCCCAAGCTATTCCTGCCCTCCTTAAGCTTACATCTTACGGTGATTAATAAGCATTTCATTTCTTTTTGAGATGAAGACAGCAGGAGCACCAGAGAAGTGAGTTGTAGTAAGAGAGTTATACAGAGAGCCCACCTGTTAACAAGCCTCTTCTTCCCCCTTCTCTTCCAGAGTGCCTGAACAGTCTGGATGCAGGGGAGGCCTGTCATGGGGGTCAGGAAAATGACCAGAACAAACTAGGTATGGTCTCCCCACCCAGTGACCTCTGACCTCCCAGTTTGTGAAACCAAGACTTTTTCCCTTTGACCTTTCCATGACCACTCACACCTCCAAGTCTTTCCTGAGTGTGAGTGAGGAGTGCAGGGTTCTGGTCTCAGTTTTGTATGACCTCAGGAAAGCTGATCACTTCTCTAGGCCTCAGTTTCTCCATCCATAAAAAGGGGATAATGTCACTTCTCTGCTCCTCTCACAAGGTAACTGTGAAGGGGAGGTGAGATAATTGATGACAGATGATAATAATAGCTAACATTTATAGCAGGCACTGTGCTAAATGTTTTACGGATATCTCATTTGATCCTTGCAATAACCCTGTGATGGAGGAGGCTAAAATGGAGTTAACAGACAAGCTAAGAACAGAGCTCTAAAAGTGGCTAATAGATAACCTATCAACTGTAGCTAAAAGGGATTAACAGATAACCTCAGATTTGATCAAGGGGACCTAAAAAGGTTAACAGAAAAACTAAGGTTTGTGTTCTTATCAACAGGACTGTAACCAAGAGGGTTCAAGTTCCCCATCAACCCTCACCATCAACAGCAACTATAACTAGGGGCCATTAACCATTAATAGACATTAATATTCCTAGATGAGGGGGCAGCTAGGTGGCACAGTAGATAAAGCACTGACTTTGGATTCAGGAGGACCTGAGTTCAAATCCGGCCTCAGACACTTGACATTTACTAGCTGTGTGACCCTGGGCAAGTCACTTAACCCTCATCACCCCACAAACAAACAAACAAACAAATAAATGAATGAATGAATAAAAAATTCCTAGATGATAGGACACCTAGAAACCATATCTAAAGTAAAGAGATAACAAAAACAGAGAGACCCTCTGGCTCTGACAAGTCTAAGCATGTCTTTATGAACATGTGCAGAAAAGACCAAATGTGTCCTTTGGTTCACCTTATGACATATAAATCCCAAAAACATACCTCCAAGGAAAAAGGTACCCACCTCGGAGGTTGTCTTAGAACCCCAGGAAGTCCAAATTAGGATAAGGCCTCCCATGTACCTTCTTCTGAGGCCTTTTTTTTTTTTTTTTGCAAGGCAATGGGGGTTAAGTGACTTGCCCAGGGTCACACAGCTAGTAAGTGTCAAGTGTCTGAGGTTGGATTTGAACTCAGGTCCTCCTGAATTCAGGGTTGGTGCTTTATCCACTTTGCCACCTAGCTGCCCCCCCCTCCATGTACCTTCTTAAGGAGGAGATTAAGATAATGAGGAGCTAACCTACTTTTTCTGACCATAAATATAACCATTTTCCCTCCCTGTCTCCTTTGGGTGATTCTCCCTGTGGTCAGTACAGTATTTCAATAAAACTTGGGAAACTGCATCACCGAGTCTTGTAATTCTTTCGGGACATCTCAGGATCAATTTGATCAATTAAATCCACCCCTATTACAGTAGGTGCTACTGTTAAGATAAGAAAGTTCTTGGAAAAGTGACCTGCAGGTGGTCCATTATTCCATCAGACCCTTCCTTTCCTCCTCTCACCTCCCAGGATACTTAAGAGTTATTCAGTCTCTGAGAGGAGATGGGGGTGGGCTCTGTCTTTGACTCTGTGACTCTCTCCCCAACAGCCCAGCTGGAGAGGACCCTCACTTTTGCCCTGAATTGCTACGTGGGACTGCTAGGAGGAGTTAAACTCTATGCACTGCTTCTGGTTGTTCTGATGGCGAGCCGACGATCCCCTGCACTCTTTGCTGGTTTCCAGGTTCACCAGAGGCCCAAGGGAGGGCCAACTTTCCAGACCCATTTGAGCTGAGGGCCCACTTTTGGTCAGCTTTCACATTACCTCCCTGATCTTGTCCTTTCTCCCAGACTTACCAGTCACCTGCCCTCTCTGCATCCCTACCCTCTGCTTTCCCTTTCATGCTCAAAACAGCTTTATAAATAAATGCGATTAAAAAAAAAGAGTTGTGCTGCATATAAGACTGGTAGATGTGGGAAGACAGGCTGGAGGAGTAATGGGAAGATGGGACAAGTAGGATCCCAACCTAATCTCCAGACAGCAGGCTCAATGTTTGGAAAACCCAGAGGTCAAGCAAACTTGGGGCCTCTGTGGCCCAAGAGAACCTATAGACCCTGGTTGGGGCCCAGGATCCTATGACAGCTCTACAATTCTAGCCTCATCCAACATCCAGAAGGTCTTTAACTCTGCCCTTTTGTAAATAAAGCACCTAGCCTGGAGTCAGGAAGACCTGAAGCCTCAGACAAACATCTGGCTTTGAATGCAGGTCTTCCTGATTCTGGGCAAGCCACTTAACCTGTTTGCCTCAGTTTCCCTATCTGTAAAATGGAACTAGCAATAGCAGCTACCTCCCAGAATACTCAGGATCCAACAAGATAATAATTGGAAAGCACTTGGCACAGGAACACAGTAAATACTGATGTGGGCTGGAATTTGGGGTCCAATTGATCATGAGTCGGCACAAAAGAATGACAAGACTCAGTGACTCAGTTTCCCAAGTTTTATTGCAATACTGTGAGTGACCACAGGGAGAGAACCAGAATAGTGGAAAGGCATCTCTCGAATAGTGAAAGAAAAGAGAGTTATATTTATAGTATGGATAAATTGATTATCAGTCTCATTAGAATACTCTCCACCTTGGGGAGGTACAGGGGAGGGCTTATCCTAATTTGGAGTTCCTGGGGTCCTAAGCCAACCCCCAAGGTGGGTATCTTTTTCCGTGGAGGTGTGTTTTGGGGTTTACATGTCATAAGGTAAGCTGGGGACAAATTTGGCCTTTTCTGTGCATGTCTCTTTCTGGTTCCCACAGCTAGTTTCAAAACATCTTCATTTTTCATTTATTTTCTAGTCTAAGTTTCTATAACCAGTCATTTCCTTTATTGTTATAGTTTCAGCTCTTCATGGTCTCTTTCCCTCTGTTCCATTATAGGCACTGATTTCTGTGGGTAAGAGAACCTAGCATCCTGACTTGTAAGTTATCCATTAACTGGGGTCTAACTCCTTTTTGGAGCTAATATCTTAATTAAAGCTTGGGTCTTAGGTTTTTCTATTAAACCCTTTTTTGCCTCCTACAACAAATCCTATATAAAAGTTACTGTTATTATAATTACATGAGTTTGGGGGCAGCTAGGTGGCGCAGTGGATAGAGTACTGACCCTGGATTCAGGAGGACCTGAGTTCAAATCCAGCCTCAGACACTTGACACTTACTAGCTGTGTGACCCTGGGCAAGTCACTTAATCCTCATTGCCCTGCCCCCCCCCCAAAAAAAGAATAATTGCATGAATTTGAAGGTTACTGACCATCCCTGACTATGGGCAAGTCGCTTAATTTCTTTGACAATAATGATGATGATGGTAAGCTAGTGTTTATAGAACGCTCTTAGGGTTTACAAAGTGTTTTACATACATTATTTCATTGTATCCTTATGACAACCCTGGGAGGTGGGTAAAATTATGACCCCCATTTTACAGATGAAAAAAACTGAGGCAAATGGAGGTTAACTTGTTCAGGGTCACACAGCTAGTAAGTGTCTGAGGCAGGCTTTGAAATCAATCCTCCCAATTTAATGTCTGACACCTACATATACATATATCATGTAGGTGATGATACCTGTCCTAACTCACCTAAAGGGTTGTTTAAAAGATCAAATGAGGCAATGGCATATCAGAGTGCTTTAACCATGACCCCTATGTAAACAGAAGTGCTATGAAATGGGCTAGACAGGATGCTGGCCCACTGCTGTCTCCTCCCTGAGACTGAAGAGGGTCTACTAGTTAAATGGGATCATATTTATAAAGCACTTGGCACAGGGCCCAGCACACAGTAGGTGCTTCATAAATGCTTGTTCCTTTCCCCTTCTCCCAAACATTTTTGCCCTCCAGCAGAACAGATGTTAAAGGTCACCATGGAAGGCACTTAATAAATGCTTGCTCCCTTCCATTTCTGTTGGCAGTGGGTCTGGTACTCACCAGCTCTGGGAGCTAAAAGATGGCAATTCTTAAGTGGGCACAGACGGACAGATGGAATGGGCCTCAGAAGCACTATACATGAATCCCAACACAATCACAGGATTGAGGGGAACCCTCTAACTCCCAAGATAGTTGAATTGTGCTAATCGTTAGGTAGCAACATCTACCCCCACCCCCACCCCAGATTAGGCTAGTTTTTCTTTAAAAGACACTGAATCTGCCCCTAAGTCTTCACTGATCCAGAGGATAAATGCTTGAACTACAGATGAGGCAGCTTTCTGGTTATCAAACTACAAAAGGCAGTTATGGGGGGAATCGGGGACCCTCCCAGAGATGTCTCCCTGAAAAGTAAGAGGCCAGGAAACAGCAGCCAGCTGAATCAATTGATGCTGTGTCTCTGCTAGATGTCTCTTTCTTGCTATGGTAAAATCAACTTCCTTTTGTTAACTGTTACATGCCCTGTGAAAGCATCATTTCCTTCCTATCTCAACCTTAACCACCAGAGTCTATCCTCAATCAGTCCTGGCCTAGAATAGGAAGTTTTCCCTTGCTTCAAACTTAGAATAGTTTCTTTGCCAACCTCCAAGCCCTTCTGCTCCACCTGGGCCAAGAAGAACAAGCATAATTCTATTTGAATGGGGGAACCTTCCAAATACCGGAAGACAGCCCCCATGTCCCCTCTTGGCTCATCTTTTTTTTTTTTTTAGTTAGAATAAGGTGATAGTTTATTTAGGAGCAAGGGAAGGGAAGGGTGGGGGGAGGGAAACCATGAAAGAAATCCTTGGACTTTCATGGATAGGAGATAGGCACAAAGCACATGGCTCAGAGGTACCAAATCTCCTCGAACAGGAGACTGGAAGGTACTTTTATAGAGGACTGATGGGGGTGGACCATCTGCCCGTGAAAAGTTCCTTTAGTGAGAGAGGACCATCCCCCACTGGTGGTAGCTGGGGGAATTGGGTGAGGAGTGGAGGATCATCCCCCACTGGTAGTGACTAGAGGAATTGGGTGAGGGGTGGCTACAGATCCCTCTTCAGAACGCAAAGGCCGCAGCCACACCCAAATTTATCTCCCCAGGGTAAGGGAGACCAGAATGAAGGGTAGGAATCCCAAGCTAGCTCAGTCCTAATTGGTTCAGTTTATCTCTCTAGACCTTATCTGTCCTCTGGTTTAGTTTCTCAAGTAGAAGGTTCCTAGATGTGCCCCAGAGAACTTCTGGAGTGCTCTGCGCCCTATGACATTCCCCACTTCTCTATATATAAGGAAAGGGGACGAAGATTCTTCTGAAACTGCTTCATGCTGACCGGGGGTCGAAGAAATCACGGCGCAAGGGAGGGGGAGGGGAGAGAAGTGGAGAAGGCCTGGAGTGCACGGAGCTATGAGGGGCCCAGAGGGTCCAGAGTCGACACATAGGCACAATGGGTATCTGCCATGAATCCTTGAGCCTAGATGGAACAGACTTAAACAAAAAAATTAAAACTGACCAGAGCAAAAACGAAAAGGGACTTTATCAGATCAGGAGAGCGGGAAAAGCTGAATGCAGGACAGGGTGTGGCCTGCTTTACCCGAGTTAAGTAATCAATTCAAGCCTAATTCTGTGATAGGCAGTGTCTGTCTACATTTAGGGTCCTTTTATCCCATCCCCACTTTGTGCCTTGATGACATGCTAGGACCTGAACCAAAGAGTAAGACAGAGGTCGCCCCCAAACCATTCCTAGGCTTGCCTCCTATGTCCAGCTTGGCCATGGGCCTGACAAGGTGCTGGCCAGGAGAGCAAGCTGCAGAGCGCTGGATTTTCGCTAAAGCGATCTCTTGGGTGCTGCCCTGGGGACAAAGAGGTAGGAGAGCTGGCCTCACCTTCATGCGGTGTCCCCCACTTCTGTGTCCTGGTTTACTGCAGCTGCCAGAATCTCGGCCAGCCGGAGTTCTGCTGGTAGCAGATGTGGTGATGGCTGCTGCTATTATAGAAGCTTGGTCTATGGAGAGGGCACATTGGCTCATCTTTTATAAGCCAAATGTCTTCGGTTTAGCTTGACTGATGCTTGCTTGCACAATGAACTCTGGTCTCTTCCCTGTCTCCTCAGAAGTTCCCTAGTTCGTTCTCTTTCCTTCTTTCTTTCTTTCTTTCTTTCTTTCTTTCTTTCTTTCTTTCTTTCTTTCTTTCTTTCTTTCTTTCTTTCTTTCTTTCTTTCTTTCTTTCTGAGACAATTGGGGTTAAGTGACTTGCCCAGGGTCACACAGCTAATAAGTGTTAAATGTCTGAGGCTGGATTTGAACTCAGGTACTCCTGAATCCAGGGCCAGTGCTCTATCCACTGTGCCACCTAGCTGCCCCATCCCTAGTCCTTTCTAAAACAGGTCACTCTCATGTGGTCTTAGCAGAATGGACAACACTGGAGGCAGAGTCCAAGTCGAGTCCAGTCAAGGTTAAAAAGGTTAGAGGGTGGGGCAGCTAGATGGCCCAGTGGATAAGGCACCGGCCCTAGATTCAGGAGTACCTGAGTTCAAATCTGACCTCGGACACTTAACACTTACTAGCTGTGTGACCCTGGGCAAGTCACTTAACCCCGATTGCCCCACCAAAAAAAAAAAAAGGTTAGAGGGTGTTCCTTCATTGGAAGATATTTCCTTATGTAGGGTAGAAGCACCTTTGTTGATACCACATCGGGAAATCTGTTCAGCCATTGATGATTTCTCCTTGATGAGATGTGAGCTCTCCTTGGGGGGAGGTGGGGGGAGCACTATTGTTTGTGCTTGGTTCCTAAAGAGGGCCATGACATTGGGAGGTGATGTCATGATTTTCAGTGACTTGGATGTGTAAAGGCCTAAAATTCTAGCTGTGATGTCTAAAATCTAATGAGTGGTCACCTTAAATTAGAAGCTTTCCCAAGTTTTATTGCAATACTGTGATGACCACAGGGAGAGTACCCAAAAAGTGGAAAGGTATCTCTCGAATAAGGAAAGGAAATAAATTGATTATCAGTCTCATTATAATACTCTCCACCTTGGGGAGGTACAGGGGAGGGCTTATCCTAATTTGGAGTTCCTGGGGGTCCTAAGCCAACCCCCGAGGCGGGTACCTTTTTCAGTGGAGGTGTGTTTTGGGGGTTTACACGTCATAAGGTGAATCTGGGGACAAATTTGGCCTTTTCTGCGCACGTCTCTTTCTGATTCCCATGGCTAGTTTCAAAATATAATGATTTTTCATGAGAATTTCTATAGGTTGTCTTTTTCCTTTATTGTTATTTTGACCTGACCTGTTCTGGTCTGTTATGGATGTTGATCACTATGGGTAAGAGAACCTAACATAAGTTATCCATTAACTGGGGTCTGACTCCCTTTTAGAGCTAATATCTGTACTAGAGCTTGGGTCTTATATTTTTCTAATAACCCTTTTCTGCCTCCTACATCATTCCCCCCTTTTCATATACCCCAGGAAAAAGGACGAAGATCATCTCTTCTGTTACTGCTTCCTGCTGAGTGGGGGCGAAGTAGGGACCCATGGTGGGGGGGGGTATGAATTGAGGGAGATGTAGGAACTAGTGTAACAAATGGAAGAACTACAACACAAAACACAAATGATTTACAAACAGACCAAGAGGCAATAGGGACCCTAATACAGAATAAATCTAAGAGTTCCATGAAAAAAAACTGGACAAAGCAAGCAGTTGTGAACAGTTTCAGCCATCTGGGTTATCTGCACAGCAGCTCAACCTTCAGGAGGTGTTGGGAACCATACAGACTCTGCCTCAGTCCAGGACCACATTTGTCAGAGAGTTCAAGCACTCTTCCAATTCTTTTTTTTTTTTTTAGTGAGGCAATTGGGGTTAAGTAACTTGCCAGCTAGTAAGTGTTAAGTGTCTGAGGCCAGATTTGAACTCAGGTCCTCCTGACTCCAGGGCCGGTGCTCTATCCACTGCGCCACCTAGCTGCCCCTCTTCCAATTCTTGTAACCCTAATGCAGCAAAATTAGAAACTTATTCCATTACCAAAGTTAAATTTGTAAGCATAGCTTCATGTTCGAGTTACCCAACAAAAGGAATAGTGAGGGCAGCGGTTTTTCAGACCCACCAAAGAAAATTATCCCAGGTTCCTCTTCTGACATTAGTATGAGAAGAGCCAGTAGCATTCTTGCTCTAAAATCCAAATAGCCCAAGATAACATATGGGTTTAAGCAAGTGGTAGTTAACACTAAAGACAGTCTCCTCCTTGGTTTAGGAAGGGGAGATACCTTTGGGGCACAATAGGGTGCAAGGGGACCAGGGCTAGGGTTGACCGGTGAATGGACCTGGCAGCTGATCCAGCAGCAAGGTCTGCTCTGTGATTCCCTTGTACTATGGAGTTGGTAGCTTGGTGCCCTTAGCAGTACATAACAGAGATTTATGATAAAACCTGAAATGCATAACTATGTTTCCGAGTTACCATCCTCCCTTTCATCTGCAATGGGGAGGAATTGCACTTTCTTTTTTTTTGTTTGTTTTTTAGTGAGGCAGTGGGGGTTAAGTGACTTGCCTGAGGCTGGATTTGAACTCAGGTCCTCCTGAATCCAGGGCCGGTGCTCTATCCACTGCACCACCTAGCTGCCCTTCACTTTCTGCTAAACCTGAAAAATACCCAGTTAATTTAACCCTATCATAATATGATGTAAGCATTAGCAGGCAGATGACAAACCTGAATATTAATAAACCTTGTTGTTTGATATTAAAAGTGAGCATACATTTAAACTGAAAACAGTAAGATCTTACATACTTGCATTGTGCTCATTTCTTCTACTGACGACTTGCTCTGATTATAGAAATCTGCTATAAAAGAAAAAGCAGGGACATGATTATAAGGCCAGGATAAAACATCCTTAGCTCTGATTTCAGGTAAAAGTTACAAGTGACCACCAGTCAAACAGTAATAGCCAAATTCAGGGATAGCCGGGTGGGGAAACATTTCCTGTTCGGTAGGAACTCAATGAGCCAAAAGGAGCCTACCTTGGATTGAGTCTGAAATTGTCCTCAGCTTTTTCCCAGATACCTCCACTTGTAAGCAGCACATTTCCTCTTGTGACATTGATTTGTGGCATTCTCTCCAATACTTGGATTACTGGCTTGACCATCCAAATAATTATACCTGAATTCAAAACTCAAAACAATATAAATTATTATCCCAAAATATTTTATCTTAAATAGCAAACCTCTACTTTCATGAAATTGCAATGAGCAAAAAAGATTTACCAAGACACACACACATGTTGCTTGGTTTTTCCTTCCTTCTTCTCAGGTTTAAACTTTATCCTGGTGTAAAGATCAATCATTAGAAATTACTTCTATGCAATAAACAAAACCATTCCTTGAAACAAGCTCTTTTCTGGCAAGTTAACAAATTTTTTAAAAGTTTAGAAGGTCTTTTTCTGTGTAATAATTTACCAGCTTCAAATGCTTTCCTCTGTCTTAGAGGAAACAACTAATGTACCTGTTTTTGTTAAAACCATCAATTGCTTTTTTTCCCCCCAATTTTAACACAATTACAAATTTAACACAATTTTAACACATATATATCAATTTTAAAATAACTTTAAAACTTTAACAATACTCTTTGGTTTCTTCCAGAATTCACAAACCTTGAAATGGCAGGTGAACACTTAAAGTGGCAGTGCACCTTAAATATACTCCCCCTTTTTTTTCAAGATTCCAAATTCTTTGAACAATCAGTACAAAATGGCACAGTTTTCTTTCTATTTGCTTTTTACCAATTATTTAAAATACTCTGGACAGTTTCTTAAGATTTTCTAAACATTTTCTCTCTCACTCACCCACTCACAACTCTGGTGCTGCACAACCAGCCAGCACCTGGGTGGGGGGGGAAGGCAGTGGTGCAAGTCATGCTCAACTAGAGATCATTTTTCATTACAACTTTTACACATTACAAATAGTTCCTGATTTTTTAACCATTCCACTACAAAAGATTTCAAAGTAGCAGCATTTTCAAACCAGCTTTTACAATGTTCATCTAAGGCTATGAATGCCTAGCAAAGAAGTTATATCCTGATTCCAAATTTAAACTCTTAAGTAGACACACACCTCCAGAAGTCAGAGACTTCCCTTCCCCCTATTTTCAGAGCCTGGCCATCACTCTGAAAGGCTACAGGGGTACAACCAAAAATTCCCCACAGATTGTACAACACAATTACAACATTTGACAGACATAAATGCATGAGACAACAAGCAGACTAGCAGCCACACACAGACAAGCGAACAAACAGCCATACCTTAAATCCTTTCTCTTGCAAATAAGTCCTTTTCACCCATGTCCAATTTTTTTCCTCTTTTTTTCTCCTTTTTCCAAATTTGTAAGGATACACCTGAGGGGTCATGCAGAATGTTTTCTCTCCCTGTCCCTTTAAGGTAGGTTGGGCTAAGACTGTACCTGAGAAAAATCCTACCTCAGACCTTGGGGGCCCACCCAATGTGACTGAGGTTTCTGAGGCAACAGAGGGGAAAAACACAATGCCTACTCCATCCTGGGGAACCCAAGAGCCGAATGAGGGGGTTGCTGTGGTCAGACAATATTGCAATAAAACACCATCCGTTTTCTTTTACAGGTCAGTGCTATCAGACTTGTTCCAATTTGTCCCTTAATTCTCCTTTTTCTTAAAGTCATTGGCCGGACTCCCAAATGAGCCAAAAACCTGGATGCAGGAGTTAAAGGCAGATCCCAAACTTACCTTAACGAGAATTCACCCCACTGAGCCTGGGACTTGAAGTTACACGGGGCACCAAATGATGTAGGCCGGAATTTGGGATCAAATTGATTGTCCCAAAAGAATTACAAGACTCAGTGACTCAGTTTACCAAGTTTTATTGCAATACTGTGGGTGACCACAGGGAGAGAACCAGAATAGTGGAAAGGTGTCTCTCAAATAAGGAAAGGAAAGACAGTTATATTTATAGTATGGATAAATTGATTATCAGTCTCATTATAATACTCTCCACCTTAGGGAGGTACAGGGGAGGGCCCTAATTTGGAGCTCCTGGGGGTCCTAGGCCAACCCCCAAGGTGGGTACCTTTTTCAGTGGAGGTGTGTTTTGGGGGTTTACACGTCATAAGGTGAATCTGGGGACAAATTTGGCCTTTTCTGTGCATGTCTCTTTCTGATTCCCATGGCTAGTTTCAAAATATAATGATTTTTCATGAGAATTTCTATAGGTTGTCTTTTCCCTTTATTGTTATTTTGACCTGACCTGTTCTGGTCTGTTATGGATGTTGATCACTATGGGTAAGAGAACCTAACATAAGTTATCCATTAACTGGGATCTGACTCCCTTTTAGAGCTAATATCTGTACTAGAGCTTGGGTCTTAGATTTTTCTATTAACCCTTTTTTGCCTCCTACATCAATGGTATCTGAATACAAATTGAAGCATATTTTTTTTTTAGTTCCTTTATCTGAAGTTTTGTTTTTGTCTGTTTTCTTTCACAAGCTGGCTAACATGGAAATATTTTGCATGACTGCTCATGGTATGGCTTATATTGAATTGATTGAGTTCTTGGAGGGGGGGAAGGAGGGAGGGAGAAAGAGAATTTGGAACACAAAGTTTTAAAAAACGATGTCAAAATTTGTATTTTATATGTAATTTGGGAAAATAAAATTCTAAATATAAAAAAAGTCCTCTTCCCTTATTTGGGGTCAGAAATACGGCTTTTAAGAGGAGTAAACAGAGGGAAAAGGAAGGTGTTACACAGTTAGGACTTAATTGTCTTCCAGGGAGCACATTCTGATTCAGTGGGTGTCCCCTTCGTGGTTTAGTCCTGGCAAAGATTTCAGGGGTCCCCTGCCTGCCTGCCTCTTCTCCCCAGCACAAGCCTGTCATGCCAGTCAGACATTATGTTACTGTTCCAGTCACATCAAATCTATGTTTAATTTTCTTCCAGGAGAAAACATATCCATATGGATCCTATGTTACATTACAACTAGACAGTACTAAGTTCTCTATTTCTTGTTTTTTGTTTTGTTTTGTGAGGCAATTGGGGTTAAGTGACTTGCCCAGGGTCACACAGCTAGTAAGTGTCAAGTGTCTGAGGTCGGATTTGAACTGAGGTCCTCCTGAATCTAGGGCCAATGCTCTATACACTGTGCCACCTAGCTGCCTCTAAGTTCTCTATTTCTACAGAGCATATGGCATGTAGTGGGAAATCAGTCTGTTTGGACAGTGAGACTTCAAATCCAATGGGAACCTCTAAAAAGTTAAGAGGTCAAATGGGTCTTTCTGGGACTTTGTCCTAACCACAGACAGAATCATATGAGCTTGTCTCTTTTCTGGCTATGGCCCTTACATTGGTTCTAGATTAGGTCAGCAGAGGTTGAGGGAAGTCAGCTCTTAGACACCAGCAACAACTAGGCATTTCCCATAGCACAACAGAAATGTTTCCAAGTTTTTTCCTATCTGATGTGGGATGGAATTTGGGGTCAAATTGTGAGTCATCCCAAAAGAATTACAAGACTCAGTGATTCAGTTTCCCAAGTTTTATTGCAATACTGTGGGCGATCACAGGGAGAGAACCAGAAAAGTGGAAAGGTACCTCTCAAATAGTGAAAGAAAAGACAGTTATATTTATAGTATGGATAAATTGATTATCAGTCTCATTATAATAATCTCCACCTTAGAGAAGTATAGGGGAGGGCCTATCCTAATTTGGAGTTCCTGGGGTCCTAAGCCAACCCACAAGGTGGGTACCTTTTTCCGTGGAGGTGTGTTTTGGGGTTTACATGTCATAAGGTGAATCTGGGGACAAATTTAGCCTTTTCTGGGCATGTCTCTTTCTGATTCCCATAGCTGGTTTCAAAACATCTTCATTTTTCATTTATTTCTAGTCTAAATTTCTATAGCCTGTCATTTTATCATTGTTATATGACCTGCCCCTTTATGTTCTTGTTATGGGTACTGATTAGTGTGGGTAAGAGAACTTAGCATCCTGACTTGTAAGTTATCCATTAACTGTGATCTGAATCCCTCTTAGAGCTCATATCTGAATTAGAGCTTGGGTCTTAAGTTTTTCTGTTAACCCCGTTTTTGCCTCCTATATCATTATCCATGATCTCATTTAATTTTTTATTTATGTATTATTATTATTATTATTTTTAGTGAGGCAATTGGGGTTAAGTGACTTGCCCAGGGTCACATAGATAGTTAAGTATTATGTGTCTTAGGGCAGCTAGGTGGCGCAGTGGATAAAGCACTGGCCCTGGATTCAGGAGTACCTGAGTTCAAATCCAGCCTCAGACACTTAATACTTTTTTGTTTTTGTTTTTGGTTTTTTTGCTGGGCAATGAGGGTTAAGTGACTTGCCCAGGGTCACACAGCTAGTAAGTGTCAAGTGTCTGAGGCCAGATTTGAACTCAGGTACTCCTGACTCTAGGGCCGGTACTCTATCCACTGTGCCATCTAGCCGCCCCCAATCTCATTTAATTTTATCAACACCTTTGTATAAGTGATCAGTGGGGTTAATTCCTCATTTTTACTGATCAAGAAACTGAGGCCTTGTGAGGTTAAATTACAAAGACACTGGAATCAATCAGGAAGGCGATTGCCCTCTTCTTAATGCAGGGGTCTTAGTAACAGATTAAGCTCTTTCCAGACTCACAACCGGCCATTTTCTTGAAGGCACAGTGAGGTTGTTTTTGCAGTAGCTAAGACAACCATACCTCATTCCTAGCCACTAGAATGTGCCAAGGGGTGGTGGTCTTTGAATAGAATAGAATAGCATTGAAAGCTCCTTCACAGGTCAGGACTTTAGGGGAGCAGTCTTTCCCCTCCAGGAACAACAATAACAACCAAGCACAGAAGTGAGTTAGCAAAGAGTTCTTAAGGTCAAGCCCTTGCCACATCCTCCAGATCTTTCTGAGGTCTGAATCCACTTCCTCTGCACACCCAGACCCATACAGACCCAGAACACACACTTTATAATCCCAGAGCGATTCTCTTCTTTCTGCAGACTAAACCAGGGCTTCTTCAACTTTTCCCACTCGCAAGCCCTTTTTGCCCAAGAGATTTTTATGCGACCCCAGGCATGTAGCTATATAAAAAAGGTATAAATAACCTTTTACTGTGGCCAAATTTTTCGTGACCCCTCTATTCAGTTATGTGACCCCATGGGGTCAAGAACCAAAGAAGCAGCTTTGGACTAACCTGCCTTTTAGGTCAAGGGGGAAAGACCCCTAACAGCCTTAGGAAACCAGGCTTTAAAGGGCAATTAAGTCTCTAGCAATATATGTACTAGAGAGTGGTCTGAACTACAAAGAGGTTTAAGTGATTTGCCCAGTCACAAAACTAAGAATGGAAGTAGAATTGGAATGCAGGTCTTTGCACTTCTAATCATGTTACCCAACTATGTGATGACATACGAGTTACTTCACCCCACTGGGTCTTTCTCAATTTGTTTGTTTTTTGTTTTTTAGTGAGGCAATTGGGGTTAAGTGACTTGCCCAGGGTCACACAGCTAGTAAGTGTTAAGTGTCTGAGGCTGGATTTGAACTCAGGTCCTCCTGAATCCAGGGCCAGTGCTCTATCCACTTAGCCACCTAGCTGCCCCTTGTTTGTTTTTTTAATGTTAAATCATGTTGGAATAGATCATATATTTGCAGCAACTTTTGGAAGAGTCTTTGGGGATGCCTGCAGCTTTCTTAGGAGAAGCCAGTTCTAAGACACTGAGGCAGTCCAGCACAGTTCCAAGCTAGAGATGGAGCTGGTAGAAGGGGCCGGGATGGAGCATCTATTTAGGTACACAAGTTAACCAGTGTTTGCTTTCTCTGTTCTCATATGGGTTCCAGTATCCTAAGGCAGCTAGTGGATAGAGCACTGGCCCTGAAATTGGGAGGATCCGAGCCCAAATCTCACCTTTGTGTGGGATGGAATTAGGGTCAAATTGATCGTGAGTCGTCCCAAAAGAATTATAAGACTCAGTGACTCAGTTTCCCAAGTTTTATTGCAATACTGTGGGTGATCACAGGGAGAGAACCAGAAAAATGGAAATGTATCTCTTGAACAAGGAAAGAAAAAAGTTATATTTATAGTATGGATAAATTGATTATCAGTCTCATTATAATAATCTCCACTTTAGGGAGGTACAGGGGAGGGCTTATCCTAATTTGGAGTTCCTGGGGTCCTAAGCTAACCCCCAAGGTGGGTACATTTTTCTGTGGAGGTGGGCTTTTGGGGTTTACACGTCATAAGGTGAACCTAAGGACACATTTGGTCTTTTCTGCACATTTTCATAAAGACATGCTTAGACTTGTGAGAGCCAGCTATGTAACTCCAATTGCCTTAAACATCTGGGGCCATCTCCAGTCATCCTGATGTATATCTTTTTTTTTTTTTTGTGAGACAATGGGGGTTAAGTGACTTGCCCAGGGTCACACAGCTAGTAAGTGTCAATCATCTGAGGCCAGATTTGAACTCAGGTACTCCTGACTCCAGGGCCGGTGCTCTATCCACTGCGCCACCTAGTTGCTGCTGTCCTGATGTATATCTTGCCACTGGATCCAGATGGCTCTGGAGGAAAGTAAGGCTGGTGAACTCCCTAACTTAAATCCAATTCAGGGGAAGTCATGACATCACCTGCATGTCATGGTCCTCTTTGAGAAAGAAGGACAGGGGCAGCTAGGTGGCACAGTGAATAAATCATCGGCCCTGGATTCCAGAGGACCTGAGTTCAAATCCAGCCTCAGACACTTGACACTAGCTGTGTGACTCTGGGCAAGTCACTTAACCCTCAATGCCCCACAAAAAACCAAACAAAAATACCAAAAACAAATAACTACAATAAAAATTGAAAACATACAAAGAGAAGGAAGGACAAACAACAATGATACGACAGCTACAAGGACAGGCATCCTACCTCTCCAGGTGCCATTGGGGGAATCAAATAAGGAAAACTCTTTGAAAAGTTAAGCAAATGCAAGGATGCCCATCCATGGAGAAGCAGTGTCCTGTCTTTGGAGTAAGGGGAGAGGGCACCATTACATTTTACCTTCAGCACAACATTCTATCATGAACTAGTCTACTACCTTTGGGATATGGGGAGAGGACAATTAGAGGAGGAACCTTTCAATCCAAAGCCAAACTTCCCTTCTAGGGAGGGGGCAGGTCATTCTATCAAATCCCTTCAGCCTGGGGGAACAACACCCTCCCTTTAATGGCCTAAGAGCCCAGAAGATTCTACTGGAGCCCATATCTCTGGGACAAAGAAAATCCCTCAAAACAAACTCATTTCTCTGGGTCACACCTTCCCTATCTCCTTGACTTTGAACTCCTAGAGGTCATGACTTCCACAGCCTAGAGCCTTATTCTCATTCCTCTCAAATCTCCCCTCCCAAAGTCCCACCCTAAAGCCACCCACCCCTTCCATTTTGCTCTCTAGAATGCCTCTAGTAGGAAACAAACCTGCTTTCATCTCAGGTCTTTTCTATTCCCACTCCTGGCTCTCACAGAAACATGGCTACCTCCTGTTGCCCTTTCCACTACTGGGGGGCCCTTTTACTCATTGTGACTCTTACCCCTTCCCACTCCTCTCTACTTACTAGTTGAGGTGGGGTAGTAAAATACTCCCTGCTCCACTGCCATTTCCAGATTCTTCCTCTACCATTTAAGACATTCTCCTCCTCTGGTGTTTATTCTTTTTTTTTTTTTTTTTAGTGAGGCAATTGGGGTTAAGTGACTTGCCCAGGGTCACCCAGCTAGTAAGTGTTAAGTGTCTGAGGCCGGATTTGAACTCAGGTACTCCTGACTCCGGGCCCAGTGCTCTATCCACTACACCACCTAGCTGCCCCTCTCTGGTGTTTATTCAATCTGTAATGGTAGGAAATGGGGTACGGGTTTGGTGGGAGTTGGGGTTCTTGGGAATTCCTCTTTAAAGAAGTACACCCTCTTGCACACAAAACTTAGAATAAGGTGATAGTTTATTTAGGAGCAAGGGAAGGGAAGGGTGAGGGGAGGGAAACCATGAAAGAAATCCTTGGACTTTTTCATGGGGAGATTGGCATAAAGCACATGGCTCAGAGGTACCAAATCTCCTCGAACAGGAGACTGGAAGGTACTTTTATAGAGGACTGATGGGGGTGGACCATCTGCCCGTGAAAAGTTCCTTTAGTGAGAGAGGACCATCCCCCACTGGTGGTAGCAGATGGAATTGGGTGAGGGGTTGCTACAGATCCCTCTTCAGAACACAAAGGCCGCAGCCACACCCAAATTTATCTCCCCAGGGTAAGGGAGACCAGAATGAAGGGTAGGAATCCCAAACTAGCTCAGTCCGATTTGGTTCAGCTTATCTCTCTAGGCGTTATCTGTCCTCTGGTTTAGTTTCTCTAGGAGAAGCTTCCTTGATGTGCCCCAGAGAACTTCTGGGGTGCTCTGCACCCCATGACAAATCCAAGTTGTTTTTCCATTTCAAATTGTGGTAGCTGTTGTCTATCAGCTTCTCCCATCTAGACACTAGTCTTGCCCCACCAAGCCTGAGCTTTGGATCACTCACTCCCACCATCAGCTGCTTTGGCTCTTGGCCAGGTGTGGCTGAATGAAGCTGGAGAAAATCAGGAACCTGTTAAACACACTTCCAATTTTTTTTTTTTGGTGGGGCAATTGGGGTTAAAATAGATTTTATGTCCTTAAAAGAATAAAAGGATAGATAAAAAGGTGTCTCCCCGTACTTCCTTCACTCCTAGGTAAGGGCTGATGCTGGGGGCTCAAAGTCTGGAATGACTGATCTGAGGCAGAAAGAACATCAGAAGGGAGAGCAGAAAGGCACCTGGATGCTGGCCATGGATCTCCTCCTGCCTGAGTGACCTCAAACAGGTCACTCCCCTCTGAGTCTGTTTTCTCCTTGATACAGTGAGAGTTCAGAGAGATGCTCCCTAAGGAATGCCCCTTCCAGCTCTGAGGAACTGTGTTCTCTATGGCTGGTCTCAATTCCATCCATTTCAGAAACCTTGGCTATGTGTAAGGGAACTGATATAGGAATTGCAGACTTGCTGCTAGGATTTGCAAGCCCTAGGATTTGCAGCTTCTCTTCTCCACCTTTACTAGCACATTGAGTACCAGGCAACTCTTTCCATTCACCACAGACAGAAGGATTTAACAAGTAAAAACCTGCAGACTCTTTTTTTTATTAAATTCTCCCATTTCATCTGTACAGAAAAAAATGCACATTATGTTCAGAATCTCAGTAACATCTCAAAATTACACAGCATGAACATGTAAAAACAAGGAACGGCCAGAATTTTATACACAGAAAACAATTTACAAAAGAGTCTTATTTTTATTTCTTTTTTTCCCCTCTTTTTTCTTCGTTCCTTTTTCTTTTTTTTTTTTCTTAAAAAAAAAAAAGGCCTAAGTCACACCCAGCATTTGCTGTCGTTTTTTTCAATCGATTTGAGACACTGCCCTTGGAGAGGCTGACAACAGTGGTAATAGTGCTAACCACCTTCAGTCTGGTCCTCCCATTTTATCCTGCCCTGTCCATCTGCTGTTCCACCCAGTGCGCCCCATCTGACATGGAGACCCTATTCAGAGATCCTGGCCCATCTGACTGGGGAAGTACCACCCTAACTCCTGAGGTCACCACATATCTCTACTACCAAGACCCCATACCCCCCAACACATGGGGGGGGGGCTCTTTCTCTCTCTTTGGTAGTCTGTGCATGGGATGAGGAAGAGAATGGAGTCATAGATTACTACAGAATGCATTAACTTGTAGCTCTGGGCAGCTCTAGTCCTCAATAGCCTTGTGCTCCAGCTGAGAGGCTGCCCCCAGAGCCAAGGGGACATGGGGACAAGACACAGGAACCTGGATGTACCAGCCTGGGTCTATGGCTACCCAACCTGTGAAGGAACAGGAGTTGGGAGAAAGAAGTGGGGTGAGGAGGACCAAGAAGGAAGAGGACTGGAAAGTTGGCCAAAAACGGTAAGGAAGAGCCAGTGCCAGATACAGTAACATCCCATGGAAAATGGGGAGAATGGGTACAACCACACTGAAACCCCACCCAAACTGTAATGCAATAGAATGCCACATTTTATACAACTAAATAGGATTCAAATAGGGACATACAACTAGGGCATTTTGACTTCTTTGTTCTTACTTATATACCCAGAATTTGAAAAAACAAAAAACCAAAAAAGCAAAAGTATTCACAGTTCAAGAAGCCACAATCCTCTTTCTGTTCTATGAATTGAGTGTGGGAATTCTAGTCCCTCTCACCAGCTGTATGAGGGGCTGGTAGAACACTTCTCTATTAAGGCTAGAGACAGCTGATAGGCTGATCTCCTATGTTCCCTGACCCAGAGGTCAGCGGCTAAGGTCTGCAAAGTGAAAGAATTCTGCCTTGTGAAGAGGGTGGCAGCAGGCTGAATTAGGAGTTGGCACATAGGGGAGGGATGGGTTGGTTGTGATTTATTCAGAAGGTATTCCTCATTTCCTCAGACAACACTCATTCTACCCTTCTCCCGCCCCTATTCCATACTCTGGATTTAATGGAACCTGCATCTCTGATTCAGAATCCTAGTGGAAATTTTCTGAAGGGGATAGGGCGGTAGCAGGAGAAATCCAGGGTGACAAGTGTTTCAAAGGCCACACTGATGCAATGACTTGGTTCTGACCCAACTGACAATAAATACAGTGGTTAATTTAGAAACTGGAGGGGCAACTATAAAACTAAGGGATTAGGGGCAGGTAGGTGGCGCAGTGGATAAAGCACTGGCCCTGGATTCAGGAGGACCTGAGTTCAAATCCGGCCTCAGACACTTGACACTTACTAGCTGTGTGACCCTAGGCAAGTCACTTAACCCCCATTGCTCCGCAAAAAAAACCCAAAACAAAACTAAGGGATTAATATTCACTTTCTAACTTTAAAGGAAAATTGTAAATTTTTGTCAATACTTTTGTAAAGTTTTGTCAGGCTGATGACCCAGCCTAGATGTGCTCTCCTAGGAGGAAATGAAAGGAAAACAAGTGTCTATCAAGCTTTCTCTTTGCATTCCCTTCCCAACTCTTTCCTGGAGGATTAAGTGATAAATTAAAGCCTCTGGAAGTAAACTCAATTCAAAAGTGTTTATTGATTAACAAGTAACTTGAAATAAATGCTGCCCTGTAAGCCGATGGCAATTCCCTGGACTTAAGTCTCCTAAGAATTTTCAGACTTCTATTTGGGGGCCTCCACATGTGCTGAAAGGGTCAGGGAAGTGGGAGTGAGGTGGGCAGCTAGGAGGCATCTTTGAGTTACAGGAGATGAGAGTGCCTTCTCTACAGTGGTCCTTGAAATTCTCAGATGTTCCAAAGTCTTAGCTTTTGAAGACACAGGTATTTCCCATAGCTGGATTCCTACCCCCCCCTCCCCCCCACCAATAGAGGCTTCTATCCTGAAAATATCTGGCTCTAATACATACCGGCCCTGGTTCTATCAAAAATCATAACATGGTACTTCTTTCCAAAAGACTCTTCTTATTTCAGAGGATAGGGCACTCTAGAATCTGCTTTCCCCTAAGGCCCCCATACATGTAACTGGCCTCTTACTACGGGCCCAGTATAGATCCAGTTTGGTTCTGTTCCAGACAGAATACCTACGTTTCTGGTCTTTGGCATGTCCAACATGGGAGATGGATATCCAAGTTCCCTTTGGAGAGCTGTTGGAATGAGATGCCAACTGTAAACCAATGGGTGTCTGATAACTTGGGAACTAGTTGTTGAATCACTTCTCAGTAAGGGCCTGCAATACTTTCTTTCGGATGGCCGGATGATATCATTTTAACAAGCCCTGGAGTCAGTCACTTGGTTTGGAACTTCAAGCTGTCACTGTTGGCAAGAAACTTTTCCCTCTGAGTGGATTAGTGCTAGACATCAGGTAAGTAGGCCTGCAAATAGGAAGTAAAGGGACTCTTCCTTTGTTGAGTGACAACTATGTCAATAGGGTCAGTTACCAAGGTGCTCAAGAGAGCTTGTCTCTGGTATTTGTCATCACATCACAGTCTGTCAGGTGGCTGGAATGGTGCTGGATGAGGGCTTGGAAAATGGAATAGCACTTGCTAGCACAATACAACTAGAACTTACAACTGAGGCCTCAGTCTGTGACTAATATTGCCCCTCTCAAAATAGAGGGCAATGGTCATGAAACTGTTTTCCATAAGCAATGAAAAGTGGGGTTCTGATGGACTAGTTTAATTATTTCAAAAGATTCTAAGTTTCAAGAACCAAATTTCCTTTCTAACTCTGCTAATAGGTAGAGAACTAACACAGTTCACTATTTTGAAGGGTTAAAAAAAAACCAAACTTAAGCTATCTAGGGTATCCCAAAAGTCTTGCTGTTGTTGTTAAGTCATTTTTCAGCCATGTCCTACATTTTCGTGATCCCATTTGGGGTTTTCTTGGCAAAGATTCTGGAGTGGTTTGTTATTCCCTTCTCCAGCCCGTTTTACAGATGAAGAAACTGAGGAAAGCAGGGTTAACAGAGTGAGACAGCTAACCAGTATAGGAAGCCAAATTTGAACTCAGATCTTCCCAACTCCAGGTCCAGCCCTCTATCCACTGCGCCACCTAGTGGCCGCAAAGTCTTAGTGTAATCTTAAATTGTTAAAAGCTTAAAACTGCAACGAGACTTTTGGAACACCATGTTTAGGGCTATCAGAATCCTTCCCTTATTAAACACAAGAAGTTAACAATGTCATATAGGAGAAAAAGTTAACAAGTTGAGAAATCATTCCCTCGATGGTAGAAACCGATCTTGTTCTGAAGACCTGTATCGGATACCATTAAGAATGGTACATTGGAGTCTTACTCTGTTCTATTTAGATGGCAATCCATACAGTTCCTTGCCTTAGGGGGGGTCGGGAGAAAGGTGAATGTGCTCAATCCACTTTTAATTGCTGCTTTTTGTTTAAAGCATGCGTGCATGCATGCATGCATGCGTGTGCACCCCCCCTCCCAGTTAACTGATTTCCAATGAAATCTCTCCCCATCATTGGAAGCCCCTCATAGCAAAAACCTCAATTCACTCATGGCTGAAGAGGGGGGTCAGAGGGAGAAGAGAATGTGTACCCTTTAGCTTTCAAGTCTCATGAATTTGGAGGTACTGTCTCTGTAGGAAAAAACCTCAAGTCAACTATGTAAGTAGGCCTAAGAAAATCATCTAAACAAGAGCGAGGGTGATGGGCAGGGTCACCAGCTTCCCTTTCTGTGCAAAGGACAACCAATTCCCTTGGTACCTCACACAGCCCTCGGCAAGAGGGAAGTACAGCTGGCTTTTGGGACCTGTTCTGCCTTTCAGAATCCCCCCATAATCTTCTGCCTCCACCACCGTGGTCTGGAATCCCAGGCCCAAGGGAGGCATTCCTACTCTGCCAATGTTCAGGAGAAAAGCTCACAAGGGAGCCCATTTACTCTCCAACCTGTGGTATATGGGAGGTGGGAACAGTTAGCTTTACCTAATGTCTCTCTCCATACCTACTCCAGCACTCTGGAAGGGTAGCAAGAGAAACCGCAGTATTCATATACATGTCAGTCTGTACACAAAAGGTAACCGAGGTCAGCTGGCCCACAATCATCTAAGCTCCCACTCTTGTAATTATGTTATGCAGACACAGGTAACTCTTGGTAAGGCAAGGGAAAAAAAACCCGGAAAAGGTGCAGGAATGGAAATTCATTCTGAATCAGCCTCAGCCTGTGTAGACAGCTTTAGGCACATCATTTATAATACTCCAGCACACAGCATGTGGGCACATCTAACAGGTTAATAAAATATATATCTATTATCTATCTATCTATCTATTTCCTACTGTACACGCTGCCCTCTTGTGCAACCACTGTGACTTTAAACCCCACACTCAACCTAAGGTTTTCCAGGACTGGACCACCATTCATCTCCCAATCCTTTTCACAATTGGGGGAAAATAAGAGAGCCAAAATAAGGGTCCTGCTTTAGCAGAGTCCCTTTTCTGCTCAGAAGCAGTCCTGAAAACACCGTATTCACCCAGGGCCTTCTAGGGCTGGTGTGCACGGCAAAGATGGAGAAGACTCTCCCATTTTGGATGTGTAATCTTCACCTCGCCCAAGTGTGGATCACTTTTTCTTGGGCATCACTGGAGTGAGTGTCCTCTGGAAGGGACTCTACTCCTAGAAGGTTTGAGAATGCTTTAGTTGCTGGATTACAAGAGACACACTGAGACTTCCAATGGATCTTTGCAAACTTGAGTTTTGCTAGCCTATAATTAAATATTAAAAAAACAACAAATGATCCAACCTCCCTCTCTCCCTCCCCCAGCCAGATCGAAGAGGGAGCTTCTAATTCTGGTCAGAGTCTTTAGGTGAAGCGGAGGGCGTCCAGAGTCAGCTTGAATCTTAGCTGGCGAATGAGCTTGCTGGGCTCTGACTACTGGGGATTTGGGGCACGGGCTTTCAGTGCAGCTCTGTGGTTGGACTGGCTTCAGGAAAGCTTAGTCTCCCCAATTCGGTCTCCACTGGCCCATGTTTTCCTTTACGTGTGGTGCTCTTAAGAAGTCCTTCGGGCCCTGGGACCTTGGCCAGTAGTGGCTCTGTGAGGACGGAAGCTGGAAGGCATTGATGTTTCAGCAGAAATAAGTGGGGAATCCTGTCACTGGCATCCACTATCCTGATTAAATGCTGAAGACACTTATGAGAAGATGAGTAAGACATCCGAAAAGCAAGTTATGTTAGGTGACATGATTCCTCTCTAAAGCCCTACCTTGGTTTTCACCCAGTCACAGAATAGAAATGTATCCAGGTAGGAACCCCACTACCCAAATCAAGCTGGGAGGTTTTATATATATAGAGATATAGATATATTTTTTCTCTCTTTAAAAATTTTTTTTACTTAAAAATGGTTTGAGCTGCAGGTCAGGTCAGTCTGCTTCTGGGAGTGCTGATAGGTCCATTGGCATGAGAAACTTATCTACAGGCAGGTCAACAAAAGTCTAACAAAGGGGGTACAAACACGGGCCAGCTGCTGAGGTTGCACACAGACTCTTTCAGAGAGCGATGAGGATGCCGTGGACGAAATCCAAGATGGGGCAATGGAGTGGACGACTGCTGCTGTTCTACTCAGGGTGCTTGCTTCTCCTCTCAGAAGAGTGGGGCGGATGGGGAGGCTCTACAAGAGGACTGTACAAACTGGGCACTGGGCAGGTGATTGCTCTGGTGGCCAATCCGGGCTCTACCTGTCCTTGAGCTCCCGCGTCACCCGCTTGGTGATTCGTCCACACATCAGGCCAATCAGGAACAGTATACAGATGCCCACTGTGATCACTGACAAAATGTAGTTCTTGGAAGGTGATGTCATCACTTGCATAGCAAGATCAGAGAAGCCTTCAGCTGGGGCCACCTAAAAGGAAGGGGGAACAGAGTGACCTGTGGTCAGGAGCTGTCTGAAACCCACGCACCTGCAGCATCTGTTGGCTCTAGCCACTCTTCATCCTCCATGCGCCTGACTGCTCTCTAGGACAACCACAATGTAAAGACCATGCAGAATCAGGACAAAACGAGAAGCTATTCAGGCACACACATTAACCCACTCTTTTTAGGCAGGATTAATCAAACAGAAGTCTCGTGTTTGACGGACAGTTAGACTAGGGGACAGACGTCTCCAACACCAGGGGACTCATAGCACAGGGAAGGTAGAAGTCACCTGTTTCTAACACCGACAAGTGTTCACACAAAGATTAAATGGCCCATCCCCAAGAATGATGAAGAGAAGGTAGAGGTTGGACTAGATGATTACGATGAATGTTAAAAATGATGGTAATAGCTTACATTCCTTCACACTAGGTACTGTGCTAAGTGCTTCACAATTCTTATTTCATTTGATCCTCACAACACTCCTGGGAGGGAGGGGCTATTATTATTCCCATTTGATAGATGAAGGAAACTAAGGCAAACAGAGGTGAAGTGACTTGCTCAGGGTCACAGAGCTAGTAAGTGTCTGAGGCTGGATTTGAACGCAGGTCGTTCTGATTCTAGGCCTGGCCCTCTATCTGCTGTATCACTGAGCCGCCCCAAATGGCCTTTTGGGCCATCATGACCTCTGAGATCCTGTGTAAAGCTATGACTTCTTCCATCTTCGATGTACCGTTTGTTCTCCATTGATCCAGACTAAAGGGCTCTAACATTCTCTAACATTCTCTAACATAAACTGATGAAAACCTAACAAAAAACCACTGTGGAGGGGAGGTGGGGCTTATTACGTCTCCCACGGGCCTGCTGCCTGATTTCTCTTTGGCTGCAGGGCCGACTTAAGCCCCATCTTTCATCTAGCTGACCGATTTCTTAGCGTGTAGAAGGCAGCTTGCAGGCTTGGCTTTTGTGGCTGCAGCCCTTATTGTACGCACCGTCCTAACAGGAAGGGAGAAGGTGCTTTTAGGCGCTAGTAGCCCTTTTTTGGGTTTGTTTTCTGATTGGCTTTTAAAAAGCAGCTTACTACAGCACATCACAAAACCAGCCCTGCCTGCTCCTCCCAAATTGAAACATGGCAGCTCTAGGCCTCCTGCATAACGGCAGTAGGAAGAGGAGGCAGGCAGTGGCTCTCAAGAAAAAGCAGAGCTCCCGGAGAGGGGGAAAACCCCCAAGAAGCTACCCCGGCTTCAGGCCTTCACCTTGGCTGCGTAGCTCCACATCTCAATCCGGTCGTTGAGGCGCTTTTTGCACTCCGGCTGCAATCTCACTCGTTTATCTTCCAAGGCCTCCATTAAGCACGACATCTCTGTAGGAGGAAAGGAGGTCCCAAAAGGGCCTAAGTAGAGGACGGCCGGGAAGAAGGCCACTTATCCAGCCACGGATCACCATAAAACCCCAAACCACCAAGAAAACGAGCTTCCTGTAGCGCCTGAGGAAGCTAACCCAAGGTGCCACATACTTAGGGACGAGCTCTACCCTCTGCAAAGGTCCTTGTTTTGGGGAGACTTTGCGGCTCAGAATTTCCCGCCTTCCCACACGCTTTCCTTTGTTGCTCTTCCTAGACAGAGTTCTCGGGGTGGTTTTTCTATTTCTAGTTCATCTATGCCAGGTCATTCTGGGCAGGGGCAGGATATGTCTCGGCTTTGAGCCCGCCTCCCAGCAGCCCCTGATCCAGCAACACCCATGTTTTTCCAGAGTACTTAATGTACAGGAAAATTTGCGTAAGCCATGCTCTCCCCAACACCCCCAGCTGCGAGAGTGAGAATAACAATGTCTGACATCCCGGTTCTTCCTCCACCACGATCACAGCATGATGTAAGAGTGGGTAAATCAGGAACGTAAAGGCCAATGACTTACGCCGCCCTCGCCCAGGGGGGATGGCTGCACAGTGATGTTTGATGTCCAAGGCACAGGCTGTATGGAGAACTGGGTCCACAAATATGTCTGCTTTGCTTTCTTTGAGCATGTTTAATACTTCCTGGAGAAGAAAGATGATGGCAAAGAAAGGACATAAAAAACCAAGCAGATCAGGCCAATATTTACACTCAAACAAGGCATCAAATATTAAGTCCCATGGACCAATGGAATACAAACTGCTTTGGGCTTGATGGAATCAGAGACTAGGAAAAACAGGCATATTTTAATGTATAATCAATGGCTACAGGTAGTGTGTAGAAATTCACCTCAATGGGGTGGGGGGAAGATAGAACGATGATGCTAATAAAACAGACTGAAAACACATGAACACACTCATGTAGCATAAGGGTGGATGCCCCCTGAACCAAGATACAAGGGATGAAGATGCCCAGGATGGAACAAGCAAGTGCTGGAAGGGGGAGAGGGGCAGCTGGGAAGGTGGTGCCTCACTTTTTTTTTTTTTTTGGTGAGGCAATTGGGGTTAAGTGACTTGCCATGGTCACACAGCTAATAAGTGTCAAGTGTCTGAGGCCAGACCTGAACTCAGGTCCTTTTGAATCCAGGGCTGGTGCTCTATCTACTGCACCACCTAGCTGCCCCTTTTATTTTATTATTTTATTTTATTTATTTAATTTTCCCCCTCACTCTTTTTTATTTTATTTTAATTTTTTTGGTGAGGCAATTGGGGTTAAGTGACTTGCCCAGGGTCACACA
The DNA here is from genome assembly GCF_019393635.1 of Dromiciops gliroides. NCBI lineage: Eukaryota > Metazoa > Chordata > Mammalia > Microbiotheria > Microbiotheriidae > Dromiciops > Dromiciops gliroides. Next base: position 656,279,651 of record NC_057862.1, on the reverse strand, counting down.
GCTAGTAAGTGGTAAGTGTCTGAAGCTGGATTTGAACTCAGGTCCTCCTGAATCCAGGGCCAGTGCTCTATCCACAGCGCCACCTAGCTGCCCCCCCTTTTTTAACAGTATGTCTATGTTTGGGGCCTGACAAAGAGGACAAAGAGGCATAAGCCACTGTTACTTACCTTTTTACACACTTCTGTTTTGATTTTAAGCAGGTTCACTTTTAGACACTCTTCTACCTGCCCCGTCTGCTCCTGGGCTGCTGCTTCTTCTGCACAGAGGCTGGAGATCTATTTAATGGACACACACACAGAGGCAGCACATCTTGTTAAAGTGTAAAAGAAGGAACCCTTAACAACAGCAGGCGCACACAAGGACTTTGTCCTCGTGCTGTACCACTCTCTGTTGCCGGGGAGAACTTTGCTCATATCACCCAGTTAGCCATCCCCAGCCTGTGAATCATTGGGAGCAGTAGCATCTCCAGTTACATTGGCCAAGAGCTCCCTTCTTCAAGAATCCTGGCAAGTGAGTGGCAAAGAATTCCTCCTCTCCCCCTGCCTCAGAGGCTCAGCTTTGCCTCACTTGCTGGGCCTGGCACGCAGAAGAAAAAAGCAAACTGAGATATCTTTACACTGTAAATACCCAGATGTGAGCCAGAGTGATCCAAGATTTATCAAGCACAAGGTTATTGACTTGATCCTCAAAGAAAATTCTCTTCAGAGGAAAAGATAGGATACAGGTGGATTAAGAACTGATAACTGAAGGTACACTGCTAGAAGCTGAGGGTCACAAGCATCACCCCCTATTCTGGGAGCTTCAGGCAAAGGGATTTCTACAGCACAGGCCACAATGAAGAGTTTTAATCTATGCTTCTCTGAAAAGGACACCTTTAATTATGATCCCTTTGAAAGGACATGGTTGATACAGGGTGTTACAGAAACAAATACTTACTAAAAAAAAAAAGATCAAATTTTATATCAGCTCATTTGATCTTCCTAAACCAAGGAATGGAGAGGGAGAGGTCTGATTCTCCCAGCAGGGCCCAAGAATTGGTAAAAAGAGGAGGGATTCTTCTGACACCAAATCCACTAGTGTCTTTTTTTTTTTGTGGGGCAATGAGGGTTAAGTGACTTGCCCAGGGTCACAAAGCTAGTAAGTGTCAAGTGTCTGAGGCCGGACTTGAACTCAGGTCTTCCTGAATCCAGGGCCGGTGCTTTATCCACTGTGCCACCTAGCTGCCCCCCACTAGTGTCTTTTTAACCAGACAGCAGCCACCTCTTTGCAAAGTAAGATGAGGATGGCTCTAGAAGACTGCCTATGAATACTTGTGGTAAGGGATGTAAACTGGGGGAAAGAGGGATAGAAGGAACACCTCTTGCCCATCAGAAGTGACCAGGATTAGCTCTGGTCACAACAGGCTTCACGATAGGCTGTCCTACCTCATCTGAGCAATGCATCTGCAGCTGAGGGTCGAGCCTGTAATCCAAAGCAGACTCCTGGATTATGACTCCGATCTGGTCCTCACAGTCTGGAGAAAGGCGCTGCACGTGGGAGAGCAAGGAGAATAATGCATCAAGCCCACTAATTCTGGCCCACGTGTTCAGACACAATCTGAGACCATCTTTCAGAAGCATAAGGAGTAACTAATGTTAAGCAGTGGATTAAGCCCAAGCCCTGTGCAGGCACCCTAACCCAGCGGTGGGATTGCTCCCTTTTCCCAGCTTTACCTGATCTGCATATTTCAGTTTGAGGCAGGAAATGACCTGGCCTTCCAACTCGGAGTCATCCTTGGCCTTATTGATGATATTCTGACAGAATTTAGGAATGTCAGCTTTACAGGCTTTCCTGAGCACAGGGTTTAGCCGGTAATCTGGGATGACAAAGGGAAGAGAAAGGGGACCGAGACACTTAACCTGGGTTCATACATACCTATCTTTTATTGTGTTTCTATCAACACCTTAAAATATTTTATTTTTATTTTCAGTTCCCCTTTCTTACCAATTGAGAAGGCAAGAAATAGAATAACCATTATCCATACAGAGTCATGAAAAGCACATTACTGCATTAGCCATGGGCAAGAACTAAAATTTAAAAAGCAAGAAAAATAAAGGAAGGAGAAACATAAGCCTCAATCTGCACTGTGGGTCTATCAGTTCTCCATGTGAAGGTGGACAGCATTTTACATTAGGAGTCCTTTGGAGTTGTGGTAGAGCTATTGACACCTTCTTAGAAGCAGACATTTATTGATGTGCCTTCTCCCCCCAACACTGAACCCTGGAAACGGAAAAAGAATTAAGCAGAACTAAGTGACCTCCTGCATCATGAGCCCTGCTCTCCTACCTCTCATGAAGGAGAGAAGCAAAGTGTGACTCCAGGACCAAGGTGCATTCCCAGATTTTGGAGACCAAAGGAAGCCTGGGGTCCCCAAGGTCTTCCAACACCCTTGAGCTGCTTCCCCTTCTCAATGCTATGTAGCTAAGAGGAGCAAGAGACTCACAATGTTTCTTTATGTTGAAGCTGCTTTACAGTCTCAAGTCAAAACTAATCACTTGATAACTTGATCTTCCACAAAATCACCAAAAACTGAGCACAGGTGGTGAGAGGGAGGTCTTTGAGCCTTTCCATCCTGTTTCAAAGGGTGATTCTTCCACTACTGCTGTCCACGCTATCAAAGGTCTGGTAATTATTATTATTATTTTTTTTTTTTTAGTGAGGCAATTGGGGTTAAGTGACTTGCCCAGGGTCACAGAGCTAGTAAGTATTAAGTGTCTGAGGCCGGATTTGAACTCAGGTCCTCCTGACTCCAGGGCCGGTGCTCTATCCACTGCGCCACCTAGCTGCCCCAGGGTCTGGTAATTATTACCATCACTTCTGGGTCCTGGTGTCTAACCAAAACCCCAACTTTGACAACAACAATCCCTCCTCTTCTTGCTCTGGAGATATGGAGAACACTCTCACCCTCTCCTTCGACATGGCTGATGCCCACCCCCAGGATCTGACTCTCCTGACAGCCTAACCCTGATTCCTTTCCATCCCTTGATAGATGGGGTCTCTCTGACCTTTTCCAGCCTGCATCATATCAAAGGAGAGAAAGCCTCCCAAGGCTGGTTCATTATTCCCTCTGCAGATGTCCACTGAAGCCATCAACACAGTGCAGAGGAGCTGAATGAAGAGGGCTTCGTTACCTGTGCTCTGGGTAATCTGGCGCTTGGTGATCATTTGTTTACATTTGGGGTCCATCAGTTCACTGTTTTTATTTTGTTTCAAACACTGCAACATGTTCTTTGAATCTGCGTCTGGACAGAATCTCTGCAAAGAAAGAAGTCCTGTGAGCAGCTCCAAGCACAGCCTTGCCTCTGGCTCCAGCAGCACCAGCCCAGCACACAGAGCCAGGCCATCTAGCTCCCCCCCCCCCCCCCCCGAGCTTGGAGAGGGGCCGTGAGGCCAACCAAAGGCAGCTGAAACCTCCTTTTCCTCATCTGTAAAACGAAGTTAATAAAACACGCACTACACAAAACACAGACAGGGCTGCTGGAGAGAAAAGCACTTCTGTGTCAACGTTTAAGTGTTACAGAATGTGAGCAATCACTACTTCCTAGTTACCTTTGAGCTTTACTAGATGTTCCACTGGCTATTTCTGTGCTGAAGGGCTCAAGAGAGAGGAGGCTGTAGCCATGGCTTCATGCCAGCTCACCCACAGAAGAGGAGCCCTGACTTGTTCTCTGTGTCCTGAGCACAAAGACGCAGCTCTCCCTTTGTTCTCTCCTCTAGTTACCACTAAGCAGTTAACTTATTTCAGCCTTGCTAGTGTTGGGTTCAAATCTCTGCTCCCAATGACCTTCTAATAATACAAAGCCTGCATTTTATCTTGCAGGGTGGCCCACTTACAAGCTTATATGCCCACTGCTGTATGAACACAATTTAAAAAATTCAATTTTATTTTATCTTCAGGTTCAAATTCTCTCCTTTCCACCTTCCCACAGAGAAAGCAAGAACAAAACCCTTTGAAAATGTGTATTGTCAAGCAAAATAAATCCCTGACTTGGTGGTGTCTGACAAAATAAAATGCATACTCCTCCTCCCCTCCCCCCCCCGCCTCAATCTACCTCCTGAGCCCATTTATTGCTCTCATGAAGTAGGCAGCATGTTTTATATCATGGGTCTTCTGAAACTGTGACTGGTCTTTTTTTATCCCAAAGTATTTTATGGTTGGCTGTTACTGTATAAACTGTGTGCCCAGTTCTACTCACTTCACTCTGGATCAGTTCATACAAGTCTTCCCAGGGTTTTCTGAAACCATCCCCTTCCTTATTTCTTTTTTTTTCTTGTGAGGCAATTGAGGTTAAGTGATTTGCCCAGGGTCACATAGCTAGTAAGTGTCAAGTGTCTGAGGCCGAATTTGAACTCAAGTACTCCTGAGTCCAGGGCTGGTGCTTTACCACTGCGCCACCTAGCTGCACCCCCTTCCTTATTTCTTAAAGCACAATAGTATTTCATCACATTCACATAGTAAAGCCTTTACAGCCACTCCTCAAATGATGCGTATCCCAGTTCTTTGCTACCACAGAAGAGTTGTTATAAATGCTTTTGTACACAGTGGACATTTCCCTTTTGGAGGCATAGACCCAGAAGTGGCATTGCTAGGTCAAAGACATGCAAGGCTTAAGAGGATTTGGGGCATCATTCCAAGGCGTTTTGCAGAGTGGCTGGACCAGTCCATAGCTCTACCTATGGTGCATTAATATACCCGGGGTGTTGTTTTTTTACAGCCACTCTAGCACTTGTCATTATCCGTTTCTGTTAACTGCCAATCTAACATGTGTGAGGTGATACCTTAGAGTTGTTTTCAATGTTCATTTTTCTAATTATCTGTGAGTTAGGGCATTTTTTTCACATGGCTCTGATCTGACTTATGGAAGGGCCACATGGCACTCAGACCTCCATATGATAAATGCTTTTTTTGGAGGAAAAAAAAAACTGGTAGGTGATAGATATGGTGAGCACCAAATGATACCCATAAAGAAACAAACAGATTGTATTCGAACAGACAGGGAAAGACTTGCTACTGATGTAGGCTGAGTCAGCTGACTGTACAGTCATATCACTGACTCATCAGTATTTAAGATTAGATTTAGTTTAAAAAAAGGTAGAGAGGGGAAGAGAAGGCAGGCAAGAATAAAAATGAGAAAATGATATAATGTACAACTGAAAGAAAATCCTGAATTATTTAAATAACTGAAAATTTAAAATGGACAACAGAAAGCCCCATAGCCAGAAAATATTTGATTTACTTGCCAAATAAAGCGGTGGCTGTAAAAAGCAATGTTGGGTTAAGCTATAAATGTATATGCAAAGTCTTACATAGAAGGTTGATGGGCATTTTTTGGGGGGTATGGTGGAGCAATGAGGGTTAAGTGACTTGCCCAGGGTCACACAGCTAGTAAGTGTCAAGTGTCTGAGGCTGGATTTGAATTCAGGTCCTCCTGAATTCAGGGCTGGTGCTTTATCCACTGAGCCACCTAGCTGCTCACATACTATTAGATTCAAACTGTCATTTCCACCCACTTCCTAGTGACTTTAAAATTAAACATAACTTCCTTGGGTCCTAGAATACTGCTGGCCAAACACTGGTGTTTGATGGCCTTCTGAAAGCCCAAGCCTTAATGACACGGTTTTATGACCTGTGGAAGGACCTGAGATGTTGTTCACAGGGTCTTATAGCCTTTGCAAAGTCTCTGCTGAGGTGGACTGCAGCTGATGGCCTTTGATTGATGATTTGTAGCTAATGACCTATGAAAAGCCTGCTGACATAGTGATTATGATGGATAGGCATTGCTCTTAGCCAATAATAAAATTTCCCTGCTTCTAGAATTGACTGATCATTGTACTGTTTCATTCTATTTTTGGTACTCCCTCAATGGCTATAAAAGCAATTTTTCCTCAAGCAAAGGGGTCCCTGACCATGAGGAAGGTCTTGGACCCAATTAATTAGGAGCCACTGGACTCCCTAATAAATTGGTCATGCTCAGATCTCTGTATCAGTGACTTTTGTTAGAGATTGGAATTTTCTGGCCTACATGGGCAGTAGGCAACGAGCCGGCAGAAAGAAAGAAATTAAAGATAAGAGTGGATTTGACAGGGGGAGGAGCAGCTAGGTGGCACAGTGGATAAAGCACCAGCCCTGGATTCAGGAGGACATGAGTTCAAATCTGGCCTCAGACACCTGACACTTACTAGCTGCGTGACCCTGGGCAAATCACTTAACCCTCATTGCCCCCACAAAACAAAAAACAAAAACAAACAAAAAAGACGGGGAGTAATTTGCTGGAGAAGCTGGGATGGGCATGGGATGGAGAAGATGGGATTGGCAAGGAGAGGGACTACCATCTTCATTTAAAACCACTGTGAAGGAGGTAGTGGAGGAATAGTTTTGAATGATGTAAGATGGGGAGGAGTGGAGGGGAAGCTCTAGGAGAATGATCTTTTTTTTTTTTTTTTTTGGCAAAATTCAACAACGACAACAATAATCAAATAGCATTTTATATTGTTGTTTGTCCTTCATTCTGGAAGAGGATCATGACATCGAGGTGATGTCATGATTTACAGCAAATAGGATTTAAGTGAGGGAGGGCTGTGCAAGGTCACCAACCTCATTCTCTCCTCCAGAGCCATCTGGGTCCAAGTGGCAAGATATACGTTAGGACTGGAGACGGTCCTGGATGTTTAAGGCAATTGGGGTTAAGTGACTTGCCCAGGGTCACACAGCTAGTAAGTGTCTGAGGTGAAATTTGAACTCAGGTCCTCCTGACTTCAGGGCCAGTGCTCTATCAACTGAGTCACCTAGCTGCCCCTAGCATTTGATATAGTCATATGGTCTGCAAAGGACTGCCTGTGTGATCTCGTATGGATGAGAGGGCAGGAGGAAGGGTGTGATGCCCAGATGGAGGAGACGAGATTTGGAAGACCTTCTGTGGACAGTGAGACAGAGAATCAAGAAAGGAGGAACAGAATGTTTCCCTTCCTGAAATGAGGGCCTGGTCAATCCCCCCAGTCCCACAGTCTGTGAATAGGAATGAAGGAGATGGATAGTGTGAGCACTCATGGGGTGGCCGTGACAAGGCACCATCGGCAATAGACCAGGGGGACAAGGGAATCAAGGGTGTAAGATAGTGTATAGTTATGCTGGTTCACCAAGGGGCTGAAATAAGGAAGGGAGGAAAGTGTGAAAATTATGGTGAATCTACCACATATACTATAGGATCTTGGAGTCATCCCCAGATAAAATCAAGGGCATCTTTGATGAGTGTGAGAATTGGAATGGCACCCCCTGCTGGACAGATATTGCAGGGAAGCTCCGCCATGAGGAGAAAGCATGTGATAAAGACACCATATGACTCCAGAACTTACAGCTACAGAATCACCTGTTAGTTGTGTCAATTAGCTTGGAGCTGTGTGTGTGAATGGCCCTGTTTCTTGTTTTGCAGGAGGCTTCAGGAAGAAGCCCCTGAGGAGGGGTCTCTTTTGGCTTGGAGACTTTGGCTTGGGAGCAGGGGAAGCATATTAGGGAGAGAGCAGGCAGATCTATTTTTTTATCCAAGTGTTTCTCTTTACTAACCCCTAATGTATTTAATAAGTACTTAAAAGTCTAAAATCATGCTAAAGCTTCTAATTTAAGGTGACCACTCATTAGACTTTAGACAGCATAGCTAAGATTTTAGCCCCTTACAGAGGCTATCTGTAGTAAATGAGCATGATTTCATCAGTTATAGCTTACGCTACAGTGAAAGACACAGAGGATTTGATATTCTCTTGGGCTTACTGCATGTTGATCACAAGTTATTCCTCAGCACACTATTTTTTTTGGGGGGGGGTGGGGGGGGTGAGGCAATTGGGGTTAAGTGACTTGCCCAGGGTCACACAGCTAGTAATAAGTGTTAAATGTCTGAAGCTGGATTTGAACTCAGGTCCTCCTGACTCCAGGGTTGGTGCTCTATCCACTGCGCCACCTAGCTGCCCCTAGCACTATTTTTATTTCAAGAATCCTCAGGAGGCTTTAACAATAGAGATAACCCTGTTCAGTGACCCTCTGATGACAAACATCAGTTGTGGCCTAACACAGAAAGATGGGTGCTTGTCAAAGGCATCTGTCACTGAAAAAAGGAGATCTGCTGCTGAGTCTACAGCTTCCCTGTGGCTGTGGGAAGGGCCTCTAGCTACCCTGTTTGCAGATGGCTCTGGGCTGGTTCCATCCAGCTCCAGAACACCACAGAGATCTGTAATCATTCAAAGGAGTCTGACTTAAACATTTACAAAAGTAAGACCAAGTGGATAAAAGGTCTCCTGGCCAGACTTCAATGGGCTTTGAGCAGACACCTGACAGAGCCCGTGCATCAGTGTGTATACCTGAGACAGGTAACAGACCAGGGAAGAGTGCTGGGCAGAGAGCTGACTGGGGTGAAGAGCATGTGCTAGGCTGCTTTGGGGAGGGTGCATCCATCTTTTCAGTACCAGACTTCCGTCAGCGTGTCTGGCAGCAAGACAAAGAGTGCAACATGCCTAAGAAGTAAGAACAAGCATCAAACAGAGGACAAGGGAGAGGAACGTGGTGAGGGTACAAAAGCTGCAACATACAGCCAATGAGAAAGTCCAAGAAAGAGCAGGACTGAAAGACAGCACAGAGGAACTGTAGAGCAGAAAGAGAAAACAGCCGGGCCACGTGGCAAGAACGAGAACTGACAGGTGGGCAGCCAGGACCTCTCACAGCTACCTTGGAATATCAGGAAATACTCAAGAGACGCCTTCAGGATGTTGGCCGGTGCTGCTAATGCTTCGAGACCACAGACAAGAGTCTCATGTTGGGGGGGGGACACGGGACACAGATGGGCTGCAGTTTGCACCAGCACTGGGGAAGAAGTGGGCCCTGGGTGGTAGCTAAGAGGCTGAACCTGCCGGGAAGCCTCTGATGTGGCTGCTGGGACAGGCGGTCTCACCTTGATCATTTGTTTACACACTCTCATGAGCGTGTAGTCCAACTCTGGGTCCATCATCTCTGTCTCTTGCAGCTTAAAGACCTTCTGGTGGCACCGAGGATTGAGCTGCTTTTTATTCTCTTTGAGGCACTCAATAATCTAGGAGAGAGACAAAGCCGGTCTGATGACAGATCCCAAGAAAGGGTAATGACAGCTGTGAAATGCCTATGTGCCCCTCTGTTTCTAGGCTAGTTTTGATATGGCAGACATGAAGGGAACTCTCCTGTGACCTAATTCAATCACAGGCAATGGTCTAAGCACAAGTGAGCCTGGGATTCAGTGATCACTACAGAATGATATAACCCAAGATAAGCTGAGGCGAGCTTCAATTTGGCATCTGACTTGCAAACTGACTACACACAGTGAGAAGAATCAAACGTCGACTCAAGCGCCCATGTGATTTTCCTTGCTTCTCTCCCCATTCCCTGGAAGAGTGCCCATAAGGGAATGTTCCTTGGGGAACGAGTCCAGAGCCCTTTCTGGGCCTTGCTGCCCGGGCTCTCCATGACGATTTACCTGGGCATTGCCAAAGGGTACGGTTTGACAGTAGTTCTTGATGTCACTTTTGCAGGCCTCGTATAACTCTGGCTCCAGGCGGATATCCTCTGTCTGTACCAAAAAGGGAATCAAGAAAGAGAAGCCATGAAACAGAGCTCAGAGCTGAGAAGTCAGGCACATCCTACACTTATCTGTGATGGGCTCTTATCTAGGACCCATAATTTCTTTTTTTTTGCAGGGCAATGAGGGTTAAGTGACTTGCCCAGGGTCATACATCTAGTGAGTGTCAAGTGTCTGAGGCTAGATTTGAACTCAGGTCCTCCGGAATCCAGGGCCAGTGCTCTATCCATTGCACCACCTAGCTGCCCCCTAGGACCCATAATTTTTAGCCACAAAAGCCAAAGGAAGGTGAATCAGGAGAGAAGAGCACCAAGGTAAGATGTGAGCGAGCAGCTCATGTGGCTACCACGCACAAGCTGTGCAGCCTTACAGAAGTCACTTCACTTCATGGTTTCTCAGGGTCCTTGACTGTGAAATGGGCCTTTGCCTTGCAGGGTTTAGATGCATTCTAGCTGAACATCTCGGACATTGTTCTTGGGGAAATGCATGATTCACACAATATGTCTGTCACAACACTGAAGGACAGCAAAACTGGATGATGTGAACCCTTGGATTTTTTGACCTTTAGGAGTCAGATTAGAAACAGGAGCAAGTTATGTCTCTGGCTACAGAGTTCCAACGTGGTTACAGTAGTCTGAGTAAATTAGCACAAGCCTTAAGGAAGGGTGCCTGTGGGTTGTACTGAAAGGGAACCTAAGAAATGCAGGAAAAGGCACTTCCAGGCCACCTCAGGCATTACCATTTCCAGCTCCTCAACACGTAGCTGCCTGCGGCATTTCAGGGACACCCTCTGCTCCTTGGCGTCCTGCAGCGTGTCATTGCGCACGGTCGTGCTCAGGCAGATCACCACGTCCACTCTGCCAACCAAAGGAGAGAGGCAGAGCCCAGCCTGATCAGCAAAGGGAGCAGCTTGTGGCTAGCGCCTCGACTGTCTTTGCTTCAAGCTTTTCCACTCCCCCCCACTGACAACCTTCATAGCCGTTCAGGCTTCTCCAAGCAGTAATTGTTTGATTCCAGGGGTCATAGGCCCAGTACAGAAGAAGAGCCCGGCATCCACAAATTTATTTTGTTAAAAACAGGTATGTCTGGGATGCCACAGCATTTAAATCTGCTTCTCATCTTTGGGTTACTACAAACCAATTCCTAGGAAACAGGGGAACCTGATGCCCTTGAGCAGTTTTCTAACACATTAGCAAAGAAAGGGTTCGGTTCTTGTATGAGGAATGGGGCATCCCCAGCAGCAGCAGCACAAGGACATGGGGATCCACAACAGCAAAGGGGATCACTGCCTTCATGAAGTCCTAATCCTTAAATCAATACAGTGTTTGTTTCTGCACCAGATAGCTCATTAAAGGGCTTTACTGCTTTCTTCAAGTAATGACATAATGGAAGAGGAGTGGGAGGGATCTAGTTCATCTTGTTCCCCAGCCTGTCCACACTCCAACCAACAAGTTTGCCTGTGCTATGCACCACACATCCTATCTTACAAACTTTCAATGCAAGGGCACCAGCTCCCCACACTTATCCACCTAGAGACTACATCTGCTGTAAACAGGCTGCTCCCAGGCCTGTGGCAAACCTGTAGCAGGAGAGCCATGGCTATGTTACCAAAGTTAAGGAGGCAGAGAGAGTTGAGAGCCAAAGGCCTAGCATCCAGGACAGCCCAAATTAATTCCTATCATGTTTAAAGGAAAGGTCCAAAGCAAATCTTCTGAGCCCTGTTACTAAAGAGGTGGTGGTGGTGGGGGGGGTAGGAATTAAATGTCGCTGCTTTAGTACCCAGTGGCTCGATGAGGCTTACACTTTCTACAGAACCAGGACAGGGCTAGGCACTTAGAAGCTACATACTTTTTTTTGATATTGGGGCAAAGTTTTAAGACATCTTCCTTGCAGGCCATCTTAAATTTATAGGAGAATCGGAAGTCCTTCATCTGGACCTAAAATGTTAAGAGGCAGAAAATAAACAAGGTCACACAGTAAGCTTCAGTCATCAGAGTGGCTATCATTTAATCAACATCATTTCACACAAACCAAGACTTTTATTCTTTTAAGTTTTAAGGAGTCATTTTTCTGGGGAATAAAAACCCTTGTTGAACCGATGGGAATGTCCACATTTTGTCCCCAGCTGCCACCAACAGCTTTTCACTCGTAAATTCTGGGCAGAATGCTAAAACCCAGCAGGAATTAGAGAGCAGCTACTCAGGGGAGTGACTCAGAAATGAGAGGCAAGAAGGTTGGTGTGTAAAGATCCATCTGGACCACCCCACAGAGCCTCAAGACAAAAAGGGTTTTATTCCTCCTAACAGTGGAAAGAACAGAAGCTCTGCAGAGTAGAGCTGCCTCACCTTTTGTCTTTGGAGTCTTGGCTCCCAGCACACAGCAGACACTTTTCATAAATGCTTATTAACTGAAGGCTCCACCCACCCACCCACCCACGCATGCACCAGCCTCAGGACAGAGATGGGAATGTCCACACCAGGAAAGCTGATCACTCCTTAAATACTAATCCTTAAATCAATAGCTGTGGGGTTATTTCCCCCCAGTACAAGATAGGAAATACACATATCAATACTAAAATAGAATAAAGACTGGAAACATTAGCTTTGTTCCTGCAAATCTGCTCTGGTTTTATGTACCAGCAGCAGGTAATTGGTGACCAAACCATAGGAATAGCTGCACTATGGTCCTACATTAGACACACTCACCAGCTGGAAGTGGGTGACACCAATCGCACACTTCTCATTCATTTCCTTCTGGTGTTTGTTTTGGATCAGACACTCCATCAGATCTCCAGAGTCAATCTGATTATCTGCCATGTCCTGAAGAAAGGCAAAGCTCATTGACGTTCCACTTGGAAAAAAATCACTTTGGCTCAAACAAGAATAAGGGTCTAGTTTTTTGGGGGTTTTTTTGGTGAGGCAATTAGGGTTAAGTGACTTGCCCAGGGTCACACAGCTAGTAAGTGTCAAGTACCTGAGGCTGGATTTGAATTCAGGTCCTCCTAAATCCAGGGCCGGTGCTCTATCCACTGCGCCACCTAGCTGCCCCAGGGTCTAGTTTTGTAAACCAAATTACTAGCAGTCCAAAAATAGTTGAAAAGAGGTCATCAGTGGAATGCAATTTACCTACAAGAGGTTTCTTATAAAGTACGAATGTGCATGTAACTGCTCCTGCTCTTGACACCAGCATCTGGTTTTTGGGATGTCTAAATAACTTTGCTGATTTTAACCCACCTCCTAATCCATGTTGGATTTGGGTATGTTTCAGTTGTGATTCACACACACTCAATAATAAAGTAAAGGACTCTCAGTGTTGAATTGCCTGGCAAAGAGATCAAGAGAAATGTAGGTGCCAACAATCTCACACATCTATTAGAATCAACAGCCACACATCTAGCCACCTATAAGATAATGACTCAAGTTTTCCCCATGACATGGGCACCTCTGAAGATTTACTCTTTCTTTCTAATTAGCTCTTGGTGATTTGGTCTGAAATCATGAGTTATGAAGAGCTGCTTTTCTTTTTGAGAGTAACAGGTGTGGGGAGAGGGGGTGCTGCCTATTATATATATGTTGTCAAATTTAAGCCTTTATTCCTCAGAAGTCACTTACGTGGCAGAAGTTCTGAATGATGGGCTCACAGGCTCTCATCAGCAAAGCCTCGATCTGGATGTCCTGCAGGAGACAAGGTGACGGCTTCAGCTTAGAAACAGCTAAGGAAGGTGAGGTTTGCTTCACTGTTAAAGGTCAAGGGTGAACTGTCTGAGTTTCAACCTCTGCTTGCAAATTAATCTGGAAGACTTCGCCTATTGACACGAGAAGTTAGGATGTTCTCCACCCCTTTCTAAAACTGTGAGATGTCAGCCAAAACCTCCAAGTCAAGGGTCTTCTATCAGCTCCCCACACGTATAAGGATAAACTACGGTCTTACCTAATACAAGACAAGGCAGATGTTAGAGAGGTGCGGGGAGGGAAGGATGCAAAACTCATGTTCCTGGAGATAAAACACTTTTCTACAGGACCTTAACTTCTCTGCCTGAACACAACTGCAGGCAAGGAAAGAAAAGGGAAAGAGGGACTGAGAAGCTTATCTCGGGCCTTTGGCTGCCTCTCTGAGGCCCATGCCCACCAATAAAATGACAAAGCTTTGGAGAACAGGCACGGTTATGACCGATGGCCTCAATCACATGAATCGCTGCTCCGCTCTACCTAAAGAAACATATCAGCCATTTACAAAACCCCACACCTGTGGGCGATTCTACATGATTCTATATGGCACTGAATGTCACGCTTGTCATAGGTCACTGATTGCAACTACAGTTGTTAAATGAAGGAATTTTAATCCACCTGGCTGCACCTCATTTCAAGGGTCCCCTCAGGTTGCTTTTTACAGGAATATTACCCATGGGTCTGATGACAGAATGGGCTGATGCTTTGCAGAGTGAGGATAAGGGGCTATGACCCTATTTAAAAGAGGTTTTTAAACCTATTGCTGAAAAGTAGGTAGGATAAGCTGCTGTCACAGAAACACAAGATCAGGCTTCATCGTAAAGAAAGCAAATTGGTAGATTCTATAGAATGAAGACGACCCAGTCAAAAATCCAATGTGGGGAGGGTCATTCAAGAGGTTAGAAGGTTGGGACTGCAGAAATAAATGGCATAGGAGAAATGAAGACTCCAAAGAATGTGGGTAAGAAGGGCTGAGGAAGGGGGGAGAAGCAAGAAGGGTTACCAAACTTCTTGTGTCTTTTTGTCAGATGAAAAGAAAATATGAGGCCCACAAAGGGAAAAATGTGTCAGAACCAGCGGATCTCTGATCAAGGCATTTTCCTTCTGAGTCGTGAATGGCTTACCTCGGACTCTAATTCCGTGAGGTTGCCCACTATGTCTCTGCAATCCACAACTAAATCATCAAGATGATCCTGGAGGCATTCAAGCTCCTACAATTAAAACAAACAAAACAAAACCCGCGTCATTATGTGGTCACTTCCAAGACTAGTTGAAGCTGGGGGACTAAGCGTCTGTTTCCCACCGGGAGGCCCCTAGTCTGATTTCTTCAACAAGAGCAGCTCACTAGATACAGTACAAAGATCTGGAATTCAAACTGCCTAAGGAACAATTACCTGATGCAGCTGGTCTCAGTCCAAAAAAAAAAAAAGTTCTGAGGGCCAGAGGGCACCGTCTCCACACAAAAAGCAATTCAGGCTGCGGCCCAAGAGCTTGCCATGCTGGAGTTTGATCCCAAGCCTAAAACACATGCTGAGCTTTCTCTTGGAGCTCCCATACATTCCACGTCCAATGTACCATATGTGAAAATGAGCTTCGGACGTTCTTACTAATATTCCCTTTGGGAAAAGACACTGGTTGGTAAGATTAATGTGGTGATGTGGGGCTTTCCATGGATATCTACAAACCAGGTGAAAACTATTAGGTCAGTGTCTCAGGACTGGAATAGCGATAAAGATGTGTGACTGGCAGTCACTAAAATAGCTAGTTCGGAAAGACAGAAGCATAAGAAAAGCCTTTGATGCCAAGATTTTTCAAGTTTATTCTAAAAGGACTCTTTGAGATAAGTGTATCTCCATCTGTAGATGCCATCTTTCTGCAGACTTTGTGAACTGAATTTGGGCCACCCTCAAATCTAAGCACATTATTTTTTTCCTTCTGTTGGATCATCAGGTGAATTAAATAACTAGCACCTGCCAATAGTTATTTTCATATCAAACGGTTTTTGTTAAGGTGAAGACAGTTGGAGGTTGGGGGAAAGAGTATTCCAGGCATAAGGCACAGCCAGTGAAAATGCCTGGAATCAGGAGATGGAAGCATCTTGTTCAAGGAAGAGTCAAGAGGCCAGTGTCATCAATTGAAGGGGGAGGGGAGAGGAAGTGGTCCAAGGAGCCAGAGAGGTAGGAGGAGAAACAGGAGAGGAGGTGTCCTGAAAACCTAAAGAGAAAGCGATTCAAGGAGGAGAGTGATGAGCGGTGTCAGAGGCTGCAGAGGGGTCAAGGAGAAAGAGAACTGAGAAGAGGCCACTGGAGGTCATCAGCAACATTGGAGAGAATTCTGGTGGAATGATCAAGCTGGAAGTCACACCGTGGAGAGTTACAAAGAGGGGGAGGAAAGGAATGGAGGCACTGACCATAGACATCCTTCTCAAGGAGTTTAGCCACAAAAGGGAGGAGAGGGATGGGACAAGGGCTGGCAGCGATTAATGAAGGGAATGAGGGAGAATAGGCATATTTCTAGGCAGTGGGAAATAGGCAGTAGAGAGGGAAAGACAAGCAGGAGACAGCTCCATGCCCCTTCAGAGCCAACCTCCTAGAAAAAGCTGTCTACTTCCATGGCTCCCACACTTCTGCCCTTTCTTCTTAGTCCCCTGAAAGCCAGTTTCCAACCTCATCATCATTAAGTTCCTTTGTCCAAAGTTACCAGTGATCTCTTAATTGCTAAACCCAATGTCCTTTTCTGTCCTCACCCTCCCTGATCTTTTTCTGCAGGAGCTTCTTTTGCTGGTTTATCCGTTTTACCACAACCCCCGTGGGTACACCCAAAAGCTATGTCTTTGGCCCATGCCTTTTCTTTATCCATATTCTCTTGCTGGATAACTTCATCATCAATTCCCAAGAATTTCATTATCATCTCTATGCAGGGGGCAGCTAGGTGGCGCAGTGGATTAAGCACCAGCCCTGGATTCAGGAGGACCTGAGTTCAAATCCGGCCTCAGACACTTGACACTTACTAGCTGTGTGACCCTGGGCAAGTCACTTAACCCCCATTGTCCCGCCAAAAAAACAAACAAAAAAATCATCTCTATGCAGATGATCCTCAAATCTATATATCCAGCCCTGTGGTTTCTCCCAAGCTCCAGTCATCCATCTCCAGTTGCTTACTGGTTATTTCCAATGGAATGACATTTGACAACAGACATCTCAAACTGTCCAAAAAAAGAATTCTCCTCTCTTTTAAATCGCTCCTCCTAACATCCTTGTTTTCACTGATGTGACCACAGCTCCTCCTGGCACCTGGCACAAGCTTAGAATTCCCCTTGCTTCTTCTGTCTCCCTCAGCCCTATACTCAATCAATGGTTAAGGTTTGTCAATTCTGTTGCTACCTCCTAGCTCTTATCTGCCCCCTCCTCTCCGCTTACACTATCACCATTCAAATTCAGTGCTTCATCCCCCTTGCCTTCATCTGGACCATCAGACACATCTCCTAATGGGCCTCTTCCTCCTGTCTGTCCCTTCTCTAGTTCATCCTCCAAACAACTGCCAGGTGATAATCTTAAACGAGAGTTCTGGGACTCTCTCTCTCTTCCCTGCTCAAAAACCTGCGGCTTCTGTTGCCCCAGGCTAAGATACTGACTCTTTAGGGACCATTTAAAGGCTCTGGCTCATTTACCCGACTACTTTCCTGTTCTTTCCCCTCAGGCACTCGGAGCTCCTGGCCATTTCTAGCACATGACGTTCCATTTCCTGGTGTCTTAGCTCAGACTGTCCATCCACCTCTTTATCTTCTCTTTGGTAGTTCCCAGCTCCCTTTGGGGCTCAGCCCCACAGCCACTTCTGAGAAGCCTTTCCTGACTCGGTCAGGTGTTAATGCTTGGTGTTTAGGGGAACCTTTCAGGCCTCTAATAAGCTCCCTGAGGGTAAGACCTGTTTAGAGGATGTCTTAGCACCCCCAGGGCCAGGCATACAAGAAGTGCTTAATAAATGCTTGGCACTGGTTTCGTACCTGGCCCATCTCGGTTTTTTCACTGCACCACTTCCCCAGGTCAATGAGGCACTTGTCCTGGAGAGCAGGGTCCAGCTTCACGTCCATGGCTCGTTGGTGCAAGATCCTCTGGACTTCAGCTCGGCATTCTCGAGATAGCTACAAGGGAAAATGTGACAAGAGGGACTTTAAAGGGACCTATTTACAGACAAGGCAGTCCTGTAACTTAATCTCTGCTTCCCAGAACTAAATAACGAAATGAAACAACCACAGTAAGGCAGTGGGTTCTTGAAATCCTGGAAGGTTTCCTCCACAGCTGAGCAGTGTACCAGTGAGGAGGCTGCTAGGGGGCGCCACAGTGCATAGAGCAGCAAGCATAGAGTCAGAAAGACTCATTGTCCTTAGTTTCAAATTTGGCCTCAGATACTTTTAGCTGTGTGACCCTGGGCAAGTCACTGAACCCTGTTTCCTCATCTGTAAAATGAGCTGGAGCAGGAAATGGCAAACCATTCCAGCATCTTTGTCAAGAAACCTTCAAATGGGGTCACAAAGAGGCAGACATGACTGAAAAACAATAAGTGCCACTGAAGTACAAGAAGGCTGTCTAAATACAAATCCCCCATCCCCAAAAGGTAGGAGTCAACAGAGAACTATGGAGAGAAGGCCAGAAGAAGAATCTTGAGGTGTATTAAGTTACAACCACAGGTGTGTATCCCCAGAGGACATTCACCAGCATATCAACTACGGTGTGTGAAAGACCTTTGAGCCAGCACTTACGGAGTTATGGGGAGTAGTATTTTGCTTCACTCTGAGCATCTCCCTTTTAAAGAAACAACAAACAAGTGAAGATAGAGGTGGGAGAAATATTTGTTGGAGATCATATTGCAGGCTCCAAAACAGGCCCTGCCAAGTTCTCATTTTGATCCAATCATTGAATAAAAGTATTTGTTGGAGGGAGGGAATTGTTTTCAGCCATAATACTGGCACTTTCTCCTAGCACTAATTTTGTACTGGCTAAAATCACAACAATATGGAGTCAACTGATCCAACCACTTCTGAAGCCCAGAAGAAAAAGACACCCTGGACTGCATACTCTCCGGCCTTGCTCCTCAGTGCGGTAGGCATGTCTATATAAACAGGAGAACACAGCTCCGGGAGGCATGAGCTCACTGGTCTCATTCCAGCCATGGGTATGGCAAAGACGAGAAGCATCTCCTTGGCACTTGCGGTAAAGAACAGGGTCGAGTCTATAATGAAGAGAGTAAAAATGCAACTGCTTTTAACACGGTCCAATATACAATGGATTTGTAAGGGCTACAAAGGAGTTCCCTGTGGGGCGAGTGCTAGAAGATCTCAGAAAGCACAAAAATACTCTGTTCTTGGTAACCTTTCAGATGTCACCCACTTCAAAGCCTGATTTTGCCCTGAGAAAACACTAAGGTGGATAGATGTTGACTCTATATATCAGGAAAGAAAACTTGGACTTCACTTAAGAGATGGCATCCATGGTAATGCGTGACTCCTAGCAAACTCAGAGTCCATGCTGAACAATCACGGTCCCAACTGGGCAGCCAAAATATGTCTTTAACGACTCTGAAGGATGTATGGTGAAAAAATACTACCCATCCCCAGAGGAATAAATGATGCTGTCCGAATACAGAACAAAGCAGACTTTACCATTTTTTCCTTTATTTTTCTTGAGTTTTGGGGTCTAGGTTTTCTTTTCCAATATGACTAATATGGAAATGTGTTTTGCATGCCTACACATGCATAACCTATATAAAATTGCCTTTTAACTGAGAAGGGTGGGGAGGGGAGGAAGAGAGAGAATTTGGAACTCAAAATTTTAAAAACAAATGTCAAAAATTGTTTTTACATGTAATTGGGGAAAAATAAAATATAAAATTAAAAAAAATGTTTAAAGACATGTCTTTAAGCACAACACTTTTTGATATAGATACTATAAAGAAGAGACAAGTGTGTGACCAGCCCTAGCCTACTTATCATCTCATCCCCTTCTTTGTAACTCTCTCTCCTTCCTAGGTAATTCTATTTTTAGAGTGCTGATTATATGTATCAGTTCCAGTAAACATACCTACATCACATTTTAAGTCTGGGAATGAAGCAAAACTGGGAACAGAGCTTACTGCTCACTTATCTGTAAACATCATGGTAAGTTTAATTTCTGCCCTAACTATACAGTCAGCACTTTTGCTATGATGACTGAAAACAAGAAGAGAGCAGAGAAAGTAGCTTCAGAATTCCATAATTTTTATGAATGTTCAGGGATGAAATGGGAAAGCTGGAGATATAGCCTGTCTTCTTAGCCAACTTTGGACAACTTGGGTAAAAATAAAGATTTCTATACTTAAATCGTCAACTGACTTCAGAGAATTGAGAACAAAATATATGTAATCTTCCAGTAAAAGAAGTCACAAGAAGAAATCTTAGCAATAGCCCAAGGGTGTTTGGCTTAAACACAAAAATCAATATCATGGGGCAGCTAGGTGGTGCAGTGGATAGAGCACCGGCCCTGAAATCAGGAGGACTCGAATTCAAATCCGGCCTCAGACACTTAACACTTACTAGCTGTGTGACCCTGGGCAAGTCACTTAACCCCAATTGCCTCACCCCCCCCCCAAATCAATACCATGAGAACATGGAGCACCCCAACCTATTCATTACCTGTTGGTCTGGGGGTTAAGAGTGAAACTGCATTGATAAGACAGCCTTCTATGTCTCTTTCCCAGCAATCAATTTGGATAAGTTGGATAAGAGGTGAACTAAAAACCAAGTTGTTACTTTTTGATAGTAAGGTCTTCATAAAAAAGGGTGGTTTCAATCACTTTGAATTCAGAAGGAAAAACAAAAACAACAACAACAAAAAGGAAAAACAAATTCCCATGTACTACAACAATCAATAAAACAAACAAAAAATACACTGAAAATTTGCTTTCCTCGAAGGCTCTAGGGTTTTTTTTCACAGACAGACATGTGGATACCAGGATTCTGACCTTGTACTTACAAACTGGTGCTACCTGGTGACAGCTTAGCAGTGGACTCTGGGTTCAAAAGGCTACACTGAAAGCAATAAAAGTCAGGTCTCTGAGGATCAGTCTGCTACCAATCCTAGGAAAAAGAAACTCCAATTCTTTCTACTGACAACTTCTAAGATTAGAAGGTGAAGTGGACTTTGCCGAAAGACGCTTACTTCCAGTCTCGAGAGATGAAATACTGCAGCTCAAGTAGTCGGTGCTCACAGTCTTCAACCATCTTCTCTGTGTAGAGATGCTCCATCAGGCAAGAAAGGATCCTGCCCACAGGGAGGGAGAAAGGGCACCAGAAGAGTCAGAGCACACTCACAACACTTTTACAACACAAATGCATCTCATAAATATGTGCGGAGCACCTACTATGTGCTTGCCCTGTGCTGTGCCATGGGGATTTTTAAAAAATGGACCAGGGGCAGCTAGGTGGCGCAGTGGATAGAGCACCGGCCCTGGATTCAGGAGGACCTGAGTTCAAATCCAGCCTCAGACACTTAACACTTACTAGCTGTGTGACCCTGGGCAATTCACTTAACCCCAATTGCCTCACTAAAAAAAAAAAAAAAAAAAAAAGGACCTATGATTTCACTGGGGCAGGGAACTCAGATGAGAAAAGTCCTGCCAGTATGCATCCACAACTGTTCTGTGACCTGGAGCCTTGCAAGAGGCACGTGTAGCTGGCAGGAATCTGACTGTGGTTACAGCACAGTCAGCAGAGGCAAAGCTCAAAAGCTCAAAAGGAGAAACTTCCTGTCTGCAAGACCTTCCATTTTACTGGGTGACACAACATGTGTATGAATCAAAGAGTTAGCACTCCCTCATCTTGGAGATGAGGAATCAGGCATTCAGTGAGTCGTCCATGTGGTCTCAGTCAGACGTGACAGACAAGGGAGCATGCTCTTTGACTCTAAATCTAGGGCTCTTCCCACTGCACACTAACAACTGAAGGAATCAGAGGAGGCAAGGAGGAGGTGGCACCTAGGAGGAAGAGGATGCTAAGGAGGAGGTCCATGTATGAGGGTGGGGTAGGGAGAAGGAAAGCATGAAAGGGGAGAAGCACAGCCAAGGCAGGCCAAGCTAGACTATGGAGGTCTTTAAACACGAGTCAAAAGAATTTATGAGCTATCCTTGAGGCAACAGGGAAAACAGTAAAGAGTTTTTGAACAGGGAAGTGACATGCTCATACCTTTGTCTGAAGATCAACTTTAGGAGCCATGTGGAAGATGGATCAAAGATGGGAAAGTGGAAGTAGGGAGCCTATCTAAGAGGCAGAAGCTGATAAGGACCTGAAATAGTGGTGCTTATTTGAGGGGGGAGAAGGTGACATGGAGGTGAACTAACAAAACTTGGCCATGGAACGGATATAGGGTGTGATGAAGTGGAAAGGAATAAAGAGTAACAGGGGAGAAATAGGGAAATTTGGAGAAGAGGTTCTACTGCACATGTTGAGCATAAACTGGTGATGGGCCATCTAGTTGAAGATACGGAATGAGGATTAAGGAAAGAGATACAACTCCGGATAGACAGATTTGAGAGTTAATAGCTTACAGGTAACTGAATTCATGAAAGTAGGTATGATCATCAAGGAAGTATATGGAAGGGACCCAAGGCAGGGTTCTGAGGGGCTACCTACAATTAGGGAACTAGAAATGAACAATGACAAAGCAAAGGAGAATAACAATTAAGACGGGTATCAGGTAGAATATGACAAAAAGAGAAAAGCTAGGAAGAAAAAAATGGATAATGGTGTCAGAGGCTGAAAAAAATCGAAGAATCAAGGAATGAAAAAAGAACAGTTGATTTGATAGCAATAAAGTAGTGAGGCTGCTTGGAGAGAGTAATTTTCAGTAGAGTGGTAGGGGGAGAATAAGCCAATGAGAAAGAGATAAAACATACGACTTTCACTGTGAAAGGGAAGAAAGTTATAGGATGAAAGCTCAAGGCAACAGGAGGGTCAAATGAAGGTTTTCTATGTGTAATGATTAGAATGACGCCACCTACTGGAGACTTGCTGTGGAGAGCTCCACCATGAGGAAAATGCCTCAGAGGCATTGTGGCTTTTCCTTGGCGTCAGGAAATGACGTTTGCTCATGGGTGCTGTCTATCAAGTCTACCAGCCAATCAACTGGAGGAGCCTCCTATGGTCTGGGAGGAGACAGGAAGGAGGAAAGGGAGCCGGCGCAGGGAGCGCTGGCCTTTTTTGGCTTCCGGACTTGATGGTGGTGGCGGCAGAGGACTTCACAGGAAATTTGAGGAAAGATAGGAATGCCAGGCTGTTAGAATTCTGTTCTCAATCTTTTTCTTTCTATTTTCCAATAAACCCTTAAAAACCTAAACTCGTTTTATCAGTGATTTTTAGTCAGTTTCCCCCAAACTGGGGGAACACATTAGAATCTACATTTAGAATCTTAAATTACACATATGGAAGTGAGAAGCTCAGGCATATTTAAGGACAGCAGAATGAAGTCAGCAGAAAGAGAGGGAAGATGAGAGAACATGACGAGAAGGGGTCAAGGCCTCAAGGAGGCAGGAGGGGATGAGAACAAGAGCATAAGTAGAAGGTTGATCTTGGGAAGGGAAAGGGTCCCCTTTGCTCCAGAGACTGGATCAGAGGAAAAGATGAAAAAAGTTTCTGTGGTACGGAGTAGGAAAAATGAGCGAGTTCATGAACTAGTCAGACTTTTCCGTGTAGCTTTGGAAACAACTACTTGGCTACTTTCCCAGGACAAGTAGGAATTTACACTTGAGAGGAGACTTCCTTTGCCTTTCTTTACTCGAACTCCTTTCATTATGCTGTCATGTGTACAATTAACTCCAATACTTGTATATACTATAGTAACCTGAAGCTGATTTCATCCTTCTAAGGGCTCAACTAGACTACACATTCTCTAAATAGTGTGAACACTGACTCTTTTCCTCTCATCCAAATTCTGACAATTTCTACTCTTTGGATAGAAGTACACAACACATAACTGTCTATTGGTTGGAAATACTGCCTAATTTGATCAACAAGGGAGCTCAAGAAAACAGAGTCAGGGCATACTATCCTATGAGGTTTTTTCTTCATTCATTTCCTTGATTGCTCACTCAGTGGTCTGATTTAGCACTATTTGTGATCATTTAAAGAATCACAGGATCTAGGCCTCGAAGGAGATAAGTACCTTGTCACACTTATCCTAAGTGCAAAGCTGGATTCACACTCACGTTGGAATCTCCAACCCAGAAGCTGGGCTAAACTCAGTGAGCCCCACACTTTAAATGGCTAGCCCCAGACATGCCAACCAGACACCTAGGATGGTGATCTTCCCTCAAAATTCCTCTCCCTTCCCCCAGTTCTCAACCTCCTGCTTTGGGAAAAATCCCCTAATTAATTGTCCTATGACTCAATTCACCATTGCTGTGACATCTGAGGCCATGCCTCCTGTCTGATCAGCACCCATATGTGTTATATGTGTAAGCTCCTTGATGGTAAGAACTATCTCACTTTTGTATTCATGTCCTCAGCACTTAGCACAGTGCCTAAAAAATGTTTTTTCATTTATTTCTTCATTTCACCATGGTTGATCAGATATGACCTAGGTCTCCTATACACAACAGGATAATAGATGAAGAGCTGGGAAGGATAAAAGAACCATTTGGCCTAACCTCTTCATTTTACAGATGAGGAAAATGAAACTGAGAGTTAAGTGACTTACTCACAGTCATAAAGTTAGTTAAGGAGCAGAGCTGGGATCCAATCCCAGGTCCCCAGATTTCAAATTCAGCACCTTACATAAATCACAGTGGACCAAAGTGTTCAGATCTCATTTCCAAAACTAGTTTGAACAAATGTTGATGTAAATTCAGTTACAGATTTTAAAACTTCCTCATTCCCAAATCATCCAAGTAACTTAGATTTCCAGACTTAGAATTCACTTTAAAATCTTATGGCCAGCAAAGCAAAAAAACAAGAACAAACAAAAAAATCTTACGGCTGGGCAGCTAGGCGGTACAGTGGATAGAGCACCGGCCCTAGATTCAGGAGGACCTGAGTTCAAATCCAGCCTCAGACACTTGACACTTACTACCTGTGTGACCCTGGGCAAGTCACTTAACCGCAACTGCCTCAAAAAAAAAAAATCTTATGGCCTACTCCTCTACTCAACCTAGGTCAACAGAGGAATCACAGAATTTGAGAGATGACAACAGGGAACACAGGGGAAATCTAGTTCAACCCACAAACAAAAGACCTTTTTGTCACATCGCACCTAGAAAGTGGCTGTCTCCAGCCTCTGCTTGGAGACCTCCAAAGGGAGCACTGGCCCCTTGTCAAAGCAGGCCATTCCCCTCTGGGACACTTTTCCTGACACTGAGCCTATATCGCTTGTAACATTCTCCTTCCTTGGACCTTTCCAAGCCTGGCTCTGCCCCCAGGGATAAAGGAAACCAGTCTGACCCCTCCCCCACAGTGATAACCATTGAAATACTAGAAGACAACTATCCTGCCCCCTCTGATCTTCTCCAGGATAACCAGGCCCAGCTCCTTCAACTGACCCTGAGATGCCATGGGCTGAGGGCCCTTCCCCAACCTGGTTGCCCTCCTCTGGACCCTCTCTAGCTTGTCAGAGCCCCTCTGACAACCTGGTACTCAGAACTGGGCATGGTGCTCTGAGAGAGGCCTGGCAGGGCACAGTCGCCTCCTGACTCCTAAAAGCTGTTGTCCTTCTCAGGGCAGTGCATGACGCCAATAGTGTCACAGCACTGACAGTCACAGCCTGGACTCCACCTCCAACCACAAGCATGCCACTTCCTTAATCAAAAACTCTGAAAGGTCTCTGTCTGGTTATAACCTACGATTCCATCTCTCCCAATGTGTTAGCCCCCTCCCTTCAACCAATCTTCCTTCTCCTTGTGACCTCTCCACCCCCATCGGTGTTTTCTCAGACAAATAACTCTGCTCTGACTTGACTGGGCCCAGAGGGAGGTAGTCTAATGCTTCACTGTCCTCTGCTCTCACATCCTTCCCCATACAATCAGCCTCCTCCACTCCTCACATCCTTCTGAAGAGAGTGGGAGCAAGTCACCCAACTGAGCACACCACAAATGGAGGTTATTTAACTTCAACTGGGCTTCACCACAGCAAGAAAATCCTTTGACTCCTCCACTAGCTAACCCAGTGGTATCAAACTCAAACGGAAACATATTGAATTGCTTGTGTTTGGGGGCAGCTAGGTGGCCCAGTGGATAAAGCAGTAGCCCTGGATTCAGGAGGACCTGAGTTCAAATCTGGCCTCAGACACTTGATACTTACTAGCTGTGTGACCCTGGGCAAGTCACTTAACCCTCACTGCCCCGAAACAATAACAACAAAGTTTGAGTTCCTAAGGGGGTGGGGTGGGGGGTGGAGGGAGGGAGGAAGAGAATTTGGAACACAAAGTTTAAAAAAATTGCTGTTAATTTTTTTTTTACATGTAACTTGGGGAAAAAGAATAAAATTCTAAATAAAACTCAAATAGAAATGGGGGCCACTAAACTATACCTAAGGAACCCTGTGGGCCACATACAGACTTAGTCTAATCTCTCTGTCCTAACCCACTCTCCACCAAGGATATTTTAACACCTCTGTTTTCCTGAAACTTTCTACACCTCCTCCTCCTTCCTCCAACTGAGGACTTTGCCTCAGACTATACTGTGAACATGGAGGTCAATAGCTCTGAGAGCCCTTTTCTTCTCTTCATCCCCCAATGCCCCAAGATCATCCCATACTCTCACCTACTTTAGGTCAATCTTTGAGAACTAGTGTTTAGCAGCCAACCTTTTGGAAAGCCTCTGTGTCACCGCACGGTGCCCCTCAGGACGATGCTCTGCCTTATTCTTGGGGTAATGCTGTGGGGTGCAACAGGCTGGGGCCATCACTGCCACACTCCTTGGGTGTGGGGGGGCAGGGTGGCATGAATGGATTTCGTAGAGGGGGGGGTCACATGGAGATTGGGCTCTGCCCCTTGGCTTAGCAATTGAAGCATCTCCAAAAAGAACAAAACCGTGTCTTAGGAAGAGGTATTGTCCTTGGTCACCTTCTACCGAACACTATTTCTGTTCAAAAACCAGAGTCTGGTAATATGGGTGCCAGCAGGGGAAGACAGCGGGACTCCCCTATCAGGGCCTTCTGGTTCTAGGTTCACTATCCCTTTCATTTGATCTTTCAGCACCTCAGTTTCTTTACTTTAAAACGAAGGCACAGAACTCAATGGTCTTTAAGGCCACTTCAAGCACTAAATCAGATCTTTTCCTACTACTAACATGGTTACCATTAATTCATATGCTTATCACTTCTCACTTAGATTACTGCAAAAGCCTCCTAACGTTTCTCTGTCTCAAATCTTGCCCACCCTCCAAGTATCTATTCCATTCTCAAGAGAGTGAACAAAGTGACCCATTACTCCCCTCTCATTCAATAACCTACAGTGGCTCCCTACTGCTTCTATGACCCCAAACTCCTTTTAAAGAGTCGAAAGCTTTTAAATCCCTTCACAACTTGGCCTTAATGTAACATTCCAGTCTTCCATTGCACCAATATCCTTAATATCATTTTACCCTCTGGCTAAACTGACCTTCTTACCCTCTTCTGGAAAGAAGGGGTTCCCTACTTCCTTCAAGACTCACTTTAAAGCCCACCTGCTAAAGCAAGCCTCCACACTGCTGGTGCTGCCCCATCTCTAGACTGTCCCGTCGCTGTTCTTTACACCCTTCTCTATGGCCACGAGAGAATTTCAGTTCTGGGAGAACAGGGACTACTATCTCATGTCCTTAGATGTTCATGGAGCCAGCACAGTATAGTACACAGTCTAGACAGAGAGTACAGTAGGCACGTGAGAGATGATTGCCTGCTACATGGAACGCGACTGTACGTGGTGAAGAAGGCACCTACATTGGGTCTCCAGATCGTATGTGCTTGCAGGCCGTCTGTATTACAGATTCACAAGCTTCATTCAAAGCTCGGTCAATGCGATAATCGGCACCAGGGTCAGTTTCTTGAATCAGTGTTTGAAGCTAGATGAGAGTAATTTGAGAAAGTAAAAGAGTTACTGAGTCAGTAGGGCAGATTGATGCCAAACACAATGACTAACACTCACTTATTCACGTTCAATGTCCCTTTTAAAAAACTTTTATTTTATTTTATCTTTGTTTTTTTCACAACCTTCATTTCCCAAGGGATCTCTTCCCCACCCAGAGAACCAGCCCTTCAAACAAGGAATAAAAGAGATACAAAAACCAGTTCAGCAAAATTAACAAATGCCTTGACCAAGGCTAACATCCTGTACTGTGTTCTGCACCCCCCAAAAGGGGAAGATTTGGGCCTTCCTGGCTCACTTCCTGCTTGCTGCTGCTCTTTTATCTGCATGCTACAAGTCCTGGTGCGTGCAGTTACGGCGCTTTAGCTTCCCTGACTTTGCATCAGTTCATGTGCCTCTTTCCACACCTCTCTGGATGCTTGCTATCTGCTTATTTTATAGCAAGTAATACTCCATTACATCTCTATGCAGGATTTTTTTTTTTTTTGGACATTCCTCCATTCATGAGGCAGCTACTGTTTCCAGTTCTTTGCAACTTTAATCTGTAACATTATAATGATATGTCCTTATTCTGATTACCTTCTAGGTACCACAAAGTCTCTTCTGACTGGTGTCTCTTTCTGAATCTATAGTCTTTTGTTTTAGATTCAGTGAAGATCCCTTGCCTATACAGACTGAGTCGTGTCTGAACCATACTTTCAGGTTCCATTGGACAAGGTTGTGGAAGAAGGAACAAGAAGTTGTGTATGTGAAGTAAATGGGTCAATGATCAATAAGCATTTATTAAGCACCAACTATGTGCCAGACACTGTGCTAAGTGCTAGAGATACCAAAAAAACAATCTATAGTAGAAAAGGGGAGACCATGAGCTTTGTGTCAGGATGTCCAAGAATAGAAAAGTGAATAGAAAAGTGATACAAAAGAAAAAGAGAAGGAAAAGGGCAGTTCTATGATTAGACCTTAAAAACCAGACTTCAGACCCTTCCTGATGAGGAGGGGACTGTATGTACTGAGAAAGAAGAAGCTGCTTGTCCTCCCAAAAAAGGGACTTCAGAGCCCCAGAACTGATGAGGGAAGAGCTTCTCCAGGGAAGGCCAAAGGAAGAACCCAAGATATGACAGGAGCTAGTGATTCCTTTTTCCTGGTCACTGAAGGAGCCATTTGCTGACCCGGGTTAATGGGACATGTACCTAACATGTACATAACAGAGATCTTATGGAGACTCATCAAAACATGACACCTACTCACTTCTGGTGACTCACTCACACAGTCCCAGAAGGAACTTAAAAAGTGTTGCCAATGGTTGTGAAGCCTTGGGGGGAAACAGGTTGTGTTTTACTCTTCACTTTAATTTGAAGTGTGGAGCTGGCTAAGAAAGGGGAATCTGAGAATGGTACTTCTAGCTAAGCCTTTAAGTACAGGGATGTCAGCTACTTGGACAGAGAAGGAATGCCCCTTTCAAAGAATGCTGCCTACGTATTTGCCTCCAAATTAGATATTGTAGAGATAGCTACAACGAAGGAAGAGAAAGAGTTGAGAAATCCAGAACTTTCCAGGAAGAAAACAGTACTAAAATTCATGGCTTCAAATGTCTAAATAGAAATGACTAATGTTAAGGCAAAAAACAGGAGGAACTAGATATTCCAACTCCCAGTTACAAGGGAGACTTGGTACAAGGAAACCCATGCCTGGAATGTGGCTCTGGGCAGAGAGACAGCAGTTGCTCTCTGAAGAAAGAGGACATGGGCTAAGGGAGTGGATGTGAGTCGAGGTAGCACCGCATATTAAGAAGGCATACTTGGGGGCAGCTAGGTGGTGCAGTGGATAGAGCACCAGCCCTGGAATCAGGAGTACCTGAGTTCAAATCCGGCCTCAGACACTTAACACTTACTAGCTGTGTGACCTTGGGCAAGTCACTTAACCCCAATTGCCTCACTAAAAAAAAAAAAAGGCACACTTGGGGTAGCTAGGTGGTGCAGTGGATAAAGCACTAGCCCTAGATTCAGGAGGACCTGAGTTCAAATCTGCCCACAGACACTTGACACTTACTAGCTGTGTGACCCTGGGCAAGTCACTTAATCCTCATTCATTGCCCCCCCCCCAAAAAAAAACACCATACTCATGGAGAAGTCCAGAAACCAGAGGAGGAAGTACATTAGAGAGCAATCAACAGAGGGAAATGCAGAAATGATCTGGCCATTAGAATTTATTACTGACCATCCAGACAGTAAGGAAAGAGAGGAGGCAGCTTGGGGAAAAGACCATAAGTCTGGCACAAAGGAGTGACTATAATAGTGATGAGGGACTTCGATCAATCATCTACTAGAGCTTTTTTTCCAGCCAAAGGCAGAGTCACTAATAACTTCTTGATTTGCTTTATCAATAATTTCATCATTCAGAAGGTGAAGGAATATCAAGGAAGAACTGGCTGCTGGGCTGGAGATGAGAGGAACCTTAGAGGTGTGGGGAGGACACTGACCACTTCATCTACAGTTTGTGACAGAGGATGGGAAATCTGGCTATAGACCAACATGCTAGTACTAGATTTTGTAAACAAAAAACCAGATTTCAAAAAGTTCAGATAAAAGTTGGGGATAATCCTATGGATTAAAATGCTTCAGGGGAAGTCAGGTTAAGGGGGATGAGAGAAGCTTACAAATAAAATACTCAAGACACAAAGGGAAACAATTCCAACAAGGAGAAAAATAAAATTTGCCTGAAGAGAAGAATGTGGAAAGAAAGGGAACTGACAAACCCAGCTTAGATTTAAAAAAAGAAATGTAGTGAAGATAGAAGAAGCAAGGTTAGGTAACAGAATATGCATAGAAGATTGGGATA
This sequence comes from Dromiciops gliroides, assembly GCF_019393635.1. Taxonomy (NCBI): domain Eukaryota; kingdom Metazoa; phylum Chordata; class Mammalia; order Microbiotheria; family Microbiotheriidae; genus Dromiciops; species Dromiciops gliroides. The sequence continues at coordinate 656,249,372 of NC_057862.1, read as the reverse complement.
GTCCTATAAAAATAACATACCTGAATTCATCCCTCAGTGATTAAAAAAACACCCTCTCAATCACATTCTTAACCCCAGGTGGTCATTATTCTAACTCCCTTCTCTCCCTTGCCTAACTGATCCCTCATTCCCAACCCCCTCAACCATACCCCACCAGGAGCCTATGGGAAAGCTATACATCCCCTTCTAATGTGTTCTCTGGAATGCCTGACCCAAGAGAAACAAAACTACATTTCATCTTAAACCTTTTCCTCTCTTGCTCCGCTCCCTCCACCTTCTTTTATCTCTTTCATGATGACACAGCTTCCCTGGCCACCATTTCCAATCAGACCCCAGACTCAGTGGTGGTATTTGGGGAAATGGAATGCTCCTTGCTCCAAATGGCTACTTCTAAGCTCTCCCTCTACCACCATCACTGAGTTCTAACTTCTTTGCGGTTCATTGAAAATATATTTATCCTAATCAAGATTCTGGTAGCTGTCGTCTACTGACCTTCTGGACACACTTTTTACATAAACAAATGACCCCAGTTCATCTCATCTCCTCCAGCAGATTGTTCCCTTTGTCATCCTCACTCTCACCTACAATCTGTTGGCTGCTTTCCTGCTGCCAGTAAACATACACATATCTCTCTACCCTCAAAAAAATTCCTCATTTGATCTGTCCATCCCCACAAGCTATCATCCCATATCTCTCCCTTTCCTGGTTAAACTTTTGTAGGACATCAATAATCGATGTCTCCACTTTCTCCAGTCTCACTCTCTTATTCCAACTCTGTATTCCAGCTTCTGACTAGGCTATTCAATTTTACCAATGATCTCTTAGCTGAAAAAAATCTAATAGCTTTTTCTCAAACCTCATCCTTACTGACCTCTCTATATTCTTTGATACTGTTAACCACTCCCTTCTCCCTTATAATCTCTTCTCTCTAGGATTCCACAAAATTATTCTATCCTAGTTCTCCTACCTCTCTGACAGATGTGATCATATGTGATTGCTGAGCCACTGTCAGTGATATGTGAAATGAGAAAGGTATCACAAGATTGAATAGCAAGTATCCTGATTTTCAAAACTAGTCAAGACAACAGAATCTACAAATTACAGGCCAGTGAGCTTGATTTCAATTATGGATCATTAAAGAGATTACGGATCAATGCAATGATGAACTGTAGAGGCCCAATGAAGAATGATACCCACCTCCTGACAAAGAGGTGATGGAGTAATATGCAGAATAAGAAATGCATTTTTAGACATGATCAGTATGGGATTGGGTGGGGCAAAGTTGACTATACTTAATTGTTCCAAGGATTTTTTTTCCCCCTAAGTGGGAGGTAGGTATGGGTGGAAAGGGGGAAAGGTTTGGGGATAGAAAAATAAGTAAATGCTTGAAAATTAGAAAAAGAGTTTGGAAAGAGAAATGGGGAAGGTGTGGGAGGAGACACACAGACAGGAAGAGATATAGTCAACATCTAGAAAGAGAAGCAGTGAATACAAAATGCCAGCACAACTTCATCAAGAACAAGTCACGAGAAACATTTCTGGAGACTATCAAGTTCTTAACTATGTATATATTTGTTATAAAGGTAGTTGTTTTTAATAGAAACCTTTTTTCCCCACCCTTTATGCTAAGAGTGGGGAAGGAAAGAAAGGACAGAGGTAGTATTGCCAAAAGAGAAAAAAGTGTCATTGAAGCATTTTAAAAAATGTACAGACAAGAACAGAAGGAAAGCCAGGAGGAATAACAGAAAAAGAGAGGTTGGAAACTTACATGTTAAATTTATTACATATATAAAAAGAAAAGAATCTGTATATAATACAGATTCACAGCTTCAAGTATAAATCTTTTTTTTCTGTTTTATTATAAATGGAAATGCTCATTGTATTTGATGTTTAAGTTTTGAGTTAAAAAAAAAAGGAATGAGGGGCAGCTAGGTGGCACAGTGGATAGAGCACCAGCCCTGGAGTCAGGAGTACCTGAGTTCAAATCTGGCCTCAGACATTTAACACACTTACTAGCTGTGTGACCCTGGGCAAGTCACTTAACCCCAATTACCTCACTAAAAAAAAAAAAAGGAATGAGTCATTTCGGGCTAATCTCATTTCTTTTTTTGATAAGATTACTAAATAAGATGATGAGGGAAATTGTGTGACCATTGTTTACCTAGATTGAGCAAAGCTTCTGATAGTACCCTAGTGAAAAAGACAGAGGGATATAGATTGGATGGTAATAGACTCAGAATTAGTTGGATAGCCAGAAATCAAAGAGTAGTTATTATTGGTTCAAAGTCAAGGTGGGAGGAGGTCTTTAGGGGAGTACTAAAGGATCTGTATTTGGCCTTGGGTTATCAATGATATGAGTACCCATTGTATACTATCGATTCTGCAAAAGACTCAAAGGTAGGAGAGAGAAAATATAGCAGATAACCAAAATCTAGATCCAAAGAGACCCTGACCAGTGAGACCTTGAATCAAACACAATGAAACTCAATAGAGATAAATTGGGGGGGGGGGGGGAAGAAATCTACTTTACAAGAATAAGATGAGGCAGACATGAGTACATAATTGTTCTGAAAAAAGATCTGAAAGTATCAGTGGACTCCAAGCTCAATGAATTAGCAGTATAATGAGGAATGTCAGAGTTTTGGGTTGGAGGTGGAGTCCAGGCTGTGACTGTCAGTGCTGTGACACTATTGGCATCATGCACTGCCCTGAGAAGGACAACAGCTTTTAGGAGTCAGGAGGCGACTGTGCCCTGCCAGGCCTCTCTCAGAGCACCATGCCCAGTTCTGAGTACCAGGTTGTCAGAGGGGCTCTGACAAGCTAGAGAGGGTCCAGAGGAGGGCAACCAGGATGGGGAAGGGCCCTCAGCCCATGGCATCTCAGGGTCAGTTGAAGGAGCTGGGCCTGGTTATCCTGGAGAAGAGAAGACCAGAGGGGACAGGATAGTTGTCTTCTAGTATTTCAAGGGTTATCACTGTGGGGGAGGGGTCAGACTGGTTTCCTTTATCCCTGGGGATAGAACAAGGTTTGGAGGGGCTGGGGAAGGAGAATGTTACAAAGAGACCAATATAGGGCCAGTGTCAGGGAAGTACTTAAAGGGCTCTTCCATTTGTCAGAGGTCAGAACCAGGAACCTAAGAGTTTTAGAGAGTTGTCTAGCACACTAGGAGCTTAAACAACTAACAGAGGGTTACAAAGAATATATCAGAGGGTCTCAGTTCTGAGTCTTTTTATCCATCATGTTATGCTGTCTTTAGGGTTAGCTAGATGGCCCAGTAGATAGAAGGCTGGACCTAGAGTCAAGAAGCCTGGAGTTCAAATTTGACTTTGGACATCTGCTAGCTGTCTGACCCCGGGAAAATCATTAAGCTCTGTCTGCTTCAGTCTCCCTATCTGTAAAATGGGAGTGATAACAACAGCACCCACTTCTCAAGGTTTTTGAGAGGATTAAATGAGGTACTTTCTGTAAAGTGCTTAGCACAGTGCCTAGCACACCTTGGTAAGTGTTTAATGCTTATTTCCTTCCTTCCTTTCTAGGGTAACAAAATATACCTTTTTCCTAAGGTAGCCTGTCTGGCATCCATACAGGACACTAGCATTCCAACAAAAGCTGTCTGTTAAACACATGTGAATAACAGACAAGCTGTGGCCAAGGGAGGGGAGGAGAAAACGTCTGTGCCACTGACAAAAGGGAAAGACAACAAAAGCCTTGGTCTAGGCCAGCTTGTGTGTGAATGAGTGCTGGTTTGTTTACCTACCAGATTGAAAATACACCTCTAGTCCCTCATATATATGTGAGGAATGTGGCAGAGCACTCAAGGGTTTACAGAAAACAAATCAGGAAGTCATTTTCTTTGGCTCTGGAGAGTCCTTGTCTAAATGGACTGAGCTGAAAGTCAAGAGGATTAAATGTGTATTCTGGGTCGGTGTATAACCAGGAAATGATATTAATCTTCCTTATGTTTTAGAGCTTACTAGTTATGGGCAGGTCACTAGATCACATCTTCAGTAAACAGAAAACAGCTAGAATCAATGGTTAACCACATGGGGTACAAATGGGTGACAAGGACTTCAGATTTGACGTGAAAGCTGGTTGTGCCAAGGAACAAAATCTCTGAGAAGCAAGGAAGGGAAAAACAGTTCATGCCAAATGAACCATTTCTGCACAGCTCTCTGCACTTGATGAAGGCTTGATAAGGGAGCATAGAGCCAGGGAAAATATATTCCTTTTGTTGCCTTACTGAATTTCAAGGGGTAAGTAAGGGCTAAGGGCACCTGAAATGGGCCTAATGTGAAGGTTAAAGAGAATGCTTTCCCACCTGGCTAGTCTCCTGAAATATGGCTAGTGGTTTCCAAATGCACCACTCCTTTTTAATTTCTTTGCTGACTATAAACAAGGCTTAGAGCAATCATAATTATACTTTGGGAGAAGCAGAGGGTTGGGCCATCAGTTCAAGGGACCGACTACTTCTGTCATCTGAGAATTTTAAAATTCTGGTCACTCTGTATTTGGAAATTATTTCTATTATAAACATCTAGGGGGAAGTCGATGGCAGTTATCTTTGATGTCGAGTCACAATTTCTTTCAAAAAGAGGAATTTCCAAATGGGAAACAGCAGTATTTCTTCACAGGTATGGAAAATTATTAGATTTTTACTACAGCCAAATCACCCACTTTACATTTGATTTTCCCAAGTATCATAGTACCAAAAAGAAGCAAGGCTTCATATTTGCTCAGGCTTTAAAATTAGCTAAAAGCAAATCTTTTCTTCTCCTTGGTCCCTATTATAATGGGACACTGAATGTCTCTTGGTTTATTTTCAATTGATTCTTTTTAATATTTGATTCTCTTTGATATTTAATTATTTTAAACTAATGCATATAAAAGCTCACCAACAGTTCCAAGGCTACCAGGTGAGAAATCACAATGAAAAATTCAAACCAGAAGCATCTTCCTAATAAGTCTGACTTGGAATTTTGGAAGAATACATTATAACCGTCTCCTATTTTTCTAATTTCTATCTTGCTAAGGAGTCCGATTTTCTAAAGTAGTTGATGCCACAGTCAATTGTAGTATGCTACTTTTATGGGGAGGAGATAAAAAATAAAATGCAGTATACAATTTTTTCTATATCAATTCAGTAGAAGAGGTCATAAAATTTTGTTTACAGCTCGAAAATAAAAGCAAAATAATATACAAGTTTTAATAAAAATGTCATTTTCAAAATCAAGAACTGAGTATAATTTTCTAATGTTTTCTTGAGAAGTACTTTGACTTTCAAGAGTAGAATAGTTAAACTCTATCCTTTGAATTTCAGGTTCTTGTAATGAAAAATTAATTCATACGCAGAGTGCCCAAGGATGCCACTGTCATCCCAAACTGCTTTAAAAAAAAAAGACTGTATCTGGTGAAAAGCAAAAAACGTAGGCCACAGAGTTAATACGAGTGAGTTATATCTAAAAGACCTTGATATTTGCCATCTAAATTATAGATTATCAGTCCTGTAATTACTCATCTACCTACAAACTCATGACAAGTAATGATTTGTTGCTATTCCCACATAAAGAATGCTGAGAATAATTTTGTTGTTTAGAAAATACCAAAATAATCCAAGTCCTGTGGAGTGGAGAGAGCCAAAAGGCTAGCAAGAAATACTGGTCGGTGGGTTAAGTTTTTGTTCTATCTTGCATAGCTGGCTTCTTCTAACAGTAAAGACAGGGATTTGAGAAACCAAATGAGGTAGCAGTACTGCATATCAGCAGTGGTAACAATGGAAACAACTCCTAAAAATCAGTAATTACCTCTATTGTCTGTCCTAAACCTTTCAGACTCAATGAAAGCAATCAATAAAACCATTAATGCAGACAAATTCTCCCAAGTTTGAGGACCTTTTCCAATTTACAAGAAACTGGTTTGACTTTGATTATTGGTTTTAAAGATATCAAACACAGGAAATTACCCTTTCCTGTAAAACAATCAAAAACAATATTTTTCATCTATATCTTTAAGTAAAAATCACTATTGCTGATTATGGACTTCAATGAATGCTCTATCTGTAAATTTCATGTCCCTCGTGAGAAACAGTGTTACTGGACTTGACATTTAGAACCAAGTACACATTAATATGCTTTCATAGATACTCTATGAAGGCTGCATGTTGGGTCAGGGTCAGGAAGGATGCAGAAATGTAACATTAAAATTGCAGACCAATTCTTTCCTTACCGCTTGCTGGCAATTCATCCCAACGTTTCCCTTTTCTCCACGAACTACTTTCATCAGACAGTGCAGAGTCCGCCCTTTTCGGTGTAATCCAGAGCAGTGGTGCTCAATTTCCCCTCTACAGCTCAAGATAATCTCAGGGCTCAGAGAAAAGTCTTCCATCAGCATTCGTCGATAATCTAACATTTCTCCCTGGCACTCACTGCTTACCTGTCGACCTAAACCATGTAAGAGAGAAAGATTAAGTCACAGTATTAAGGAAGGTGAATAAGATTAGAAGTACAAACTTCTTGTAATCAGAATACATAAATTACTTTTATTATTAAGATTTAAAACTGAACTTGGTTAGAATTCAGCTGGTAAATGTGAGCCATAATGATCATAAATATCACCAAGTACTAACATAAGAAGCATATTCTATTGCAGAATCAGGCTTGATTTTTGAACATGAAGCCCTCAGTAATGTCCTTTCCAGCTATGACACTTAATCTATATAACTTTTCTATCTAGCACTAAATGAAACACGACCTTATGCTTCTGGATACTGTTTTGTGGGTTTCATTATTGTTCTTTCCTTCCCTCTAGATCACATACTTCTGTAACGATTGGAATGACGCCACCTGCTGGAGAGCTACTGTAGGAAAGCTTGGCCATTAGGAGAAGGCGTCTGAGGGCAAGCCATGCAGTAAGTGACCTTTGCTCATGGGTACTGTTGATCAAAGTTATCAGCCAAATAGCTTGGAGCTGGGGGGGAGGGGGGGGAATGGGATGGGGACGGGACGGACAGGACATTTCCAGTTTTCACAGGAGGCTTGTGGGATTGAGGAAGGTGTGGTTCGGGCTCTTTCGTGAGGACTCTCATGGAGAGTGGAGCTAAAATGCACTCTCCCTTTGATAGATAGATAAATCTAGGCCTTTTTCTCTCTCTTCACCAAATTCTTATTCTCCTTAATAAATGCTTAAAAGTGTAACTCTTGCTAAAGCTTATAATTTATTGGCGACCACTCATTAGATATTTTAGACAGACTAGCTAGAATTTTAGCCCCTTACACTACTAAAGAGAAAAGATCATGTTTCTTTTTTACCTATTTCCATAAACTTAGTAGAACAGGAGAAGAGAACAGTATATGAAATTACAGATCTTTATTTTTTATTTTCAGCATAAAATAACTTCAACTCATAGTTTCCAAAGCTATCCTGTTTTTCTGTGCTTCTGTTTGGATTTTCTTTATTCTCTCAATGATCCCTGTTTCTTTTTCTTTGTTAGCCTATCCTGACTCTGCCATGTCTTCTCATCACCCCCAATCTCCCCCCACCCTTTTTTGGGGAACAAAGCCTTAAAAACCATTTGAATAAATGAGATGGGATACTATTGTGCTACAAGAAATGATCTAGGGAATAATTTCTGAGAAACCTGGGAAGACCTATATTTACTGATATCAGTAGGGTGAGGGAGAAGAACCAGGAAAACAGCTTATACAAAATACTGAAGAGACAACTTTAAAATGCTTAGGAACTCTGATCAACAACAGAATGATCAACTACAACTCCAGAGGATTCATAATGAAACACAATACCCACCTTCTGAAAGTCAGGTGATGGATTCAGAGTGCGGACTAAGACATGTCTTTTTGGGACACAGCCAATGCGCGAATTTGTTTTGCTTATGATAGGGTTATTTTTTCCCTTTCTCAATAGGTAAATGGGAGGAAAAGAATGAGGATTTTTGTTTGTTGCAAAAAATTAATAAAGATGCAAAAATGGAAAATAATAATATTCAAATAATGTTAACGCACTACAATTTGCTTAGCCATTCACTGATAAGTGGATACCCCTTCAGATCCTAGGCTGAGGCTATTATGAAAAGAATTGCTATTTTTACTTTTTTGTGTATATAAACCCTTTTCCTCTTTTTTGGCTACTTTTTAGGTGGTATAGGACTAGAGTTATCCTTGGGTCAGAAGGTATGAAATTTAGTAACTTTTAAGGCATGGTCCCAAATTGCTTTCCAGAATGGATAGACCAACTCGCAGTTCCACCAGCACTGCATCAACGTGCCTGTTTTTCCATAACCCCTCCAACATATCATTTTCCTCTTCTGCTACCTTCGTTAATCTCATGGGTGTGAGCTAAAACCTTAGAGATGCTTTAATTGGCATTTCTCTAATTATTAGTGATAGCTGTTGATAATTGTTGATAGCTTGGATTTCTTCCTTTGAAAACTGCCTGTCAATATCCTTTTGACTATTGGGTAATGTAACATATTCTTATAATGAGCGAGGTGTCTATCAGAGAAATTTCTGGCAAAGATTTACTTCCCAGCAACCTGCTGACCTTCTAATTTTAACAGCATTAGATTTGTCTGTGTAAAACCTTTAAAATTATATATGTTCGAAATTGTTCCCTTTATCATCTGGGGTCTCAATTTCTTGATCAGTAATGAACTTTTCCACTGTCCAAAAATCTGCAAAGTATTTCTTCTTTCCTACACTAATTTTCTTATAATGTGACCTTTAACATATAAGTCATGTACACATTTTGAGTTGATCTTGGCTGTGGCATGAGGTTCAACACCAAGTTTCTGCCAGACTGATTCCCAGTTTCCCAGCAGTTTTTGTCAAAGACCGAGTCCTTACCCTATAGTGACTGGAGTCTTTGGGCTTATCAAACACCCTGTTAGCAAGTTTCCTTGCTCCTGAATATTGTGAGCCTATCTGTTCCACTGGTGGACTTCTCCATTTTGGGGGAGAGTAGGGGGGTGGGGGTGGGGCAACGAGGGTTAAGTGACTTTCCCAGGGTCAGTCACTTAACCCTCATTGCCTGCAAAAGGAAAAAAAAGAAAAGAAAAGAAAAGAAAAGAAAAAGAACTAGGGGAAAAAAAAAGAACTAGAGAGTTTAAATGCAGATCAAAGTATACTATTTTCACTCTTTTTGGTTCTGTTTCTTCTTTCACAACATGACTAATGTAGAAATCTTTTTACATGATTGCACATGTGTAAAGAATTGTTATTTGAGGTTTTTATGCCTTGGTGTGCACTGGCCTGGTGCTCCGCAAAGAGCACAGTGTTCCACCCACTGGTTGTAGCCGTTGCCAGGGCTCTGGCACCTCACATCATCACCACTCGGCGACGCCTACATGGGCCTGGCAAAATTATAACGATTGGAAGTCTAGTGAGGGCAGTCATGTGACTGTCAGAGAGGCCATCCCATTGGCTGGGGCTGTGTGGGTGTTTCTAGGTTTGGGGGAGGAGAATTGGGCATTTGAGGTGGAAGCTAGAAAGTGACAGGCGTTCTGCTGCATATTTTCAGCTGATTCTTGGGCGGTGGTATTTTTTCAGGTATTATAATTTCCCTTTCCCCATTTTATTTCCTTTCCCTTGATCCTACTGATCTTGTTTGTGTTTTTTTTTTTTTTTTTGGCGGGGCAATGGGGCTTAAGTGACTTGCCCAGGGTCACACAGCTAGTAAGTGTCAAGTGTCTGAGGCTGGATTTGAACTCAGGTCCTCCTGAATCCAGGGCCGGTGCTTTATCCACTGCGCCACCTAGCTGTCCCTCGTTCTTGTTAAAATAAATCTTGTTCTGTTTTGAGAGAGGCTGCTGGTCTCCTTCCTTGCCCCAATATTGCGGTGAGCCGCTTAGCTAGCACTCCCCAATTAAAAATTGGTCTCCACACATGTATAACCTATATCAGATTGTTTGCTATCTTGGGGAGGGGGGGGGAGGAAAGGGAAGGCAGGAGAAAAAATTTGAAACAAAAACTTATAAAAAAAAGAATGTTGAAAACTATCTTTGTATGTACTCGGAAAAAGTAAAATACTACTAAAAAAAAAAAGATATTCCCTGTGGATAGTAACATGATTAATCCTGAATACAAGAAAGAAGAGGTAGAGAGGCAAGACTTTGAGCTCTCCTAATCTCTCCCTCTGAAGGAGTAAATGCTGCCTCTTCAGTTACACATAAAAGGTGTATTTTTGGATGCAAGCCTTCTTATCTTCATAGCTTTCTATAACTGTCAATTCTCTGTTCTGGGAACCAGGTAACCCTGATGTCTTTTAAAAAACATATATCTGGGGGGAGGGATTAGGGACTAAGGTGAATTCACCTACTTCTGTTAAAATTCAAGTAGTGGGGGTGACTTACATGGCTGACAAAAGACCTGATTCCTATCACGTTTTGAGAAAGAATAAAGGTGCTGTTACTTCTGTCTACAAATTGCCTCCTTTAGTAACAATGGTCAATTTCTGCATCCTCAAGCTATCAGTAGCTGGTATGCAATCTGTCTCTACTCCATCACCATAATTCCTTCTTTAAGTCTTCTGTGCAGGCCAGCCATGTTAGATTGACTACTTCACAGGCCAAGCAAGCATTCCAACATGGCTCATCCTTTTGCAGTTAAATGAGACAATCTTTCTTCACAACTGTAAAATGTAGAGATGCCTCCTTATCCTTGTTCATGCACAACAATATTATATTCTCCTAATAAGAACAATTTGAATCTTTATTCTCAGTATCTACACTGCTGTCACTAGTACACCACATCAAACAATGCTTGCATTGCTTACAAATTGCTTTGGTAAAATGTGATCTCAGCAAGTGGTTTGGTATCTTTATCCCTGTCATCACCATCCCCTTTCTTCTGGTTCTTTCACTCCAAAGTGAATATTCACTATAACATACTAGGGCTCTTGAGAATGGTCTTTGGGTCCCTGGAAGCAGCATAGAAACTAATGTCTGGACAGTCCAGGGAGAATGCTAATCCTGAACCAGCAAACCAAGACAGGGGCTGGAGGCAATATAAAGTACACTGATGCCCAGACCCTTGCTTCCCACTAGCTTGTCATGAAATTCATCCTGTCAAGTGTTTTTCTTTGAGTTTTTGCTTGTAGATGTTCTGGAATAATCGTGTTCTGGGTTTGTGTCTGGTAACCATAATAACGTTCCATGGTGGATTTTTGTTCTTATTCTTCCAGCATTAAGAGCCGATTCTGCACACTTCTGGAAGGAAGGTCTAGTCTGGTCTCATTATTTCTTTCTTAGGGCTTTGAGAGTTATATTATTAGAGCTGTCAGGGCCAGTTTAGGCTGGGGAATCTGCCAGCCATCAGTGTTCCCAAAGTTGTCTGATCTAAAGCAAGTTTGACTGCCATCCCCAGTCTGAGTTCTACAAGTTTCTGGGTTTGAGTCTGAGCAATAGTAGACTGTTACTGGACATGGTCACTCTCACACAGCTAGGAAGTTCTGCTCCTCCCTTGGTACACAGTCCAAGGACCGATGCTACTTTTTTACCCAAGACTGATAGTCCTAGGAAAAGGTCCTCTCCTCCATTCACCCGAGATCTCTGGCCTAACTCTGGGCATTAGTGAGTGACAAAGCTATCAAGTGGCACCTGCTCTTGCACTCTGCACTAAATAGCCTGATATGGATTTGAGACTTCCTCTTGTCCTGGTGCATGGTCCCTGCCTGGGTGCTAGGATGCTCCCTCTGCTCCAGGAGGTTTGTGGTCAAGGTCTATGGACCTCTCTGAGCCAAGCTGGGACACACTAGGACATTTTTTCCTTCAGGATTCAGCCTAGTGCATGGTTGGATGTGTGTTCTTCTGTCAAGCTTCCACAGAAAATCTACCTTTCTTCTAGGTTAAGGGCCCTTCATGGATCCCTACAACTGTCTATGAAGCTAATGGACCTCTTCTCAGAACAATGTTTTTCTTTTTCTTCTTCTTCTTCTTTTTTTTTTTAGTGAGGCAATCGGGGTTAAGTGACTTGCCCAGGGTCACACAGCTAGTAAGTGTTAAGTGTCTGAGGCCAGATTTGAACTCAGATCCTCCTGACTCCAGGGCTGATGCTCTATTCACTGCACTACCTAGCTACTCCCCAGAATGATATTTTTCAAAGCATAAAATAAAACACATAGGATTCCAATGAAACCAATTATATTCAAATACAGTCATCAAAAGATGTTTTTAAAAGGTCACCAACTCCTGTATAAACACCCATACTCTAAGCCCTGTGACATTTTTTGCAGGTGCCAATGGAACCCAAAGGCCTGTCCATTCAGCATTCTGTGACCATACCACATGAGGATCGCCCACTACTCTTCTGATCACAGATGTTCTCAATGATATCTCATACCACCAAACTTGTGCTTAAGTTATCATTAGAAATATGTTGCAGCTACAGCAAATGGGTCATAAGTCCTTAAAGAACCAAGCTGTGGGACTAACACATTTCTATCTGAGGAAGAGAGCTTCCTTTGCGATGCCAATGCCTTTCCTGGTGAAAAAGAGAGGCACAAAATGGAAACAAAATTATGATTATCTACCTCTATGTACTGCAGACTCCAGGCACATCAGAAGATAGGAAAGCCTGGCTTCCCTGGACCGGGGAAGGTTTTCCACATTGCAACGATATTTCTTCAGATCACTCTTACAAGATTTTGCCAGTGAATAACTGACTTTGTAATCTTGGGCAATCAGCTTTTGTCGAGTTGTCAATGCTTCCCGACACTGAAAAGAGAAAGAAAACAGAAAGAGGTGTAAATACAGACAGACAGACAGACAGACACACAGACAGACACACAGACACACACACACACACAACTACTCTGCTGTTCACACATATTCTCTACAACAAGCAAATTCACAGCTGGGGATATCAGTTGTTTCCTTGGCTGAGACAGCTGACAGATAATCTACTCTCAAGCCTAGTCAATGAACATGTGAGGTTGCAACTTTTTACAAGAATTAGGGAGAAAATATAAGGTGGTTTTACCATCGCAAGAGCAGTTCCCAGAGAAACACAGATGTCTGAGTTGCCCCTAACACAAAGTCATCTTTATGCATTCATGATGACTTGACCACTAATCTTACCAGAATCAAAAGGGCAAGTGACACAACAATCTGAAAGTTTCATTGTATGGATTCTCATTAAATAGAGCTTTACATGTTGAAAAAGAGGTGACAGTACAAGGATACACAAAACCAATATTGCCAATCACTTCCTAAGCAGTACAAGAATGTTAATGAGGTGACAATTATTTTTAAAACTACAAGATGAATATTCAGAGCAGGGACAAAAAAAACCCAAATAGTGTGAAAATACATTGGGACAATTGTTAAAATGTATACATGTAATACCATTTGATTTTTTCTTTTAAAAAAATTTTCTTTATTATCATATTTTTATTTTATGGAATAAAACAAGTATTTCCCTAACAGTATAATAAAAAATGATGATAGCATATGAAACCACAAATCTATTATGTATAACTTGCTATTCCTTTTAAATAAAGAATAGTTGTCATGTAAATTAATTTTTCTCTCCCTCTCCCCCACCCTAGAGATGGCTACCATTAGATACAAATATGCATATCCATATGTAAAATCATTCTATACATCTATTAATCAGTTCTTTCTCTGGATGCAGATAGCATCTTTCCTTCATAGGTCCTTTGTAGTTAAAATGAATGACTTATTTGCTCAAAGTTGTCCTTAAAACAATATTGCTGTTACTATATACAACATTCTCTTGGTCCACCTGATTTTCTAATCCCAAACTTTCTGGATATTATGGACAATGATTTAGGATTAGGTGGAAGACTGGCATCATGAGTAAGTGAATGTCTTATATGGTGTGACTCTGTACCAATTACACCAGCACTAAGGAAAGCCACTCACTAATCTCCCCCCCCCAAATCAAATACTGTCTCATTGCTTTGCTGATACCTTGAACACGTAAGACCACATATCTAGAACTGGAAGGGATGTTAGGAGTCATCTAGTCCAACCTCCTCATTTTACAAATGATGACATTAGGGAGGTTCTGGGTGCCCAGGGTTACAAAGAAAGTGGTCAGGAATGGAATTTGTAAGCAAGTTCTCCTACTTCAAAGTCTGTGATATTTCCCTGTCAGTCCTGCTCTTTCTAATTGCACAATTAGTCATTCATTCCTTTATATTAAAGCCCAACAAGGGGTTTTGGCTAGTTAAAATATGAATTCCCAAGGGAAAAACCGTCTCATCAGCTATTTACACATTGTGGTAAATGAATTTATCAGATCAAGTTTTGTGAAAAGAGAAGGCTGCAGAGTGTCAGCAGCTGGGGAAAAACCCTTGAGATAGAATAGGGAAGACCTGCTTATTTCAGAATCATGCTCACCTTTTCACTCATTGATTCTTCAAATTTGTGGTTAAAGAGGCACTTATATACCCTGCCTTCACCAGCCTGTGTCTGAAAGATGGGAAATATACATTAGTCATTGTAGCAAATTAGGCTAATTTATAAACCAGGGAGTTACACTAAGTACCACGACAGCACTCTTACATTGTAAATCTGCCTCGAAAGCTATCAAAATGCAAAGTGCACTTGGACAGTTGGCTCAGTGCAAGGTAGTAACCCTGGAATGACCACAGAAATTTGAGGGCTGGGGAGAATAAATTAAGACTGAATTTCCTTCCTGTAACCCTTGGCTGTTGTTACTTGTTCACATACAAATGGCTAATTAAAAGAGAGAAAAAATACTTCACATTGGATTTTGTGAAAGTCAACAAAATGACAATGATAGTTCCAGCTTTTAATTTAAACTATGTGCAGAGCTGAAATATATACACCTCACTGATATTCTTGCCTGAAAGGATGGGCATGAGAAATGCTTTATGAGGTACTAGTAAAACAAGAGTTTTGCTAAAGCATTTGGAGGGCACCACCCAATTCTTGGCACGAAAAAAAAACTTGCCAGTATTCTGGCACACAGAAAAACATGCATAAGCAAACACAGTAAAACTATAGCCAAGAAGAGCTAAAAACCAGTTTCTTTAGAGAATATCAGACTATCGATCAAATGATCTCTTTCAGGACCTGAAATTCAATAGTGAAGTACATTGGCCTTCCTAAGGATAACAGAGGGAAAAGGGACTCAAATAGTATGCTGAGACTGGCACGGGCAATACTTGAAGCCACCAGAAACCAATGAAAACAAACTGACTCTCCCTTGTCATATTCCTCATGCCAATCTCATCCACTCTAGGTTCCAATGGTTTCTCTTGATGTGAAGGTCTGATCTTTTCTGGGGAACATGGGAAAAAAGGAGAAAAGAAGGAAAGAAGAAAATTCACTTTTGAGCTGACTCACATTTTCACAGAAACGTTCCCGATCGTCTCGGCAAGCGAAATATAAATGCCGATCCAAGTGGAAATCATCTGAGGACAGCTCAGCCACTCGGAGAATGGCTTTTTTGCAAGGTTCTGAGACTTGAAAACGAGGGTCTCTTTCTTCGGCTTCTTTTACCAAGCCTTTCTCCAAGCAGGCCACCACCTCACCTTGTGAATGTGCGTCCTGAAACGTAAGAGATACACTTAATTCAGAGGTTCTCGGCTCCATGATTCATCATCCTGATTTCATCTTAGCTTTCTAAAGCACAGGAAGCATTCTGTACTTCATACTCAAGTAGAAGATAAGGTCTCAAATAACCATCGATTGGGAAAAAATGGTATTGAATTGAAAACTCAGTTATGCCCATCAGAAACCAAAGATGACCTAACTATTCCATGGCAGCCCTTAACCTGAAGCTTTGTTCAGAGTAGAATTACTTAAATGATGCAAAGGGAGACAAGGTCAGGTGGATTGGTCACCTTTAGAATTAAGAAATGGCATTTTAAAAAACTCAAGGTGAACACTCTAAATGAACTCTGAACAAAATGATGCTATTTTAAAAATCAATGCTCATACTCATACTGAAACATGTTTTGT
Organism: Dromiciops gliroides; assembly: GCF_019393635.1. Classification (NCBI taxonomy): domain Eukaryota; kingdom Metazoa; phylum Chordata; class Mammalia; order Microbiotheria; family Microbiotheriidae; genus Dromiciops; species Dromiciops gliroides. The sequence continues at coordinate 656,233,411 of NC_057862.1, read as the reverse complement.
TCATCGTCCAATGTTAGGCTGTGGAAATCTCCATTCCTTCTATGAAACAGCTGCTTCTCAAATACTTCCTTCTTCTAGCCAGGTTAAAGAGACAAGACTGAGGTCAGTGCTCTTAACTCTCTCTCTAGGCTAGAGACACACATGATTCAGAGTGATACTTTCCTCCAATGTGTCTGGTTTTCTCTTAATGTGATTTAACAAGATTACCACCCTTTAAGCATTCTGCTTTTGAGTATTTCCCTAAGATCATCCAATTATCTTTAAGTGCATAGTTGCTTTGATCACCACGGCAACAAGTTGCTATTTTGCATCTCTGCACTTTGTGACAAGGAGAAGACTGGTCAGCAAACATAGGCTGTGTGAATGACACATAAGAAACTTCCCAGAAAGATTTTCTATTCAAGTCCCTACTTCTATACTTGGAACATCTCCTTTATCCACAAGAGAGATACTTTCTAGTACTAGGAAGCTAATCTTTATTAATGGATACAAACTACTAGAGGACTGGACTGAAAAGGAATGAGGTTTTGGGTTACATATTAGAATGGGGTCAGGTCCTGGTCTCACTGGCTTAGGGAACTGCCAGGTGAGGACATTCAGAGCAGCACAGATGTGTGCTCTGTGGCTTACAGAACTGCCCAGAGATGAAAAGATTCACCAGAGGTCCCAGAGACCCTACTTATGTCAGTCAGAGGTGGAGTTTGAGCCCACATCTCCTTGGCAGGCCAGAGGGCTCACTTCACTGAGCTACATGACCTCTCATCTCAGAGTAAGGCAAAAGGCTTAGGGGAAGGGAGCAGAACTTGGCAAGTCGATAGTTGCCTTATTCTAAAGTATCTACCTAAATGTTGTGTCGGAGACACATTGGGGCTATCATGGTGGCGAGAGGCCAAAACAAATGAAGCAGCCAAAAGAACAGAAACAAGAACTTGTGCCTAAGAGGGAAAGGCATGATCATAGTCAGGAAGGGCTGAAATCCCAAACTTTCTGCCAGGGAAATGTTAGGTCATATGTTTACTGGCACTACCCTGATCCTGCCATTCTCCTGGGAAATAAACTAAGGGGCACAAGGCTTATACAAAAACCAATTCAGATCTTGTTCGCCGTTTAGTAGGGGGATAGTCTCATAACAGACATTTCTGAGAATCCCCGCCTATAACAGCACCTTTCCAACCTGTTAGCCATCTCTCAGATGAGAAAATAAACCTCATATGCCGATTCTGACTTGCCTAGATCTCAGTCTCCCCTGAACTACTGTACTCTTTGGTCTTTATCTCACAAGAGAATGCTTGCCAGACACAAATGGCATACTGTGTGCCTTATGAGAACAGGGTATGATTGGAGGGGGAGGAAAGGAAGGAGAGAAGGAAGGAGGAAAAGACAGAGGCAAAGGAAGGGAGGGAAAAAAGGATAAGAGAGGGAGGAAGGAAGAGAAAGAGGGAAGAAGAAAGGTGTCTGTCATTACAGCAAGACCAGAAAGAGACCTCCCCAAGTAAGAGGGAGGACAGCTAATTGAGAAAGGCAATTATTCTGGCATAATGACTCCTTCAACATGTTTGGTTCAACCTGGAATGTGTATTTCTAAAAACAAGATGATATTTACTCTGAACTTTCTATTTCACTGCCAATAGTCTTTAACATAAAACAAACTACTGAAACATTAAAAAAATACATCTTTGTTGAAGTTGGTTTCTCTCAGTAATATGTTAATATCGACTAATTAATTAATTTGTTTCTTTGTGGGGCTTGATTAATCTATTATCTTGTCCTGTTGTCACCCTGGTAGACACAGGGCTCTTGGGGGATAAGACAGAGAGCAGGGAAAGTCAGAAGGCATCTTGGAGTCCATCTTAGTCCAGTGGATACTTGAAAAGGAAACTTACACATTGCCAAAAGTGTCCTATGTTTTACACAATTGCACACATATAACCTATATAAAATTGCTTACCAACTTTGTGAGGGAGGAGGGGAGGGGAAGAGAAAATATGGAACTCAAAATTTTATTTTAAAAAAGATAGAAAAAAGTTTTTACATGTAATTGGAAAAAATAAAATACTATCAAAAGTATTTAACCAATCTTTGCTTAGAAACCTCTAGTGAGGAGGCAAGGTGAGAAAAACTGGGACCAGACCTCAGGCACCCAGCCAGCAGCAGCAGGAGGAGTTAACCTCTGTAACGACTGGAATGATGCCACCTGCTGGAGACTTACTGTAGAAAAGCTCTGCCATGAGGAGAAGGCCTCTGAGGGCAAGCCATGCGGTCAAGGTCCTTGGCATCAGGAAGTGACGTTTGCTCGTGGGTACTGTCTATCAAGGCTACCAGCCAATCCACTTGAGGAGCCTCCCATTTCTGGGAGGGGAACATGAAGGAGGAAGCAGAGGCTGGGGGGACTGTGGTTGTGGAGGTGCACGTGTTCGTTCTCTGTCTCAGGCAATGGCTGTCTCTGTGTGAGCAACCTTAGACTGGCTGACTGTTCAGGCTTGGGGGAGTTACTCACAGAAAACCCTAAATTCCTTTGAACCAGCTTAGGCTAAGTTTAGAGTTAAGAGCATCCATCTGTATTTCTATTTTCCCATTTCCTTATCTTTGATTTTTTATTAGTTTCACCTTTGTTGTTTAATCAATTCCCAAGTAATAAAATCTGATCCTTTTGTGAACTAAAGTTTAGAGGCTCCTTTCTTATTATCCTGGGAGAGGTATCTAGGGGGAATAATTCAAAGGGGAGATTGAGCCTAGGGGAAGGTCCCTCATATTTCCAGGACCCCAATGTTGGGGCGAGTCACCCAAATAGCTCTCAGTGTGTCCAATTTTGGCCCTCACACCTCAGAGGGCAGATTCTGGTAAGGCAGCCTGAAAAGTCAGTAAGGCTACACCTACAGTTGGGCACAACATGGAATGGCATGTTGTGAGACTCCAAGGACCTAGGTGGTCAAAGGGTAATGCAACAACTTACTCCCAAGGTACCCTTCTCTTTTCAGCATCCTTCTTTCTCTCCAACTTCTCTCTCTCTCTCTCTTTTTTTTGGTGAGACAATTGGGGTGAAGTGACTTGCCCGGGGTCACACAGCTAATAAGTGTCAAGTGTCTGAGTCTGGATTTGAACTCAGGTCCAGTGCTTTATCCACTGCGCCAACTAGCTGTCCCCCAACTTCTCTCTAATCACCCTCCTTTCCTTCACCTTGGCTTCCATTCCTACAGATTTATAAAAATGACAAAAAGCTCACCTAGAAGAATTTCTGGGGGAAATGGACAAAATAAGTAGTTGATCCTAAACGATGGCATATCAACACTCAGACTCATTTAAATCATGCTCATTTAAAAGAAAACAAAAATCCAGTGAAATAGGCAAGTTTACATAATAATAAAATGCAGACTATATAGTAAATATATACCGAGTAATTTGATATATTTTTGCCTCTGTCTCACTGAATCCCATTTCATCTCAGCAAAAAGGATAAGAACAGAAAGGAGAATTCAGGGGCAAAGAACACAAAATGTGAATGTTAATAATGGAGTTATATCAGAAAACAAAGAAAAAGGATCCAGTGGCGCTGCTGAACTATAATTAATGCCATGGTGTATACTGAAAAGCCCTCCATATATTTCCCATAAACTATCTTTAAACAGCTGTAGCTGTAAAAGAGGCTAATAAGTCTGTATGAGAAAGCAGACTGATTTAAGATGGCTGACATCTTCATGTACATTTTATCTTTCACTACACCCAGCTAAGCTACTGATCAGGAAAGACAAACCTCTACTGAAATAGAAGACGAGAAAAACAAGTTACTTCTCCATTCCTTATAGAATACTTCCATACTGGGCTTACAATTTATTTCCTGAACTCCTCCTCCATTTCTCTTTTTAACTCCAATGACCACAATGCTTCTGTTTCTGCCTCTGATCTTAACCCCAATGCTTGCCATCACACTTACCTCCTCTGGTCCTTAGTTTTATTCATGAGTGTTATCTTCTTACTATTCTCCTATCCCAAAGTCATAATATGGTCATAGCTTTTACCCCAACAAGTCTCAGTATAAAGGCCAAGTGTGTCCCCTGATATTCAGCTTCCTCCTTTACTTTGACTATTACCTACAGAGTGCCTCTATAGACAATTAAGGCCACAGGTTTTATTGCAGGCTTCTCTAATTTTGTTTCTTATGAATTTCCGTCTCTACTGCTGTTCTGTCTGTGATGCAGCTCTGCTGTGGTCTCTAGTTTGGTAGGCATGAACTGTCTTCTTCCTTTCTCTTAATCTTCTTAGTTTAAAAGTTTTTGATTAGCTTTGTGAGATTCTAGGCCAGGGGTTTTTAACCTGGAGTCAAAGGTAAACCCAAGGAATATTTCTAACTAAAGTAATCAGAGAGTTCTTTTTCTCCTCTTATGCTGATCATAAGCCTAACTGGGTTAAGGGACAGGGATAGGGAATGACCTTACCTAGATGGAGTTATTTCCTGATCTAAGTCCAGTTACCAATTTAGTCAATTTCCCTGAATTTTAGTTTTTCTTCTTAACTTCTCAACTTTCTTCTTAACTTTTAAATGAGCACAATTTGAATCAGTCTGAGTGTTAACTTTTCTTAACTTATGCAGCTTCATTTTTTTCTTCTTTTTGGGCAGGGCAATGAGGGTTAAGTGACTTGCCCAGGGTCACACATCTAGTAAGTATCAAGCGTCTGAGGCCGGATTTGAACTCAGGTCCTCCTGAATCTAGGGCCAGCACTTTATCCACTGCACCACCTAGCTGCCCCTATATACAGTTTCTTAAAAGAAAATGTCTAGGCTTTAAACTAAGATCATTTAAAACTGCTTACTTAATGTTTCTAAAAATGGAATCAGGGAGAGGTTTAGTTTGCTTCCACACGAGTCACTATAAAATATGCAATGCTGTCTGTACTTGTTGGACCCAAGATCCTCGGTCTTGTCACTGATGGAATAAAAGCAGGGCCCCATGGCAGGAGCTCTGGATTTATCCACTTGTCCACCTGGACACGGTTTCTGGCAGATGAACAGAAGATGCCCAGAGAATAAAGCAAAAACCCAACAGGGGCTGGCCCAAGTCCATCAAGACAGGAGGGGCCTCAGGGAAATGGTCAGCTCCCACAATAAACTGCACAGTCAACTTTCCCTTCAACTGAGCCCTTCCCTTCAGGATATAATCCTGTGTTCTGGTATTTCTAGACTACAGAGTTACATAAAATGATGACTCTGAAGTTAGATTTGTGATTCCTCTGCTCACTTAAGATATATATAGGGGCAGCTAGGTGGTGCAGTGGATAGAGTGCCAGCCCTGGAGTCAGGAGGACCTGAGTTCAAATCCAGCCTCAGACACTTAACACTTACTGGCTGTGTGACCCTGGGCAAGTCACTTAACCCCAATTGCCTCACTAAAAAAAAAAAAAATATATATATATATATATATATATATATATAAAAAGTATAATTAGTACTATATTTTTTAATGACTCCATTTGCTTCTTTAATTAAAGTCAATGACTTTCATAGTTTGAGTACCCACTGAGGAGTACAAAGTTTATTAATTACAATGACTGAGGCATCACACTATAAAGCTTGGGCCACAATACCACTTCCATCATAAAAGTTTTATTTGCTATAGTTTTTGGTTAGACTTTTTCTCTAAACTCCAATTTCCAAGATTCTCAAACTAAAGTAAATTTATTCCCCAGAGAGTTTCAGTTTTAACCATTATTCCTATTTGAATAATACACCCGGTAATTCACACATAAATATTTGAAAATATAAGAATGCAAAAAATGAATAAAACAATTAACAAAAATTGCACATTTGTATACAAATCTCTGAAAAGCTAAGGATACCTATGGTTAGAATAAAATTTAGTTACAGAACTAAAAGCTGGGTCTGGCAAGCTGGTGAAAAATGATAATGTTTCTGAGTGTACTGTACATTGGATTTACCCAAATCCACTAGAGAAGCCAACTGCTTCATAACTGTTACTATAAATATTTAAGGGTGGAAGAGAAAATTTTACTCCCCCATCATTCTTCTCAAGTTCTACCAAAGACTAAAAACAATAAATAAGAACTTGAGTGTTCTATTTCTTACCTTTATCCATTGCCCATTATCCCTTTCAGAAAGTGGAGTCTACCATTAATTACCTCCACAGGGCACAGGAGAAAATGAGAGTCAACTATTTAAATTCATGGGTAAAAGTTATTCACTCATTAAGAATAAAATGATTCGGGGTGGCTAGGTGGCGCAGTGGATAAAGCACCGGCCCTGGAGTCAGGAGTACCTGAGTTCAAATCCGGCCTCAGACACTTAACACTAGCTGTGTGACCCTGGGCAAGTCACTTAACCCCAATTGCCTCACTAAAAAAAAAAGAATAAAATGATTCGGGGCAACTAGGTGGTGCAGTGGATAGAGCACTAGCCTTGGATTCAGGAGGACCTGAATTCAAATCCAGCCTCAGACACTTGACACTTACTAGCTGTGTGACCCTGGGCAAGTCACTTAATCCCAATTGCCTCACCCCCCCCCCAAAAAGAATAAAATGATTCAAGCTAAGGGTCTACAACTAATTTCCTAAATTGGGAATCTCCTATTTTAATTTTACATGATTTTTATTCTGAAGTTTAGTTTATGTGTATTTTGAATATATACTCATTATCAGACAGTTAGGTGGCACAGTAGATAGAGCACTGGCCCTGGATTCAGGAGGACCTGAGTTCAAATCCAGCCTCAGACACTTGACACTTACTAGATTGTGGCTCTGAGCAAGTCACTTAACCCTCATTGCCCCGCGCAAAAAAAAAAAAAAAAAGAAAAAGAAAAAGAAAGAAAGAAAGAAAGAAAGAAAGAAAAAGGAAGTTAGGAAGAGCCCCGATTGTGAAGGGTTCAAAATACCAAACAAATATATACTCATTATCATTTTTTACCAAGTTATCATGGTAGCAAGTACGAAGATGATGGACTCCCTTCCTTTTGGCCACTGGAGGGTGCCAGTTCAAACTCACCAGGACTGACAATGTCATTATTAGCAGCAGATTTGCATCTTACCATCCGCTCTCTCACTTCTGATTAGGGGCCCCTAATTCTCCATATTTGTTTTGTTTTGTTTTTTGCGGGGCAATGGGGGTTAAGTGACTTGCCCAGGGTCACACAGCTAGTTAAGTGTCAAGTGTCTGAGGCTGGAATTGAACTCAGGTCCTCCTGAATCCAGGGCCAGTGCTTTATCCACTGTGCCACCTAGCCGCCCCCTAATTCTCCATTTTTTAGGCTGCCTCAAGACAAGTGAGAGAAATAGTAGCATCAGTCTGCCTTTCTCAGGTGGGTGACTAACAGACTTCAGAGAAGCAAACCACTGTCTGGGAACACACACCATGGTTCTTCATATCAGTGGCTACTGGAGTTTGGGTCTGTCTGGGAAGTGGCACAAGGAAAATAGGGCTCAGGAACATCAGTCCAAAAAGGAGAATAATGTAAAGCAGACCCAGAACATAGGTTGAGGCCAGAGTGTGAAGGGCTTTCAATGCCACATTCTTCCTTTTATCTCAGAGAGAACAGAAAACTACTGAAGAATCTTAAGAAGGGGAATGGCTAAGTCAAGCTGGCCCTTTTGTAGATTATCCTAACAATTTGTAGTGGCTGGATTGGAGAGAGGAGCAGAGAGGAGGGAAGAGCACAGAGGCAGCACGTCCAACCGGGAAGCCTTTGAAATAATGGAGATAGGAGGGAAGGGGGGTCAGAATTAATTAGACTGCACGAATGGGGAAAAGGAGGGATATGATAATCATAATCTTCCTGGGATTATTTTATTCATCCCACCCACCTATCAAGTCAGACCAAATAGAAATCACCCTAGTTTAAGCCTTGAAAGTTCTGGGGGCAGCTAGGTGGCACAGTGGATAAAACAATGGTCCTGGATTCAGGAGGACCCGAGTTCAAATCCAGCCTCAAACACTTGACACTTACTAGCTGTGTGACCCTGGGCAAGTCACTTAACCCTCATTGCCCCATCCAAAAAAAAAAAAAATTAAGGAAGTTCTTCCGGACGGGGCTACTTCTCAGCTATTAAACATTAACACACACACCCCACTCCCCTTCCCCAAGTCCAATCACACCAGCCAACCTGCAGCCCCTCAAACGTGATGTGCCTTCACAATGGCTGAGTCATGTGTCTGGATGACTTCCCTCCTCCTCCCACCTCTGCCTTCCGGAATCTCAACTCCAGAGTTAGCTTCCAAACACAGGGCCTAAATATATGCACACTGTTTCCTCTACTGGAATGTAAACTCCTTGAGGGCAGGGACTATTGTTTTTGTCTACCTGCAGATTCCTTTAGCAAACTGAATAAGTGCTTAATAAATGCTTGTTGACTGATAATTAAGAAATGGCAAAGAAAATAAAATATATAAAAAAAAAAAGAAATGGCCCCTCAATTTGAAGATAAAACTATTTAGTGAAGAATAATTTCCCCATCTACCTGTCAGATAAATATTAAGCATTGTAAAGCAAAACAGATAAAACCACACCTCCACTTTCTCTACTTCAAGAAAGAGATAAGAAGGGTAGCCTTATAACAGGGTGATAAGATGGTTAATTAAGGGGAAGGCCTGAGGCTGCTCTGCATGGTTTCTACTTCTATGACCTACTTCCTATAAGGAGCCTGATGGGCTCACTTCTAGTCACTAAAGACATCCCAACTTGTGCAAATCTTAATCCCAGAGAGGTGGGAGGTAGGAGGTGGGAGAACTGTACCCATGGGGCTCTGACTGCCACAAGGAGCCAAGGATGGGAAAGTTGGGCCAGATCATCCCTAGGCTCCTATCATAGATTTGATTTCTGTAACACCGGATTCTTAAATCTTTTAAATCCTTTCAGTCCAAGAGATCCTTTTGGCCACCCTGATGTGGTGGATACCTTTTCTCCGAGCCGGATGCTGCCACACTTCAGAATGTTGATGTCATTTTTGCAGTCATCCATGAAGCCACAGATCAGACGATAATCACTGAAGATAATGGCTGTCATCTTGGTTATGTACTGATGACACTGGTACTCGGTAATGTTGCCTCTGTGATCCACCAAACACGAGACTAAGTAGCCCTTCCCAACTGGTTCTTCAGCACATTCTTTAATCTGTTCAAGGGAAAGTGGTTTTAAACCAAAATTTCATTCTAATCTCAAACAAAGTTCCATCGAGGTTCAAAGACAAAATGACGTTTTCACATGTATTCATATCATTGTGCCCTCTGCAAGCTACACTGATGGCTTTCAGTTCAGCCAGAACTTGCTTCTCAAGTTCAGATACTTTTAACTGCTTAGTACTTCCTCAAGCCAGGCAAAGAAGATAGTGGCAAGGACACTGGTCTAGGGCGAGGTCTCTATGGAATCTGAAAACCTAGTGTAACGATTGGAATAACGCCACCTGCTGGATACTTACTGTAGAGGAGTTCTGCCCATGAAGGGAACGTCTTTGAGGGCAAGACCAGGAGTCAGGAAGTGACGCGGACTAGTGGGAGGAGGAAGGAAGAGACTGGCGCTCAGTCTTGCGCTCTTTCCTTTGGACTCTGGTGGAGAGCGGAGCTAGAAATGTGCTCTCCCTTTAATAGATAGGAATCTAGGCCTTTTTCTCTCTCTTTACCAAATTCTTATTCTCCTTAATAAATGCTTAAAAGTCTAACTCTTGCTAAAGCTTATAATTTATTGGCGACCACTCATTAGATATTTTAGACAGTTTAGCTAGAATTTTAGCCCTTAACAGATGGCTGACCACGAAGAGGAAAGCTGAACCTCACTTCTGATCTTCCGGTTGGGTAAGAAATTTCCCCTACCCTTTAAACTGCTAAGTACTGGCGCACTGGCTGTGTTTTCCCTTTAAATTTTTTCGAATGGACCTTTTAAACTCCCTAATTACCCTATTTTTGATTTTAGTCTGTTTAACCAGACAAATGGGAGATAAGATCATGTTAATGCTTTGTTTTTGTGGATTTTCTATTTTTCTTTTTATTTTTGTTAAAAGAGCCAGCAACTTACTCACACAAGGAAATATCTCTCCCTCTCCCAACCATGCTTTTTCAGAGAAACCTGAAGAGATTCCCGCAGCTTTTCCCAGTTCTAACCGTAATTGTTGCTTTAATTTTGCATGCCTGGAGGCAATGACCCACCCTCTAGAAGTTTTTAATCCCCTAGCACCTGGAGGCAAAGTGGGGGAAGAGGAATCCAGGCCTGAGTTCAAAATCAAGTCTGATTCAAATTGTGCTGGTCCCTCCCCTCCTCTCCAGACCCTAGAAGACGTGGGACTGGTAGTAATGATTTCATGTCCTACATCTAGTGCAGGTCTAGAGGAAGTAGACTGGTATTTCAGGTTAAATTCATGGCTAAGCAAAAGGGAAAGTACATTATTTCTTATTTGGGGTAGTTATAGCTTTCAAACCATTTCTGCTTATGTTTTAAATCTAGTAAAATCCAAACTAGATCTCACAATGAATGAATGGCCTGGGATGATCACATTTTCAAGTTGGTATTCAGGCTATTAGGGTTATTTGGTGAAAATCCTAAAATCAATGGGATTGTAATGGGTACAACAGGCATTCAGCTGTATCCTGAGTACATACTGACATACTGCAAAACCAAGAGCCCGTTCATATAGTTACAAGCTTCATTCCAGGTCAGGGATGCATCTCAGGTGGTGCTTCTTCTACCCTAATTCACCACAAATTAGGACTGTGTGCAGCCATTAGGGTTCAATTTGAAGCCTATGTTATGCCACCTCTGCCCCCGCACGACAAAGACAAATGCTTCTTCAGGAGTCAGTGCCCAACCCCCTCTCTCATCACGGAGCATGTTCAGAATACATACAAGTAGGAAAGAGGCTCCATTAGTGAAATCAGACAAGTGAAAAGTGAGCAGCATTTGGTGTAATTGTGGCATAAGCAAACGAGTGTGCTTTTAAGCCCAGAGGCTTTCGTGTGGCCCTGTTTGCTCTTTGGAAGCCAGAAGTCTCAGAACCAAGAGGGAAGGGGTCCTAATTGCTGTTCTCTCATTTTCCTAGCTCCAGCATTAAGGCTCTACTGAATAAAGAGAACCACCCTTACTGTTCATTCTTCCAAAGCATAAAACTTCAGAAGGTCACAATGAGCTCCATCATTAAGTATGGCCTTAGTGCCTAGTACAGTGCTGTGCACAAAGGAGTAGCCTCTTACTGTTTAATAAATTGAATTTTAATTGCATGATCTCAAACTAAGGCATGGGGAGAGTTATTTGATTTTGGAGACTGGAAATTGCTTTTTCTAGGAAAATGGAAAAATAGGACAGATTTTTATCCACTTTACTGGGAGGTCTGCTGTGGACCTGGCCCATAAGACTATTCATCTGAAATGAGAGGGCCCCTAGGAATGACTTTCAGCCCACAGATTTTTGAGTTACATTGATATTATTACTGCCAAACTGGCAGCACCATACATTTGGTTCTCCCATGAATGGTGGCTCCGTGGTCCAGGACTGGATCGTTGGAAATGTAATCTTTCACATTAATCTAAAACATCTCTGTGTTCTTGATTCCTAATCTATCCCAGGTTCTTTGCTTTTACATTTATTTTTTTGTTTTGTTTTTGGTTTTTTTTTGTGGGACAATGAGGGTTAAGTGACTTGCCCAGGGTCACACAGCTAATAAGTGTCAAGTGTCACATGTCTGCCCCTCTCAGGGGCAGCTAGGTGGCGCAGTGGATAAAGTACTGGCCCTGGATTCGGGAAGACCTGAGTTCAAAAATCCGGTCTCAGACACTTGACACTTATTAGCTGTGTGACCCTGGGCAAGTCACTTAACCCTCATTGTCCCGCAAAAACAAAACAAAAAAACAACCCAGGGGTCTACATTTAAATGACCTCCTTGAAGGGGTAAGATAAGGCGAAGAACTTTCAGTATTCCAGTATTCCCCCAAAAGAGTAACTTCAACATTTGGGTGCTTTGGAGAATCCCAATGTTTGGGGACCAGCATTTTAATGTACTTTGGGCCCAGGCAGGCTGTTAAATCTGGGGAAATGGCAGCAAGAGCAGATGTTTTACTACTGAATTTTACAGGGATTCATTTGGGAACCAAAAAGACTTTATGATTTACGGTTTGAGTCAGTAGGGTCATAAGGAAGAACAGCCGTCACATGAACTTTTCCTGTAAAATGTTTTTAGCCCATTGACTTACTTTGTTTTATAAAGCTTACAACCTGCTTTTTATGTCAACACGCCCCCACCCCCCAGCACAAATTACATAAAAAAGAAAATATATCAGTTCTTTCCTTTATACATTTGGTCTAACATATAAATATTTCCCCTAGCTAAGTCCACTGTCCACCCACAAATTCCTTTACAACTTACTTCTGATATGGTCGATTTGCAGACTTCTCTGGCCACAGATTCAAATTTGGGGTCTGTAGTTAGATTCAGTTTATAGTTCCACAACAACTGGGGCAAAGGGGGGAAAAAGACATGTTAAGAGGTTGTATTTAGCATCATTTCTGGTTAAGTTATTGCAAAAAAGGACAAAAGTCCATTGTTGAGAAGCAGATAAAATACAACTATATTTCAAAGGAACAAAGACAGTAAAGATGACATGTTATCACATTCTTAGTTGCGAGGAAGAAAAATGCTAAGGGAACAAAATGAAAAGCACTAATACGACACCTTTCAAAAAGAACAAAAAAGCTTTGGACTCAATCATTAAAAGAACAAGAAAATCCGAGCTTTTACACTTTATGTCTGGGGGCTGGGGGGGTGGGGGTGGGGGAGAGAATGCAAGGAAACAAATAAGACAGACCAGTCATGGTTTGTTTTGTTGTTTTTTGTTTTTGTTTTTATTTTTTTAGTGAGGCAATTGGGGTTAAGTGACTTGCTCAGGGTCACACAGCTAGTAAGTGTGTGTTAAGTGTCTGAGGCCAGATTTGAACTCAGGTACTCCTGGCTCCAGGGCTGGTGCTCTATCCACTGTGCCAACTAGCTGCCCCCCCACTCCCGTCATGCTAATTTTAATTTAAAACATTCCAAATATTTAAGCACTGATGCTAGGGTTTTCATATCAGCTTCCTTAGCACTGGGGTAACAATAGGTCAATTTTCAGGATGGAAATTAGCATCCAGTATGAAGCTATCTTTTTTTCCTCTAGCCCTTTTGACCCGAAATGACTCAATCCAGGTAATTCTTAGAACCAAACCAGTAATGCTCACATACATATTTAGAAATAGAGAAGTAGACTCCAAAATTTACCTTCTGAACTTGGCTAACATGGGGCAACCACAAAACAAGTACAGGGTTTTAGGGAGATACTTTCCTCTCCAAATGTCAGCAGAAATAATGTCTATTTTCCGATAAAAAAATGCTTTAAAAAGGACTGAGATGCTTCCTATCTGTGTCCTCAATATTCCCTTATTATTGTGAAAGCTCAAGCACAGATTCAAGAGCTTGAAATGAAAATGAAATGGAAAGAATGGAGGAGATGGAAATAGCAAAGCATCAAGTTAAAAAGAGCAACTGCACCCAAAAAGAATACAGGCAACCCGAGAGATACATTGGCTATGAAGTTGACTGGATGTTTAGACATGCATTATTTGACATATAGCAGGAATTCCATACATACTGGTCAAATGGTTTAAATGGCCAGGATTTGCATCTAACCATCTAGCCCACACTAATCCACAATGTTTAACATGTTGTTAGGGAGACTAGAAAATCATCAGGGGCACGTGGTTTACCCTCAAACAGTACGACCTTATTTTGTTGATCTTTTACAAACGAAACCCATTTAACTTGCTTCTGTAGGTTATGGGGCCAGGTAATTGTTCTATTTCCTGGACTCTTCTACAGCTTAGCTATAACTAAGTAAAACGTAGCATACAAGTAAATATACTATTTAAGTAAAATTTACTCTAAATTTTAGAAACAAGATTTGGTTTGGTTTTTCACTAGTCCTTGAAACACTCCGTAGAAGGAAATGACTGGGCCACTTGTTTGAAATGGATGTCTTAAACATCCAGTCATCATGGAACTTAATATCCTCCTTTCGTCGGATATTGTTTTATATGTTTAAGCCTTGACATCTCACTTTGATCATATGTTCTTTAAATAAGCATTTCTTGCAGTTACTATGTGCCAGGCACTGGAAATGCAAACACAAAAAATGAAACAGGAACTTGTGAGAGAGCACATGCATAAAGAATAAATACAAGGCTGCCAAGGGAGAAGGATCTTAGCAGTAGGGGTAGGGAAGGGAACCTCTGAAGTAAACAAACTTCTACTTCTTTCTGCTGATCTTTATTGCCTTGCATACAGCAATCACTTGAGTGTTCGGTTATACTAGAAAATCTATTATCTTTTTTTTTTTTTTTTTGCGGGACAATGGGGGTTAAGTGACAGATAGTTGCTTAAAAAAAAGTGTTATCTTTTATATATTTTTCTTTTTCTTTTGGGGGGGCGGGGCAATGAGGGTTAAGTGACTTGCCCAGGGTCATACAGCTAGTTAAGTGTCAAGTATCTGAGGCTGGATTTGAACTCAGGTCTTCCTGAATCTGAGGCCAGTGTTTTATCCACTGCAACACCTACCTTCCCCCTAAGTGTTATCTTGAACTCAAGATGAAGCCCTGCCCTCCAACAGAAGCACCACCCAACTTGAAAAAGGTTCCAACCCCAATTTGAAATGTGAATTTCTATGCTGAGCACATCCTGAGGGTCATTGCCTACCCCTGATTATAGTTTATGCAGCACATCATTGGGTTCTCTATAAATGTGAATACAGGAACCAGTTAGTGGCAAATCTGTGATAGGGTTTTATAGTTTCAAAAAGTGACAATACTAATCAACTAGACATGCTACATTTGATCAACTAATGCCCAAGGAAACAATTAGCAACTTCATAGTTATGTTGTAGTATTAACTGGCACAGTGGATATATCACCAGGCCTGTAGTCAGGAGACCTGTGTTCAAATCCTGCCTCAAATCCAGCTACATCCTAGCTGTGTAATCCTGGGGAAATCACTTACCCTGTCTGCCTCAGTTTCCTCATGTGTAAAATGAGCTGGAGAAGGAAATGGTCAACCACTCTATTATCTTTGCCAAGAAAACCCCAAATGGGGTCAACAAAGAATTAGACATGAATGAACAATTAATCTACAGAACCCAAAATGAAACAAACTGGTATCTCAAAACCACTCTGCCAACCTTCCATTGTACTGCTCACTAAGTAAATTTGCTCAATGAGAACTTACAAGTTAAAAAATCAATCTTAACATGATTAGCAATCAGAAACTGAGTTCTGGGTCACAGAGCTTAGCTCTCCTGGTCTTTCAATAACGGATGTGACGCACATTATTAGAAAAGTACAGGTTCAGTTTCTGGCAAAGAAACCCTGCCCTGGAAGAGAACCTAAGTTTATTGAGGGTGGAGGTGATTGAATTCATGTCTCTGAATCCCCTTCACCTAGTAAAGTGTTTGACATATAATAAATGCTGGTGCTTAATTATAGTCTATGATCTCTTAGATATCTGGGCAGGTCTGCATGGCTAGAAAGACTATTGTAGTAAAAAAAAAAACAACGCCCTATTATATTCTAAATACTGGGGTCAAAGACCTGGACTAAAATATTTCTTCCTTACGTCTGACCCATTGTTACTCACATCTATCTCTTATAGAATAATTGTTCAGAACAAAGCTTTCTGCCTGTTTGAGGGTTGAGAGTAAACAATGGCAGAGTCAAAGAACAGTAAATACGAATCCCAGAACATGTCTCAAACACCCTAATATAAAATAAGGAATAGTCTTACAGGGCTGGAAATGGGTTTTTTGACAAGAGCAAGGGCCTTTGAAATGTCTTCAGCACCACACTAAGTTAATATCGAAAGCCTCAAAACTATTTAGTGTTCTGTAAATTAACTTACCAATTTGTGGGTAAACATTTTCCTTTAAGACAAGTCTCTGCCAATGAGCATAATGTCAATGGCTGAATACTAATAGAATTATAGTATTCTTTCTTTTTATTTCAATATAAACTCCAAATATAGGAGTATAGTATTCATTTTAGAAATTCAAATAGGAAAAAGAAAAGAAATTTAAATAGGAAGAAAATATAATTCACAATGTTACTCAATTGTTTTTCATGGGAAATATAAATACAGTCAATATTTGATTATTTGTTACTGTATCCCATATATCTGGTAGTCTATAAACACAGCTTCCTTTCCCTTCTTTGGTTTCAGCATTTACAATGTTTTATAGAACTGTGATGATTCAACATTACAATTCTTCAGTAGATGCTACTTAAGTTCAAATGTAATATGTAAAAAAAAAAAAAAAGATCTCATGTGGTCAATTTGACATATTCAGGTTTCTTCATTTCCAGATTCCTGAAAATGAGGAATGCCAATGTATACTATCAGAAAGCTGAAAAAAAGATGACCCTCTGTTAAGGTAACCAGGAATGCTTTAAGCAAACAACTCAAGGGAGCCATTCTACAATGTCTACAATCATAAAGCTCAAAGCAAACATACATGAAATCTATACTTACATGGTTGCAGTCTGATGAAATTTCATTGTCAGGCTGGAAGAGAAAACAGGGTAAAAAATATGTAAGTATAAAACACTGTCAAAATGAATGTAAGGATAAAAATCTACATATTTCAACTGCGCTTTTAAAATTATGTTCCTCAATGCAGGGAACTACATCTAAACATACAAAACTTGAGATGGATGAGTTGGGAAAACCACCCAAAAGGGAAGGGATGCCACAAGCCATACCCAGAAATGATAACAGTGTGACAGAAGTAGACAAATAAACTATCTAACTATTTCAGAGATGAGGGTAGGTTCCTTGAACAACATTTCAGAATCGGAAGATGTACTTATTTAAAGCTAACGCTAAATATGAAAATCCACACTTAAAAAAGATAAAGATAGCAAGCTTCAGTGAATTTAAAATGTTATCTAATTTAGAAAAATTTCCATCTGTAGACAACTTCATGAATAAACCCATTTTATAAAAACAAAGTCTACACAATCAAATTTGGAATAGCTTTTTCAGAAACTACATGATTTGACAAAGTTTAAGGAGCCGGGTGTTATCTGAAATGGGATTTGAAATGAAGGTACATTAATTAAATTATTCACAATTTTAAGAGGACTTAAATGTAATAACCCACCATTCCAATTCCCTTAGGGTTTCCATAGTAATTTAATATGAATACTAATAGAATTCATCAAAATAAATCCTAGTAGGCTTTAGTTAAGACATAAGGATCAAATACAGACACATCATGTCCAAAGAAATACGAGTTCAGATTGCAAAAAGCCAAATGTTACTCTACAATTAAAAAAAAAAAATCCCATTTGAGTAAAGCAGCAGCTTAGAAGACAGAAAGAACGGAAAGACTTAACCAAGCTAATGTGAAGTGAAGTAAGCAGAATCAGGAAAACAATACATTCCATGACTATAATCAACCAATCAATAGATCTCTATTTGTTGTTGTTATTAAGTAGCTACTATTTGCCTGATGCTGAGCTAGGTGCTAGGGATACAAGTACAAAGAATACAAGTACAATCCTTACTTGCAATGAGCCTACTTTCTACTGGGGTAGACAACAAATTCATATACAAATACGTACAGAATAAATATAAAATCACTCAATCCAAAGCTTACTTGAAGGGAAGATACAAAGGGAAATGGGGGAAATCACAAAGATGGTGCTTGAGCTGCATTCCAAAAGAGAAGGGTGACTCTATGAGGCTGAAGAAAGGATGATCAGTGAAAAGGCAGTGAAATAGGAGATGAAAACTGACATGGGGGTTGGAATTACTGAAGGTTAAACTGGCCAAACTAGCCATCAGGATGGACACACCTAAGTACGGCAAAATTAAATTCTATAGCCAGAAAGTCAGTTGGGTGTGGCTACTAACCTGAGCTAGGAGACAGAGATAACTCCAGAACTCAGGACCTTCCCCCTTCCCACCCCCAAAGGGAACTTGCCATAGTCAGGTGGTCACCCCATCACCCTGACCCCCAAACCATCTGTCCTCTGTAAAAGTTCTGGCCTTTCTTCTGTTGGACGAGAGCAAGATGTTTCTAAGAGATTTCCTCCCCTCGAGGGAACTCTGACTTCTTTCTTGGTCACTTTCTCTGAGCCCCTAAATAAAAGACTTTTTTATTCTAATCGGATCATGTATAAGAGGGTGTAATTCTTTGAAGGAATTTTAAGGACTCCCACCACCTATTTCCCTTGACAGAAAGAAAGCTAGTTTTTCAAGAACAAAGCTTCTTAAACTAGGTCTAGACCGCACATGAGGTCATGTAACTGAATTGGGGGTTGCAAAAAATTTGGCAGCAGTAAACGATTATGTATCCCTACATACTCGGGGTCATGAAAATTTCTTGGGAGAGAAGTGTTTGTGAGTAGATAAAGTTTATGTGGTTTGAGTTCAGGTTACAATCAAAGATGGGGCAGCTAGGTGGTACCGTGGATAGAGCACCAGCCCTGAAGTTGAGAGGATCTGAGTTCAAATCTCACCTCAGACGTTAGCTGTGTGACCCCGGGCAATTCACTTAACCCTAACTGCCTTAAATATCCAGGGCCATCTCCAGTTGTCCTGATGTATATCTTGCCACTGGACCCAGATGGCTCTGAAGGAGAGTGAGTTGGAGATCTTGCACAGTCCTCCATTACTTAAATCCTAATTCACTGCAAGTCATGACATCACCCTGATGAACAAAGGACAAACCACCACCAAAGATACTGCCCAGTTGTGAACCTAGGGGAATAGAAGAAAGTGGTGTCCTCAACAGAAACAGTAGTAATAATGGCTGGCATTTACATAGCAATTAAATTGCTAAGTTCTTAACACTGTAAGAGCCAAATTTAGTATGGGGAGAGTTAATTGGGTAGCTTTCCGTAATATTGGGGTAAGAAAGGAGATTAACAGCCTCTTTCAAAAAACAAAACAGGGTTTATTAATGGGAACAAACGTAAAACACAAGTAAGGTTAATAAAGCTAGGGATGATGAAAAAGGAAATAGGGGAAGGAAAAAAAATACCCACAAACTCACCACCACCCGGAATCAGCAGTTTCAAAGAGAACCAGCTGCGCAGTATCCCTCTCCCTCTTGCGCCCAAAGTCAGCTCTCCTCCCTTCTCTCTCCCAGAAGCCCCCTCTCCCACAGGAAACAGGGCCATCCACACACAGAGCCCCAAGTTAATTAGCTGGCAGCCCTGATTGACAGAACTAACAGGCAGCTCTACAGAAACAAGTTCCTGGATGCTGAAGACCACCTGACTTGTCCTCACTAGGCTTCTCGTCATGGTGGGGCTTCCCTCATTATAATTTGGCCAGGCCCATGTAGGCATGCGGGTGTCTGGCGTGAGGTCAGCACACACAGGTGTGTGCCAGGGTTTCTAATTTTAGCCAAAGATGGGGTCACAGAAACCCCAAAACACAATTAATTCCTTACAACACTTATGTCATTTGTTCCTCACAACACCCCCGAGAGGTAGGTGCTATTATTATCCCCATTTTTCAGAGAAGAAAAACTGAGGAAGAGATATTAAGTAACTTGACAGGATCACAGAACCTGTTATTTTTGAGTCATTTCAGTTATGTCCAAATTTCCATAACCCCACTTAAGGTTTTCTTGGCAAAGATACTGGAATGGTTTGCCATTTCCTTCTCTAGCTCATTTTACAAATAAGGAAACTGAGGCAAATAGTGTTAAATAATTTGCCCAGGTCATACAACTAGTAGGTATCTGAGGTCGGATTTGAACTCAGATCCTCCTGACTCCTGGGCCAATGCTCTATCTACTGTGCCACCTAGCTGATAAACTAGTACGTGTTACACAACTAGTGTCTTAGATCGGTTGTGAACTAACATCTTCCTGACTCCAAGTCCAACACTCTCTATATTTTGCCACTGGACTGCCTAATAAAAGTCAGCATTTATACAGCACTTTAGAGTCCATAAAATGCTACATGTCATTTCATTTGATTCTCATTAAAAAGTCCAACACTAGCCACTATGATGCCTAGCTGCCAAGAGGGAGGAATTTGGGAGCAAGAGGGGGAATTCATTTTGCTCTGGACAGACTGAGATACACATGGGCCTCTGAGTTTGAAATAACCTAGAGGCTGCAGAGACTAAGATATAAACAGACTCTGCTCTCATTGGAGTCTGTGGGATTGGTGTTCAAATTAAATCTAAGGAATAAAACACTACAAGGGGATCTGGTTCAGATAAAAGTCAGACTAGAAGGTTTATGAGGTTCCTCCCAACTAAGATTCTTAGATCTTGTCAAGTTTCAAGGATTATCAGTTTAGCTGAAGACAAGATAGCAATTTTGTAAGAAGGACAGAAATCTCAGGAACCAAAATACCCCAACTAGGTGCTGGTACTAAGTTGTGACTCCCAGCCTGCCATATTTTTCAGGGACTTACAGATTACTTCCTGTGGGGGCAGCTAGGTGGCGCAGTGGATAAAGCACCAGCCCTGGATTCAGGAGGACCTGAGTTCAAATTCAGCCTCAAACATTTGACACGTACTAGCTGTGCGACCCTGGGCAAGTCACTTAACCCTCATTGCCCCACCAAAAAACCCAACCAACCAAACAAACAAACAAACAAACCAAAAAAACCCCAACAGATTACTTCTTGTTCCTTAAGAATAGAATTGGTGCTAAGTCCTGATTATTTTTGAGCTTAAAATGGGGACAATGACCTGATTTTATGCTCACCTCTTCTTCCTACTTTCCCAATTTGTGATGAAATTTGTGCCCTTAAATGACAAAGAATCTACAGATAGTACTAAGTGACTATGGCTCAGTGAGGGGGGTAGGGAGTGCAGCTGAAAGGAGAGTGGAAGGAAGACCAACCAGAAGCTCTTTTTTTTTTTTTTTTTAGCAAGGTGGTTGGGGTTAAGTGACTTGCCCAGGGTCACACAGCTAGTAAGTGTTAAGTGTCTGAGGCCGGATTTGAACTCAGGTCCTCCTGACTCCAGGGCCGGTACTCTATCCACTGCGTCATCTAGCTGCCCCAGAAGCTCTTCTAATAGTCATGAGGTATGGAGGCCCTGTACCCATGTGGTGAGGCTGTGTGAGTGGAAAGAAGGAGACCTATAAAGAAATGCTATGAAGGTAGAAACAAGACTTAGCAACAAAGTGGCTATGTGGGCTGAGTGAGAGTGGGGACATGTAAGGACTTCAGTAGCCTCTGGCCTAACAGCCAGATGGGAGCCTCTGCAAGGCCTTTATCAGCCAATTTCTCAGGTGTTTCTGCCCAGTATGAATCAGCATTAGTCCCTAAACCTTGACTTGCATCCTAAGTCCAGATCCCTACTCCCCCCCAACCCAGTTTATGGGTTCAGGTTGCCTAATTGTACCCAGAACTTGAGAGGCCCTGCCCTGTGTCCAAGCCTCTCCAGTCACCCCAATAATTACACTCCCTCTTATTGTATCCCCCTGAATAAAGCCTGCTCACTTCCCTTCCTTCTGACTTCTCTGTGTGGGAGTTTGGTCTTGGGGCATTCTTCCTCCCAGCCGCACTAGTTTTCTCTGGAATGGGACTAAGAATGTAGGTAGCCATATCTACTTCCCAAACTATGCATGTCTTAGGGAAAGTGGAAGATAAGAGTGTTCTGCCATTTCCTTCTCTAGCTCATTTTATAAATGAGGAAACTGAGGCAAACAAGGTTAATCATTCCAGTGGACTAGGAATCCTAAGTCTCAAAGGAGGGGCTCTTTTTCTTCTCTTGGACACTAAGAGATTTATCCCAAATCACATGCACCTCAGACTTCCCCTAACATAATGCACTTTGGAATCCTGACCATTGCTCAAAATGCATGAGGATGACCACAAAGTTGGGAGTCTGGGTGACTGGGAAGATAATGGCAACAGAGAAACTCATAGAGAAAGGTTTTAGGGACATAAATAATGAACTGTTTGGGATATTTTGAGTTTGAGATGTCTATGGGATATCCAGTTTGAGATTTCTAATAGGTAGCTGGTAATGAAAGACTGGAGGTCAGGAGAGAGGTGAGGGCTGAAGAAAAAGATCTGATTATCATCTGCAGAGAAAAGATAACTGACTACACAGACATTTATGAGATCACCAAACAAAATCATATAGACAGAGAAGGGGATGGGCCAAGGACAGAGCCTTAGGGAATGGAGGGGACCAGGATGAAAGTCTAGCAAAGAAGACTGAGAGAAGTGATCAGAGAGGGAGGAGGAGGAAGAGGAGAGAACAATGTCAAGAAAATCTTGAGAGGCAAAAATATTCAGAAGGAGGTGACTGATAATGGCCAAAGCTGCAGAGCAGTCATTAAGGATGAAGACTGAGAAGAGGCCACTCTAAATACCATTAAGGCTAGTAAAAGTACCAAATCCTTTGGACTTATAATTTGAGGTCTACAAGTGCTATTCCTACTTTATTTCGATTTCTTCCATTATTTACCTTCTGCTTCTAGTTCTACTGTTTTTCCATATGAATTTTATTGTCTAGCTCTAGAAATTACCCCTTTAATAGTTTTATATAGCACTAAATTCACTAATTAATTTGCCTATTTTTACTACATTGACATAGCCCAACCATTAACAATGGATATTCCTACAATAATTTAAGTACTATTGCAATTATGATTCTATAAACATTGAGTATATCTTATAGGAGTGTGAGGGAAAAAACCATCCTCTTCTCAATAATTCTCAGGAACTCAACAGGGATGTGACAAAGGCTCTTTATTTCATTCATTTCATTCATACTCCACCAGACCTGTTTTTAGGACAAAGGTCTCAGATCCCCTCCTCCCCCTCAGGTTAACAAAATCCCATGGTCCAAGGAGCCCTGGTCTCAATAAGGTGCGCTCCAGAGTTGTGTCCATATAAGTATGACTGACTGTTATATCCACATTGAGAGGAGACAACTACTCATTTTCTCACATGGAGTAACTTACAGATCTTATACATTATGTAATTGTTATAAATTGAATTTCCTTTTCTATTATTTTCTTCTAGATTTTATTATTGCTATATAAAAGTGCTGGCAAAAAAACCTGTGGGCATTATTTTGATTTCTGTTACTTTATTGACACTATCAATTATCTTGGCATGGCTGAGTGGAAAGAGTTAGAGATTTTGAGTCAGGAGAGTCCTGGGTTTGAATTTTACCTCCAACATCGATTATGTGACTATAGCAAGTCACAACTTCTTTAAGGCTCAGTTTGTTGATTTGTAAAATGGGGATACCAACCTCAAAGTGTTATTGTGAAGAACAAATGACATAAATTATGTAAAGTCTTTTACAATGCTTCAAGCACAATGTAAATATCAAGTATTATTCCCTCAAGTATCAAATGAGGGATCTGAATTTTCCATACTTTCTTCTCCAGACGGTTTAAGATTCAATGAAATCTAGAAAGACATAAATCAATTTTTTTTAAAAGTGAGGCAACTGGGGTTAAGTGACTTGCCCAGGGTCACACAGCTAGTAAGTGTTAAGCATCTAAGGCCGGATTTGAACTCAGGTCCTCCTGACTCCTGGGCTCTATTCACTGTGCCACCTAGCTGCCCCATAAATCAATTTTGAAAAAATTTTGTTTTGTGGGGCAATAAGGGTTAAGCGACTTGGGTCACACAGCTAATAAATGTCAAGTGAACTCTGGTCTTCCTGAATCCAGGGTCGGTGCTTTATCCACTGCGCCACCTAGCAGCCCCATAAATCAATTCTTAAACTGTATTTATTAAAGTTACTTTGGTTTCAAGGAATTTCAAAAATGCTAGTTGTTTGCAGCTAGTGATTATGGTTCCCTCACCCTCACCTTAATGATTCCATGTGGGCTAGTGTACAAAATTAATTATTCATAACTATAACTAACCTGGAAAATGATATGTAATTGGATTTATGAAAAATTATGATTATATGAAAAATGATAAATTTAGAAAAATTATAATTGGGCCGTAAGTCCCTTCGTGGTCGCCATTAAAATGTTAGAATATTTTTAAATGACTAGCCTTAGCCGCCTCCAGCCTCAGGGCACGTTACACTTTCCCTGGTTTGTATTAAGGCCTGTAACCTTGTCAGACCCAGCTCTCCTTTTCTGAACTGAACTCTCCTCTGTCCTTGTCCACGCTCCCCTCTAGTCAGCTTCTCTCCTAGTCTGTCCTTCTCTAGTCCGTCCCCCTCCTTTTTTTTCTAGGCCGTCTCCCTCTAGTCTCCTTCCTCTAGTCCGTCCCGGCTCCTTCTTTTCTAGTCCGTCTTCCTCTAGTCTCCTTCCTCCTCTAGTCAGCCGAACTCCTTAGCCCCCCCTTCTCTAACTCCCAGCTCTATATATACCTTTTCTTCTCTCCACTCAAATCTCGGGGCCTCCTTGGCCCCACAGACCAAGCTATTCCGCCAGCCAGAGCTGCAGCTGGTGGGGGGTGGTGGTGCTCTCAAGCCTTATGCCTCAGCACAGGCCATCCGGGATCCTTCAGATAGCTCTGCTCAGGTCGGTGGGAGCTGGGGGCTTTTTTCCCCCCAGCTGTCTGTCCTGGCGTCTTGTATAGTCCACGGGGCTTTTTCACTCAGCTGAAGCTGAGGAGGAGGGGGAGAGACCCTGAGGGCCTAAGGCTTTCTAATCTCAGCCTAAAGGTAGGGTCCCCAAATCAAAATAAATTTCCACACTAGAGAACAATAAGTGAAATGGAGACTGAATGCCCTCAATTAAACTGACCATTGCAGCAGCTAAAGAGGCAAACACTGACTGTGATTTCCCTAAAGTGAATGAGCTAATGAATCTGGAAAGAGAATCTGAGGGCTTTGTCTGTCTAAGTGGTCCAAAAATATCCTTAAGTTCTACTGCTATTTGTTTTGTGGTATCTACAATACCTACCACTTCAGAATCAATAAGCAAATTCGGTTATCCCTCTCAGTGACCCCTAAACTCCTTAAAAATAAAAGGTTCGGGGCAGCTAGGTGGCACAGTGGATAGAGCACCGGCCCTGGATTCAGGAGTACCTGAGTTCAAATCCGGCCTCAGAAACTTGACACTTACTAGCTGTGTGACCCTGGGCAAGTCACTTAACCCCAATTGCCTCACTAAAAAAAAAAATTAAATTAAAAAAAATAAAAAATAAATAAAAAAAAGGTTCATTTTTCTAAGCTACATTACACTAAATTAGGTGATAAGAGCCTTCATTTATAGATCACCTAAGGGATAAATTAACTACAAATTTTCAACTGTACTATACTATATTGTGCTTTAAAAAATTCAAAGACTACGTGACAGTGAATCTCTAAATACAAATATAAAGCTGACATAAAAAGTATTAGTAATGTGAATCCTCCTACTCCTGGGAGTTTATTCATTAGAAATAAAGTATGCATGGGGAGCATAGGTGGTACAGTGGATAAAGCACCAGCCCTGGATTCAGGAAGACCTGAGTTCAAATCTGACCCCAGACACTTGACACTAGCTGTGTGACTCTGGGCAAGTCACTTAACCCTCACTGCCCCGCCAAAAAAAAAAAAAAAATACCGTTTGCTCTCATAGAAATAATCAATTCATTTCTTAACTCCAAAGAGGCAACAAAAAGAAACACAAAATAAAGTATCAGCTGTTTATCTGATAAAAATATAACCTTTTTATTCCAGCAAAAATCCTCTTACTCCCCCATCAGCAGGTCAAAACGTCCTAGGGCTTCACTTTGGCTCCATCATGGATTGTTTCTGTTGTTCACTCTCAGAGGCCACACATACAAAGAGCTGTGAGATGTGTCACATACACACCCTCCTCTGTGGGAGGGAGGAGGGTCATTAACAAGAAGGCCTACAGGATCACAGATCTAAAGTTCAAAGGACCTCTAAGGGCATTTAGTCCAATTCATTTTACAGCTGATGAAACCGAGGGCTGGTAAGCTCGAGACTTGGTGAAAGACCCCATAGCTGGTGCGGCATGATGGAAAGGGAGCTAAATTTGAAGTTACAGATCTCGGCTCAAGTTCCCACACTTTCTCTGGGCCTCAGTGTCTTCATCCCTCGAAAGCTCTGACTCCATCATCTTACTATATTGCACCTCTTCTGAAGCCAGACTGAAGCGTTCCTTCTGCGGTATCACACTGCCTCCTAACATCATAAGTGAAATCCAGTCAGTAATCGCCAGTTTGCTTAGCTAAATGACAGTCGGGACACACTAAACCCAAATCTAATAAGATGAAATTCAATCAGGATACATTTGAATACCAAAAATTCAACTTTACAAGATAAGGAAAGACATTATTAGATAGCAGTGGATCTGAAAAACATCTCCAAGTCCTAGCAGACTGAATCATCAATGTGAATTAGCACTGTGCTGCGTTCACCAAAGAAACCTACTAAGATTGGGGGTTTCATTCCACTCCCAGGAAGAGGGAGGTGGTAGCTTCACTACACTTTACCCAGATCAGACTTCTTGTGACACAGTGTTCAGATCCAGGGGCCATAGTCTCAAAAGGACAATAGTTCAATTGAAAAGTGCTCAAAGCAGGGTTGGAGAAAGTCCTTGATTCTATGTCATATGAAGTAAAAGGAACTGGGGATTGATAGACTAGAGGGAGGCTGGGGGAACAGGAACATGAGGGCTACATTTAAGTAAGGGAAGAACTTATCAGGTGAAGGAAGGGTCTCTCCCTTAACATCTGGTCCTAGGGCGCTTAAATAAATAATAAAATAAAATTTTATTTTAATATATAACAAAAGACTGTAAAACATAATAAATAAAAGAATAAAGTAAATAATAAACATGAAATAATAAGTTACAAATAGAAATAAATTAAATAATAACTTATAGAATAAAAGAGTGGAAGCAACCACCAGACCAATTTCTTCCAGACCAATGCAGGAATGTGTTTTGCATAATTATACATATTTCTAATAGGCTTTGTTTTTGTGGTCTTCTCAATGGGGGGTGGGGAGGAGAAATTGTTTTAAAATCCAAAACTAGGGAGTAAGGAATTATCGCTACCTTTAGAAGCAGAATAGTTACAGATATTTCGAAAGCAATTACTACGACAATGTC
Organism: Dromiciops gliroides; assembly: GCF_019393635.1. NCBI lineage: Eukaryota > Metazoa > Chordata > Mammalia > Microbiotheria > Microbiotheriidae > Dromiciops > Dromiciops gliroides. Next base: position 656,206,383 of record NC_057862.1, on the reverse strand, counting down.
TCATGTGTATGGAACCCACATTCAGCCAAAGCCCTGACCACAAAAAAAATAGGAGATTGAGATTACTTGCCCCAGCTCAATCAGGTTGGGCAGGCATGAATGTTCTTGGCATAGGCAAAATATCTTGAGTTTGAAATTATTCAGCAAAACAGGAATGAAAGAATATTCACAGGAAAGGACGGAGTTAAAAATTACTCTTTCAGCAAATTATCTTAGCACAAATAAGTACAGGTGTAGTTCTCTTCATAGAAAGACTCTGCTGATTTTGATGCAGGCACCATATTTGAATTTCTATAAGTTCCTGGTATTGTGTAAAAATGGAAAGGTCAGGCAGTCTTAGTTTTGCCTATCCATATGATTCCTGGTAAATCATAAGCAAAAAGTTCAGGTTCAGGCATGATAAATAACCAGGTACAGGGTTTTGCTGTCCTAAGATCAAGATTCTAAATTTCATTTGGATAGGGTCTTCTGCCCACAGCTGGCAACTGTGGCAATATACTCCTACTACTAGTTTAGACAAAAGTTGACTAACTTTGAGAAGGCAAAACTTGAAAAGTCACCAATCCTGGCTATAATGCCAAGATCAATGACTCTTATTAATACTGTTAAAAGACAGGCACAGGGATCCATGGAATCTTGCATTGTCAAGCAAAAAAAGTAAGGCAAAAAGGAATGCAAGGCTTTGAAAGAAGAGAAGTAAAGGTTCCATATATTTAGTTCCTATGCTTTCAAAATTTAACTTTGCTATGATTTTTATTTACGAAGTTTTAAAATGCTAAAACTTAAGAGCTGTATTTGAAAAATGTCACCAACTTAATTGTTTTGAATTGAGATGTAATATGGAACCTAGTGTCTAATGAGAGATGACATTTATGCAAAGGGTAAAAAGTTCAATTACCCCATCCCTTTTAACTGACAGATACTAAAGGCATGATAGCTTTAATAGGTGAGAACATCTCTATTAATCAAAGGCTTTAGACTAAGGTTAGCTCGGTCATGATGGAAAATGTATGTGTAGATGCGGGTGTATCTTTAAGGTTTGGAAAACAGCTTAAAACTTTATCTAATTTGATCTTTATGAGAAATACTCCAGGTATTATTCTGATTCTACAGCAAACTGTAGAACTGAGAAACAAAGTTTCAGTTACCTGCAGGTGGTATTTGAAGCAGGGTATTCCTAACTACCAATCCAAAAGAAACAAGACAATTTATGGCTTCTGAATATTTCCTCTACACCTAAAATAGCTGAGAAGTGGAAAGAAGCTGGCTGGCTATCTGAAAACCAGTAACACTTTTAATTAAAACAAGTCACTCAAAAGGAATGCCACAGACATCCTAAAGAATAAATAGGATGAATCATTTCAAACCACAGCAATTCCATTTCTATCCTCAGCATGGATCCCACTTCAAATTCCTAAACTCCCATTCTAGATAAAGCCCACCAAACCAGTACAACAGGAACAAGGTAGAAAATCACCGATCCTCTGTCCAGTGTTGATGAGGGAAATAATCTGTTTATCTAAAGCTACTGTTTTCAGCTTCAAAAAAGAAAGCAGAAGGCCAATTGGGCACAGAGCCAGAAAGTTAACTTTAGATTGCTCAGCTAAAGACCTGTGATAAAATAATGGATCTAAGCTTTCAATGCCAAAAATGCAAGGTTCTGCCACACAGACTGTTTATCATAAATTCTCGATTTTCACATATATACATACATGTACACTTATTTGTTGTTGTTTCTCCTTCATTCTTGAAAAGGACCATGACAGATGTCATGACTTGCAGTGAATTGGATTTAAGTGAGGGAGGGCTGTGCAAGGTCACCAACCTCACTCTCTTCTCCATAAACATCAGGTGATTTCAGAAAGACCTGGAACGACTTGTATGAACTGATATATAGTGAAGCGAGCAGAACCAAGAGAACATTGTGCACAGAGACAGCAATATTGTTTGGTGAAGAACTGGGAATGACTTAACTATTCTCAACAATACAATGATCCAAGATAATCCCAAAGGACTATTGATGAAACATATGATCCACCTCCAAAGAATGAACTGATATTGATGGAACACAGACTGAAGCATGCTATTTTTCACTTTCTTTCATTTTTTTCTTTTATTCAAGTTTTCTTATACAAAATGACTAATATGGTAATGTTGTACAACCTATATATGGTTGTTTACCACCTGGGTGGGGGGGGGGGGAGAGAAGAAGGGATCAAAAAAAATGGAACCCAAAACTATAAATAAACTATAAATAAAAAATGTTTACTACTTAACAAAAACCAAATCAAGACAACTGGAGATGGCTTGGGATGTTTATGGCAATTGGGGTTAAGTGACTTGCTCAGGGTCACACAGCTAGTGTCAAGTATCTGAGGCTAGATTTGAACTCATGTCTTCCTCACTCCAGGGCCAGTACTCTATCCACTGGGCCACCTAGCTGCCCCCATACATATACACACAAATACATACACATACACAAGACATCTCGAAAGCAAACCCTAAGGCATTTAGATGGAAATATTCTTCTTTGCATACCCCAATATCAGTGTTAAAGGGAATCATACTTTACCTTAGGGTCCCACCATTTAGTGGGGTGCTGAACTGATATTCCTTTAGCAACTGAGCAACTAACTGAGCTTAGTTAGCACTTTCTTACCAAAAATAATTAGTTAAACTTGGTTTTCCATGCTTTCACTTCCTCTTCTATAAAATGAGGTAACAAGTGATTGCTCATGTCTTGTGACAAGGCTGTAAACATTGAGATGGAAAAGAGAAAGGAGAGAGCAGTGTCATGAAAACAGAAAGGGGAGACCATAGTGAACAGGGCCCGATGCCAGAGACCTCCAGAAGGAAGAAGACCAAGAGAGGTGATTACAAAAGAGAGCTTGGACAGGGGAAGTGACTTATGGTCATGGTCTCCAGGGTCATTAAGTGTCTAAGCCAGGATTAAAATTCAGGTTCTGGGCTACAACTTCAGGGGTCTTTGTCCTGCATGACACTCACTAGAGTAGACATGTTCTTAACCCAGGGTTTCCTTTGCACTCCTATGTATTTTATGTGATACCTTTAAAAAACGTATTCTGAGAAGGGGCTTATGTTGTTTAGTTGTTTCAGTCACATCTGACTCTTTGAGGCCCTATCTGGCAATGGTTTTCTTGGTAGAAATACTAGACTGGTGCCATTTCCTTCCTCAGCTCATTTTACAGAGGAGGAATAGAGATAAGTGACTTGCCCAGGGTCACATAAGTGGTGTCTGAGGCTGGACTTGAACTCAGGAGGAGGAATCTTCTTGACTCCAGGTCCTGTGCTCTATCCACCGCACAACCTGACTGCCCAATGAAGGGGTCCATCAGCTTCACTAGACTGTCTATGGAGTCCAGGACACAAAAAAGTCCCACAGTAAAGGGGAATGCTGAGTGGACACACAATGAAAGTCTTTTCTTCACTGATTTCTTCTTAATAGTTTCATGAACCACTGTGGCCAAAAAAACACCTCAAGACTTGCTGACCACCCCTCTCTACTAAGGCTAGTAAAACAACCTCTCTAGATTTGGGTTCATCCAGGACCAGGCCCACACCTGAAACTTTTCACTCTTGGCAGATTTTACCAGCCATTTGTTCCCCTGGCATATGCTTTCAGAACCCAAGGTCCTGTCCAAGTCATGATATGGTATAAAAACAATTTTTTCAAGGCCTGATTCCTGTTGTGCAGGTATTGGGAACAGGGGAGAAAAGGAAATTGTGATGATGAGAATAGCAAATTGACTTAGTTCTGTTCTGTAACTTTCAATTCTGATTCCTATTCTACTACTTATTTGTCATGTGCACAGTCATAACATCCAGGAATTTTCTTAATCAAACACAGTTATTAAGCACCTGTATGGGCTGGGCACTGTGCTAAGCACTCTACATACCACAAGAGGCAAAAGACAGTTTTTGCCCTCATGGAGCTCACAGTCTAACAGGGAGACAACGTGAAAACAAATCTATACAAACTAAGCTATATACAGGCTAAACAGCAAGTAATTAACAGTGGGAAAGCACTAGAACTAAGAGGAGTTTGGGAAGGCTTCCAATAGAGGGTAGGATTTTACTTGGAACTTAAAGGAAGCCAGGAAGATCAGTGGACAGAAGAGAGGAGGGGAAAGTATTCCTAGCATGAAGGACAGTCAGAGATGAAGTATCAATAGGTCAGTAGCAGAAAGGTAGGAGGGGGATAGGTTATGAAGGGCTTTGCATTTTTAATCCAGGTCACTAGAAGAGTCTAGGCAGTATGGTATAGTAGAAAGAGCACTGGCTCTTGGGTTAGAGTACCTCAGTAACTCATTTACTGTCTAGGACTTTATTTTTCATTATCAAATACACTGAGTTGATCTAAGGTCCATTGCAAATAAAAAGCTAAGATTCCATTTGCACCCCGGCTGGAAATCAGGATGTCAGTGCTGATAATTTACATCACATCAGTGTACAGTTATGCAAATGTTTTCCCTAATTTGGGGCATTTAAAAATTTTCAGTGAAAACAAAAGTATCTTTCAGGACAGATGAGTACTACTCTGATCCATCACTAACAGACCAAGTTTCTCGCATACTCCTATTCTGAATATGCTATAATCAATCCAGATAGGAAAATCCAAATCTGAAAGTCAAGCTACAATATTTGTAAATGAAGCTCTGACTCTCCCTTATTCTAAAAGCATTTGCTTAAGGGTACCAGAATTAGTAAGAATGTGAAACTCATTTTCAAATTTTACTTATTTTACCCACAATGCCACGGAGTCATCTACTATAGTAATGATTTCATTGGTAAAGGCTTAGCCTCCAGTAACTTCTACCTTCAAACTCTTCTCAAGAAATATGAATATTAAAAATGAAGGAGCCTAATGAGGTAAATTCTCTGATGGGTAAGAAAAACCCAAAATCTAACAGCATTCTTCCTTTAAGATAAAGTCTAGCTATTTGAATTTCAGGAAATGCATTCAGGATAGGAAACTCTTGCCTTCAATCCCTTTTATAATTAGCAGAATATAAGCTCATTAATGGTGTTCAGTTTAAGTAGAATTGATGGATTAGAAGTCCCCTGTGATAACCAACATTTCAGCAATCTCTTCCAACTTCCTTTTTTTCCTTTCCCCCCATACACACATATTCTTCCTAGGAACTTTTAATTTTACCCTCAAGTCCACAACATAAATCAAAACATAAAAACTAACAGGGCAAGAAATAATTTAGTTAATGTAGTAAAATAAATTCTTAGAATCACTGGTATTCTCAGAATACCATACTAATATGGAAAAGAGATCAAAGATCACAAGTTAGAAGGACATTTCTAGAGCTACCCAGTATAACTAAATGAAATGATCACCACTATTCATTTAAATCCAACTCTCTAAAAGAAACTACTCCACCTTGAAATCAGTCATACAAATATCATTTTAAAAGAACCCTAAATAAACAACAGTGGACTAAAGTTTGAAAAGGGTACCAATGAAATCAGTCATCCCTTATGATCAATTCTTTTCTTTTTTGGTGAGGCAATTGAGGTTAAGTGACTTGCCCAGGGTCACACAGCTAGTAAAGGTTAAGTGTCTGGGGCCAGATTTGAACTCAGGTCCTCCTGAATCCAGGGCTGGTGTTTTATCCACTGCGCCACCTAGTTGCCCCAATCAATTTCATTTTAAAGCCATCCTCAGAAATCTATCCCTTTCAGATTTTCATTAATGCTCTTCTTTGCCTTTTCTTTCTTTCTTTTTTGCGGGGCAATTGGGGTTAAGGGTCTTGCCCAAGGTCACACAGCTAATAAGGGTTAAGTGTCTGGGGCAAGATTTGAACTCGAGTCCTCCTGAATCCAGGGCTGGTGCCTTATCCGCTATGCCACCTAGCCCCCTGCCTTTTCTTATTTGGTTTGTATTACTAGAACCTCCTCCCCACAAACCCAGCTCTCCTAGCTAGTAACAAATAAGTTTATTCAATCAAAACAAATTCATACAATAATATTGCATTAAATTCATGCACCATAATTTGTTCAGCCTTTACCTAATTTGATGTACAATTACAATGTTTCCAGTTCTTTACTGTGAAGCACAGATATGTGTTTTTGTTTCTTTTTAAAAAATTTTTCTGAGGAATATTTCTTTAACTTTATCTGTTTTAATTTCTTTTTTTTTGTTCAGTATTTTATTATTTTCCAGTTAGATATAAGGATAGTTTTCTTTTTCTTTTCTTTTTTTTTTAGATAGGCAATTGGGGTTAAGTGACTTGCCCAGGGTCACACAGCTAGTAAGTGTTAAGTGTCTGAGGCCGGATTTGAACTCAGGTACTCCTGACTCCAGGGCCGGTGCTCTATCCACTGCGCCACCTAGCTGCCCCTAAGGATAGTTTTCAACATTTATTTTCATAGGATTTTTAGTTCCAAATTTTTCTCCTACCCTCTCTTCCCTCCCTCCTCCCCAAGACAGAAAGCAATCTAATAGAGGTTATATATGTGGAATCACATTAAACATATTTCTGCATTAGCCATATTGTGAAAGAAGAGTCAGAGCACAAGGGAAAAACCTCAAAAAAGAAGGGAAAAAACAGCCCAAAAGTAGAAACAGTATGATTCAATCTGCATTCATAATCCACAGTTCTTTTTTTCTGGATGTTAAGAATATTTTCTATCATGAAGTTCTTTGAAATTGTTTTGGATCACTGCATTGCTAAAAAGAGCCAAGTCTATCACCATTGTTCATCACACAATGTTGTTGTTGCTGTGTACAATGTTCTCCTGGTTCTGCTCCTCTCAGTCAGCATCAGTTCATGTAAGTCCTTCCAGGTTTCTCTGAATTCCTCCTGCTCATTATTACTATTCACATTGATTTTTTTAAACTTTGTGTTCTAAATTTTCTTCCTCCCTCCCCTCCTCGACCCTTCCTATGAAACACAGCAATTAAATAAAAGTCATACGTGTGCAGTTATGCAAAACATCTTCTCATTAGTAGGGTTGTGAAAGAAAATAGACAAAATACCTTTAGAAAGAGGAGCTAACAAATAAAATTATACTTCAATCTGCATTCAGATACCATCAGTTCTTTCTCTGTTGATGGTTTGCATTTTTCATATGTCCTTCTGATATCATCCTGCTCATTACTTCTTTCACAGTTACTATTGCTAACTGTATTATCCTCCATCTTGTTCCCTCCCCCTTGATATTTACTCTATTTTCTATCTTCATCCTTTCCTTCCTCAAAAGTGTTTTGCTTTTTACTGCCTCCTCCCCCAATCTGCCCTTCCTTCCTTCACCTTTTCTCCCCTCCCCTTATCCCCTTTCCCTCCCACTTTCCCAAAGGGCTAGATATATTACTATACCCACTTGAGTACGTATGTTATTCCCTCTTTGAGCCAATTCTGATGAGAGTAAAGTTCACTCACTCCCCACTCCTTCCCCATCTTCCTCTCTACTCCATAAGCCTTTTCTTGTTTCTTTTATGTGAACTACTTTTTCCCAGTCCACCTCTCCCTTTCCCTTTCTTCCAATGCATTCCTCTTACCCCTTGACTTTATTTTGAAGATGTCATCATGGGTCAGCTAGGTGACACAGTGGACAAAGCACCAATCCTGGACCCAGGAGGCCCGGAGCCCATATCCAGCCCCAGACATAAGCCACCCCACCCTGCATGCCCCACAAAAATCAAGGATAAACAAACAAAAAAATGCTTTACAGATACTATCCCTTTATATTCAAGTCACATCTGTGCCCTCTGTCTAAGTATATTCCTTTCAGCTGTCCTAATACTGAGAAAGATCTTATGAGTTAGAAGTATTATCTTCCCATGTAGGAATGTAAACAGTTCAATCTTTTAATATCCCTCATGATTTCTTTTTCCTGTTTACCTTTTTATGCTTCTCTAGGGTTTTGTATTTGAAAGTCAAATTCAGTTCACGCCTCTTCATCATGAATACCTGAAAGTCCTCTTTTTCACTGAAGTCCCATCCCCGCCCCCCCCAAAAGATTATACTCAGTTTTGCTCAATAGGTGACTTTTGGCTATAGTCCCAGTTTCTTTGCCCTCCGGATTATCATATTCCATGCCCTCTGGTCCTTTAATGTAGATGCTGCTAGATCTTGTGTTATCCTTACTGTAGTTCCACATTATTTGAATTCCTTTTTTCTAGCTGCTCGCAATACCTCAATTCCCATGATATTCCAGAGGGCAAAGGAACTGAGGTATATTTCTAATAATGGTATTACTGGGACAAAGGGTATGCACAATTTAGTGACTTTTTAGGTATAGTTACAAATTACTTTCTAAGATGAATTACTTCACAGCTCCTCTAAGAGTGAAATGGGGGGCAGCCAGGTGGCACAGTGGATAAAGCACCAGCCCTGGATTCAGGAGGACCTGAGTTCAAATCCAGCCTCAGACACTTGACACTTACTAGCTGTGTGACCCTGGGCAACTCACTTAACTCCAACTGCCTCACCAAAAAAAAAAAAAAAAAAAAGAAAAAAAAAAAAGAAAAGAAAGAAAAAGAGTGAAATGGTATGTCTATTCTCCTAGAGTCCCTCCAATATTTTATTATTCCTTTTTGTCCTCTTTGCTCAACCGAAAGGTATGATAAGGAAAATAAGGGTTGTTTTAATTTGAATTAAAGATTTAAAGGATTTTTTTCATATGGCTATTGATAGTCTACCTTTCTTATTTGAAGATCAAATAGAGAATGGTTCACTTTTATCAATTCCCCCAAAACCTTGGGTATCAGGCCTTTCAGGGAAATGTGCTCTAAAATTTTTTCCCAGTTTACTGTTTCCATTCTAACTCTAAATTAATTTCTCAATTTCAAAAGAATCAAAATTGTCTGTAACAAGCTTCTTTAGCCAAGCATTCCCCAATTACATATACATGTAAAGGTGCCACCATAATGATTCTTTTGATTTGTTTAGGATGACATTTTATGTCTAGGTTATGGATCTATTGATTGCTCCTTACAGTGGTAGGTGGTATGAGAAGTTGATTGAAATCTACCACTGTCTCCCAGTTTTTCCAGGAATTCTTGCCAAAGAATGGTTCCTTACAACCTCACAGGTAGAATTCTTAGGTGTATTTGATACTTACTATCTGCTGCTATATCTTCTATGCCAAATCTGTTCTGCTGATTGACATTTTTATTTTTGAATACTGTCAGATAATTTTGATCATTAATGCTTTGTAGGCTAGTTTGAAATCAGCTACTGCTGGGCTATATTACTTTCCATTCTCTATCACTCCCTACCTCCCACTCCTAGCAATTATTGCACTTGAGATTCTTGATCCGTTATGTTCTTTCAGCTGAATTTTATTTAGTTTTTGTTCTATGAAGTTTTTGGTAGTTTGATATAGATATATGATTGATCCAGAATCTCTAAGTTTTTGTGCAGCATTCCTATAGTTATTATATTAAAATGGCTCAATCATAAACAATCGACATTAGAAGAATCAGGTGTGGCAACTGATGCAAAAAAAATTAACAAATTTACTTTGAAATAAAATTTTTCATCTTACTATCACTATTTTTTTTTTTGCCTTATGGGTTAAAAAAATGGTTTGTTAGCTTGAGGCATTCTTAAATTCTAGTCCTTCTAGTGTTAGTTTTGTAATTATTTAAGTCTGCCCTTTTTTTCTGGAAAGCATGCTTGGGGGTTGTGATAATGTATTTTTTCTATGTGTGTTCTTTTCATCACACATATGTGAAAATTCTTTATACTATTGATGATCAACCTTTTCCTTTTTAAGAATACTCATTCCTAGGGAAGCTAGGTGGATAAAGCACTGGCCTTGGATTCAGGAGGACCTGAGTTCAAATCCAGCCTCAGACAGTTGACACTTAACTAGCTGTGTGACCCTGGGCAAGTCACTTAACCCTCATTGCCCTGCAAAAACAAACAAAATAACCAAAGAATACTCATTCCTGAAGTGAGCAGAACCAGGAAAACATTGTACACAGTAACAACCCTGTGCTATGATCAACTGTGACAGTCTTAGCTCTTCAGAGCAATACGATGATCCAAAACAATTCCAAAACACTCATGATGAAAAATGCTCTCCACATCCAGAAAAAAGAACTGTGGGATCTGAATGAAAATTGAACCATACTATTTCTACTTTTCTTTTTTTGAGGTTTTTCTTTTACAATATGACTAATACAGAAATATATTTAATGTGATCGCATGTATTTAAGCTATATCAGGTTTCTTTCTGTCTTGGGGAGTGGGGAAGGGAGGGAGGGAGAAAAATTTGGAATGCAAAATGTTATAAAAACAACTGTTGAAAACTATAAATGTAACTGGAAAAATACTATTAAGATTTAAAAAAAAAAGAATACCCATTTTTGTAAGTGAAGTTACTCTAAGTTGTAAGCCTTTATCTTTTGCCTCATTAGTATCTATTCCAAGATTCTTTCTCCAATAACATCACTGCTACATTTCTTGCTTGATTCTAATTGTGGTTGCTTGGGGCTTAAAATATTTCTTTCCAACTACTTACATCATTCTTCCTTTGATTAGAAGCAGGAGATTTCGGCTATGATAATGCTGAATGTTTTCGATCTGGTGTTTCTTAATAATAACAATAATAATCATGATAATGAACATTTATATAGTGCTTTAAGGTTTGTAAAACATTTTACATAGTATCTCTTTTTTTCTTTTGGTGGGGCAATGAGGGTTAAGTGCCTTGCCCAGGGTCACACAGCTAGTAATGTCAAGTGTCTGAGGCTAGATTTGAACTCGAGTCTCCCTGAATCCGGGGCCAGTGCTTTATTCACCATAGTATTTCATTGGATCTTTACAACATTAGTGAAGTAGGTACTATTATTTTCCCTATTTTATGGATTTAGAAACTAAGGCTGAGAGAAATTAAAGGACTTGCTCAGAATCACTCACTAGTTAAGTGTGCTAGGCCAAATTTCAGGAAGTTATATGTAGAGTCTCTCTATTCTCATTTATTATTTCTATTATACTTGTTTTTCAGGTAAAATTTTCTAGATAGCAGACACCTCACATTTACAAAAGATTTTTTAAATCTTTTGACTTTTATTTTCTTGTTGTCTCATGGACTTTAGTTTTAATTGCTCTGTTATGTTTTTCAGGGAGTCCACTACTTGCTGAAGATTTTCTAGTCAGGCAATCAATAAGTACATATTATGGAACTTGAATCTACCAGGTACTGTAGTAAGTGATAGGGACAGACAGACACACACCATTCCTGCCTTCAAGGAGCTTATATTCTTTTTTTTTTTTTTTGGTGAGGCAATTGGGGTTAAGTAACTTGCCCAGGGTCACACAGCTAGTAAGTATTAAGTGTCTGAGGCCTAATTTGAACTCAGGTCTTCCTGAATCCAGGGCCGGTGCTTTATCCACTACGCCACCTAGCTGCCCTCCCATTTCCATCTTTCTTCTAAACTACTATTCCATTTTTTTTCCTTTAAGAACTCTAACTTCACTTATAAATTCATTTTTAATCTCTTTCTTTATTTCTTCCAAACAAACACTCCCTGAAGTCTCTGTGACCAAGCTATTCTTTTCTCTGAGGCCCTACTTGTCCTTCTGATAAAGTTATTCTCTTCAAGGTTTACCTCCTCTTGGGCTACTCTATAAAGTGCTGTTTCAGTCAATAAACATTTATTAAGTGCCTACTATGTGTCAAGCACTGGAAATTCAAATAGGGAAAAATACAGTCCTGGCCCTCAAGGGGTTTACAACCTAAGGGGGAGACAATACACAAAAAGCACAGAGAAGGGGAGATGTGCAGGGACATGGTAGAAAAATCAGAGAGGTCCCAAAGGAGTGCAATCAGTTGAAAAATGAGATGTTCTCATCTGTCCTCCTTTGCTTAACTGGAAATTTTGTTTTGGATTTCATGGCTTCACCCTCCGATGTTTCATGGTAAATTAGGATTCTCTGATAAAGCATTTCATTAGGGTACTATTAAGTGCAATACAATCAGTTATCCCAAAACAAAGTGCTGCTTTTATCTGTATGGCCTTGGATGGAGGATACAAAAAATTTAACTGTGACATGAAAGAACATTTTGGGATTTTCTGTAACAAAACATTGCTATCCACAGATGTGAAACTCAACTGGTCAAAAACTTAGTGATTAACCAACAATTTTTAGAAATGAAATAAAATTCCAAACAAAATGAGTGGTGAATCCCTGCTTGGAACCTCCACATGACAAAGTAGGATCCACCTCAAAATGGTGGCCTCCTCTCCCACTTGCCAGCTATTTCTTCTTCTCTGTTACTACTTAGATACGAGAGCTTTTCTCAAAATAGCTATTTGTCTCTCTGCAGTCTTTTTTTTTTTTTAAGTGAGGCAATTGGGGTTAAGTGACTTGCCCAGGGTCACACAGCTAGTAAGTGTTAAGTATCTGAGGCTGGATTTGAACTCAGGTACTCCTGACTCCAGGGCCGGTGCTCTATCCACTGCGCCATCTAGTTGCCCCTCTGCAGTCTTCTAATAAACATTACATATTATTATTTTTTTTTTTTAGTGAGGCAATTGGGGTTAAGTGACTTGCCCAGGGTCACACAGCTAGTAAGTGTTAAGTGTTGGAGGCCGCATTTGAACTCAGGTACTCCTGACTCCAGGGCCAGTGCTCTATCCACTGCGCCACCTAGCCGCCCCCATTACATATTATTTTAACTACCACAAAAACTAGTCTATAACACAAAAGCAAGAATTACAACTAGAAAAGAATGCTACAACTGGAAGAAATGTGTTCTAATTTTTCTATCTGTCCTCTCAATGTCATATCATAACATTTTCTATATATGGAAATATTAGCCTCACAATTTCAAAATCAATAAAATATTTAACCAACAAAAAAATTTGCTTAAGAATTGGAAATTGAAGGAATGCCCATCAATTGGGGGATGGTTGAACAAATTGCAATATGTGATTATGATAGAATACCATTGTGCTATAAGTAATGATGACTAGGTCGCTCTCAGAAAAAGCCAGAAAGACTTACATGAGCTGATACAAAGTGAAATGTACAAAGTATCAGCAATGTTGTGGGATCAGCTGTGAATGACTTAGCTATTCTCAGCAGTACAATGATCCAAGACAACTCTGAAGGGCTTATGATGAGAAATGCTATCCATCCCCCAAGAAAGAAGTGATGGTGTCTGAATACAGATGAAGCATACTTTTTAAAAAACTTTATTTTTCTTGTCTTTGTTTTCTCTCACAACATGACTAATATGGAAATGCTTTGCATGACTACACATGTATAACCTATATTGAATTGCTTGCCTTCTCAATGGGGGGTGGGGGTTGGTAATGGAATTTGGAACTCAAAGTTTTAAAAATGAATCCTAAAAATTGTTTTTACATGTAATTGGGAAATATAAAATATCAACTATTTTTTAAAGCCTGCTTATCTTTTTTTTTTTTTTAGTGAGGCAGTTGGGGTTAAGTGACTTGCCTAGGGTCACACAGCTAGTAAGTGTTAAGTGTCTGAGGCTGGATTTGAACTTAGGTACTCCTGACTCCAGGGCCGGTGCTCTATCCACTGCGCCATCTAGCTGCCCCAAGCCTGCTTATCTTTACAAGATGCATAATATTAATCACAAGTTGACAAATTTATGAATCTCCATTTCAGTTCATTTTTTGGCTAGAAAACCAATGCATTTACAGGCAATAAGAAGTGAATAACAAGCTTAAATCCAAAAAGCCACTATAGATTTAGAGTGAAAAGGGACTTTTTAAGTGATCTAGTCCCACTCCCCCCTCCCATTTTACAGACGAGGGTGCAGAAAGTTAAGTAACTTGCTAGAGTACATAGGTAATAAACAGCAAAGTCAGGATTCAAATTCAGGAATTAGCCTGAGTCATCCATCTCACAAGTCCTTTCCAGTTGTAAAATTCCTTTATGTCTATGGAAGCCTATACTTGCCTATGGTTTAGAAAGCAGCAACCATTAAATCTTGTTTAAGCTCGAAAATTTAAGACTCAAAGTGACTGGGAGCATTAGAAAATTTTTGTTCTAAACATCAAAAAGAATATATTTATATACAAACTAGAACACAAAAAAGAATTATATGTGAAACTGAATTTCTACGCTATACCACATGCTTATTAAAAAGTATATCATCTAAAAAAAAAAGTATATCATCTGAGGCCAGCTAGGTGGTGCACCAGCCCTGGATTCAGGAAGACCTGAGTTCAAATCCAGTCTCAGACACTTGAAACTTACTAGCTGTATGACCCTGAGCAAGTCACTTAACTCTCATTGCCCCACAATAATAGTAATAATAATAATAATAATAGGAAGGAGAAGAAGAGAAGAAGAATGCCAATTTCTGCAAGTGACAAAAAGGACAACTTCCCATGGTAGTATCCCCTCCCCCCATATCCCTGATTATTCAGCCCACCTCTGATCTGTAACCTTCTCCTAGTTATCTTCTTTCTCCATCTGCCTCAATATTGCTTCCCTGAGTCCATGCCCTCCCATTCCCCCAGGTGCTAACTGCAAACCCAGGAGTTCTCATTCCCCTCCCCCAAGTAGGGGGAATCATCCTTTCAAGCACCAAATCTCCCAGACAACAACCAGCACAAGGTCCACATCTCTCTTCACAGAACATCTCTCTATAGCCATAAGAAGCATCTGTCAGTGGAACATCCCACCATGACTTAAGTAGAGGATTCCTCTTTTGTCCCTCCACCTTTTCAATCCTTCTCTCTCTACTTCCCCGCAGGCTCTTGTCTTCCTGAGTGTCCACAAGCATCATCTTTTCCTTGTTGCTAGTCCTCAATTTAACTGAGACACATCATACTCCCTTCCCCCCTTTTCTTTCCTCACCTTTGGGGTGTCCAGGAGGAGTAGCCCCTCTGGTAGGAGGGCTGGCTGCTCAGCCACTTTTGATGTCCACCTGATTCACCCAACTCTCACTTGTGATCCCAAGAATCTGTAGCCTATGCAAGGGCCACATCCCATAAAGCCATATCAGCAGATGCTAAAGCAGGCTGAGGGTAGCCACCAGGCCTCAAACCCATTAGTGAGTTAGGGGGATGTCCACCCCAAGCATGTGAAGCCTTCCCCCAGGGGAATGGGCAGGTGAGAATAACCTGTCCCAATGGCCATGAAGGCGGCTGAAGCGGGCGGCTGAAGCGGGCGCTGTGGAGCGCCTGGAGCTTAGTCAGACATCAAAGATGCCATGGTCACCCACTGCATCCTAGGCCATTGCCAGTCATGCTGACCTTTGTCCTGCCACTGGACTCTAATGACTCTGGAAGAGAGAGTGAGGCTGCTGACTTTGTGCAACTCTGACTCATTTAAATCCAATTCATGCACAAGTAAAGATGTTACCTGTGATGTCACTGGTCCTTTTCAAAAATGAAGGACAGGAGGGGAAGCTAGGTGGCGCAGTGGATAAAGCACTGGCCCTGGAGTCAGGAGTGCCTGAGTTCAAATCCAGCCTCAGACACTTGACACTTACTAGCTGTGTGACCCTGGGCAAGTCACTTAACCCCCCATAGCTCCCCCCCCCCAAAAAATGAAGGACAGGGGCAGCTAGGTGGCACAGTGGATAGAGGACTGGCCCTGGAGTCAGGAGGACCTGAGTTCAAATCCAGCCTCAGACACTTAATACTTACTAGCTGTGTGACCCTGGGCAAGTCACTTAACCCCAATTGCCTCATCCCGCCCCCCCAAAAAAAAGATTTTGCCTTGTTTTTCATATCACAACAATCTTGTGAAGTAGGTTCTATTACCTGTTTTATACAAGTGAGCAAATGTGGCAGGATAAGTTAATTGACTTGCCAACTGGTCACACAGCTAGTAAGTGTTATGTGATAAGCAGACTGGACAAAACTCAACACCTCACTGGAGAATATGGGGGTATAACAACTGGAATGCCACCTGCTGGAGACACTGTAGGAAAGCTCCACCATGAGGAGAAGGCCTCTGAGGGAAAGGCCATCTGGCTTTTCTCTGGCATCAGGAAGTGATGTTTGCATGTAGGAGGAAGAGGGGGTGAGGCTGGCTCTCTCGTTCTCTTCCTCAGGACTCAGGTGGAGAGCGGAGCTAGGAATGCTCTCTCCCTTTAATAGATAGATGAATCTAGGCCTTTCTCTCTCTCTTTACCAAATTCTTATTCGCCTTAATAAATGCTTAAAAGTCTAACTCTTGCTAAAGCTTATAATTTATTGGCGACCACTCATTAGATATTTTAGACAGACTAGCTAGAATTTTAGCCCCTTACAGGGGTAAGGAAATAAGGGAGGAAAAAAAAAAGTGAGAAGGAACCTAGGTGACTAGAATTAAGAACAAGATAAACAAATATTTTTGGACAAACTTCCCCAAGCAATCAATAGTCAAGGCCAATAGCTGGCATGAATGACCTCTGGGCTGGAGTTATGGACCAACTAAGATCCAAGAACGGAATCAAAGGAATTCTCATGGAAAAAAATCTCAGCCAACAATATGTTGACAAAGTAGGGGGGAAAAAAGGCTGAATCATGCAGATTTCTTTGTTGAAATGAAGAGCTTTATAATGGCAATTCTAGATAGAGTTCACTGTTACCAGGAACTATATGAAGATTATTTTTAAAGAAGATGGACCAAGTAGTCCACGTAAGTTATTTTATCCATCCTGTAGTACAGTCTGTGAACATTAAACAAAATGAACAAGACCATTTCTCTCTGAACTCCATCAAAAGAAACGAGAATGAAATGATAACAATAAACTAAAATTTATAAGGCACTTTAAGGTTTGAAAAGCACATTACATACTATTTCACTTGATGTTTACAACCCTGCATGATGAGTGCTATTACTTAGGTTTACATAAGGGAAATTAGGCTTGCAGAGGTAAAGGACTTCCCCAGGGTCAAAAGGCTAATATTTTAAATGGGATTCAAGCCAGGTGTTCCTATCTCCACATCAAGCATTTTCATCACTACATCATATCGCTTAAAATAAATGGAACATTTAAAGGAAAGGTAGGAGTAGTGGGAAAGATAATGGATTCCCTTTTGGTCATACATGCTATGCTGACTTTGAGGTATCAAGGGTATATGAAGATAGAAATATCCACACAGACACAATGGAATACAGGAAAAACATTAGCTAGATCTATAGATTTAGCAATCATCTGCATAGCAATAATTGAACCCTTGGGAGTTTATGACAAAGCTCAAATAATCTGCAAAACCTAGTTTGCATTTTCTCTTCCCTATTTTACTATTTTGCCTATAAATTTATTTAGATTTTAAAATTGTTTTCTAAAAAATAAAATCAAATTTATGTCATTTATTTCCCTACCCCTCCCAGAAAGTCATCCCATATAATACATAATGTGTTTTTTTTTTCCCAAAAAGGGAAAAAAATCAGCATAATTAAGCCTGAAATCATGGGCAATGTACAACACTTGTAGATCTCCCACCTCCATGCAATGAGGGTGTCTTCTATATCTTCTTTTTTTGTTGTGGCAATGAGGGTTAAGTGACTTGTCCAGGGTTACACAGCTAGTAAGTGTCACCTAGCTGTCCCTATATCTTCTTATGAGATGTCCTTGTTCTTTGTAAATTTTTTCTTGAGATTGTTCTTTTCATTTACATTATTTATAGTCACTGTGTAGTTTTCTTGGCTTTGCTGACTTCACTTAAATCAGTTCATGCAGATCTTTCCAGACTTCTCTGTTTTCTTCACATACCTATTTCTTACAATAAAGTGATATTCCATTACAGTTATATAATGAATTTTATTTAGCCATCACAGGTATGAATGGCATATTACTTGTCTTCTCAAGAGGTGGGGGAGGGCAGCTGGGTAGCAGTGGATAGAGCATCTGCCCTGAATTCAGGAGGATCTCAGTTCAAATTCCGCCTCAGACACTTGACACTTACTAGCTGTGTGACCCTAGGCAAGTCACTTAACCCTCATTGCGCCCCCCTCCCCAAAAGGTTGGGGAGGAACTGGAGGAAAGGAGATAATTTGGATCTCAAAAAAATTCTTTTTAAAAACAAATGTTTAAAATAGTGCTAAATTCTTTTTATTTTACCATTCTCCAATCAATGGATAACTATTTTGTTTCCAATTCTTTGCTATCACAAAAAGTGCTGCTATAAATATTTTGAGTCCATGGGGGCTTTCTTATCAATGGCCTCCTTGATAGCCTAATGGGATGTGTCAAAGGGAATGGACATTTTAGTCACTATTTGGATAATTCCAATTGTTTTCCAAAATAACTGTGCTCATTCACATTTCCACTGACAATATAGTTATGTTCCAATCTTCCCACAACCCCTCCAAAATAGACTGTTCCCATCTTTTGTCATGTTTGAAGTTAAAAGCTCAGGATTGTTTTGATTTTTATTGCTCTTACTGTTTGTGATTTGGAGGATTCTTTCATATGATTGTTACAGCAGCTTGCAATTCTTTTGAGGACTGTTTGTTCTGTGACCACTTATCAGGATTGGTTTTTGACGGTGTGTGAATGCATGTGCCTCTGTCTATGTGGATACCAAACTCTTATCAAAGAAATCCGATACAAAGATTTTCCCCCCTATTTAATCACTTCCCTTCTTTTCCTATTTTAGGGGTATCAATTTTGTTTGTACAGAAGCCTTTTGGTTTCATAACAGCAGTTATCAATTCTGTCTTCTGTAATAACTGCTATCCTTTGCTTAAAAACACATCTTCTTAATATACTATGAGAAGTATGGACCTGCTTCTCTTCTAATTTATTTTAATGGTATGATCTTTAATATACAGTTATGTACTCATCTGGAATGTATCGTGGAATATGGTGTAAGAAATTGGTCTAAACCTAATTTCTGCCAGACTGCTTTCCAGTGTCTAAGCAGTTCTAACCAAATAGGGAGTTCTTTCCTTAAGTAATTTATGTTTTCCAATTTATTGACCACTGTGTAACTGAGCTCAATAGTTACTGATTCTTTCTCCTATAGTTTGCTCCATTAATGTACTTCTCTGTTGGTGTTTTTTTTAACCAATAAGGTTTTGGTGACTGCTGCTTTTTAACAGACTTTGAGGCCTACAAGTGATATTCCCCTTCATTGCTATCGTTTTTTCATTTTTTCCTTCATATTCTAGATTTTGTATTTTTACCAAATGAATTTTGTTCCTATTTCATTGTGGCTTTAAAGTATCCACATGGTAATTATATTGGGATAGCATAAAAAGTGTAAATTAACTTTGGTGGTATTATCATTTTATTATATTAGCATGGCCAGGCCATGAGCACTGAATATTGCTCCAGTTATTTAAATTGTTCTTTGGGGGGGGGGGGTTTGCAGGGCAATGAGGGTTAAGTGACTTGCCCAAGTTCACACAACTAGTGTCAAGTGTCTGAGGCTGGATTTGAACTCAGGTCCTCCTGAATCCAGGGCCAGTGCTTTATCCATTGTGCCACCTAGCTGCCCCCTATTTAAGTTGTTCCTTAAGGAGCAACAGATAATCAATTCTATAAAATTATTTTGTGTGCTTTAGTAGACTGATCCCCAGATATTTAATGCATTCTGTAGTTAACTTGAATAAGAACTTATCTTTTTTATTGGCTCGTGGATTCTATTATTGTACAGAAAAACTATTAATTTTTGATGCTTTATTTTGTGGTCTGCAACTTTACTTGAAGCTATTATCTGAATTAATATTTTGCTTATTCCCTAGGATTTTCTAAGCAAATCACCATATTATGAGGAAATAGGAATAGTTTGGTCCCTGCTTTACCTATCTTTATGCTTTTAATTTCCTGCTCTTTTCTCACTGTCATTACTAGCAGTTCTGGAACTATATCAAATAATAGTGGCAACACTAGGCAGCTTTGATTTACTTTTCTTTTTATTGGAAAAGAAAAGGTTCTAATATCCGCCCCCCCAATAGGATGCTTCCTTTTGGTTTAAAATGTTTTTTATGATATTAAAAAAGGTGCCCTTCCATTTACACTTTGAGGGGCTTTTAGTATAGATGAGTCTTGTACTTTCTCAAAGCCTTTTCCCTTGTCTACTGAGATAATCATATGATTTTGGACATTTTTGTTTTTAATATGATTGTGTTGACTGTTTTCCTAATGTTGAAACATCCTTGCATTCCTGGTATAATTCCAACTTGGTCAGGATGACAGGATTTTACTTACTTTTTAAAAAACGGATATGCATTAATCTCTACAGTTTAGATATTAGAATTATATTTGTCTCTTAGAGGGAACCTATTAGAATGCTTTCTTCTTCAATACTTGAGAATAATCTGTGTAGAGAAGATTTTGTTGTTATGATTTCACTTTTTACTTTGCTGTTCTGTTGCTCTAATAGTCTACTGGTATTTTATTAGTCTTTTCAAAGAATCAGCTTTTAGTTTTATCATTTCTATGGGTACAAATGTTTTCCCCCAATTTACCTATTTACAAACTCAGTTCATCAATCTTCTTTTTTGGTTTTGTTAATAGCTTCAAGAAATTTCTCTTTAAGGACTGCTTTAGCTGCATCCCAGAAATTTCGTTATTTCATTTCATCATTATCAACAATTCTCCCTGTATGTCTCATAGTCTAAAAATTCATTACCACCTCCCTGCCTCTAGATTTCCCTATTTCTGCTGAGGGCACTCCAATCCCCCAGGTTCAAAATCTCAGTCACCTCACGTGTTCATTCAATACCCCAAACCCGTAACAAATCCAGTTGATTCTACTTACTCCCACATCTTCTGTCCCTTTCTCTCCAATCTGTACACAGCCAGCACCATACTTCAGGTTCTTATCTTCTCTTCTGAACTACAATTCTTTTCTGAACCCAACTATTATAAGGGCCTTCTAGGAGGACTTCCTGGCTACCAGTCTATCCTTTTTTCCAGTCCATCTGACTGTGCCATTCCTCTGGTCACAGATCTTCAGTGGCTACCTACTGATTCTAGAAAAAGATATAAACTCATCAATTCTGTAACTAAAGTTTGTCCCAGTCTGTCTTTCTGTATTTATGTCATTCCTTTTTCTCATAGTCTACACAGCAGCCACATTTCCCTACTTCCCACTCCCCATACTTGGATTTCATTTCATGCTTCTCTTTCTAGCCCAGACCATTCTCATGCCTGAAATGCACTTCCTCCTAAATTCCTTAATTTCCTTCCAGTACCAATAATGAAGCCACAAAAAGAAAACTCAACCACGCCACCAAAGCTGCCTTTTACAGATGATTTTTTTCTGATCCTCCTTATATAGTTAGTTACCTCAAGTTATCTTATATTTCACTTAACTCATCTGCCTTCTGTGAGAATATTATTACCAGGGGTCCCCTGCTGAGAGGGCATGAGACCAGCCTCAACCAATCAGCTTGAAGCAGTGTGTAAGGCAGTTCACTTTGTCAGTTGGTGGTTGGAACTTCATGGTGGCGGTGGTAGAAGAACGAGGAAGATGGAAGTCTGATCTTTCCTTGAGGTCACTCCTTGAGGCCAAGGACCATTTTTCATTTTCTTTCTGAATACTTAGAATCTATTAAAGTGCCTGCTGAATCAAATGAGGCATTTACAGAAATGCAATTTATTACTAATGAAGTAGTATTGGAGAACTTTAATTTTTTTTTTTTTTTGGTGAGGCAATTGGGGTTAAATGACTTGCCCAGGGTCACACAGCTAGTAACTGTCAAGTGTCTGTGGCCACATTTGAACTCAGGTCCTCCTGAACCCAGGGCCAGTGCTTTATCCACTGCGCCACCTAGCTGCCCTGGAGAACTTTAAAACCCTTTTTGGGAAAGTTTTGAATTCTCTCTTCCTCTTTCCCTTCCTCCCCACCCGGCACTAGAGAAGGCTGCCATTTGATACAAACATATAAATATATGTAAAACCATACTATGCATACTTCTATTTATCAGTTCTTTGTCTGGATGTGGAAAGAACCTTCCTTCATAGGCCTTTTGTAGTTGATTTGAGTATTTATTATACTCAGAATAACTTGGTTGTTCACAATTATTCTTTATTTCTTTTGTGGGGCAGTGAGGGTTAAGTGACTTGCCCATGTTCACACAGCTAGGAAGTGTCAAATGTCTGAGGCTGGCTTTGAACTCAGGTCCTCCTGAATCCAGGGCTGGTGTTTTATCCACTGTGCCACCTAACTGCCCAACATAGTATTTTCAACCATGGATGGCACAACCTTCAGAACTGAAAGTAATCCACAATAAGGCCCAAAACAAAACAGATACTTGATAGGACCACTAAATCATTCAGAAAAATGATTTTTTTTTTTACACAATTCTTGAGTAAATGGGATGAGTTTGTCAAACTTTCCCCACTAAATTCTTGTTCACTTTTTTCTTTTCAACTTGTTTAAATCCAAGTCAATGTTCCCAGTGACGAGTTACGGAGAGCTCACAAAAGCATAGTCTTTTAGAATGAATAGCAGGGACGAGAATGTTTAGTTGTGAACAAGAACTTTGGAAATTCGTTCAAATGAAATGACATACTGACCAATGTTCCTTATTAATATTTATTTCCTAAACTTGGAAATTCAGCTGCATCACTGTTTGCCTTTTTACATTTAGCCTTTAACAAAAGACCAAATGAAGCTGAAATACTAATGTATAAAGATGTAATCTTTAGTTTACTGGCCTTTGGGGAGATGGAAATATCAACCCAATAATGATATTCACTGGTCCAAAGTTTAAGAATTAATCTCACGCACTAGTCACATGATCACAAAATTAAATATCAATTCCAAATGACTTCATAAATAAATAACAGAATTTCTTCAACCATCTCACTTCTATGACATACATAACAAGTCATCATTTGATCTTTGCTAGATCTTTGCTAGAAGCCCGCTCTCTCCCTGGTTGATCTGAATTGTTCTAATCATTATTCATTTTTTCCCTACCTCAAATCCACATTTACATTTTTTGCAGCTTCCATCTATTCCACCGAGTTGTGCCTTTTAGGGTCAAAAAGAACAAGTGTAAACCCTCTTCCATTTGAGAGGTTTCCAGTTTATCAATTTCCTTTCTAAAACGGGATACCTGGACCTTAGCACAGAAGTGATGTAAGATGTTGGTTTAATGTTTAATAAAAATGAGCCCATGGTGTCATAGGCTAGGAGGAAGGAAAGCTAGGTTCTAGTATTGACTGTGCCACTAACTGGTTGTTTAGCCTTAGACATACCTAACTGGGCCAATTTGGTCAACCACTAAAAGAAGGGACTGGCCTAGATTACGTCTAAGATTCTCTATCATTGTTAGTCCACGATCTATGAACAAGAAGAAATCTAGTTACACAGAAGGACACTGGAAGAGAACAAGTGCCATTTCTACTAGCTGCTTAAACCTCTTTACGTAGAAAGAGAGGAAGGCGGGAAGGCAAGCAGAACAGCAGCAGCACCACCAAGGCATTTCTTTCTGTAAGCACTTTTTTTGGCGGGGGTGGGGGGGGTGGGGGGGGTTGTGGGGGGAGGCAGGCAATGAGGGTTCAGTGATTTGCCTAAAGTCACACAGCTAGTAAGTGTCCAGTGTCTGAGGTCAGATTTGAACTCTGACCAAATTTCACAACCCACCTCAAACCTAATCAGCAGAAAAGGGATTCAGGGAGGCAGAAGACAGAGAGGAAGGTGTGATGGACTGTCCAGTGAAAGGTGAACAATGAAAGAAAAATAACTCCGAGAGTCTCTCAGGCAAAAGAGGAGCTACAGAAGAATGCACAAAGTGGCAAAGGCAGGGTCTGGAACAAAGGAAAAGAAAGGTGGAAAGAGGAAAATCTCGATTCAGTGGTAGGAGGGGGTCCCACTAAAGAACACTCTCACAAGGAGGAAGACATTTAATGTATCATGAAGACAAGGACCTTACCACAGGCGTAATGTGCAGGGATTGGTGTTCAGAGAGAGCACCGCCTGAAAATGTTTGGTGCCTTTGTGGACAATTTCCGGCCTCGTGAGAAGGTAACTGGTGTTCCTGAGGGCAACTGGTATCCAGAAGGGTGAGAGCGCATGGGTTCAGAAATCCATGTGGTAAATGGGAAAAATTAGAACTATAGGAAGGGAAAGGAGAGGAGGTAGAACACAGGCTCATTAAGGGACATTTCTCCCCAAGGGGAATCCTTCTAGTCTTACTATCTCCTATAGTAACTGACATTTTAAGAGTGAGGCCTAACATCCCCTGAGGTAGGTGGTGAAGTGCAAGCATTGTTATTCTCATGCAGTGCATGAGAAACTTGGGTTCAGAGAATTTAAGTAACTAGTCCGTGGTCACAGCCCAATAAGTACTAGGGTCAGTGCTCAACGTCCTGACTCCAAGGCCTTGTGATTTACTATAGATGTCCCAATTGTTTTGGTTATAGGGCGTCTTTCTGAAGTGCTCATGTCAATACTAACGTCCTCAAAAGGCATGACAAGTCTACTTGTTCTAAGGGTGCACTGAACAAATACATTTTTTTTTTTTAGTGAGGCAATTGGGGTTAAGTGACTTGCCCAAGGTCACACAGCTAGTAAGTGTTAAGTGTCTGAGGCCGGATTTGAACTCAGGTACTCCTGATTCCAGGGCTGGTGCTCTATCCACTGCGCCACCTAGCTGCCCCCTGAACAAATACATTTTAAGCAAGATCTAAACCCTCACTAGGCTGCTCCATTTCTCTGCCTACGATCCATAGCCAAGAACACCTGTCTAGAGCCAGTGCTTGGTGTGGAAAGAGTTCATTCTGATCAGTGCATTTTTGTGAGCACAGCTAAGTGTGTTTGTTCTGGAATTTAGCCTCTGACCAGAACAGTACTTGGGGACATTTAAAAGGCATAATGCCGCAGCAGAAACTTCAACAAATCTAGGAAAGCTCACTGTCTAGTGGGCTCAACGATCTCCCTGTTACTTGGGTAGTCCAGGTACCCCCCACGAGGTGTTTGCCCACTCTTCTGCCCACGGCCCGAACCTAGTTTATGCTACCCAGAATAGAAGGGCTCTCACTGCCCTCTAGTTCTTGTTGTTAAATTCCGTAATTTCTAACAATGATTTTGTCCTTTAAGGAACTACCTCATGGAGATATACTGTACATAAAGAGTTTTACAAACCAGAATGCACCATGTAAAATGCTAGCTATTAGTACAAGTCTGACTTTCACAGAGTGGTACAGAAAAGAACAGAGCTACAACCTGTAATAAACCAGCATAGATTCTTGCCCCATCTCATACATGCCTTTATTTGTTTTGGGGGGTCTTTTTGGTGAGGCAATTGGGGTTAAGTGACTTGCCCAGGGTCACACAGCTAGTAAGTGTCAAGGGTCTGAGGCCAGATTTGAACTCAGGTCCTCCTGACTCCAGAGCCAGTGCTCTCTCCACTGCGCCACCTAGCTGCCCCCATGCATGCCTTTACTGTGTGACAATGGGCAAGTCCTAGAAAACCTGAACCTTGGTTTCCTCACCTATAAAATGAGGATAAGACTTTTATTACCCAACACACAAGGCAGTAATGAAAAAAAGAAGTCTTATAACATTAAAGGTTTCTATGAATTTCTATTAGCTTTCCTTTGGGCATTTGAAAGAAACTGTCAAACGAACAGATAACAAATGGGTGCACACTAGACCCAATAACAACACCACTGGACCAGTCACCTGAAAGTCCCCTGAAATAGCCTGAAATGAAATCTAGGCCACTCTGCCTATCTGGCAGTACATTAAACCAGCTCAGTAATAAGGTCCCCAACCCAAGGTTTTCAGTTTTTGAAGGGAGAATTGAAAGTATCCTCCAATTCAACACATCCCAAAGAGAATTCATCATCCTGTCCCACCCCCCCCAACTCCCCTATTACTACTGGAGGGCATGACCCTCTCCCCAGTCTCCTAGGCTCAAAGCTCTGCTGTGCTCCTCACTCTTGCTCACCCAGGAGCACAACCTGCCGACAAATCTCATCACTCCTCCAGTCACGTTTGTTTCATAATCTACTTCTCTTCACTCATACAGACACTACCCCAGTTCAGGCTCTCATTGCTTGCCCAGGCTACAACAACAGCCTGCTAACTCGTGTCCTTGCCTCGTCTCCCCACTCCAGGCCATCTGCCACTGGGGCTGCCAGCGGCCTTTTCTAAACTGTAGGTCTGAGCGTGCCACCCCCACCCACAATGAGCTCCAGTACCCCAAGACTCAAACATAATCTCTGGTTAGCATTAACCTTATTTAGGGCCTGGTCCCCTCCTGCCTTTCCAGTCTTCTTACATTTCATTCCCTTCAGACACACTACGATGGAGCTACAAAGACCTGTTGGCTCCTTGTACCCAACACTCCGTATGTACCCCCTGCCTAGAACATTCTGCTCCCTCAACTCAGCCTCTTAGCTTCTCTGGCTTCCTTAAAGACTCTGCTCCTATCTCATCTTCTGCAGGACACCTGTCCTGGTCCTTCAATCTATTATCTACTTATCGTCTATTTATTCTGTATATATCTTCTATGTACCTAGTTATTTACATGTTGTCCCCTGGAGGGCAAAGATATGTGTGTTTTTCTTTGTCTTTCTATATTTTTCTTTTCTTTCCTTTTTTTTTTTTTTTAAGTGAGGCAATGGGGGTTAAATAACTTTCCCAGGGTCACACAGCTAGTTAAGTGTCAAGTGTCTGAGGCCGGATTTGAACTCAGGTACTCCTGACTCCAGGGCCGGTGCTCTATCCAGTGTGCCACCTAGCTGCCCCTTTCTATATTTTTCTACAGGCAGTGGGGAGCCATTTGAAAATTCTTGGCATAGAGGTGATGGGAATGTAAGGCCTTGTTTTAGGAATATCAAATTAGTATCAGTGTGGAGAATGGAGTGAAAAAAAGGCTGAATAGAGGGAGACCGATTAGGCTACTACTACAATAACCTAATAAGCAAGAGATGGTGAGAATCTGTTCAAGGTTACCAGTGTTGAGTTCAAACAGAAAGGGATGGATGGAAGAGATGTTTTAGGCGGTGGAATTGACAAGACTTGGGGGTTTGAGAGGGTGAAGAGTCAAGGATCCTAGGCTGTTGATTGGAGGAACTGTAGCAGCCTCCACAGAAAGTAACTTAGGAGGAAGAGCGGATTTAAGGGGAAAGAGAATGCTGACTCTGAGACGCCCATCAGACAATCAGAAAGAGAAGCCAAAGAGGCAGGTGAAAATGTGGGACTGAAGCTCAGGAGAGGAGAAAGGAATCTGTAGATTTGAAAGTGACCTTCATGGAAAAGAGAGTTAACCCTCCATCTGATGAAATCACTCAAAGTATAGAAAGATGCCACCACCATCATCAAAAAACTAGCTTTTATGTAATGCTTTAAGGTTCGCCAAGCTCTTATACGTTGTCTCATTTGATCCTCACAACAGTCTGTGAGACGTGCTATTACTATCTCCATTTTGCAGATGAGGAACTGGGACTGAGAAAGGTTAAATGACTTGGGGGGGGGCACACAGTTAATCATCTGAAGAAGGATTCAAACTCAGGTCTCAACTCCAAATCCTGTAACTCTACCCACTAGGCCACTTAGCTGCCTCCAGAGAAAAGGAAGCTAGTAATTAGGAAGACAAGTATGTACTGGGGGTGGGAAGAGATGAGGAGGAGGCTAGAATTTCCGCTATAAAACACAGCAAACAGAAACTTCTACTTAGGTCCTTTGCTCTACTAACTAATGATACTTCATGACTCAGAGGCAAGAAGATGTGGCCATTCCCACCAAATGGCTTCTGGTCCACGTCCAGGGACCGTTTACATTTCTGTTGTACGAGGCCCAGCCTCACTAAATTTGAAGGGGCTCTCTCTGAGGATGGCCACAGGATAAAAATCAGTTACAAAGGTGAGAGGGAAAACCCAAGGCAGTAACATCATAGACACCTGAAGCACCCCAAAACTGCTTTGAAAATGGTGAACTTGAGGATTTCTACTTGAATCCTTCCTCGAATTCCCATGGCCCTTTCTCCAAGAGGCTCAACGCTTTTCTGCTGCAAAAATGGCTATTAAAGACTCCATGGACCCTGGGAATTTCGGCTGATTAACTCAGAGCCTTGAACATCCTGGCATGGTGGAGTAATGGAATATTCACTTCTCTGCTTCCAGAGTGTTTCCTTCTAGAGCTTTTCAGCTGAATAACCTTTTGTGAGAGGCTACACCACAAAGCCAGCAACATTTTGGGTTATAGTGTAACACATCTTTGAGAAGCTGAGAAAATGTTTAATGAGAACAATTTATAATTTAAGGTGGTTGGGTTTTTTTAAGCACACTGGCTGATGCCACAATTAATTAAATGTGACAAAATGGCAGGGTAGATGTTAACTGAAGGATTAAAAGTTTCATTATCTGAAGAAAAATCCCATCCTTTTTATTTATATTGCAATAAGCAAAAAATAAAAAAATTCCTAATATTTCAAGCATTTCAGAAATTTATCCTTAAATTCCCATTTTTCAAGGAGGCTAAAGGATTCACTGGGAACTCTATGGCCAAAGAAATCCCCCCACTTTGGATTCCTTTTGATAAAGCAGCATTGCCTAGAATACTGGTCTGATTTTTGTCCTATCACGCTCCTAAAGCGATCAGTCGCCTATTGCAGGTCGCCACTTCTCTGCACAGCAGGTGTCTGGGACTCTTCCCAATGGTTCAGGGCCTGTTTCTTCAGGGTGGCCTTCTGAAGTCTCCAAGACTTACAGAATAGTACTTGCAGGGTACAAAATGCCCCAGTTGTTAGACTCCACCCTAAGATAGCCACGAACTATCAATCGCCGTGGGGACAATTCCTTTATGGTCAACAGGCCCATAAGCATCTTTAATGGACTCTACTAACATTCCATTTTTGAGCAAAGAAAAGGTTAACAGGAAGAGACTCTAAAGGACATGAAGAAACAGCTCCAGTTAGGTACCAATAATACTCTTCACAGACTCCAAAAGAACTTTCAGTTTAATAAGAGAATCACAATCACAAAGTTGAAAGGGATAGCCATTAAGAGATGAGCTAATTCAACCCCTTAACTTTAAGATGAGGACACTGGGGGTGGAGGCAAATTCACTGACTGACTAACTCAAGGGCACAGCCACCAGCACCAGAACACAAATTGTGTTTTTAGTGCTATATTTTTTTTTTAATTTTAAGTGAGGCAATTGGGGTTAAGTGACTTGCCCAGGGTCACACAGCTAGTAAGTGTTATGTGTCTGAGGCCAGATTTGAACTCAGGTCCTCCTGACCAGGGCTGGTGCTCTATCCACTGCGCCAGCTAGCTGCCCCCGTGCTATATTCTTGATATGTTACTAAACCAAGGTGCTTGTCAACTTATAAGGGAAGGTTTTGAAGGATCATAACAGGTTTGTAAAAGAGATCTGCAGAAGCTTCAAGTCAATTTTTAACATTGCCTAATCCTGTCACGCCCAATTATTTTCACCAACTCTCCAATTCCCCTTGTTCCCTCCTGACACCTAGGAGTCAACACTTCCACATTTTTCTCACTTGCCACAAAGTTCCCTATGGCTGTCCCACTTTGGGAAAAACCATCAACTCTGTAACCTTGTGAGCTCTCTTCTTTTCGAACTTTTTTAATACACATGCCCCTTTTGCATGCTTCCTCCACTAGCTCCTGTAGTAACACCTTCAGGTCTGGCTTCAGTGCAATTCTACAGAAAGTGCCTCCTTGAAGGTAACAGACCTCCTAGGGATAATTGACACAGTCATTCACCTGGCAACCCAGGTTCAGAATCTCAGGAGTCCTTCACTCAGCCCTCTCTTTTTTGTTTTTTTGGTGAGGCAATTGGGGTTAAGTGACTTGCCCAGGGTCACACAGTTAGTAAGTGTCAAGTGTCCGAGGTCAAGTTTGAACTCAGGTCCTCCTGGCTCCAGGGCCAGTGCTCTACCCACTGCGCCACTTAGCCGCCCTCAAGAATCTTAAATAATATCTAATTTCTACCATTAAAAAACTAAACAACGGGGGCAGCTAGGTTTTTTTCATGCCTTTTTCAAGTATATACCAAATTGTTTTCCATAATGACTGGGTTAATTCACAGCTCCACCAACCATACATTGGTGCAAGCACTTACACCTTTCTCATGTCATTTCAATACAACCATATTACTTCATTTCCCATCAGCTGCTCTATTCAGTTTCTACTCCAGGAACATTGTGCCTTCCCCAAGACAAGCACATGACCTGAAACCCCATCCTGGAGACTGGTCCAGCCTTGATAATGCATATCTTCTCAGGCTTCTCAGCAGTCCCTCTGTTCTGACAGGAGAGACAGAAGACAGCAATAAACTCCTCCCAAATGCTTCCTTTGCAGAGGGCTCAAATCTTTCCTGCTAAAGATTCTAAGTTCTTTCTTTTTCTCATTTGTATCCCCAGAACTTAGCACAGTACTAATATATGTTTACTATTAAAAAATAAATCAATCTCTCTCTCTCTCTGAAAAGCTTTTAGAAGCCTTCAAAAATTATAAGGAAGATTTTGCCCAACATAAGGGTGAAATTTGGAAGAACCCAAGAGAAATAAAATGAGGAAGATGAAAAGGAAGGGAAGGAGAAAGAGAGTTAGTTGGTGAGAGGGAAGGCCAGCTGTAGAGTGCACACTCGGAGGGGCTGGGCCTGCTAACTAGGCACCTAGAAAGGATATGACTTAGTCAAAAGTGAGTAAGTGGAAAGTGGAATGGGAGGGAGAACTATCAAATATTAAATTAATATGCCTATGTGAGGGCTTCCAAGACCCAGAGAGTTCTGGAAACATGCTAGAGAGGAGTTGGACAAAAAGCAAAGGCTCCAGAAAAAGTAATGATGTTGCAAACAGAATATGCTACAGACCACCTGGACAGAAAGAGAAAAGAGTTGAGCAGTTTGGGAAACAGAACACAAGCCTGTCACAGAACCATGGCATAGTTCATAATAGAAAATTTCAATTACTCAGACATATGCTGCAGCTGTCCCCTCAGCCAAAAGCAGAACAACTCAATTTCTTGGTTTGACTTAAGGATCATTTCATCCTCCAAACAGAGGGGAAAAAACCCAAACCAAACAAACAGCCCTTCAGAACTGGATTCTAACAAGGAAGAACAGCTGATGAACGAGAGATGATTGGAACCTTCAGGGAGTAATTACTCCATTTTAAAATCTGTGATACGGAGGAAAAGAAAATTGGTCATAGTCTGACACATACCTTCGATTGGGGAGAGTAGATTTCAAAGTGTTCAGTGAAAGGAGAGGCAGCATCCCCTGGACTAAAATTCTACAGGGGAAGTCAGCCCAGGAGGGATAGGAAGTTCTCAAGAATGAAATTCTGAAAACACAAAGAGAAAATATTTCAATGAGGAAGAAAAAGGGGATTAGCTAAAGAGTCTGATTTGTCAAAGCTCTATCACATCTAATTTTTCAAACATTCTCTTCAGTTCCATAATTTTCTTCATATTTACCTTTTGGTTGCATTCATTTAACTTTGAAAGAGGCACACTTAAAGTACCTTACAATCATTGTCTTATAATCTAGACTTTTTTTGTAATTCAGTGATCCTTTAAATACTACGTTATGCCAGATGTGTGTATATTTAGTATTGATAGTGCTTCATATTTTCTTTTAAAAAATATAGTTTTAGGGGCAGCTAGATGGTGCAGTGGATAGAGTACCGGCCCTGGATTCAGGAGTACCTGAGTTCAAATCCAGCCTTAGACACTTAACACTTACTAGCTGTGTGACCCTGGGCAAGTCACTTAACCCCAATTGCCCCCCCCACAAATATATATATATATATATATATATATATATATATATATATATATATATATATATAGTTTTGCTGTGTTATTCATGACAGATGCAAATCTTTTCAAATTACCTATCATAACAGTATTAATCTTTTATTGATGCCCTGTCTTATCATTCATTTCCCACCCAATCTACTACAGAACCCTTCCTTGTGAAAAAGAAATACTATTAAGCAAAAGCATTCAATAGAGAGACTGTCTGTCTGTCTCTCTCTCTCTGTGTATATTTGTATGTATGTATAGTCTGTCCTAACAGTCCCTTACTTCTCTGTCATGAGAGTGATGCGTGTCATTATCTCTTCTCTAGGACCTTCACTGGTTTTTCCACCCCCCCCAACCCCAGAGTTCACCTTCCCTTTAGTTATCTTGCCATTCATATCTCCGTTCCTTTAGTTCTGCTTATTTCATTTTATATAATTTCACATAGATTGGCCCATATTTCTCTGAATCCTTCATATTTATAATTTTCTATGGTACAATAATAATGCAATATTGACATCTTGTGGGGGGATAGTGATTCCCCAATAGATGAGTACCCACTTTGTTTATAATTCTTTTCTATCTAAATAAGAATGCGATAAATATTTGGCTAAATTTTGGATCTTTGCTTCTTTTTTACTTTCTTAGAACATGTAAAATGATTTAAAAAATAACATTAATACTAAATATATACACCAAAGGGCAAAGCATCTAAGTATTTAAAACAAAATGTAAAAAAAAAATGCAGAGAAGACATTTCCCTAGACTAATTCTCTCCCTCCTCATTTCTGCCTCTTGGCTTCCTTCAAATCCCAACTAAAATCCCACTGTTCTACAGCCCAAAGCCCCTTGATTCGAGTTCCTTCTGATTATCTCCCATGTATCCAATTAAACCGAGCTCCTTGCGGGCACTCTCTTTTGCCTCTTTTTGTATTCCCTGCTCTATACAGTGCCTAGCACAGAGTAGGTGTTTACTGACTGGCACTGTTAAGACAATGATTGCAAGTTATTTATGCCTGCCTTTTTCAAAGTTTAGACAAATGTAACAGAAAGAGAAACAAGAAGAAAAGTATAGAACCAGATAGATTGTCTGAAAAACTCTGACAGACTTTTGACACACCAGGTTCTTTGGTTAACTCCTTTTTCTTCACGTCAGTATTTTCCTTTTATGTTACCAATATTTTTTGAGTGCTATTAGCTGGCGGCAGAAGAGGTTGTTCCAGGCACTGGCTCCAGGGAGGTCCCAGGGAAGCAGAAGTAGATTGGGGTTACACTGTGGGGGGGGGGGGGAGCTTTGTGGCTGAACCTTCCAGAACCCTAGGCATGGCCTTCTACCACAGTATCCTCTCAACCAACAGGTCATGCCCTATGGTGTCAGAATGTGAGTTCCTAGAGAACTAGAAAGGACTCACTTTTATTTGTATCCTCTGTGCTTAACACAAGCTAAGTGCTTAATAAATGGGTTTTAAAAAATTCACTCACTGATAGTCATGTCATTAATTTATGGTTAAAAGGGTGTCCCTTTTCTTGCATAATTCCAAACTGAAATCTAGAATGGCCAGCTCTCTTTACAGCTCTACCAGCAACGTAATAGCTAACTTTGTTGTTGTTCAGTCATGACCCACTTTAGTGTATTCTTGGCCAAGACACTGGAGTAGTTGTCATTTCCTTCTCTAGTTCATTTTATAGATGAGGAAACTGAGGAAAACAGTATTAAAGCACTTGCCCCAGGGTCACACAGCTAGGAAGTGTTTGAGGCCAGATTCGAATTCATCAAGATGAGTTTACCTAACTCCAGGCCTGGAACTCTATCCACTGCACCACCTAGATACCCAATAGCCAACTCAGTTAATATAAATGCTAACTCTCCACTTTTCATCAGCAGCTCTGCTAGGTTTGGACTCCACAGACCATGCCCCACTCAGGATAACTGATCACCTGGATTCTCACCATCATGAGGACTCAACACCTCAATGCCTTCTGTATTCTCTCCCCTCTGATTGGAGGGTGGAGCACTAACTTCCTCCCCAAGCTTGCCTTTCTAGAGGGCTGGGATCTTTCCAGCTAATTCTCCACATTCCACCAACAGCTGATCTTGACCTCCAAGACACATCATGCCTATATGTTGGGTACTCACTGGTCCCCCACCTTTCCACATTGATTTGGCTGCTATCTTCTCCCATTAGATTGTAAGCTCCTAGAAGCCAAGGTCAGTTTTCTTGTTTGTTTCTGCTTTGTTTTATTTTCCCTTTTAATCCTTAGTACAGGGTCTGACCGTTGTAGTTAATAAAATGTTTACTGAATTTAAGAAAGGGTTAGAAGACCAAAATTCAAATCATGCTTCAGGTACTTATGACCTCAGCATGACCTCAGGGGAGTCACTAACCTCTTACCTCCTCAGTTTCAGCATGTACAAAATGGGGTTGAGCATCAATGAGATAACACAAGTAACATGCTTTGCAAGCCTTAAAGTGTTATATAATGCTAACTGCAGCAAAAATGGAATGGAGACACAGGAAAGAAGGAGTTTTTGAGACAGGCAGACACACTGGTTGGATATTTGGCCTAAATGATATGAATCTCCAGTCATCCTGATATATACATATCTTTGCCACTGGACCCAGTCGGCTCTGGAGGAGTGAGGCTGGTGACTTTGCACAACCCTCCCTCACTGAAATCCAATTCACTACAAGCCCCACTCCCCTCCATGTCAGGGTTCTCTTTGAGAACAAGGAAAAACAACAACAACAATAACAGTAACTGCTCTTTTTTCTTGTTTTTCTATTTATATCCCTAAGACTTAGCATTGTGCTCAGAACATAGTAAGCAATTCATGTTTTTTCATTCATTCATTCCCTTCTAAGATGTAAGCCTGGATAATGTTTGGTTTTGGTGAGGCAATTGGGGTTAAGTGACTTGCCCAGGGTCACACAGCCAGTAAGTGTTAAGTGTCTGAGGCAGGATTTGAACTCCGGTCCTCCTGACTCCAGGGCCCGTGCTCTATCCACTGCACCACCTAGCCCCCCCCCCTCCCATAATGTTTTTATTGGGTTCAAATATGGTATATGAGAAGCACACTATTTCTAGAAAAGATAAACAAAATGCCTGGAGTGTCACTTAAAGACTCCCCCCCCCCCCAAACAAGTCTATCTTGTATTTCCTGCCCTCTAAAGACTCCAGTAGCTCCTGTTAACCCATTTTCACACTCCCTATTACCTTTAGAATAAAATTCCTTTGTTTAATATTTAAAGACTTTTGCAATCTATTTACAGACTGACAGACTGACAGACTTCCAGATATGCTGACAAGTCCCAGGCCTCAAATGCCTTCCAACTTCTTCCCCTCAGCCTCAGAGAATCCAGAGGGTGTCTCCTCCTATCCTATTCTTTCCTGATTTTGCCCAGTTGCTAGTGACCTCACTAAACTACTTGGTATTGTACATCTTCTGTGTTTATTTATATCAGTTGTTTTCACTAATGGTACAAGCACCTTAAGTTCACTGACTTTAAATATTTGGCTCTCTATGTCCAGTACCTAGCATAGTGCCTGCGATGTAATAGGCACTTAATGAATGCTTCTTAGGTCAAAACAAAATAAAGCAATAAATTAAAAAAAAATAAACACAATTAGGGGCAGCGAGGTGGCACAGTGGATAAAAGCACCAGCCCTGGATTCAGGAGGACCTGAGTTCAAATATAGCCTCAGACACTTGACACCTACTAGCTTTGTGACCCTAGGCAAGTCACTTAACCCTCACTGCATTTAAATAAATAAATAAATAAACACAGTTGAGTTTATCTTCACATTTAAAGAAACTCAATCCTTTTTTGAAAAAAATATTTGAAGACGAAAATATCAACTAATAATTACCTAAAGTGGGGCATACCTTAACAACAAAGCAATACATAATGTGGCTTCCTGCCTCCTCCTTGAAAGTGGCTTCAATATCTCTCACAGAAACCCCAAACCTTTCTTTGTTATACAACAGAATAAATGTCCACTACTTTAAGGTCTCTTGGTTACATCTTCCTAGTAATTTTCCTTAAAAATCAGCCTAAATTAATTCATTCTTGGTGGAGCTGTGAATTGGTAAAAGTTATTCTGGAAGGAAATTGAAATTATGGAAATAAACTGATTAAACTATTCATATCCTTTGGCCTAGGGATTCCATACACCAAAGGATTTTTGGCAGCAATTTTTTTTTTTTTAAGTGAGGCAATTGGGGTTAAGTGACTTGCCCAGGGTCACACAGCTAGTAAGTGTTAAGTGTCTGATGCCGGATTTGAACTCAGGCACTCCTGACTCCAGGGCCGGTGCTCCATCCACTGCGCCATCTAGCTGCCCCTGGCAGCAATTTTTGAGGTAACAAAGAGCAGAAAACAAAGAAGATCCCTCTGGCTTAGGGAATGGCAAAACAAATTGTGGCAAATGAATGTAATGGACT
Source organism: Dromiciops gliroides (assembly GCF_019393635.1). NCBI lineage: Eukaryota > Metazoa > Chordata > Mammalia > Microbiotheria > Microbiotheriidae > Dromiciops > Dromiciops gliroides. Next base: position 656,170,292 of record NC_057862.1, on the reverse strand, counting down.
ATTATTGTATTACAAGAAATTACTAACATAATGAATACAGAGAAACATGAGAAGATTTATATGAACTGTTGTTGCAAAGTGAAATAAGCAAAACCAGCAAGAAAACACACACACACACACACACACAGATTCCAACAATGTAAAATGAAAAAGAACAACTGAATGTTGGGAAATTACAAGGAACAAACTTAGTCCCCAAGAAGAAATAAGAGAAGCCACCTCCCCAAGCTACTTTGAAAAGGTTGTGGTCCACAAGTGTGAATTATTGTATATGTAATTTCTAAATGTGTTGAAATTTTTTTTGATAATTGACTTTCCTCTTCCTCTTAAAAAAACTTCTTTGTTATAAGGGATAGGTCTACAGAAGGGTAGGAGGCAAAGGGAAAGGAAATCTAGGCAACATAAAAGCAAAAGAAATGCATAAAAACCTATTTTTTAAAGTTAACCGAATATTTTCCTACTTAATCAACATTGTCTTTCCCCCCTTTATTTTGTACTTTTTAAGTACAGGAGAATTCTTCCTATGGTGTCCCCAGGTGTCTCTTGAGTCAGAAGGTCTCAGGGTAAGTGAGGGCTGTCATTGAACCCCTGGGTAATCTATGACAAATCATTTCACTTCTATAAACCTATTTTTTTATCTGCAAAATGTGACTAAGGGCCAACTAACCTAATGGACATAAAGTACGTTCCCAAATATTAAGCGCAATAGAAATTAGTAGTATTATATGATCCCTAAAAATAGGTAGAAGGCAATTCTTACTAGGTATGTGAATGCTGAAAGAGAAGATAAAATAAACACAACTCTTGGAAGATGTTATATCAAGGCGATAGAAACAAAATATACCCAACCCACTATTCTCTGGCAACCCTAAATACTCAAAAATAATAACCCAGAAAATAAAACGGGAGTCTTTTAATGGTTAGATGCCATGTTGGTGTGCACTTAGAAACCCTGGGTGCTAGGGCCAGTTGTATTTTATTGCCTCTTCCTACTTCCTCAACAGGGTGTAATTCAATTTCTTTCTGAATGAATGCCAAGCTGCAGAGTAAGTGGTCTGTCTTGTTGCTAATTTATCTATTCTAAAACCTGACTTTTGTAAGAGGACTAATAACATGTACAGTATGTTTTCTCCACACACATTTCAGGTAGCATTCAGAAGAATATATAACAAAGATGAAGGACAGTTTTTCTTTTTCTTTTTAATAATAAACATTTTTATTTAAAGTTTTGAGCTTCAAATTTTATCCTTCCTTCCCTTCCTCCCCTTCCCCCTTCCTGAGGGGGTAAGCAATCAGATATAGGTTATACCTGTGCAATTATGTAAAACACTTTGCACAAGAAGACTTGAATAAAAGAAAAAAATGAAAGAAAGTGACAAATAGCATGCTTCAGTCTGTGTTCCATCAATATCAGTTCTTTCTTTGGAGGTGGATAGTATCCTTCATCATTAGTCCTTTGGGATTGGCTTAGATCACTGTATTGCTGAGAATAGTTGTCATTCACAGTTCTTCATCTAACAATATTGCTGTTTCTGTGCACAACTTTCTCCTGGTTCTGTTCACTTTACTACACATCAGTTCATACAAGTCTTTCCAAGACTTTTTGAAATCAGAAGAGTTTTTCAAATAGGTTATTTTTTTTTAATTGCAACATTGTTTCTATAATTCCAGCAGCTGCACTATGAACAGTTAACCTCATGCACCACCTTTTACATCAGGCTATTTTGCAAAAGTCTTTCACTCCTAGAAAACTTTAGATGATTTCTCCACAGATTATAAACTAATTTTCAAATCACATATTTCAGATGAATCTCATTTCTTTCTTACAAAGAGCATGATCCAGGGGCAGCTAGGTGGAGCAGTGGATAAAACACTGGCCCTGGATTCAGGAGCACCTGAGTTCAAATCCAACTTCAGACACTAGACACTTACTAGCTGTGTGACCCTGGGCAAGTCACTTAACCATCATTGCCGCCCCCCCCCCCAAAAAAAAAACCAAAGAGCACGATCTAATAGAAGTATTGTGGATTTTGCATTTGCAGAATCAAAGGCCACAGGGATAGTAGGTGGAAATCTATCTTGGGAGGTGGGGAAAATGGGTTCACATACTGGCTGTGTCTATCCCAAGCAAGGCTCCTTTCAGTGCCTTGAGCAACTCTCTAAGACTCAAAATGGCAAACTGGATGCAGATATGTCCTGAAAGAGGGAAGTTACAAACATGAAAATTACAGCAACAATAACTTTTTTTTGCCAAATAATTTTTAGATAGGATTAATGTGAAGTTATTTACATGTTTTTATCTGTCACCTCCTTACTTTTCTAAAATGTTTACAGAGGAAAGATTTTTTCTTTTTTAACAGTGAATCAGGGGGCAGCTAGGTGGTGCAGTGGATAGAGCACCAGCCCTGGATTCAGGAGGACCTGAGTTCAAATCCGACCTCAGACACTTAACACTAGCTGTGTGACTCTGGGCAAGTCACTTAACCCCAACTGCCTCACAAAAACAAAATAAAACAAAACAAAACAAAAAAACAGTGAATCAAACTGAGTTGCAAACTGAACTTCTGCTAGGTCTTAGAGACCTCTGAATCAGATAAACAATTCAGTGAGGTTGTCAATCTCCAGTTAAACACAGGATCATTTTGAAGAAGGGAACTGCACTGACGAAACCTGGCTGCCCCCCACCTCTGACCAGGGCAAGAAATGGCACGTACTATGGGACAGCTAGATAGTGCAGTGGATAAAGCACTGGCCTTGGATTCAGGAGGACCTGAGTTCAAATCCGGCCTCAGACACTTGACACTTACTAGCTGTGTGACCCTGGGCAAGTCACTTAACCCCAACTGCCTCACCCAAAGAAAAAAGAAATGGCACATGCTAGAAATGATTGTGTACACCCACAACTGACAGAAACATTAACATCATTTAAAACTTGATTGAATTATAAAGAAAAAGGAAACCAAGATTCCATGTTCTGGTCCATCTAGGAATACATGCTTCATAGTCACAGCATGGAAACTATAGTTCATCATATTAATCGGTATTTAGAAAGCTCCATCTGGCAGCCATCACATAACTACAATAAATACAGGGCCTAAAAAAACCAAGGGTAGGCTCATTTCTGCAATAATTTGACACGTCAATGCAACAATCTGTCATAATAGGTTAGTCTATTAGACAATAGAGAAGCAAAATTGAAATTGTTTTTAAGTGAAGCAGCACAGATGTTTCCAACAGCAGGCTAACAATAGCAGGACAATTTTCTAGAAAAGCTACTACCCTAAGCTAGATTATAAAATAATTATTTTAGCTGATGGATACCAAAGGATGAGAGTAACAACTGCTCACCATGTCAACCTACTATATCTTAAATTAACTAAAAGAACAAGACAATTGAGTTCTCTTAAACATAATCCAGGGCAGCTAGGTGGTGCAGTGGATAGAGCGCCGGCCCTGGAGTCAGGAGTACCTGAGTTCAAATCCGGCCTCAAACCCTTGACACGTACTAGCTGTGTGACCCTGAGCAAGTCACTTAACCCCAATTGCCTCACACACACACACACAAACCCATAATCCATAAAAATGTAGCATGACACCTTTATAATATTTTTCTTAAAGGGAGTAACAGGATTATTGAGTCAGATGGTTTTGACAACAATTTGGTGTTTTCTCTTATACAACTACAGCTTACTCCTAATATCATCTAATATAAAACACCTTCACCTTATTTCCAATTAGAAAAATAGGTAAAAAAGATAATTCCAAAAGACTCATGATGAAAAATGCTATCCAACTCCAGAGAGAGAAGCGATGAGCTGATTGTAGACTGAAGCATCTTTTTTTTCACTTTATTTTTCACGGGGTTTTTTGTTGTTTTAGGTTTGTTTATTTGTTTTTGCAACATGGCTAATAGGGAAGTATATTTTGTAGACTTATATGTGAAAGAAAGGGAAGGAAGGGGGCAGCTAGGTGGCGCAGTGGATAAAGCATCAGCCCTAGATTCAGGAGGACCTGAGTTTAAATCTGGCCTCAGACACCAGACACACTTACTAGCTGTGTGACCCTGGGCAAGTCACTCAACTCTCATTGCCCTGCAAAAAAAAAAAAAAGAAAGAAAGAAAGAAAGAGAGAGAGAAAGAGAAGGAAATTGGTACAAACCAGACATTTTACCTTATTTTGCAAAATAAAATTTTATTGATGTCTTTCCCCCTTTTCCCAATGCATCTTCTCCTTCCCCTCCCACAGAGCCATCCTTTATAACAAAGGGGGAAAAATAAAAGGAGAGATGGGTGCAGAATACGTAAACAAGCCAATAAGAACAAATGTCTTACATCTTATTCAGCATTCCCCACTCATTGTCTACTTTAACTCCTTACAAATATGGAAAGGGAGGCATTTCATAAGGTTTGTTTGGGGCCAAGTTTGGTCAGTTTCACAGCATTCAGTTGATTCCTTTGTTGCTTTATTTACATTTTGTAGTCACTGTGCAAATTGTGATCTGCTTATTATATGGCTGCAGCAACAACAGGTCTAAAAATCCTGCCATTCATAATATTCTATGTTGACGCTATGTGTGACATGTAAAATTTAATGTGGTCACCTTATTTCTGTCCCACGGTTGGGGAAAATTAGCTGGAGTTTCTAAAATATTTGTTACTTATAAATTAGAAGCTTTAGCACCAGTTTGGGGCACTAAACATTTATTAAAGCATATCATGTATTAGTAAAAAAAGAACACCTGGCTCAGAAAGTTAAGAAAAGGCCTATCTAGCCTAGAGTTCCAGCCTGGCCTGCTTCTTCCTCCAAGTCCTCCACCACGAGCCTGTTTGAGAGCCAAACTGAGAGTGGAAGCTTTGTCTGCATCAGGAGGAGAGGCGGTCCTTACACACTGCTTCAAGCTAATTGGCTAGCATCACCCAAATCCATTGTTGAGGTCAGAGTTCACACCCTCTGAGAACCTGCCCTCTTCAATCTTAATCCAATCAATCCCCTGGAGCTGGGGCCTTTGGGCATTCCAAAACTCATTACTTTCTCACACTATGTATTTTAATGTTTAAATCCTGAACTTCATAAACAGTTAGGGGTCAATAACCATTTATTAAGTGTCCACCATGTGCCAGGAACTGTGCTAAGTGCTGACTTAGCACCAAAGACCAAATGAAATGAGTATTTGCACATACAAAGTAGAACATAGAGACTGTACAAGAAACCATAAATCTTTATTATATACTGTTTACCTTTCCTTTTAAGTATGCAATAAATACAACATTTAACTTCCTTTTTTTTTTTTTTTGGTTTGGTTTTAACATGTAACTTTTGAAAGTGTCCTTATTTGTATTTCCTGCCTTCCTCTAATGTGCATTTCTTAAAAAAAAAAAAAGCTTCAATGACCCTCTTTTCTTTTTCTATAATAAGTATTAGCCCTTTCCCTCCACTCATGGAGGGGTGGAAGGGAGAAGAGAAGGTATGCAAAACACTTTTAACAAATATGCAGCCAAACAAGACAAATTCCTATAATGACTGTGTCCCAAAACATGTCTCATTCTGTACCTTGCATCCATCATCTCCCTGTCATGAGACAGGTGACATGATTTAACATTGATTCCTCTGGAATTACACTTGATCACTGCAGGGTGAAGAGTTGTTCAGTCTTTCAACATTGTTCTTCTTTACAATTTAAAAAAATGCTCCAGGGGCAGCTACATGGCAAAGTGGATAAAGCACCAGCCCTGGATTCAGGAGGACCTGAGTTCAAATCCAGCCACAGACACTTGACACTTACTAGCTGTGTGACCCTGGGCAAGTCCCTTAAACCTCACTGCCCCGCCAAAAAAAGGGGGGGGGGCTCTGATTCTGTTCACTTCACTCTGCATCAGTTTGTATAAGTCTTCCCAGGCTTCTCTGAAACAGTCCCCCTTTTTAAAAATCAGAAATGTTACTTTAAATCAAATGACAGCTGCTGTAATCTAGAGATTATTAGAACCTGTAAAACATGGGTTTCAACAATGTGAAACAGTGATCACCACGCATATTTGAACCTCAAAAGATCTGTGATTTTAAAAAAGAAACAAAACAAAACACTACTGTATTGCATTAACATGGCATTTATTTAGATGGCATTTATCTAACTTGTACATTTACCGGAGTTGTGATTAGCAAAACATCCTAACATGCCTACCCTGCTCCAACTCTGCAGGTTACACAACTTGTACCAATACATACTAGAAAAAAAACAGGATATCTTAACACTTAAAGAATTTGGAGATGGCATTATACATGGAATGGGGGAAGATATAAAGAGGATGAAATGGGGTGAAAACTGGTCAAATGATGACTAAGGATGAATGAGGGGAAAATGACTATGAAGCAACAGGATACAATAAACATTCGCCATTGCACACAACCCATGTTATTTTTTAAATGTTTTTATTTATTGGATGTTGGAGGAGGTGTGGGAGAACTGGGATGCCAATCCAATGTTGGTGGAGTTGTGAAAAGATTCAACCATTCTGGAGAGCAATTTGGAACTATGCCCAAAGGGCTAATCAAATTATGCATACCCTTTGATCCTGCAAAGGTTCTGCTAGGTTTATATCCCAAAGGCATCCCCCCAAAAGAGAAAAAGACCTATTTGTACAAAATTATTGACAGCAGTTCTTTTTGTGGTGGCTAAGAATTGGAAATCAAAGGAATGCCCATACCACTGTAGTATATGATTGTGATAGAATATTATTGTGCTATAAGAAATGATAAAGCAAGATGATTTCAGAAAAACCTGTAAAGACTTGTATGAACTGATGTATAGTGAAGTGAGCAGAACCAAAAGAATGTTGTGCACAAAGACAGCAATATTGTTTGAAGAACTGTGAATGACATCAACTATTCTCAGCAATACAATGATCCAAGCCAATCCCAAAGAACTAATGATGAAGGGTACTATCCACCTCCAAAGAAAGAACTGATATTGATTGAACACAGACTGAAGCATGCTATTTTCACTTTCTGCTCTGCAAAAAAGAAACAATAGTATTTTAGAATATGCTGCTCTAAACTCCTAAGGTAAGTCTAGAGGGGTGGGGTGGGGAAATGCACCTTCCCTAAAAATATACTCTTTGGATAGGATTTTATTTTTTTATTTAATAGTTCATCTTATGTCCATATGGAAAATGCTGGAAATTTTCTTCAAATACACATAATCCAGTTACCAAAAAGAGACTAAATACCTCCATGCTCCATCTCAGATATTTTAAAAAGGAGTTGAATAAGCTCAAATGTAACATGGTAAAGGTAAAATCTTACCCTTGAGTTGAAAAAATGGACTTCCTAAGTACTAGATTGAGAAGTTCTAGTTAGACAATAGTTTGTCTAGAAAAGACTCACTAGGACCCAACAGTGAATATGGCAGCCAAGAAAGCTAAGGCGCTCTTGGGCTGCAGTTAGAGGGGGCTTTTAGACAGATTATACAATGACGAGCCTACTTGCTCTCCATCACACAGGACACTCCCTCTCATCTTCATGCATTTTGCAGTCTACACCCAAGGCCTGGAAGTCCTGCTGTCTTTGTCTGTACTTCTGCTCACTGTCTCACGGGGATGGGGATGCTGATTATGTGTTGTACCCAAAGCACTAGGAAAGCTGAGATGGAGAAAAAAATGAATGAGAAAAATGGGAAAGCCTTTCCAAATGACCACACTCCAATTTAGTCATTTGGTTAATAATCTAGACAGCTAGCATTTGATTTATGTAGCACTTTAAGGTTTGCAAAGCACTCTGGATATACTGTCTCATCTGATCCTCTCAACAACCTTGGGAAGTAGGTGCTTTATCTCTCCTGCTCAGGAGGAGTGTGATAGTATCTGTTTGTAGGTATGGTTGTCTACAATTGGGAAAATATTGAGGAACAACCTTGGCATGGCAGAAGATTGGATGCTCTTGACCTAGTTTCCCCATAGTGTTACTTCCTTGTGGACAGGAATGTTTCCCACCTTATTAATCCCGAGTCTGGCAATAAGGTGGTGCAATTGTTACTGCATGATTGGTTGTCAACTGTGATTCTTACCTGAAATCAAACTGAGCTAAGGATGTTCTATCCTTATAGACATTTGTAGAGTCATTCTGTGCACTTAGGCTTACACCCAGAGGACCAGTTTGATACTATTATAATCATGTCCTAACTTCTTCCTTTTTCTAGCAAATTTCTATAATCAGGGCAGATGGTCAGTAGAAGATATAAGCATAATGCAATTATATAAGATGTTATTGTTTTCAACCTGACTGTCATTTCATATCCCAAACAACTAAGTAAATTAATGCTTGGGATTATCATCTGTTATCAATTACACTGTCATATACAAGATTAAGTCCTTGAAGTATTTCATTCTTTCAGAATGCTATGGGAATAACTGGACAAAGCTATGAATCTATTAGTTTGTGAGGTTAAAGTAAAAAACTTGCTTTCTCAAATTTTTTCATTCCAATTAATTCTAATTAATTTATAATGACCAGATGCTATTAAGAATCTAATCCTAGGGGGCAGCTGGATGGCTCAGTGGATAGAGCACTGGCCCTGGATTCAGGATGACCTGAGTTCACAGCTTCAGATACTTGACACTTGACACTTACTAGCTGTGTGACCCTAAGCAAGTCACTTAACCCCAACTGCCTCACCAAAAATAACTAACTAAATAATCTGATCCTATATATAAAAATATAGGTAACAAAACACCTTGCAAGTAGATGTTTTTCACCTGTAAGGGGCTAAAATTCTAGCTAGTCTGTCTAAAATACCTAATGAATGGTCACCAATAAATTATAAGCTTTAGCAAGAGTTAGACTTTTAAGCATTTATTAAGGAGAATAAGAATTTGGTGAAGAGAGAGAGAAAGACCTAGATTCATCTATCAAAGGGAGAGTGCATTTTTAGCTCCACTCTCCACCAGAGTCCTCATGAAAGAGAGCTAGAGCGCCAGCCTCGCCCCCTCTTCCTCCCACACAAGCAAATGTCAGGAAGCGTGATGCCTTCAGGCGCCTTCTCCTCATGGCAGAGCTTTCCTACAGTAAGTTTCCAGCAGGTGGCGTCATTCCAATTGTTACACACCCCTTGGTCCAATGGTTACACAAATGAATTTATTTAGAAGAGTCTGACTTTACCTTCAGTTGTAACAGAAGAACTGGGGTGGGGGTGGGGGGTGCGCAGTAGATACACTAAGTAATTAATTCCCAAGTATATACAGAGATCAGTGTATGGCAAATGGTTTGTCTATAGTAAAACATGTTCAGCTGTTGTGAGAAGCAAATCTACTGAAGAGGAATCCCCTGCAGATCTGCACTGAGAACAAGACCTATTCCAGAAAGTCCAAGAGAAGATGTTTCTAGAGACCAGATGACTACAATGAACATCTGGGATCCAAGATGAAATTTGATGATTAAATGGACATTGGGAGAGGGTTACTAAAATACAGAAAGATTTGATGTCAGTTAATGCTGATGGTCATTATTGAATTACTTTGGCTATCTGTTTCACTATACAGTGAATTTTCTCAGTTATGTCAGTGTCATGTAAATTTCCCCTCTAAAATTAGTCTTTGGATTTAGGTATTCTTACCATGGCTTATACTATGATCAGTCAAAGTTGTTCCTTCACTGACCTGTGACAGGTCTCCTATTAATAAAAATGGGAAATTGGGAAAAATGAATGGTCCTGATTCCATTTTGTAATTGATACCATTCTGTATCATGCCATATATACTGAAAATTGCCCAAGCCATATTTCTTTGTCTCTGAAACTAGTTCAGGAATTCAGTTAGCACATAATGAGTTACATTCAGAAGTTCAGTTCTCCCACTAATCACCAGATGCTGTTGACTCTTCACCTCCCTTGAGGTAGGGGGAAAGAAAATTGTTAACAATTGTGGTAATTCTTTTGTTGGTTATGTTGTTTTCCTCCTGGGGTTTGTATTCCTGTTGTGAATTGTGCCTCCAATATAAATCACTATTGAGCTCCTCTACTCCCTCCCCAATGGAAGCACTCATATACCACTCGGGAAACCTTACAGAAAATACTAGCAGAAAGAATGTATGAGGGGGCAACTAGGTGGCACAGTAGATAAAGCACTGGCTCTGGATTCAGGAGGACCTGAGTTCAAATCTAGCCTCACTCAGACACTTGATACTTACTAGCAGTGTGACCTTGGGCAAGTCACTTAACCCTCATTGCCTTAAAAAAAAGAGAATGTATGAGCAGGTCTTGAGAGCTGGAGTATGGCGGGAGCAAAAGTGTGGGACCATGACCTTGAATAGCATAATTAATACAAACACGGAAAGTGGCTCTATCCCATGGAAGAGCTTGTATGTGACCCTTGGCCAAACCTGGCCCTAGGTCTTCGTTGTTCTCTTTCTATAGACTATCTGACTTGGCCTAAGGGTGGTTCAGAGATCTACTACTGTCCTCCTACCACCAAGGACCAGTCTCATGAGTCAGCTCAGCCCAGTACTGCCCCTTGTTCTTTGGTATCGCAGTATTTACTTGGAAGTGGCACCATCCCTCAGGATAATCTGCCACCCTACAATTGGCATAATCAGGGCAGAATGGATCTGATACTTTACAAAGTCATAAATAGACAAACTGAGGCCTTCCATGAAGGAAAACTTCCTTACAATTAGAACTATCCAAAAGTGGAGTGAGCTGGTCATCAGAATTGTTTAGTATATTGGAAAGAACACCAAGAGGATATAGGTTCAAATTCAGATGGAACAGTGGATTGAGCACAGGGGCTGGAGTTAGGATGATCTGAGTTCAAATGCAGCCCTAGAAATTTACTAGCTGTGTGACCTTGGGCAAGTCACTTAACCTGCATCTGCCTCAGTTTCCTCATATGTAAAATGGAGATAATAATAGCATCTATCTTCCATTGTCACAGGTTGCTATAAGGATAAAAAAAGGATATCCATAAAGAACATTACAAATATTAGCAAAGTGACTGGCACACAGTTGGCACTTAATAAATGTGTTTCCTTTCTTCCTTCTGATGCTTACTCCCTGTGGGGGGGGGGCCCTCTGAGCCAGGCTAAGCTGCACAGACAAAAAGTCCCAGGCAAGGCACAGCGGGGCCCTTGCAAACAGCAGAGAGGCACTCGAAAAACTGGAGGGACCCCAGGGTTTGCCTTGCCCAACCCCCAGCCCTGGGGTGGCCAGCCTGAGTTTCACCTGAGAGAGGAGGTTAATAAAAACAGACACTGATTGGGGGCTGACAGAGAGGAAGGAGAAGATGAGTAAGGGGCTTTTCAGGGGGGTCGTTGCGTCAGGACAGAAAGAGGTTAGAGAAAGAGCTAGCAAGAAGGTAGAGGGACACCAGAGGAACGAGGACGCTAAGAGGCTTTTCGGGGGGGGGGTGTGACAAAGCAAGGAGGGCTTGGAGTTAGAAGAAAGGAGCAGAGCAGTGAAGCAGGGGCTTTTAGTTAGAAGAAGCAAAGGACTGAGAAACTTGGAGAGAACTGAAGGCGAACCTGTCCGAGCAAGGCATGGCTCCGGGCCGCAGGGCAGTGGCCAGCACACCCCTAGGTGAGAGGCGGCAGAAAGTTTAAGAAGCTGACGGGTCGTATTTTACTTTTGTATAAATAAACCCCATATTTGCGTTAATTAAGAGAGGCATTTTAACCCTTTTTTCTTATTAGTCTGAGAGGCAGGAGGGGAAGGAACGGCCCTAACAGACTGGCTTAGACAGTTAATAGCAGTCAGATAGCCAGCCAGTCAAACATCCACAGATTAGGGCCCAGTTAATTAACTAAACTATTCTTTACACCTGGATGACTTCTGTCCAGATCTAGGTCTGTGACCCCATAACCAGAGAGATAGTGAATTCCTCCTCAGCTGCCCTTACTGAGACTTCTAGTAAAGCCTCCATGACACCCAGTCACGCATGTGGTAGTAGGGATTCTTTTTCAGCTATGTATTAAAGTAGATAGCTGCTTAAAGGTTCCTTCTAACTCTGAAATTGTTTTTTATGGAGCACTTTAAGGTTCATAAAGTGCCGTGCGTAAGTTATTTCATCTCATCCTCACAACAACCTGATGCAGGAAAAAAAAAACAAACAAGTACCCTTTATAACACTAGCATCCGAGAATGTAAGCAAACCCAACATGGCAAGTCATTAGTAGCTGACATGCCAATAGACTTTATGTCCATCAATCTAGGACAATTAAAAAAACACTCCAGGGACAACTAGGTGGCGCAGTGGATAGAGCACTGGCCCTGGATTCAGAAGGACCTGAGTTCAAATCCCACCTCAGACACTTAACACTTACTAGCTGTGGGACCCTGAGCAAGTCACTTAACTCCAATTGCCCTACAAAAAACAAAAAAAAACAAAAAAACACTCCAGAGCTCCTCTAGGTGATACACTTCAGGTATGTGAACCTCAGTCACACACCAAGTGACAAATATACAATGTGTGTGTAATACATGTGTATGTATATATTACATGTGTATATGTAATACATACACCATATAGACTAAGTATTAGCATAAGCACTTTGTATTTCAAGGAAATCTGAATTAATCTTAGTAAGCCACACATATAATTAACAGACCATGCTTAGTAACAAACTTTGCTAACCACTTTCTTCCTAGAAAGTTTCAAACAAACATACAGACTTGAAAACAATTCTCGTATTAAATTTTACAGTCGGGGGCAGCTTGGTGTCAAAATGGATAAAGCACTAGCCCTGGATTCAGGAGGACCTGAGTTCAAATTTGACCTCAGACACTTGACACTTACTAGCTGTGTGACCCTGGGCAAGTCACTTAACCCTTATTGCCCCCCCCCACACACATACACACAAAAGTCACTGAAGCACAAAGCAAAGAGAGAACAATATAAGACTGACAGACAGAAGCATTTGTCTCTATGAGGAGTTCCCTGTGAAACAGAGAGCTACATCATACATGCTATGATGCTTTCACATCATTTCACATCACACATGAGTATGTGTTCAGAATTAGGTAACAATCTGTCAAATAAGCAAACATTTAATGACTTCCTGTTATATGTAGAGCCCTGGACTAGGCACTTAGGAAGAACATCATTTTTAAAGTAGAATCCTATTTTTAAATAAATACTAGTACAGCATCTTTTAACCTAAAAGCCATTTCCTCATTACAACAAACATGTCAGCACTTCAAATTGCCATGCTGGTGAAAATACAATGAATTCTTTTAAAGGAGATATTTGCCACAAAAAATGTTCCACAAGTCTGTCCACTCAACAATGAACCTATTTGTGATGCAGTTTTGGCACAGTATTCATGTACAATAGTGGAATTTCCTATAAAATGTCAAACAGTCTTAATAAAATGACACTTTTATTCTGCTACGCTAGATATTTTTCAATATTGGAAAGGCGCTTAATTTTATTGGAGCAGTAAGATGGAAACAACATTAGAATCCTCCCTTCCTCTGTGAATAACTTTGCTGTTTCAAGTTCTCTGACCAACAGTGAGAAACTGGGGTTCTACCTTGGGAAGTACTATAAAGTTTTTCTCATAAGCTTTTCCCAAAACCCCAGAGTGAAACAATCTTCCAACTTAAGATAACCTAGAAGATCTTTAGGAAAGGTCTTTTCATCTGGGTAAGGGGAGCACAGCTCAGCACAGTGGCTATCTGGGCAAGCCAGCAAAAGGCTCTTAGTCAGCTTTTCCTGTCACCCCCCGCCAGGCCCCAGTTTTTAGGGTCACCTTTCAGAGCCTTTGGCCTTCCACTATTCTCCACTTCTGGCCCAGGCTCCCACATGCAGAAACCAGCCACGATGTTAGAACTTTATGAAAACTGTTTGGACTCCACTAAAATCGGTCTACCAGGAGATCTGGGTAGGAATGGGTGTGATATGGGTTGTTTACAAAATCAGGAGTGTTGATAAAAAAGCCAAAGCTTTGAAAGGTACAGATTCAGCTGTTCCTGCTCATAGACATCATTAACTGGATTTACTTTAGGATTATGCATAATGTAAAACATCAGGCTGGCTATAAATTTAGGCATTTGACAATAGAAGAATGCAAAGATTTCCCATTTTAACTTTTAGACTTTTGTTCATATCATGAAATAAAGTCTCATATATATACAAGGTGATTATTGTGTTCCAATTCCATTAAAATATCATCCTTTTTTGTTTTTCTGCTTCTCACTTTGATCTATGTATACGTTGCAAATTCAGCATTTGTTTTACAATCCATCAGGTGGATTACCTCAAATAAAATGATTAAAATTTTTGGAACTATCTTTAAAAAAAGGCTCTTAGTCACAGCACAGATCAGCAGCTGAGGACCCATGCATGGTCTTAGCTCAGCAGGCCAGTTGTGAGGCCTCCAGCCCCAAAGCAGAAGGCAATCTACCAGCAGGGGTATCTGCTACCCAACAAGCCCAACTAGCCTCCAGAGTAGAAAGCTGTTGATCTGACCCCTGGCCCTGGGAAAAGAAGATTGAAACAGTACATGCTGTACCCCAGAAGCAGAACTCAACCTTAAAAGGCACAAAAGAAGCTAAAATGTGAATAAGAAACGAAAAAGAACCCTCACTATTGACAATTACTATGGTGACACAGAGGATCAAAACATAAACTCGCCCTCTATTTTTTTTATTCATCTGGATTTGCTTTACTGTGTCTTGGTTTCTCATAAAGTCACTAGCTTCCATTTGTTCAATCCTAATTCTTAGGCAATTATTTTCTTCAGAGAGCTTTTCTATCTCCTTTCCCATTTGGCTTTTCAAGCTGTTGACTTTTTTCTCATGACTCTCCTGCATTGCTCTCATTTCTCTTTCCATCCTTTCTTCCATCTCTCTAAATCTTCCTTCTATCTCTCCTACTTTCTCTTCAAAGTCCCTTTTGAGCAATTCCATGGCCTGAGACCAATTAATATTCTTGGAAGCTTTCAATGTTGGAGCTTTGACTTTGTTATTATCTTCTTCTGAGGGTGTATTCTGGTCTACTCCTCCCCCAAAGAAGCTGTCTATTGTCAGCTGTTTTCTTTGCCTACTCATCTCAGCCTGGAAGTAGATGTCTGATTGAAATCTGATTCTCTATGGGCGGAAGCTTGGCGTGCCTGTGCCCCACCCCACTGGGCCACCACCACTCAATTCGGCCCACTGGTTCTGAACCAGGGTGCTTCACCCCAACTCCAGCAGAGACTGCAACCACTTCTCACGCTAGTCAATCGCCAAACCCCCTCAGTGGTCTTCAAGCTGAGCATCAGAAGAAGCTACTGGCGCTGAAGACTCTGAGGGAAGCACAATTTTTTCCTAGCTGGGTACCAACCAGGTACTGAGCTCCTCTCTCAGCCGGATCAGCAGGTGATCCCAATTGCTGTCTTTGGCTGGAAAATAGTCTCACTCTGTTCTTATGTGTGTTTAGGCTGCTCTGGGTTTTTCTGTTGTTTTTTGTTTTTTTAATGAAATTATTTGGGAATAAGTGGATGAGTTTATCTTGAGCTTACAAGAGTCACAGCCTCTTCTCCACCATCTTGGCTCTGCTCCTTCCCCCTCAACATAAACTCAAGAGGAGGACGACAATAATTAAAATGCCTATATGTGAAGCCTTAAAGGGGAAGAAGAATTGGTCTGGAGATCAAAAAGTCCTCTTAGAAGAGCTCAAAAAGGATTTTATAAGCCAAATAAGAGAGGTAGAAGAAAAATTGGGAAAAGAAATGAGAGTTATGCAAGAGAGTCAATAGCTTGGAAAAAGGACAAAATTTGACTGAGGAAAACAACTCATTAAAAAATGAAATTGGCCAAATGGAAAAGGAGGCACAAAAGCTGGATGGGGAAAATAATTCCTTAAGAATCAGAATTGGGCAGAAGGAAACTAATGACTCAATGAGACAACAGGAAGAAGTAAAGTAGAACCAAAAGAATATAAAAGTAGAAGAAAACAAAAACTACTTTTTCAGAAAAACAAAAACAAAAACAAAAACTAGACCTGGAAAATAGATCCAACAGGAACAATCTATGAATAACTGGACTACCTGAGGACCATGATCAAAAAAAGAGCATAGACAGCATATTTCATGACATTATCAAGGAGAACTGCCCCAATGTCTTACAACCAGAGGAAAAAGGAGTCATTGAAAGAATCCTGGGTAGCTAGGTGGCACAGTGGACAGAGCACCCACCCTGGATTCAGGAGAACCTGAGTTCAAATCTGTCCTCAAACACTTGACACTTACTGTGTGACCCTGGGCAAGTCACTTAACCCCAACTGCCTCACACACTCACACACTCACACACACACACACACACACAAAGAATCCACCTCTGTTGAGATTCCTGTGTCCTTGGGAGGTCGATATTCCTGTCAGGTATGGCACATGGACATGGTCATGGAAAAATTGAACTCCCTGATTACAAACAGTGAAACACTGAAGGAACACAACTACAGCGAATTCAGGAGAGGTTGGTTAAGCAAGGTCTCAGGGATCCATGGGCCACAATGAAGCTTGGCAATACATGGGTTGTTATGGAAAACCTGCTACTTTGTGGGCTGCTTTGTCAAGAGGATTCAAAAGGAGTTCTGGAGCATTTTGGGGGGTGAGGCAATGAGGGTTAAGTGACTTGCCCAGGGTCACACAGTTAGTAAGTGTCAAGTGTCTGAAGCCGGATTTGAACTCAGGTCCTCCTGAATCCAGGGCCGGTGCTTTATTCACTGCACCACCTCACTGCCCCAATAGTCATTGAAATGTGCTTTTAAGGAACCATAAGTTGGGGTAGCTAGATGGCGCAGTGGATAAAGCACTGGCCCTGGATTCAGGAGGACCTGAGTTCAAATCCGACTTCAAACACTTGACACTTACTAGCTGTGTGACCCTGGGCAAGTCACTTAACCCCAAGTGCCTCACCAAAAAAAAAAAAAAAAGCACGTTTCAATGACTATTGGAGCAGCGAGGTGGCACAGTGGATAGAGTACTGGCCCCAGAGTCAGGAGGAGATGAGTTAAAATTTGGCTTCAGACATGACACTTATTAGCTGTGTGACCCTGAGCAAGTCACTTAACCCAAAATGCCTCAAACATCCCGGGCCATCTCCAGTCATCCTGATCTATGTCTTACCACTGGACCCAGATGGCTCTGGAGGAGAGAATGAAGCTGGTGATTTTGCACAGCCCTCCCTCACTTAAATTCAATTCACTGAAAGTCATGACTCCCCCCCCCCATGTCAAGATCCTCTTCAAGAATGAAGGACAAAGGAATTGAAAATCATGGGGCTGCCCATCAATTGGGGAATAGCTGAACAAGTTGTGACATATGAATGTAATGGAATTCTATTGTGCTGTAAGAAACGATGAGTAGGTAGATTTCAGAGAAATCTGGAAGGACTTGCATGAACTGATGCTGAGTGAGATGAGCAGAACCAGGGAAACATTGTACACAGTATCTTCAACATTATGTGTTGATCAACTGTGATTGACTTGATTCTTCTCAGCAATACAAGATAGTTCCAAAGGACTCATGATAGAAAAGGCTCTCCAAATCCAGAAAAAAAAAGAACTGTGGAATATGGATGCAGATTGAACCATACTATTTTTGTTTGTTTGGTTTTGGTACTGTTGTTTTTCTTTTTTGAGGTTTTTCCTTTTTGCTCTGATTCTTCTCTTATAACACGACTAATGCAGAAATATGTTTAATGTGATTGTACATATATAACCTATATCAGATTACTTGCTGTCTTGGGAAGGGGGGGAGGGAGGGGAGGGAAGGAGAAAAATTTGAAACTAGAAATCTTATAAAAACAAATATTGAAAACTATCTCTACATGTAACTGGAAAATAATAAAATACTTTTATAATTAAAATAAAGAAAAAAGAATGAAGGACCAACAACAACCAATGACTATTAGAGATATTGCAAAAGCTGTTGTGGGGAAAGTCAATTATTATTTCAAGCATCATTCAAGTTCAAAATGAAAGAGGATCAGTTGTACCAAAGAAAGGAAAGGGGTCAAAATTGAAAAAAACACCAAGAGTAAACTACCCCTGCAAACCAGTTTAATTAATCCTCAGAAAATAAGCAAAGATTGTCAAAGGAACCTACTAGTTGAAGGGATAGTTCTTGATTCCTCTAGGGTATAGCACTTGGGTTTAGCACAGGCTTCCTGAAGTAAAAGGAACAGTAAAAAAAATGACGAGTTTTGTTGTTGTTTTTTTTAAGCTAACAGTTGCTTTGAAGGAAAAAAAGCTTATTACTGGCCAGACTACTAAGACTTTCAAGAAAACTATGATTTTATATTTATCATCCTACAGCAGGCACATAGATGCCATTCATGCCTTCTGTTCTTCAACCAATAAACTACACCTCTTATTTCTTTCTATAGATCATCATGTCTTAAAATATAGTTATTTAGGGGCAGCTAGGTGGCGCAGTGGATAGAGCACCGGCCCTGGAGTCAGGAGTACCTGAGTTCAAATCTGGCCTCAAACACTTTACACACTTACTAGCTGTGTGACCCTGGGCAAGTCACTTAACCCCCATTGCCTCACTAAAATAAAAAAAAATAAAAAAAAAATATAGTTATTTAAAGACTATAAAATGGGCTGGTTTAACTTGGGCATCTTGCAGAATATAAAAACTGTTCTACTTCCTACATATGAACTCTAAATGTACCTCCTGCCTGTAAACAGGAATGAAAGTTTGGTTGTTGACTCAAGAGTAGAGGCTAGATTTCAACTTTGTGGGAAAAGGCGGGGGTGGGGTGGGGTGGGGTGGTGTGGTGGGGGGTGGTGGTGGTTGAAACACAGAAGAAAAGTGTCACTTTGGAAAACTGTTTTAATTTCTCTCCAGAGGATATTCCAACTCATTCCTTATCACTCTCAAATTTAAGCTACCCAATCTACCTTTAATTTAATCTACCTTCCATTATATGGAAATAAAAAGATTATCATCACTGTCTCCTATGGATATCATAGTAGTTAAGACATGGAATTAAGGATTCATATTCTCTCTCTCCCCTTCCCCCCTACTTAAGGTTATCCAGCCAGATTATTGCACTTGAAAACAATGAGACTGATAAAGTGTAGTGTGTGAGACCAGAAGCGGGAATGGAGGCAAGTAAATAACGTACCAAATCCAGAATTTACTGTATCAGCATTGCCAAGCGTATTGAGCATTTTTCTATAACAAAGGACCTGGAGAAATGGGTTTCTAAAATGACATATAACTGACAAAAAGCATCAAGAAAATATTTAGTGGTTTTGTTTAAGTTTACTGTAACTGCCTGTTGGCATTATGCTAAATTTAAGACACAGAGAAGTCGGAGCGGCTAGGTGGCACAGCGGATAGAGCACCGGCCCTGGAGTCAGGAGTACCTGAGTTCAAATCCGACCTCAGACACTTAACACTTACTAGCTGTGTGACCTTGGGCAAGTCACTTAACCCCAATTGCCTCACTGAAAAAAAAAAGACACAGAGAAGTCTTTTTCAAGATAATTTGAAAACAAAAGTCTAAAGAAGTAAATTCAAATGTCTAATAGTTACTGACTAATAGTCTAACAATTACTAACTAATCAAGTTATTGACTAAGTTTCTAAACCACAGTCAAAGAAAGAAAAAAAAATGTTCTACAGGCAATGAAAAGAACTTTGGTACCTGAAAAGCCCATTTGTATTTTAAATGGAAACCTGTAAATATCATTTGGAAACAGAACCTGAGAAATTCTTATGTAGATTAACTTAACTCTACAACCTAACATATTAATGAGATAACATATCAAAGTGTTTTGTAAACCCTTAAGTGTTATATAAATTATTATTGTCAATGGACAATCACATGAAAAAGTGAGAAAGGAAAGCTGAAGTTAATGAAGACTAAAATATGACACTCCTTAGTTTAAAAAATTCAGGAGGAAAAAATTGTTTTGTTGATGGAAACCCTTTGAAAAGAAAGGAAAACTGAAAATGGTCTGTCTGTCTCTTATATCTGATGATTGTCAAGAACTCACAGACACAGAACTCACAAAAACCTAGATAATTTATTCATCTCATTATTTGGGAAATGTAAAAGGGACCTGAGGTAGGAGAGGGAGTGGACAGTGGAAAAAGAAGATAATCTCCTTGAAGTTCAGAAAGCCTAGGTTTTAAGTGTGGCCTCAACACATAATACCAATGTGAGCAAGTTGAAAACTACACATTGCTGGGGGGCAGCTAGGTGGCACAGTGGATAAAGCACTGGTCCTGGATTCAGAGGACCTGAGTTCAAATCTGGCCTCAGTCACTTGACACTTACTAGCTGTATGCCCCCCCAAAAAATAAATGAAGGAAGAAAGGGAGGGAGGAAGGAAGGAAGGGAGGAAGGAAGGAAGGAAGGAAGGAAGGAAGGAAGGAAGGAAGGAAGGAAGGAAGGAAGGAAGGAAGGAAGGAAGGAAGGAAGGAAGGAAAAGAAAAAACCCTACACATCACTAAGTAGGTGTTAGCCTGTGCTAGTATAAATGAAAAAAGCATTTGTTAAATGCTTCCTATGTGCCAAGTGCTAGAATTCCAAATACAAAAGCTTACCATAATCACTGCCCCAAGAAAGTGACATTTTTAATAGGAAGAAACCTATGATAAGGGAGTGGTCACTTAGGAAGGATATTTTAGTTTGGAAAATTACAAAAGATCGTGAATGGTGCTATAGGAGAGTACACTGACATACCCTTTCCAGGAACAGTAACAGAGTTTATTTGATAATGATTCCAAAATTGGAACCATAGTTAGTATGTGTCAGACAGCATGGCATAGTGGATACAAAGCCTGCCTCAAAGCTAGAAGAGCTGGTTGTTTAAGTCAATCTCTTTTCCCTTTGAAAAACATTTCTCTTCCTACCCTCAGCTTGGATAAATAGTTCCTGTGTGTATATGGTTCAGAAGCGCATGCTGTAGCCTCAGAGCCAGAAAGACCCAGCAGCACAAGTCCTGCCTCTGACATATCTGGCAGTGAGTCTAAATTTACCTGCCCCTGGGTGCTCTAGGCTAGGGCTTCTTAAACTTTGCCCACTCGTGACCTCTTTTTACCCAAGAAATTTTTACATGACCCCAGGTATATAGGTACATAAAATGGCATACATAACCTTTTACTGTTGCCAAAATTACTGTTGCCCTAAAGGGGTCTCAACCCACAGTTTAAGAAGCTTTGCTCTAGGCACCTACAGTAATCAAGCTGCAGGTGCCCAGGGAGAGCTGGAGTCAGGGCTAGGTTAAAGCAAGCAAGTAGGACAACCACCCATTCACCAGGACAGCAGGGCCCAGGACATGCGGGATCAGGGTACACCCTTTCCTTTCTCCCCACCCATGCAAACATAGCTCCCTCAATTTAATAAGCAGATCCAGATTCACTCTGTATTTATCATTCTGCTACATAGTAACGCAGCACAGTGTCACTTCTTGGCTGTCATTTAGTACCTGTGTGACATTAAGCAAGTCACAAGCTCTCTGAACTTCAGTTTTCTCAGGTTTTTGTAAAATAAGGGAAAATCAGAATAATTTCTAAGTTTCCAGTCACCCCTAGGATCCTAGACGTCCCAGTGTCCTCCTCCGTCAAATGGGGGAGGGGATAGTAGATTGGAAGGAGAGTCATAGGAACTACATTCTAAGCTCAGTCCTTATACTTACGACCTGAATGATCTTGGTCAAGTCACTCATCTTTGTGTCTTTATCTGCATAACTGGGGGTGGGGGTCAGGGAACAACATAGTACTGCCTCTTCATTCTCTATCTATGCTCTATACACTTGTCCCTCCATCTCTGAAATCCCAGCATCCTATCAATGTGCCTTATACTCTAAATCTAGGGTCTCTGAATACCTGCCAGAATTTGTCAAAGCTCTCTCCACACCCACTTTTAATTCCTTTTCAGCTATTACTACTGGCACACTACTAAAGCTATACAGGAATCTACAATTTAACGGGCTCCACTTTCTGACTCTATAGGGTTAAACTACTACACAGGCTAAGAGTACATGTACAAAGAGCTGAGAGAGTAATATGAAGTTTTTAAAAATCAGAATTTTTAGTCTGGACAGCTAACTTGATATAGGTTTTGCTACATCCTATTAGATGTATAACCAGTGTTTCTTTTTAAAATTTCTCTTAAATTTCTCAAGGTAAACAAGAATAATCTTTTAGACTACTACTGGCTGAAAATCAACAGCTAAGATTAGACACACTGGGAATTTAGTGACCCAAATAAAAGAGAAACTTGTCTCAATTTTTGGTCGTTCAAGTGTTTTACCTCTCATTACTGCACAATAAGTTAGAATGTAACCATTTTCTATCAACAAAGACCATATCCACTGACACAAAATAAATATTTCTAAAAATCATTTATTGCCCATTTTAACCTCTGACAGACAGCTCGATCTTCAGCACAATTTTAACCCCAGGCTACTTCCTAAACCAGGTTATTCATTAGACCTCAGGATTTGCCTATAAAATCATACCACAAATTCTCCAAAAATGGTATTCAAGGCCTCCCTTAGACTCAAACTCTCATTTCCATTCAGTTCCGTTTCTTAAATTTCACCAAGTAATATTCTCATTTCTACCTTTGTGCCTTTGTTCATGCTCATGTTGTGCTTGGGACAGACCTGTTGAAATCACTCACCTAGGAGAGCTGACAGACTATCCCCACAATTCCTCTCCTCTATCACAAACTGGTCATTTCCCCACCCTCCATCATTTCCACCACCAACAACCAGTTCTTCCAGCTAACGAGAATCGGATCCAAAAATCAATCCAAAATAAATAATAAATATTTATTAAGCATCTACTATGTGCCAGGCACTGTGCTAAGCACTATAGATACAAAAAGCAAAAGACAATCCCTGTCCTCAAGGAGTTCACAATTTAATGGGAAGACAAAACGAAAACAAGTATATACAAAGCAAGCCATCTAGAGGACAGAAAGGAAGTAATTAACAGAGGAAGGCACTAGAATTAAGAGAGGTTGGGAAAGGCTTCCTTTAGGAGATGGGATTTTAGTTGGGACTTAAAGGACGACAAGGAAGTCAGTAGATGTTGGGGAGAGTATCCTGGTCATGGGTGACAGACAGCTAGAGAAAATGCCCAGGCCTGGCCAGGAAGCCAGTGACACTGGATCTAAGAGTACCTGGTAGGGAGGGAGGTAGAGGAAGACTGGAAATGTAGTAGGAGACTAGGTTGTCAAGGACTGTGAATACCAAACAGCATTTTTTATTTGATCCTGCAGAGGATAGGAAGCCTCTGAAGTTTAACCAAGCAGGGGCGTAACCTCATCAGATCTGAGCTCTAGGAAAATCACTTTGGTAGCAAGTTAAGAAGTGACTCACTAGGGGCAGCTAGGTGGCGCAGTGGATAGAGAACCGGCCCTGGAGTCAGGAGGACCTGAGTTCAAATCTGGCCTCAGACACATAACACTGTGTGACCCTGGGCAAGTCACTTAACCCCAATTGCCTCACTTAAAAAAAAAATGATTCACTACTCTGCTTTTAGCAGAGAAAGGACCCCAGCAGATGTCTAGATAACTAAAGAGATTTCATTACTATTATATCAAGCTTATATATAAAATCTGCTTTTCAAACTTGTCTATATCCTATTTCTGCCCAGGTGATCTGTAGTATATATGCTCCAATGATAAAAACTTCTGTTTCCTCACTAAAGGCCCAAAGCCAAATACTCTACTTACAAGGAGTTCCTTAAACCAATGATATCATAGATATGATCCCTCCCCCCCCCCAAATTATTCTCTTACTAGAAATGAGATTAATTTGGGATGGGATGGGGCAGTGAGGGTTAAGTGACTTGCCCAGGGTCACACAGCTAGTAAGTGTCAAGTGTCTGAGGCCAGATATGAACTCAGGTCCTCCTGAATCCAGGGCCAGTGCTTTATCCACTGCGCCACCTAGCTGCCCCATGAGATTAATTTTTGTCCTTAACTTATGAAATGTCAGTGCTGACTAACCTTAAAGATCATGTAGTTCAATGGCCAGCTTTCTTTGATAGATGAGGTTACTGAGGTTAGAGGTAGCTATTGGTAGCCATTTTGGGCAACACTGGATAGAGTGATGGGCCTGGAGTCAGGAAGGCTCAGCTTCATGAGTTCAAATCCAGGTACCGACACTTCCTAGCTGTGCGACCCTGGACAAGCCACTTAACCCTGGTTTCCTCACCTGTCAAAGGAGCTGGAGAAGGAAATGGCAAACCACTCCAGTATCTTTGCCAAGAAAACCTTCAATGGGGTCACCAAGAGTGGGACACAACTGAAATGACTGACAGAACAACAACACTGGCATTCTAGGTCTCCTAACTCCAAGTCCAAGGCATCTCTCACTACGCCATCCTTACACATCTTTTTTCATACCACTACCCTGTCAGAGTCCACATTTTAGAAGGACAGTGAAAGACAGGGAAGTGTGCAGAAAGGCAATCAGGTTAGTGAAGGGCCTAGTGTTCTGGAGATGAGGGCCAAGCAGTTAAAAGGAAGGATTACAATGGCCCCAAAGGGCAGAACTAAAGAAGCTCTAAAGAAGTAACTAGGAGTGGCAGCTAGGTGGCGCAGTGGATAGAGCACCGGCCCTGGAGTCGACCTGAGTTCAAATCCGACCTCAGACACTTAACACTTACTAGCTGTGTGACCCTGGGCAAGTCACTTAACCCCCACTGCCTCACCAAAAAAAAAAAAAAAAAAGTGACCAGGCTTAAGTGAAGGAAAACCTCAGGAGGCAAAGCCTTGTAGGACACATGCACTATCCCCCTGAAATGTTTGCAGAGTGTGACTGGCCTCCCTGCCTCCAGCATCTCCCCTCCACACAGCTGCCTCCAGGACCAAGTTCAAACTCCTCTCTCCTCTTTAAAGCTTTGCCACCGCCCTTTCCCTCCCTCCTCACTGCCCACCACTCTCCCCCACGGCCTCCAAGCTGGCCTGAATTCCAGTTCCCCCTCCCCATGCATGGAATACATTTTCTCCTCAAGCTTCCTTCAAAGCTCAAGCTGCATCTCTGACACGAGACCTCTCCTCATTCCTCACACCCCTAATAGTGCCTTCCTTCTCCACTTAGGCATCGACTTTGAATAGATCTTGTCTTCATGTCTTGGCTCACCTGTGGTTCTCCTTCCACCATCAAAATATAAGCTCCTTAGAGGCAAAGGCTGCTTTGTTTTTCTGTTTGTATTTATTCCAAGTCCTGAGCAGTTCTCCCAAAATTAAACAGGCTGTTCCTGGTCCTTACTGGAGTGTCAACTATGTGATAGTAAGGGGTTGGGAGCAAAATCTGTATTTTCACTCACACAGGCAAATTCCAAGGGAAGAAACTCTCTACCAAGGTATGTGGACTCAATCTTAGAAACTTGCCTAAGCAGTGGTATTAAAATCAAATTGAAGCACTGACTTCTAAGACCATAAATTAACATTATCTATGTTGTACTGTATTTTTACTGATTTTGTTAAACGTTCCCCAATTATATTTTAATCTGGTTCCACTCCTCCAGGGGAAGTTTTGAATTTTTGACCCTTCTGTGTCTGGAGCACTGAGATTAAGTGACTTATCCAGGGTCAAAGAGATACTATGTGTCAGAGGCAGGACTGCAACCCAGGTCTTTAAGACTCCACAGCCAGGACACCAAGCTATTTCCTTCATGCTATAGTAGGGATTGTTTTTTAGGCAGCAGAAGGTATGAAATTCTATGATTTTTTAAGTTTTGTGTTTTATGTTAGGAAGAACTGTAATTCAAATTCTGTCTCTGACACTTATTAGCTAAGGAATCCTACACAACTTGAGGGCACAGTGGTTAGAGCACTGGGCCTGGCATCAGGAAGACCCCAATTCAAATACAACCTCAGGCACTTACTAACTGGGCAAGTCACTTTGTTTACCTCAGTTTCCTCATCTATAAATGGGGATAACAGCAGCCACTTCCCAGGTTTTCCTGAGGTTTAAATAAGATAATATTTGTAAAGTGATCAACACAGTGCCTGGCATGGCATGCAGTAAAACTACAAAAATGCTTGCTTTTTCTCCTGGGCAATCACAACCTCTAGGAACCTCAGTTTCCTTATCTATAAAAATGAAGAACAATACCTATGAAAACTACCTCAAAGGGCTCTGGGGAGGCTCACATGATGTCCTGTTGGTAAAGTGCTTTGAAAGTGTCAGTTATGATTATTATGGTGGGAAGACCGGGCCTGAGAAGGATCCTCTAGTGCCATGGGACCCCACTGCTAACGGCCCCATTTACTGGCCTCCAGCAGCAATTGGCCCACAATGGGTCCAGCTGCTCCCCACATCCCAGCTGTCTCATCTTCCAGGTCCCTTTGGAGAAGCAGCTCTATATTATGCAAATTAAGTAGATGTAGATGAGTCTGAAAGAGCCTTTTTGTTTTGTGCATATTTTTGATTTAAGGCTGATCCATTAATCTATGTTCAATTCCAGGAGATCTGGGTTCAAGTCCCTGCTGTCACAAACATCTAAGAAGGGGGACTGATGTTTGCAAGGCAATAGGAATACACAAACCAAAAAACAGTCTGTGCACCAAGGTGTGTACATTCTGCTGGGGTCTGATATAACCTGCCAACAAATAAAATGAGAGTGTCGGAACAGAGAGAGAGAGAACGATTGGCCTGATTAGGAAAGGCTTTGAGAAGAAAAAGGCAACAAATATGAGCCTGGAAGGAAGCCAGTGACAGTAAAAGGCAGAGGTGACAAAAGCTGTCTCCTGGCATTCCGGGCATAGGAGACACCTGTGCAAAGGCTGGAAGAAAATCGTTGCGTCGCCTCTCTGGCCTCAGCTGTTGATCGATCTATAAAACAGGGATGTGAATTGTGCTTTCAGTCTCATAAGTTTACGAGGAAAAGTGTTGTGGAAACCTTAAAGCGGTATATAAAAGTGAACTGTGATCATTATAGATTACCGACTACTCACCCTGAACATAGTTTGGGGTACTTGACATAGCCACAGAGGCCCTAAACGTTATAATCGAATATTGGCACAGAGAATGAATGAACTAAAGGCCTCAAGAAATTTAGGACAAAGTTGTCATGCTGGCAGCCAGTCAAAACTCCCCAGTGAAAGGAAATGTTTGAAGAACATAAAAATACAACATAGATAATGTCAATTTGTGGTTTTCTAAGTGTCAATGTGAGCTGCAGGGATCTGTTTTCAGTTGTGTTGGATACTATTATTTCATTTGATCCCTACAAAAATCCTGGGATGTAGGTGCCATTATTATCATCCCCATTCTTGCAGATGGGAAAACTGAAGCAAAGGTTAAGTGATTCGCTCCTAGTCAAACAGCGAGTAAGTTTCTTCTAGACAATATCTGAACTCAGGTCTTCCTCACTCCAGGCCTGGTGCTCTATGCAGTGTGGCACCCCCTAGCCAGCTGTCCGACTAACTTCTCTAAGACAAGCTACTTTCACAGGAAGAGCAGAATTTCCAACACCCCCTTATATACAGCAGGAGGAAAATTTGCACTTTCTTCTTTATGAACATGCTATGAAGAGAAGTCTTCACTTTCCAAGGCTATCAATCAGTCATCATTATCATTATCATTTAACTGATACATTTAACTGGTAGATTAAACAGTTTTAAAAATATTAATCATCTGAGGAAGTAAAAAGACTCCCACTTAACACACTTTCAAAACAGAAGCTATGAAAAAGCCATAAACTAAACAATTCTGACCAAAAATTAAGCAAGGCTTCATATTGTTTACATACAGATGTCAAATGTATCGGCATAAACAATTCACCAGGCAGATTTTAAATAACTGTGGGGTCAAACAAAAGAATAAAATAGCTGTGGGGAGGCAAATTAGTTTAATTCATTAATATTAATCCTTACCTTTAAGTACACTTAGTAATGTGAACCACAACATAAATTTTAATACCTCACTAGGAAAAAGGCAAACTAAAAACCTGCTTAATCTTAAGACTTAACCAGACAACTCATCAGCATGCTTACAACCAAAAGAAAAGCAGTTTGCATTCTCTACATTTAAACACTCCTTCGGTTCAAAACTTTTGCTTTGGGGCAGCTAGGTGGCACAGTGGATAAAGCACCGGCCCTGGATTCAGAAGGCCCTGAGTTCAAATGTGGCCTCAGCCACTTGACACTTACTAGCTGTGTGACCCTGGGCAAGTCACTTAACCCCCATTGCCTTGCCCCCCCCAAGATATTATTATCAAAACTTCTGCTTTTCATAATCCTCATAAGAATACCCCCAAAAAAACCTTCCCCCAGAAGAGTTCAAAGGAATAAAAAAGGCTATCAGCTTTTTTGCCAAACATTCCTATCACAAAAACTCCACTGCACTGTTCATAATTTCACATTACATCTAAAGCACACTTCCTTAACCAAGTTGACAAATGTATCCATTAGAGCTGATAAATTCCAGAATCACATGGAATAAGATTCCATGTTGAAGACTTTAAAAGAAAACAGAAAGCAGGTTGTTCATGTTTTTTAAACTACAGCAGTTTCCATTTAGAAGACATCTGTCTCCACACTATTTCATGGATCTTCATCAGTCAATCAACAGCCCTTACTAAGCATCATCTGTGTATAAAGAACTGTTCTCTATGGTCCAGTGAATTATTATAAATGAAAGCCTTATGTAGTAACTTCCTTTGGACAGCTTATATCACCCCTGTAAGAGGAACATAATGAAGTCACCTACAACCTTTATTTGTCCTGTCACCAAATGAGCCAATAGTCAGTCTACCAGGGACTAGAAAGAATCCTGGTCTGGGATTTTTTCCACTTAATAAAGCAGGATTTCACCTACTATGCCTATTTAACAGATCCTATAATTAGTCCCATATAAATAGCCTGCCCTCCACTAGCATGGCTAATGGGGATTATAATAGTGACTGCTGGGTTTTAAACATTCCTACTGCAGATCATGTAAGAGAGTATAAAGATTGCTTCCCTGGAAGAATCCAAACTTCAGTTCAAATCCCCACTCTCCCTGTCAGCAGGAGGATCACCAGGGATCACCACAACCTCACACTGAGACTATAAAAGTTATAAACAGATTTCAGTCTGCTACGGCACAGGAAGTACACACACCAACAAAACCACAGATCCTTGCAACACTACCCAAGGAAGAGATTAGCATTTCCAGGGTGGGGAAGAAGGGGATCTGCCTTCCCTATGAGCACCCACAGAAAATGACCTGAATCTACTGAGTAGCAGCAGCAAATGATACCATTAATAGATATGGAAATCACTGAGTGAAGATCCGTTTGAGGAAAACCGGCCATACATCTAATTACCAAGAAAAAATTCAAAGAATCCCAAGGGAATACACCAAATCAATGAAAATCCAAAGTACATTTAATTGTTCTACTAGTCTCCAAACCTCTGCTGAAGCTGTTATTCAACCACAGTGATTCTAAACAAAAACAATCCAGGCAAAGTGAAAAGGGGGGAAAAAATCACAATAGATGCCAAACGTTATGAAGATCAAATGAAAATGCATATACAATGTATTCAGTAAATCTTAAAGTGTTATATAAACGTAAGCGCTTATCAGCCTTATAAAAAATTCTAAACTTAAACTGTTGGAAAAAGAAAAAATTTATCTAAGAATAAATGTCCTGTCTCTAAACTGTCGTCTTCCTATGTCAAAAAAAAAAAAAGGTTTTAATTGGCCCAGTGATTTCATTTGTGCAGGAATCCTCCCCTCCCAAAGCAGGGAAACTCCCTCAACTAATGTAGGTCATCAACTGATCACAACTCAAAGCGTTGCCCCAGGCACAGAGAAGTTAATGACTCGCATCCAGGTTTTCCAGACTCCGAGGCTGGTCAGTTATCTGTCATACAGAGCTGCCTTTTCACATCCTCATTACACTTTTTAAATGGTCCTTAGCCTAAAGCCTAATACAGTAGATTAAGTAAATAAACACCGACATTTATCCAAAGATGCTCTCTTCTACCAATCAACCTGCTCCAACGAATTCTTACATCCCCATCAGCTAGGCCTCCGGTAAACAATAATTAGTTAAAACAGCCCAACGTGCATATGTATGTCTGCATCATGACCTCTACAGGAAAGAGAAAAATTCTCAGTGTTAACTAATTGAATTTATTGGCCATAATTTAATCACACCAAACAAATTTCTGCCTACCCATCTTGAAGTTACCATTAGAGAACTAAAACTAAATTTGGAAATCAGAAAAAATGGGTCATGCTATGATTTATGAGGGACCGATCACCAGCCTCAAAGGCTAACCCCTCTTGTGTTTAATTTCCAAAGGCAGCACAAACTTATCATGCTTTTGTGTTACATACTAACAGGCCTTAAAAATGATACTATCGATGCATACAAGAGTGAAATGCATAGATTGTTGGGCTGAGTAATAGTTAGAAAGGCAAAAGTGTTCTGATCCCGCCTCAACCGCTTGCTGTATGTAGGTCTCTGGGCAAAGGCCCCTAACCGCTCCAGCCTCAGTTTCCACATCTGTAAAGGTTACGATAATAACAGTAATCCTGGGCAAAAGCCCGTAACTGCTCCCGGCCCCAGTTTCCAGATCTGTAAAAGCTAGACTAACAGTACCCTGAGCAAAGGCCCCCTAACCGCTCCCGGACTCAGTTTCCACGTGTGTAAAAGCTAGGATAACAACAGGATAACAAACTACCCTCCCCAGGCCGCAATCAGGCGAGATAACCTAAGTGGATTTTAAAGCGCTTTATAAATGGGAGTCGCTGTTATTGTTATAATTACCGAGAGGGTGCCCTGTAATCTCAACTCCAGTCCGCTAAGCCGTCCTGTGGACACCCCAAAGGGAACAAGCGGACAGGAACCCGGGCTACCGAGAGGAGCGCTTGGCTCTGTGGCAGAGCCTTCTTCACAACTAATACAAAGTAGCGGGTTTCGCGGCTTTAAAGGGACTTCCCCGAGCTGTCAATGGGGGAGGGGGCGTGGAGGAAATTGACAAGACCCCCGGCGCGTGCCACTCGGAGCTGCTCCGAGCGCGCCCTGGGCACACAAAAGGCCGGAGAGAAGGGGCAGCCGAGCCGGCCAATCTCGGTCTCGCTCCGGCCGGCCGGACCGCGGCTCCTTGGACACCGCCCCCCCCCCCTTCCCCCGCCTCTGGCCCGGGGAAGGGGCCTCGAGGAGAAAGGAGAGAGCGACCCTTCCGGGCCCTCGGCGCCGACAAAGTGGCCGGCGGCCGAGAGTCCGCGCGGGGCAGGATGGCCTCGGGCTCGCCCGGGCCTGCCCCCTGACCCGGAGGCGGCGGCGCCCTCCCCAGCCTGGCCCGAGCCCCTGCCCCTCCCAGCGGGCGCTCACCTCCCTCACGTCCTGCAGACACTCCAGCACCGCCAGGTTGTTGCTCCAGGTGTGCTTGGGGCACACCCGGGTCACGTCCTCCCGACACGTCTCCTCCTCCGCCAGCTTCCAGCCGCCGCCGGGCCCCGCGCCGCCCCGCCGGGCCGGCCCCGCTCCGGCCGGGAAGGGCTGCAGCTGCTGTTGCTGAGACTGCTGCTGCTGCGGCGCCTGCGGCTGCTGCTGCTGCTGAGGCGGCTGCGGAGCGTGCCCCTGAACCGGCTGATCCGCGGGGTCGTTTAAGGCCCTGAGGTTCGGCGCCGGAGGCTGGTGGAGGACTCCCAGGTTCTGGGCCCCCTGGGCCCGGGCCGCCACGAGCAGGAGCAGCGGCAGAGCCGCGGACAAGGGGAACATCCTCCGTACACGTCCACACGCCGCCATCTTGGGTCCGCGGCAGCCTCGACGTACCCGGCGCCACCACGTATTTAAATGAGGGGCGGGGCCACGGGGGCGTGCGCCGCCGTCGCCCCCGGCGAATGGGGAGCGGCCGTGCAGCGCCGGAGAAAGGTTACGGGGAGAAAGGGTGATGCCACATTCAAGATGGCGGCGCTTTAAGCGAACCCGGAGAAGAGCGATGTCTTTTTAAATATTTTAAAATAAATTAAGGACAGGAAGCAAAGAAGGGGAATGCTGAATCAAGGTTGTGGTGGCTTCCCTCTGGGTGATTCCTTTGACTGGCGTCACTTGGTGCCTCTCCCAAGATGGCTGCCACATCACGCAGCTGTTTGAGTCAAGTCAAAAAAAACTTTATGTGTACAGCGATGAACATGACAATCTGGGTTTCTCCTGCCCTGGGTTTGGGGAGAAGAATCTCCCCGTATTCTCCCGCAAGCTCCCCTTCCCCCACTCCTAGCCACCTGCTTCCAAGTGTTTTAATTTTTGAAGGCTCTCTGGGTCCTTCCAGACTGGAACCCGAGGATCTCCTGGCTTTAAGGGTCTTTTGATCGGTTTGTGGATTATGGTGGTGCTGCTCTAAGTTTAACAACCAGCTTTTGGGGGGGGGGGGGGGAGAGGCGGTATACACGACTCATTTTGTTCTATGTTATTTGTTCAAGTTTATTCCACTTTATTTACGTTGTCTCCATACCTTTTTAAATTCTAGACAATGAACAAAACAATAAATCAAACCCTGATTTGTATTGTTTGCTGGTTTTTGTGGTGAAAATACACCGAAAATTTAACAATCCGCTCTTGCCCAGCATAACCCTGAATTGGGACCTCTAGACTCTCAATAGTTAACATTTATAGAGCTCTCTAAGGTTACCAACGGACTTAACAAATAATCTCATCTGATTCTTGCAACAATCCTAGGAGGCAGGTACTATTATTACCCACGTTTTACAGGTGAGGAAACAGGCACAGAAAGGTGAAGTGACTTGACCAGGGTCAACAGTATTTGAGAAAGAATTTGAACTCAAGGCTTTCTAATTCCAAATCCAGCTTTCTCCACTGTTAATCTGAAAGAAAATGCCTTTTAGACATTTCTGTCAGTGCTCAAGCTCCTTCTAAAGGGCAAAGAGAGGAAAGAAACCAGAAGCATTCTGTTTTCCAGTTTATTAGAGGTTTTGGTAAAAGGTATGGTGAGGGAGTTTACCTTTATGCGATGTATGGGTTAGGGGTGAATTCTCCTCTCTCTGGTGGTGTTTGGAAACCAGAACGTTAGCCAGAACCTAGAAGTGTCTGCCCCCCAGCCCCTAAAAAAAATTTTAAAAGGAGAGATAGTCAAATGTATAACTCTTCTGGACAATTTTCTTTTTTTAGGTCAATGAGGGTTAAGTGACTTGCCCAGGGTCACACAGCTAGTAAGTGTCAAGTGTCTGAGGTTGGATATGAACTCAGGTCCTCCTGAATCCAAGGCCCCCCGCTTTATCCACTGCGCCACCTAGCTGCCCCTAGACAATTTTCCCCCTGTTTTTTATGCCATTTAAGATTTTGTGTTCCAAGTTCTAAACAAGTGAGATTCATGACTTTGAAGTTCATTTCTGCCCTGCACACAACACATGCTCGATAAATATACAATAATATCACTGAATTGGGCCTGTCCCCCATTTGACCGATTGGGTAACTGAGGCACAGAGATGCTAAAGGGCTTTTCCAGACTCACAGAACCATACTGCTAGATAGATAGCCAGTGACAGAGCTGGAATAGAGAGAATCCAAGCCTCTTAAACCCGAAATCCCCTTGTTTTTCCATTATAACATTTTTTCTGCCCCACCAGTTGGTTAATTCACATTATTCTGAATTTATTCATTTTTATTCTTTTTGTCTTGGGGGGGAGGGCTTAGAACAGTACTTGGCACATAGTAGGCTCTTTTTTAAGTAGGCTCTTAATAAATGTTTACTGATTGTTCATTATTTCTAGAGATATTTCTTAAGGATTTGCTATTGATGAGGCTGGGTACTTTGTGCTGGTGGAACAACCAAAGGATAACATAGTGCCTGTCCTCTGGAAACTTATAGTTTAATTGAGAAAGAGTGAAATTGGTCAGAAGCTGCGTTTACTTCTCTAATTCTTCTACCAACCACTCCACAGCATCTTTCCCTTCTCTTCATCTCTTCCACCTGAATCCAAAGTGAGGCCATGAATTGGACTGGGGGCTGCTTAGAGCTGGCCTTTTGTACATGCCTTAGAATGTTCAAGTTGTAAGAGGCTTTAGGTACCAACTCCACTTACTTTACAGTAAAAGAAACTGAGTCTCAGAAAGGAAAAAGCCTCTTCCAAGGGAATGTGTCTAAACCAGATTCTGCTCTTTCCTCCACACCCCATTCCCTTCACAGTCCTAGGAGAGGGTGGGTGTGACATTCTTCTGTTTTGGACTCTGGGTGGTAGGTCGATAAGGAGCTAAACCAGACAGTCTCTCAACAACTTGGTAGCCTGCTCCAATCTGGTTTTTTCCTCTCTTTTTTGCTGGTACTGCCAAGATAGGAGAGTTCAGACAGCTTCTTATCCTTCTTATCTGCAGAGAAGATCACTGGCTTGGGTGTAGTATTTCCTTACTGCAGGCTGATAGCAGACCTCCAAGATGATAAGTGACCCAGGGTGTTATGCTGAGCCTGTCCACAATCTATTCCCATCTGCTTGTTCATGCACACCCAGGGCAGTCTTTAGAAATACCGGTGCCTGGGTGACAGTCTCAAGGACTTTTCATAATCTTCACAGCCCTGTGAGCCAGACAAGTCAATGACATTTCTTTCTTACCATTACCCGTTGGACTCTTGGGTTTTCATCTGGCTAATCTCAGTCAAACCTTCACCCTCTCTGCTGGCAGTGACCCAGCAGAACTGCAGAACTCCATGAACAGAGATAGTAGATAACCACAGTCATGGGATTTAGAGCAAGAAAGGAACATTAGAAATCACCAACACTTGAAGCCTTGAGAGCCAGAGTTGTGCCTAGAAGGGACCTCAGAGGCCATTCAATCCAACCTCCTCATTTTACAGAAGACCCAGCAAGGTTGTGACTTACTCGGGGAGACATGGCTAACTGCTAAAGGAATAATTTGATCCCAGGTCCTCAGGCTGTTCAGAACCAATCTTTTTTTTTTTTTTTTTTTTGGCAGGGCAATGAGGGTTAAGTGACTTGCCCAAGGTCACACAGCTAGAGTAAGTGTTGAGTGTCTGAGGCTGGATTTGAACTCAGGTCTTCCTGAATCCATTGTGCCACCTAGTTGCCCCCCAATATTCTTTTCAACACCCAAATTTTACAATGGAGAAAAATGAAGCCAAGAAGTTGTGGCTTGCCCAAAATGATAGAGATAATAAAGAGTTGAGATTTGAACCCAATGCCTCTGACCCTAAATCCAATGGTACTGATACAGAACTCCACATCTGGGAACAAGTACATAAGACTCAGGTTTAGAAACGTTCAAGATGTACTGGAAAGAAGTAAAACCTCTTGAGTAGTGAATATATTGATAGTTGGCCCCTGCCCCACATTGATCTATTGGCTCTTCTTGCTCATTGCATCATGGTTCCCCCTCTCCAAAGGCTGGTCCTTGAACTACCCAATTATAGCAGAACTGACATTAATCAGAATGCCTAGGGAACATTTGTGAGTTGGATTTTCCTGTTAGCTGAGGATGCCTCCAGAAACTGTTTATGTTTTCACTGTTGTTCAACTTCTTCCTATAATGCCAAGTCATTCTTGGGTCTCAGCAAAACTCTGTGTTTTGAACCTGAGTGAAGCTCTCTTTTCTGATGGAGGGTCCTGCTGGACCTCAGAGTCTTCTTTAGGAAAGGGGATGAAGATGTAAGGAACTGGGCTGAATTGGCAGGGATCCCAGTGTATTCCCTGAAAGGTGTTTCTGTTTGTTTTTTAATTTACTTGCTCTCCTCAGATTGTTTTCTGGACAAAATAAATATTTGTTGAATAAATGAATGAATTAATGGCATTTCCTACTTTTCCCTGAAGGGAAAAGGCAGGGGAAGAAATCCATTGAATTCAGCACCCCAGTTAACAAAGGCTGTTGTGGAGATTTTTATGCTTGCTTATATTTTGGACCCTAATCAGAGTCATTTAACAAACATTATCGGGGGCATCTAGGTGGTGCAGTGGATAAAGCACTGGCCTTGGATTCAGGAGGACCCGAGTTCAAATCCAGCCTCAGCCACTTGACACTTAACTAGCTGTGTGACCCTGGGCAAGTCACTTAACCCTCATTTCCCTGCAAAAACAAAACAAAAAACATTTAACAAACATTATTAAGGGACTATGATGTGCCAGACACTGTGCTAAGTACTAGGGATGCATAGAAAAGCAAAAACCAGTCCCTGCTCTCAAGGAGCCCTCTGTCTAATGGGGAAGAAAACATGCTAACAGCTGTGAAGCTGTGAACAAGCAAGAGATATAGAGGATAAATTGGAAGTAATCAGAGAGAAGGCAATGAGGTCTTTTGGTTGTTTTTGTTTTTGTTTTTTTTAGCTTTTACAAAGCACAATTTACTTCAAAAGATATAATCACCGGGACAGCTAGGTTGCTCAATGGATAGAGCACAGGCCTTGGATTCAGGAGGACCTGAGTTCAAATCCAGCCTCAGACACTTAACAGTTCCTAGCTGTGTGACCTTGGGTAAGTCACTTAACCCCAATTTCCTCACCAAATAAATAAAATAAAATAAATTAAAAATAAAGATATAATCACAAATATATACACTTATTCCCCCAACATATGGAAGGCATAATTCCCTACTGCCCTCATACCTCCTCAGTCTTGGGGGGGTGGGAAGCAGATTACATTCAAGGTTTAGCTCTGTTCCCATAGAGAACAGCCCCAGTTCCAAGTCCAAGTCCCTACTCATTCCTGCCACATCTAGGAGGCTGGCCACGGTCAGGACTGCAAGAGGCAGACAGAGAAACTTTAAGAAGCCATGGTAGTCACTAAAATTAAAGGGGGTTGGAAAAGCCTTTTTGCAAAAGGTAGGTGTTTAGGTGAGACATGAAAGAAACCAAGGGGCAGAGATGAATCAAAAAAGAGAATCCCAGGCATGGGGTGGGGGACCAGCCAGTAAAATAACTAGGAGTTGGAAGTTAAAGACTTCTTCTTCTTTTTTTTTTTTTTTTGCGGGGCAATGGGGGTTAAGTGACTTGACCAGGGTCACAGAGCTAGTAAGTGTCAAGTGTCTGAGGCCACATTTGAACTCAGGTACTCCTGAATCCAGGGCCGATGCTTTATCCACTGCGCCACCTAGCTGCCCCCAAGACTTCTTAATTTGAAGAGTCTTCCATGGAACTGGATGCTTATTCTAATTAATGTTCATTCAAGTGGAGTGAATCTGATGTAAAAATAAATAGAATTGGTAGGGGGTTGTGGGGGTGGGGAACAAACTAATTTTAGGAAGCCCCAAAGTGATCTGTTGGCTCAGGGTAGACATGATTTTTTTTTAATTTTTAATTTTTTTTTTAAGTGAGGCAATTGGGGTTAAGTGACTTGCCCAGGGTTACACAGCTAGCAAGTGTTAAGTGTCTGAGGCCGGATTTGAACTCAGGTCCTCCTGACTCCAGGGCCAGTGCTCTATCCACTGCACCACCTAGCTGCCCCAGGGCAGACCTGATTTTAAAGGCAACTCACGTGACAGACATCTTTGTCCACAGGGACCACAATAATGCCACAGCCTCTAGTGTTGCTGGACAAGAATGAGGGTTGACATTTAGATAACAACATATGGTTAACAAAGTTCCCTCTTTCTTCACAATGTACCTATGAATTAGTTCCAGCTCTGCCACTTCTAGTTCCTTCATTTCACAGAGGGGGAAACTGAATCCCCCATAAGGTGAAGAGCCTTGTTCAAGGTCACACAATGAGTCTGTGCCGGTATCCTGGACTAGACTTTGCTCCCTGACTTCCCTGGGACTGTTTACTTAGCTATGGGAGCATTTAGATCCCTTAACTAAGAACCTGCATTTCCCCTTGAGTCCCAAACCAGGTAATCAGATCTTGGCATTTACTAAAGCACTGTTGTTTTCTCCCGTTGACTCCAATCAGGAGTGACTCACTCTTTGATGGGAAAGGAAGAGAGCAATGTCTGGCTGATGATGTCAGTTGTGGACTTTACCCAGTATTTGTTTAAACTCTCCCCTTGTAGGAGAGCTCACCGGAGGCTGTTGGCAGCAGGCATCTCCCAAGGATCAAGCCCTGTCTTGGATGACTGGGGCAAAGGTACATGCAGCCTTTGAAGAGTTTTGCAGAATTAAAATTCCGGTTCAGATGGTCTATGGCAGCTTCAAAAAAACATGAGGAATCTGGAAGTAGTGACTTTCTCCTCAGTGAAAGACTGTAGGTCCCTCCCCTCCCCCATTTGTGTTTTTAATTTGGGAGGAAGAAGGGAAGGTTGATGAGAGGTGTATTTAGTAATAATGTATTAGTAATGTCTTAAGGGGTCATTGTAATATTTCAAATTCACCCAAGGGAAGATTAAATGGCATGACAAGCAGAACTTGCAAAATGAAAGTATAGAAATATACTTAGAGCAACTGGTATGAGATAGAATTCATAATTTCATATGCAGTGCTATTTTTGCATGTTTTGACACGTATGGAAATTCTCTATGGTTTTTAAATGCAGCATTAAATTTAAAAAACCCAAACAAGTTATAATTTAGCTTTTTCTGAGGACCTTTAGTGATTGGGAAACTACTGCCTTCCAAAGCATCCCATTTTGTCATATTACTATAATGTATGTTATTTTCTTTACAACAACTGATCTGCTCTCCAAAACTTGGACCCATTGTTTCTAGTTCTATACTGCTTTTTCCCACCTATTTTTTTTACTTTAAATAAAATGTTTATTAAAAACAAACAAAAAAAGAAAGACTGTAGGTGACCACTTGTGGGGACATCAGAGAAAGCATTTCTGTGCAGAATGGGCTGTTTGGCGTTTGAGGACCCTACTAGCTCTGAGATTCTATAAAAAGGGTTGTACCCCTAAAGACAAATTTTAGAGATTAAAGGCTAGATTTAAATTCTGCAGCATCATAATGCATGGACAGCCATCTTCTGTACCTTTTTCTCTTTTTGACCTTTAACAAAACTTACCTGTCCTAAATACCAGGTAAAAAAGTCTTGCTTTCTGTTTTCTAAAAAGATGGTGAGTTAAAGTAAATATTTTCCCCTCATAGGTAAGTAAGGGAAGTAGACTTCCTACCTTTCCAGGTATCATTATGCCAGGCACTGGAGATACAAAGAAAGGCCAAAAAAGTACCTACCCCTTTGTAGAAATATGTTTAATGTGTTCATACATATATAAACTATATCAGATTGCTTTCTATCTTGGGGAGGATGGAGGGAAGGGAGAGAAGGGAGGGTGGGAGAAAAATTTGGAACTAAAGATCCTATGAAAACAAATGTTATGGGGCAGCTGGGTGGCACAGTGGATAAAGCACTGGCCCTGGATTCAGGAGGACCTGAGTTCAAATCTGGCCTCAGACACTTGAGACTTACTAGCTGTGTGACCCTGGGCAAGTCACTTAACCCCAATTGCCTTAACCAAAAACAGAAGAAGAAGAAGAAGAAGAAGAAGAAGAAGAAGAAGAAGAAGAAGAAGGTTGAAAACTCTCCTTACATATAACTGGAAAAAAATAAAATACTTTTATTTTTTAAAAGTACCTACCCTCAAGGAGTTTACAGTCTAATTTTACATTAGGGGCCTTTTGGAGAAACTGTATAAACCCAAAGAAATTACTCTAGTTGGGTATTTTGGAGATGGGAGAGCCTCCAGGGTAAATGTTTGGAGCTAAATGAATTCATGTGGTGTTTTTCTGATTATTATATAAGCAGGCTCCATGGTCGACTAGCTCTGCCCCTGATTATATAGGAGACTAAAATAGAGATACCAGCTGACTCTCTCCCTGTCCTTCCTTCCCCCAGCCTACACCATAAAGCTTGGGTTTATGCCAAGGGTGAAGAGGGTGGCTATTGTGGAAACATGGTGCAAACATGGTGCAAAGAACAGCAGATCAAGCAAGATGCATTTGGCCAAGGTTCAGGCCTTTCTATTTTTAATTTTTGTTGCTGTTGTTGTTGTTATTGTTCAGTTTTAAGTTCCAAATCCTGTTCCTCCCTCACCTCACCCTCCCTCCAAGAGATAGTAAACAATCAGATATAGGCTATACATGTGCAATGATGTAAAACATTCTGTACAAGAATAAAAGACAAAAAATGAAAGAGTGAAAAACAGCCTGCTTCAGTCTGTGTTCCATCAATATCAGTTCTTTCTTTGGAGTGGATAGTATGCTTCATCATTAGTCCTTTGGGATTGTCTTGGATCATTGTACTGCTGAGAAGAGTTAAGTCATTCACAGTTCTTCATCAAATAATATTGCTGTTATTGTGCAGAACATTCTCCTGGTTTGTTTCACTTCACTATACATCAGTTCATGTAAGTCTTTCCAGGTTTTTCTGAAATCATCCTGCTTGTCATGTCTTATAGCACAATAATTTTCCATTACAATAATATACCACAGCTTGTTTAGCCATTCCCCAGACTTGATTTCCAATTGTTACCACAAAAAGTGCTGCTATAAATGTTTTTGTACAAATAGACCCTTTTTCTTTTGGGGGGGGGGTCAGGGGGAGGGGATGTCTTTGGAATATAGACCTAGCAGTGGATCAAAGGGTATGCATAGTTTCAGTTCCAGATTGCTCTCCAGAATGGTTGGATCAGTTCACAACTCGACCAGCAGTGGATTACTGTCCCAGTTTTCTCATATCCCCTCCAACATCCAACATTGTCCTTTTTTTTTTTTTTTGGTCACATTAGCCAATCTGATAGCTGCAAGGTAGTACCTCAGAGTTGTTTTAATTTTCATTTCTCTATTCAATAGTGCTTTAGATACTGGATAAGGAACAGTGGTTCCTTATCATCCCATCTTTCTGCCTTGCAACTCCTAACTCTGTTCTTCATTCTCACCATAGTCCCTCCATTCCCTTCCCCCTTCTGTTCTTTCCCAAGCTACACTAGTTACATCCCCTTCTGTATCTCAACTCCTTTCTCCTACACTATCTTCTATGCTCAAATCCTTGTCTCCTTGTTCTACTGCTGATCACATCTTGCGAAACCCCAGTCCTCAGTTACTCCCATCATATGCCTCCTTTGCTCCTACTCCTAGCTCCTGAACAGGGCTAGAGGGAGGTCACCAAACAGTGCTGGTTGGGCCTGCTACAAATTGACCTTATCTAATCTCCACTGGGCTTTATTGCAGCAAGGCAAACATGCTGTTCCTCCCTAATCAATTTTCTAACCCTCTTAGCCATTTCAAACACTATTGTTTCTTTTCAAGTCTCCTTTGGTGCCTCCTACACCCACGATCTCAGCTGAGGACTTTGTTTCATACTTTGTGGAAGAAATTGCCCTCCCTCCTCAGTTCATATTCAGACATCTTCTCTATGATCAATCCCTTCACTTTAGTTTTGCATGAAGAGGTGATGGCCCTTCTCCTTCCAAAGCCAACCCTTCCACATGTACCCATTTCCTCTTTGATTTATCTGGGGGGAGGGGACAATTAAGGTTAAGTGACTTGCCCAGGGACACGAGGGTAGTAAGTGTCTGAGGCTGGATTTGAATTCAGGTCCTCCTGATTCCAGGACTGTTGCTCTATCCACTGCACCCCTTAGTGGCACCCATCCATCCCCTCTTGCCTCCTCCAACACCATTATCATTACCTGGTCTATCGACTAGATCCTTTTCTGTTGCCTATAGGAAAGCTCATGTCCCTTCTAGTCTTAAATCCCCTCACATGATCCTACCATCCTTGCTTGTTATCATCTCCTATCTCTCCTCCCTTAAAAGGCTCAAATCATAGAGAAAACCACTTACATACAATTACTGCCTCCACTTCCTCTCCTCTCACCATCTTCTAAACCTTCCACCAGCTCCCATCCTTTAACTGAAGCAGCTCTCTCTGAAGTTACCAACGATCTCTTAATGGCTAATTCTAAAAGCTTTTTCTCGGTGCTCATTCTCTCCACCTCATTTGTCGATGCCAGCCAACTTCTCTCCCCTCTAGGTTTTCATGACACTGCTCTCTCTTGGTTTTCCTTCTATCTGTCCTACCACTCCTCAGCCTCCTTTGTGGAAACTTCATCCATCTCAAACCCACTATCCTGGGGCCTCTTCTCTTTTCACTCTATACCATCTAATTTGGTGATTTCATTGTTGTGGCTTGAATTTTCATCTCTATACAGATGGCTCACAGATTTTAGATTATCCATCTTAGCCTCTCTCCAGAGTGATAGTTACCTATCCCCAACTGCCTGGTGGACATCTCGAATTGGATATCACATAGAAATGTCAAAAATCAACATGTCCAAAACATAATTCATTATTTTTCTCCTGAAACTCTATCCCAAAGTTCCCTTTTACTGCTAAGGGGACCACCATCCTCCCAGTCACCTTGGCATTGAGTCCTCACTCTCATTCACTTTCCTTATCCAAT
Source organism: Dromiciops gliroides (assembly GCF_019393635.1). Taxonomy (NCBI): domain Eukaryota; kingdom Metazoa; phylum Chordata; class Mammalia; order Microbiotheria; family Microbiotheriidae; genus Dromiciops; species Dromiciops gliroides. The sequence goes on along the minus strand of NC_057862.1, from coordinate 656,128,050 downwards.
CCATCGCCAATTTTGTCTCTTCTACCTTCTACCTGGTTCCCCTTTTTTTTTCTGCCCACACAGGCACCACTCTAATTCAGGCCCTCATCACCACTTGCCTGGACTGTTGCAATAGCCTCCTAATTGATCTCCCTGCCTCCTATCTCTCCCCATTCTAATCCATCCTTCATGGGGTCTCCACAGTTATTCAGATATCTTGCCACTGGACCCAGATGGCTCTGGGAGGAAAGAGTGAAGCTGGTGACCTTGCACAGCCCTGCCTCACTTAAATCCAATTCAGTGCATATCATGACATGACATCACCCCAATGTCACGGTCCTCTTTGAGAACAAAGGACAAACAACCACAACCATGTCACACACACCTCCTCCTCTCCCTTCCAACTTAGTGGCTCTCAGCTACCATCCTCCTTGCCCCCCCTCCCCTCTCCCTAGGGTATCAAATATAAACCTTTTGGCATTAAAGGATCTCCATATTAAAGGCCCTTTCCTACTTTGCCAGTCTTCTTAGATTTCCCTTATACATTTTTTTTTTGATGAGGCAATTGGGGTTAAGTGACTTGCCCAGGGTCATACAGCTAGTAAGTGTCAAGTGTCTGAGGCTGGATTTGAACTCAGGTCCTTCTGAATCTAGGGCCAGTGTTCTATCCATTGCACCACCTAGCTACCCTTCCCTTATACAATTTTTTTTTTTAGTGAGGCAATTGGGGTTAAGTGACTTGCCCAGGGTCATACAGCTAGTAAGTGTCAAGTGTCTGAGGCTGGATTTGAACTCAGGTCCTTCTGAATCTAGGGCCAGTGCTCTATCCATTGCACCACCTAGCTACCCTTCCCTTATACAATTTTTTTTTTTAGTGAGGCAATTGGGGTTAAGTGACTTGCCCAGGGTCACACAGCTAGTAAGTGTTAAGTGTCTGAGGCCGGATTTGAACTCAGGTACTCCTGACTCCAGGGCCGGTGCTTTATCCACTGCGCCACCTAGCCGCCCCCCCCTTATACATTCTTATACATTCCCTTCCATGCACTCTGATACAGAAATGCTGGCCCCTGCCCTGGTAGCTGGAATATTCTGTCCTATACCTACACCTCTTAGTTTCCCTGGATTCCTTCAGGACTCAGCTCACCTTGTCCAAATTCCAGACCTTTCCAGGTCTATCCCCTCCCTCCCCTGCTCAGATTGCCTTGCCCATTTACTCTGAACACACCTTGTATATCGTCACTTGCATGTTGGGCCCACATTTGATTATAAATTCCTTGGAGGCAGTGAATGTTTTTAGCTTTCTTCATACACCCAGTGCTTAGCATCGTGTCTAGCACACAGCAAGTAGGGTCAAGTCAAGCATTTATTAAGTGCCCACTGTGTACCAGCCACTAGGGATACAAAGAAAGGCAAAAACAGCCCTTTGCAAGCTAACAGGGAGAAAGACAACATGCAAATAACTATGTGAAAAGAAGATATATGGAGGATCAACTGGAGATAACCTCAGAGGGAAGGCATCACTAGCATTAAGGGGGACCAGGAAAGGCTTCTTGTAGAAGGTGGGGTTGAAGCAGAGATTTGTGGGGTTTTGTTTTGTTTTGTTTTGTTTTTTAGTGGGGCAATGAGGGCTAAGTGACTTGCCTAAGGTCACACAGCTAGTAAGTGTCAAGTGTCTGAGGCCAGATTTGAACTCAGGTCCTCCTGAATCCAGGGCCTGTGCTTTATCCACTGCCCCACCTAGCTGCCCCCGAAAAGCAGAGATTTGAAAGCCAGGAAAGACAAAAGGCAGAAATGGGGAGGGAGAGAATTCCAGGCATGGGGGAGTTAGGGAAAATGCCTGAAGTTGGGAGATGGAGGGTCTTGTTTGAGGAGCAGCCAGATGGCCAAAGTATATAGAAGGGAATAAGATATAAAACTGGAAAGAGGAAGGTGCCAGCTTATGAAGGTCTAGTAAGCCTTAATTGCTGTTTGGTGACTGACTGAATATGTGAGCCTGTTGTAATGGAAGACAGACTAATGAGACCCCACTACAAATAAGCACGAAGAGAACATTCTGCCTATGGGCAATAGGCATTCTTCTACAGAAACTCCAGAACATGCACAAATATTCTGTTTCCTAATTACTCAGTATAGAAGACAAATTCTTTTGGTTGGTTGCTAAGAGAGAGTCGGGTGTGTGTGTGTGTGTGTGTGTGCAGCTAGGTGGTGCAGTGGATAGAGCACCAGCCCTGGAGTCAGGAGGACCTGAGTTCAAATCTGGCCTCAGACACTTAACACTTACTAGCTGTGTGACCCTGGGCAAGTCACTTAACCCCAACTGCCTCACTAAAAAAAAAAAATAAAAAAGAGAGAGAGAGAAAGAGAGTCGGATGTCCATACAAAAGACAGTGGCCAACCAAATCAATCTCTTTTCCAGATCAAGGCAAGGACTGCTATAAACCTTTGGGTGGGAAGACAGGTAGTAGTCGTGTCAGCCAATAATATGAATGAGATATTCAATTTTAATTAGCAGTTGATATTGGGGAGTACACCTAGGAATGGGGGTTTGAGCCAAGAGCATTAGAAAGATACTCAGCCTCCTGAGAATACTCCTGAGAACCCTGAGAGGGAGATGTTATTAGTCTCACTATGTATTTAACAGTGCAAGTGGGAGTTGGGAAGGGACCCTCAGAGTCCATATGGGCTCTCAAACTACCTCCATCTTGACATGACCATCTTGATCCTCATAGGCATCTCAAACTCAACATGACTAATAGGACAATTATATCATTCCTATATTATCATAGAACTAACATCTCCTTCCCGCTTTCCCATATCTGTTGACAGCAACGCTAACCTTCCAATCATCCTGGTCTGTGATCTTGACCTCTCCCTCTTCTTCAACCCCCCAATTTGATCACTCGCCAGTTTTGCCCATTGAATTTCTACTACAATTCTCCCTTTAAATAGTCGCTACCCTAGTCACCTTTCCTGTGTCCTTTGGGTCTCCCCATCGCCAACCTTAATTCTCTTGAATTAATCCATTTTCCAGAGTCAAATGTCTAAAGCACAGGTATGAGTATGTCGCCCCCTTCAGACTTCAGTGGCTCTCTGCTGATATTTAAAGCTCTCTATAGTCTGCTCCCACATACCCTCCCAATCTTATCTCATTATTATTCCCCCTCATGCACGCTACATTCTAGTCAAACAATCCTGCTGGCTCTCTCTCATTCGTGACATTCCATCTCCTGCCTCCCACCTATGTCCTTTTGTACAAATGGATCCCACACTTCTGGAATGTACACCCCATTATAGGAGCCCTAGCTTCCTTCAGTGTACACTTCAGGTGGTGGTGTGGTAGATAGGGCATTAGGTCTGGAGTTAGGAAGACCTGAGTTCAAATCTGGCCTCAGACATTTACTAGCTATGTGACTCTGGGCAAGTCACCTCACCTCTGTCTATCTCAGTTTCCTCAAATATAAAATGTAGGTAATGATAGCACCTATCTCCCAGGGTTGTTGTGAGGATCAAATGAGATAATAAAGGCAAAGAACTTAGCACAGTACCTGGCACATAGTAAGCACTCCATAAATATTAGTTATTCCTTTTTTTTCAAATTTTTAGTGAGGCAATTGGGGTTAAGTGACTTGCCCAGGGTCACACAGCTAGTGTTAAGTGTCTGAGGCCAGATTTGAACCCAGGTACTCCTGACTCCAGGGCTGGTGCTCTATCCACTGTGCCACCTAGCTGCCCCAGTTATTATTATTCTTACTATTAATACCTCCAACAGGAAGGCTTTCCTGATTCCCTCAGTTATTTTCATTTTTCTAGGATGATTTTGTTATAATTTGCCTATATTTTGTATTTATTTAAAATATATGAATGTGTTGTATCCTACCAGGAGAACACGAACTCCCCAAAGGCAATGATTTGTTTCTTTTTTGTCTTTATGTGTCTAGCTCCTAAGCATGGTGCCCTAGCACATAGCAGGTGCTTAATTAGTGTTTGTGGTCTCTGTGTGTTTAGTACTCAGCAGAATGCCCCAGAATACAGTAGGTGCTTAATTAGTGTTTGTGGTCTCTGTGTCTTTAGCACATAGCATAGTGCCCCAGTACATTGTAGGTGCTTAATATGTGTTTATTGACCTGGACTGGAGATAGGATAGGCAAAAGTGCTTCTATTTTGGTCCTAACTGAAATTTGTCAGGCGCTGGTCATTGACTTAGTTTGCTTTAGTGGAAGGAGCTTTCAGGAAGAATAAAAAGGAGCCTTCACCCCAGTGCCCAGATCCATGAGGATGAGGATGGTGATCCATCACAGCAGGTGCAGTGCAGGTTGACTGGGATGAGAGCCAGCACACAACCTCACAACTTCACTTACAGTAAATATTTGCAACAGGAAATGATTCTGACAAAATGTCTGTAATAGCTTGCCTGACCAGCCTGGTTTTAGGGCAGGAACAAAATGCAATTGAATTTACTGTTACAAACACAAAAGGAAAAGCAACCTCCAGCACTCAAGCAAAAAAAGGCTGACCATGGGATTTTCAGCAGTGAGATTTTCTCATGGTGAAGGAAGGCCCCTACAAAAGGTATCAGGAAGAACTGCTGGGATCTGATTGGAAAAAAAATGAGAGAAAGGGGAAGAAAAAAAAAGACCTGTATAAAAATACCCATAGTTCCCTGGTTCATAATAGCAACCCCCCAAAAAAAACCCCAAACCAATCTATTATGTTCAATAACCAGAGAATAACCGAATAAATTATGATATATTTGTGAAAGGGAATATTTTGAAGTTGTAAAAGGAATATCTATGAAGAACTCAAGAGGATCGATCCTTCAAATTAAATCAACACATTCTTTATCAAGGGCTTCACAGCATAGGTAGTGACAAGTAAGGACAATGAAAAACATGTTGGGAAACATGGTTCACCAGTAAAATATGAGAGGTCAAAGACATAGACTATACCCCTAAAAATATAAAAAGAAATTTGGAAAAATATTTATAAGGCAATAATACTAAGTGGAATCAACAGAGCCAGAACATAGAAATACACTGACTACTAGGTGAAAATTATATATTTTTTAAAAGTGTCTATGGCTTATACTGTGAGAAATTTTATATATATATATATATATATATACACACACACATATATATATACATATATATACACACACACACACATATATATATATATATATATATATATATATATATATATTCCAGGGCAATGAGGGTTAAGTGACTTGCTCAGGGTCACACAGCTAGTAAGTATAAAGTGTCTGAGACTGGATTTGAACTCAGGACCTCCTGAATCCAGGGTCGGTGCTTTATCCACTGTGCGACCTAGCTGCCTGAAAAATAATTTCTTGCAGGAAATTCCATGCCCTCGCCTTCTTTTTTCTTTCTTTCTTTCTTTCTTTCTTTCTTTCTTTCTTTCTTTCTTTCTTTCTTTCTTTCTTTCTTTTTTTTTTTGGTGAGGCAATTGGGGTTAAGTGACTTTCCCAGGGTCACACAGCTAGTAAGTGTCAAGTGTCTGAGGTCAGATTTGAACTCAGGTCCTCCTGACTCCAGGGCTGGTACCCTATCCATTGTGCCACCTAGCTGCCCCCTCCCCTTCTTTCAAAATCCTTTTTTCCCCTCTACCCTTACCCCGCCCCCCCCCCTCCAAGGTCCAGTTCTCCTTGAAAATAAGATTACATTGAACCTTTTCATCTTGGTCAGGCCCATCCAGCCTTGCAAGGATCCATTCTTTGAACTGATAGTTAAAGGCTGGGGGTGGTCTGGTATAGCCCTTCATTTTAATATAACTTAACTCCAATTTAAGTTAACCAATTAGATTTAATTGCTATTTGAATGACCACCTATAGTTAGGAGGGTATATAAACTGTGAGTCCACTGCCATTTTTGTCATTGGTCACAGAGAGACTTCCAATGATCATCCTTTATTAATAACCTGTCAGTTTTATTAATAAAATGATTAAAATACCCAGAAACTATGTCTCTCATATTTTTAATCACCACAATACTAATATATAGGCAATAAGTATGTGTTCACTATATGTACATACATACTACATTTAGAAGAATCGTGGTTAGGACTATCAATCAAGAAACATTAAGCACCTATTCTGTGCTGGGCACAGTGCAAAGTATCAAGAGCTGATAGTTCTGTTACACACACACACACACACACACACACACACACACACACACACACACACACACACAGTCCTTTTCTGTTGCTTGCTAATGTTTGCTTCTGTCTTGTTAAAGGGTAATGAGGCCATATAGTTTTGCCTTTTGAGTGTTTATTTTATTAATTGATTTTGTTGATAACTATTATTTATAATAAGAATATTTCTGAAAAGTACTAGAGAAGGAGCAGGGTTTGGACGAGGCATATCAGATGGTATAGTTCCTGCCAACAGTCATGCCATCATATTTTTATCTAATGCTTTGATAAGCATGTTAAAATAATCCAGGGCCAAGCCCACATCCCTGCTACACTATACTAGAGCCCTCAAACCATATGGCTATCAAACCATTGATGACTACTCTGCCTTCAACCATTCAACCAGTTCTCATCTGTCTAGCTCTCATTCATCCATCTTTTCAATACTTTGTCGGGGGTATATAGGTGGCGAAGTGGATAAAGCACCAGCCCTGGATTCAGGAGGACCCGAGTTCAAATTTGACCTTAGGTACTTGATACTTACTAGCTGTGTGACCCTGGGCAAGTCACTTACCCCTTATTGCCCTGCACAAAACAAGATACTTTTGTAATGTTTAAAATCTAAATTGTGTGGTCGCCTTAAATGAGAAGCTTTAGCACCAGTCTTTGGACATTAAGCATTTATTAAAGCATACATGTATTCACATGCAGTTAAGAAAAGGCCTATGTAGCCAAGAGTTCCAGCCTGGTCGGGTTCTTCCTCAAGTCCTCCGCCACGAGCCTGCTTCAACCATGAACTACCAGCAAACTAAGTGTGGAAGTTTTTTACAGGTCTGGAGCATGGGCGGTCCTTACACACTGCTTCAAGCTGGATTGGTTAGCTGTCATCCAAACCCATTGGTTCACTGGACTTGAAGGTGTTCTCCAGTTGAGTTAGCTTCTGAGAACAATGCCTTCTTAAGGGCCAGCCAGGTGTGATTACAATCTAGTTAACTTCAGGTAGGCTAAACAGCAGTCAATCACTTTCACTTCATTCCAATCAGTTTATATTAATCTCCAGGTGGGCCTTTGAGTGCCTGCTAAATCCCATTATTTTGTCACACTTTATCAAAAAGCTTTGTTACAATCTAGGATAAATATGGAATCATAGTTGGTCAGTGTATCTGTCAGAGTTCTTAAGTCTTTCGAAGGGGTTTGTTTATACAGTGTTACAGATTTTTCTCTTGGTTCTGCTCACTTCACTCTTTATCAGTTCATACAAGTGTTCCCAGGTTTCTCTGAAAACATCTCCACCATGTATTATGGCACAATTTCATTGTACCATTCCATTGATTTATCATAATTTATTTGGCCATTCTCAAATTGATGGGCACTCAATGAGCTTCCGGTATCTTTGCCACTATGGAAAGAGCTATTGTAGGTACTTTTGTACACATGGGTCCTTTTCCTCTTTCTTTGATACCTTTGGGATAGAAGCCTCTATTCATTTCTGGGTTAAAGGGGACACACGGTTTAGAAGTAGTTTCAAATGGCTTTCCAAAAAAGCCTGTACCAATTCACAGCTCCACCAAAGAACGTTAGTGGGTCTGTTTTCCCATAGCCCCTTCAACAACTGTTATTTTCTTTGTATCCACAGAGCTCAGCATGCTGCTTAGTACCCAGTAGATGCTTGATTGTTATTGACTGGCTTTCCATTTTGTCATTTTTGACAAGCTGATAAGTATGACATAGAACTAAAGAGTTCCTTTTACTTGAATTTATTTCTCTAACAGAGATTTATAACTTTTTCCCTATGATTGTTGATAGCTTGGATTAATGTAACATTGTTTTAAGTCCTAAGAGCTCTCTTTTAAGACAATTGTGAGCTCCTTCCTCCAATCGTGGATTGAAGACCCCCTCCTATGGCATCTCAGGTTAATCCCTTTCACTGTGTTCAACTATAGATGAGAGAAAGAGAGAGAGTGTGTCTTGGGATGGAGTGGAAAGTGTTAGCAGGCAGCCCCTCCAGTTTATTTTTTAGTATTTTTAAAAAATTTAACAAGTATTTATTTTCTCTCCCTCTTATCTTCTCCTCAACCACATTGAGTAAGGAGAAAAGGAAAACAAAACCTTTTTAACAAATATGCGTCGTCAATATGTAGGCACTTAATAAATACCAGTTTCTTTCCTTTCTTCAGTAAAATAAGGGCAAAACTAGATAGAATAGGGGATAGCTTGAAGGCATTGACAAGGAAGTTCTAGAGCAGGTGATCTTTTTTTCCTTTTTGTTTTTGGAGACTGGTTCTTCTTATCTTTTGTAGGCTGACACTCACAAGCCTATTACCACTTGTGACTGGCACGGCAGCTTTGACCTCTTCCACTCCTGACCAGGGCTAGTTTGCCTCTCCTTGGGCAGCCCTGGTGTCCTTTGCTCCTAGGGGCTCATCATATTGGTACTAGACTAGTAAAAAAACCCCAGCTAACTTTTACCCACCTTTAGCTGAGAACATAAGTACTCCAATGATCCATCAGCCTCAGTGTCCCTAGTAGCAAGGATTACAGATGAGCACCATCAGCCCAAGCGAGACACTCTTATCTCCCAACTCCAGGCATTTCCCCAGGTTGTCCCCCATGCTTGGAATTCTTTCTTCATTCATCTCTGCCTTCTATATTTTTCTGGCTTTCTTCAAGTCCTGGCTAACATCTCATTTTCTACAGAAAGCCTTTCCTTATCCCTCTTGATTCTATTTCATTTCCTCTGTTAATTCTCTCTCTTTTTTTTTTTTTTGCGGGGCCATGGGGGTTAAGTGACTTGCCCAGGGTCACACAGCTAGTTAGTGTCAAGTGTCTGAGGCCGGATTTGAACCCAGGTACTCCTGAATCCAGGGCTGGTGTTTTATCCACTGCACCACCTAGTTGCCCCCTGTTAATTCTCTCCAATTTATCTTGTTTATATCTTGTTTGCACATAGTTGGTTTTTTTTGTTTGTTTTTTTGGTGGGGCAATGAGGGTTAAGTGACTTGCCCAGGATCACATAGCTAGTAAGTGCCAAGTGTCTGAGGTAGGATTTGAACTCAGGTCCTCCTGAATCCAGGGCTGGTGCTTTATCCACTACACCACCTAGCTGCCCCCTACATAGTTGTTTGCATGTTGCCTCCCTCATTAGGCTGTGAGTCCCTTGACTATCTTTGGCACATAGTAGGCCTTAAATGTTTACTGACTGACTTGTCAGTCTAGGAAAGCCTATGGACCCCCTACTCAGACTAATATTTTTAAGCACATAAAGTAAAATACATAGAATGACAAAGGAAACAAATTTGTTGAAATAGCTAAAAGTTCATGGTCCCTCAGGTTAAGAATTCCTGGATGTAGAGCAAACAAGAGGACACAGAAAGAGCTACTTGAAATCTAGGATTACAGTCAGAGATAAGGTGGGGATGACAATGTAACTATTTTGCAGTGCTGTGAGCAAAGTGATGTGTAAGTTTGAAAGGCTTCCATAAATGCATTTTGTGTTTTGTTTTCCCCTACAGCACATACTGAGCAAATATGATGGGGATTGACCATAAAGGATGCAATCAATCAACACACATTTATTAAAAGCTATAAGCCAGGCACTGTAAAGGGGAGAACTTCCCACCCCACAACCTTTGACCAATGTCTCTGTAGTCCCTTGGGTGAATGTACTGGATTCTCACGACAAATACCTGTCCGTTTTCAGGTTCAGGCAGAGGCTCAGTTAGGGATTTGTAAAAGATTCCCCTGAGCAGCACCACCAGCCCGAGTGACTGATAACTGTTTTTTTCTTTTGGTTGGGGCAATGAGGGTTAAGTGACTTGCCCAGGGTCACACATCTAGTAAGTAAGTGTCAAGTGTCTGAAGTTGGATTTGAACTCAGGTCCTCCTGAATCCAGGGCCAGTGCTTTATCCACTGTGCCACTAACCTGACTGATAACTTTCCTGAAGAGAGTATCTGAACAATTCTTCTGGGTGTTGACTGTAATAAAAAGGATTCCTGACATTTTGCCCCTTTCTTATCTCACCCCCTGAGGTGAATGCCACAAAGCTAAAGGGAAATCCATACAGGGTAAGGAATTTGTTGTCCCTGGGAGAGGAGAATGTCACTGGAGATACCATCAGCTGACCATTCACAGAGCTATTTCCAGGAGTAGGACACATTTCCACACATGAATCCACACATCTAACCTTGCCCTCCTCCCAACCTCCCCCTTGTGAACAAGGGCAGGCACTTGCAAGATGGCTGATTGGTAACTAGATGTAACACGCTATGATGGGGAGACATAGGCTAACTGGACCTGGGAGGCATAGAACCTGCAACCCCAGTCTCATTACCAAAAACCTTAACAAAATGAGCTCACCAGCCAAGAGACTCAGTCTGGAAGAGATGGACCAACCAGGCTGGCTATGATAGGCCTCCTATAGTTAGGGCAGGTAAGTCCGTATCTTGTATACACATTGTCTCCCCCATTAGGATGTGTACTCCTGCAGGGAAGGGTTGGTGTTTCTATCCTTTGTATTCTCAAAACTTAGTATAGTGTCCAGCATTCAGTAAACTTTTGCTTAATGTTTCTTCTTTTTTTTTGGTGGGGCCAATGTGGGTTAAATGACTTGCCCAGGGTCACATAGCTAGTAAGTGTCAAGTGTCTGAGGCCGAATTTGAACTCAGGTCCTCCTGAATCCAGGGCCAGCGTTTTAGCCATTGCGCCACCCAGCCGCCCCCTCAGCCCAAGGTTTTTAAATGTTACTAGTTTCCAAGTATGCTAGAGTCTACATATACATATCTCACACCTGTTCATTTTACTTCACACTGGCCCTTATTACATCACATCCGGAAGAAATAATCTTTTAAAGTGACTTGCCCAGGGTTACACAGCTAGTGTCAAATGTTTGAGGTCACATTTGAACTCAGGTCCTCCTGACTCCAGGGCCGGTGCTCTATCCACTGTACCACCTAGCTGCCCCCAGGGAGGAAATAATCTTTCTGGAGCACTACACTCACAATGTCAGGCCTTTGCAAAAATAAATAAAAATCAATCGTTCCCTACTGCCCGTATATAGTAGTAAGTCAACTATTATGCCACATATTATGTTAAGTGCTAGGGACACAAAAAGAGGCAAGACAGTCCTTGCTCTCAAGGAGCTTACAGTCTAATAGGGAAACTCCTGTTTACAGATTCATTGTAGCTTCACAACTTGCAAGGTAGGTTATGCAGGTATCATTAATCCCATATTAAAGAAGAGGATTCAGGCTGAGAAGGGATGTGAATGAGGAGGGTCCTTGACTGCAGAGGCACCAGAGCTGGGATATGAAATCAGGTCTTCTTGATCTTGATTCCAAGCATTCTATCTGCTCTCTCCACGATGCATCTCCCCACCCAGTCATGGAAAGCTCTTTCACATGGCAGGTCCCCTCCTGGACTTTGTTTCAGCCTGGCTGATGCTACCATTCCTGGGCTCTGGAACATAAACAGCCTGGGTCCCTTCAACGTTCAGCGTGGGTGCCTTTTTTCCAATCAGGGCAGTGGAAGGATTCTCTCAGAGATGAAGGATTGTTCGTTTTATTTTTGTCTATTTCCAAGTGCCTAACACATGGTGGGCACCCAGTGTTTGTTGTCAGCTTTTTTTTTTTGCAGGGCAATGAGGGTTAAGTGACTTGCCCAGGGTCACACAGCTAGTGTCAAGTGTCTGAGGCCAGATTTGAATTCGGGTCCTCCTGAATCCAGGGCAGGTGCTTTATCCATTTTGCCACCTGTAAGCTTCTTCCTAACACTGACTTATTCTCTTGGCAAAAACTACTCTGAACTTGGGAGACTCTTGTCTCCCAAAGGAGGCCCCTTTGTGCATCCTATCTTAAGACTTCTCCATCCAGCTCTGTTCCCCACTGCCAGGGGAAATACATGGTAGACCTTTCTTGCTCCTGGGATCCAGCAGGGTGTACTGGTTGGTTCAGCTGCAAAGTTATTTATAGCCCTCCCTACCTAACACTTGTAACACAATGGTGGAAACTGCTGACTCAAACAGTCCTACAAAAATGCTGAGGTAGAAGGAATAAACCCCCTGTAGTCAACTGCTCCCAGGCTGTGCTAGGTGAAACCCAAGCTCAAACAGCCCCCAGACCTTCAGGCATGGAGCTGATGTCAGATAGGAAGCCCTCCCCTCTTTCTAATCTAAGTTCCCACTATCAGGATTCTGGGTATCTCGGGCATTCCCTAGGGAACCGCTAGAATTCCTAGAGCACCTCAGGAAACACTTTAAGTCATTAAGTGGAAAAATGTATCTGTAAAATGGGCACTTCCAGTCAAAGCTTTATGAGTCAATTCACTTAAAAACAACAACACAACCCACTCTTCACTTTCATTTTAGGCACAGCTGAAGGCAGATGTGCCAAGAGCACTTCTCACTAGGAGAGTGTAGAGAACATGAACCTAAAGACAGAAGAATTTACCACGTGGAGACTAAACTCTCTCTCTATAGAGAGAGAGCACACAGCAACATGCAAGGAGACTGAACCTGCTGTCAATTCTTTATTTTTACATATACACAGAGGACACAAAAAAGTACAATTAAACAAAGGTTTCTCAGATCACATAATCTTGTTCTTCCAAGCCAAGCAAGCACCAGATACTCCAATCCCTCTTAGCTCCAAGATTTAGATGAGAAGTAACTGAAATTTAAAATATTGAGCCAGATGCCACAAAAAATAAACCCTATAGACTAAATCCCTATAGAGGGATCCTCGGACACAGCCCCTCAAGAGAAAGAGGTTCTTAATCTACTTTCTAACTAAACAACCCTTTGATGAATAAGTGCAGATCAAATTATTAGAAGGTCGAAGGGCAGGAGGGCATGTCGGTCCTGTGCACATCACTGTAGGCCTTCGCACCAGTTGACAAACCACCCAATGGTTCTGGCCATAAAGTTGAGAATAATTTTGCTCCTATTCCTGACGAAGTATTTTGAGGGAGTGCTTCAATTTAATTATTTATTTTCCTTCATACTTGCCAGCAAAAAGCCTGATTTCAGTGTAGTAAAGTAAGTAAGCGAGAATTGGCACAATTTCAACCTTGCCTGCCCAAATCACTTCCTTTTCCTGTCCTTCAGGCGATTCTGAGACAGAAACTCTGGTTTCATGTAATGTACCTGAACTGCTGGGCAGCAAACTAGCTCTGGGGTTACCCAGACACAGAGTACAACCTACAACCCCACCCCTGATCCACAGTCAGGGTGCCTCTCTGAAGACAGTCTGTGCCTAGTACCTGCCTTCCTCATTTCTGCTGACAGTTGGCTGGCTGAAAGGCCCAAGTGAATGGGTGTTAACTCAAGTTTTGTGCTGCAATCTGGGCCCCAGGCCCAGATTCCTGATAATTCAAATAGAACAAACGAACCTTCTTTGGCTGATAAAAGGGGGTGCTCTTCTCCTTTCTCCTAGGTTGGGAAGCTGGGATTTAAAAACGGTCCCTCAGAAGGGAAGGAAAGGGGCTGATTTAAAGGGTGAGTGGGGCATTTAACTGACTGAACACTGATCTACCAAAGGGTGAGTCAGGCTCTTGGAACATATGGGCCAGAGAACTGTGGCCAACCCCAGCTAACGGGAACGACCTTCCATGGGTGCCCCAGCTAGTTTGCCGTTTCTTTGTAGGAAGTTATTGATGGAGAGAAAAGAATTAACCTTGACATAATTCCTACTTTTTTCCCAACATCTTTTCAAGGGAGAAGAAGAAGACTAAGCCTTCGCATGCTAAGACAAATTTACCCTGAGATCCCAAGAAGTCTGGTAAATTAAAGTTTCTTCTCCCCATAACTTACACGTCTAGAAGGTCTAGAAGCTTTCTCAAGGAACTCTGCACAGAGCCAGCTAGAGAGGAGCCACAGAACTGATGCCCCAACAAAAATACCCCATTTCTCAAGGGACCCCCTTCATAGGGCTGAGTCAATAATAATCCAAGTTTCCCTCTATTCCCTAGTACTCCCTTGTGTCTGATCAGAGAAACAATTCTCTGTGCCTTGTAAGAATGGAATCAGCAAACAGGACTTCTGGAATACAGTTCATAGGAACCCCAGGGGAGAGCTTTCACACATCACAGCCCCGAAGGCTGATGTACTCTTCCACCTGGAGGCCCTGTGGGTAAAACAAATGAAGCCTCACACAGGACAAGTGAGTAAAGAGACTCCAGGCCATTCCCTTCTCTGGATGCCGAAGCTCAGCTTGTAAAGTCGGAATGCTCCAGCTGAAAACTGGCCACAAGCCTGTGCCTGACCACCTAACCTCATTACTCCCATCTGTGGATCCTGACGGTCTTCTCTGTCAGAGTAGCCAGGTAGCTGTGCGTGTTGAATTCGAAGGGGCAGATGGCCAGCACAGGCTGGTCTGCCTGGAGCTTCTGGAGAAGGCTGCCACTCCCTGCATCCCAGATCTGAAAGAAGAAGAGGCACACGTCAGGCAGCTGGCATGCAGCCTGCATGTGGGGGAAGGGGACAGGAAGGACCACAAGGTAAGGAGCCTAATGGGGTCAGGGCCTTTTCCTTCCAGTAAGGAGGAGACAGCCAGCGTGCAGATGGGTCACCCTCACCAGGTAAGCACTGGGGACACAATGTAGGCAAAAAGGGCAGTCCCCTCCTCTTCAGGAGGGTCTGTTCCAATGGGAGAAGCCAACCCACCAAGGGAGCAGAGCGTGACCCGAGTGAGCCTGGCCTGGTGCCCCAGGGAAGCAGGCAAAGAGATCCTATGCATGCCTAGGGATTGGAGACCCCCAGGCAGGGAGGCTTCTTCTGTTCCATGCTGTTGCTGCTGCTTGCCCCCTCAGTAGTGGATGGGACCATCCCATTTACCAGGCCTGGGGACACTGTCCTCCATAACCAACCTCTACTTCCCATTTGTGTCATAGAAATTAGAGTACATCAGTCAGAAAAACTGCTTAAGATATAAGGTCTGGTGGGGCAGCTAGGTGGCACAGTGGATAGAGCACCAGCCCTGGAGTCAGGAGTACCTGAGTTCAAATCCGGCCTCAGACACTTGACACTTATTAGCTGTGTGACCCTGGGCGAGTCACTTAATCCCAATTGCCTCACCAAAAAAAAAAAAAAAAAAAAAAAGAAGGCCTGAAAAGGGAACCAGCACCTGGCTCTCACTCACACTCCAAAGCCCGATGGGGAAATGAAGGTGCAGGCAAAGCCCAAGGGCTGGAAACCCCAATCTTTGTCCCGTGGGCCCAGCAGCGTGTGAGCTGGGGCCCAGACACAGACACTCGCACACCAACACAGGCCTTCCTGGTGTTTGGAAAAGCAGGCAGGGTGGGGCATAAGGGGAGAGGAGAACACAAGAAATGTGCTCAGACTTCCCCTATAACTGTCCTTGGTCGGCCCACTCATGATGTGGAGGGAGCTGACCTCTCAGCTGGGTCACTCCTTTTGGAAACATATCGATAAACTCTAGCACGTAAAAGGCACTGGGAATATCTGAATCTATGGGCCTGGAGAGGGTGGCCACTAGGGAATGAATTTTTGGTCACGGGATGCTCATGAAGCCACTTCCTAAGGCCTGGTGGGGTCGTGATGGGCCTCAGTACAAGGCATACCTGCAGTGACAAACCCCACAAATCCCTGTAGCCTGTAAGTGCTAAGTGGCAGGGGCGTTCTGCCAGGAGTCCCAGAGCTTCCCCAAGCCCCGACCTGGCCGCTGGCATCCTGGAACAACTGCACAGCCCAAACACCGCCCTCAAGACACAGGCAGCAAAAGGCCCCAGATGCTCTCCCTCCAATGCTTGTTTGCATTTACAAGGAAGAGCTTCAGTGTCAAGAATTAACCTTCATTCACCAAGTAATGATGACAGACAAAGCTGTAGATTTGCTACCATCTAGGTACTGTTTCATTGAGCAAACTCATTCGTTTTTTCAAATGAAACAAAGGGGGGAATGTGGTAAAACCAAAGTTTTAGCTGAATCATTTGAGAGTTGAGCACATGCTACTGAAGCAGCTTTTGAAGGACCTCCCTTTTGGGGAGGGGTCCGCAACAAGCTTCCGGCACGCCAGCTTAAAACTGAGGGAGGAACTCTCTGGCTTTTCAGCTTAGTCGTGGCGGCGCACATGTTTGGTGTTCAGCTCTGGTTTTTCGGCCTGGCGGGCAGTTTGGGATTTGGTGAGTTTTATGAAGGAATATAGACTAAGCTTAGATCTAAAATGATTCATTTGTATTTATACTTTCCCATTTCCCTAATTGGTATCACCTTTTGTTGTCTAATTAATTCCCAAGCAATAAAAACTAATCCCTCACTGATTAAAGCTCAGAGGCTTCTTTTTCTTAGTGGTCTGGGAGATATATATATATATAAGGGAAAAGTTAAAAGGGGGAGTTTAATGCTCTGTATATCCAATTTTTTTTTTTTTGGGTGAGGCAATTGGGGTTAAGTGTCTTGCCCAGGGTCACACAGCTAGTAAGTGTCAAGTGTCTGAGGCCGGATTTGAACTCAGGTACTCCTGACTCCAGGGCCGGTGCTCTATCCACTGAGCCACCTGGCTGTCCCTGCATATCCAATTTTAAATCTCACAGTATGCTGCAGGTCCAGATGACTAAATGCAGTTGCAGTTCTACTTGAGGTTTTAACCTAAGAGTCAGGAATGACGGTTCTGGGCTGGAGCTCAAATCTGGAATTGTTGCTTGTTTTTAATAACTTACTAAGGCGGAATTTGAAGATTCATCACTAACACACGCCAGGATGCTGCCATTCTCCTCTGGGCTCTGGAAGATGGAATTTTTGGTCAGCAGTTTGCAAGTGGGTCCAGCGCTGAATGTCTGAACAGGCCGACATGAGTAGACTGGCTCGGTAGCTTCATTCAAACTACAGGTTAATTCCAGCAACACACTGTGCACAGAGTTATGGTTTTTATCTAGGGGATGGAGAAAGAACACATTGCAGCCCAGACCAGTCCCATGAACATGGCCCCTGCACACGCCACAGAGTCCAGGTGACACCAAACAAGAACAAACAGTGCAGCCCAGACTGAACTCATGAACCGACCAACCAAGAGAAAACTAAAGCTGTTGTCTGTTGTCAGTCTGGGTGGCGACAGCCCTAATGTTATGGGAATTTGTCTCTAAAGGGCTCCAGATGCCAGGGGTGCCTTTAACCTGTGACCTGTCTGTATCACTACAAAGAAGGGAGGTTATTTCAGAAGGGGAACAGCAAAGTCGTGTTCTACTGAAAGAAACAATGTACACAACGTTCTCCCTTCTGTTTCCTTTCAAAGCCAATCTTTCCAAACACCTCCTAGGGAAAGTGCATTTGCTAAATATTTTCTATGATGGCTAGAAGTCTCTTAGACATAGTAAGCCCTAGCACAAGGGACAATTTAACAAGGCAAGAAGCTGCCATGGTTCTAAAATGTTTCCATTTCGATACGTTATCCATAGATGGGTATTAGATTATACCCATTCACAATGAACAGTGGCCTATAGGGATTTAAAAAGTTGGCTTTACAAGTCTGTAATAAGTCAGCATTCATAGTGCTATTTTCTTGGTCAGAAGGGTCCTGTTTAATC
Organism: Dromiciops gliroides; assembly: GCF_019393635.1. Classification (NCBI taxonomy): domain Eukaryota; kingdom Metazoa; phylum Chordata; class Mammalia; order Microbiotheria; family Microbiotheriidae; genus Dromiciops; species Dromiciops gliroides. Next base: position 656,110,378 of record NC_057862.1, on the reverse strand, counting down.
AAGTCACAGGCAGCTCTCCGGGGCCCCGGCCTATCACCCCAATTTATGAAATGATTGATCAGGGGCAGCACTGGCTCCAGGAGAAGTCACACCTCTCCCCAAGCACTCCCTTTTCCTGCTACAGAGTCACTTCACTCTTGGTAGAATCTGGCCACACACACACTTAGGAGCAGGGGACATGGCAGAGACAGAAAGGGAGCCCAGGGCCCACTTTTAGGTTTCGCTCTCATGATTAGCATTTTCTCCACCCCTTTCTTAAGCCCAGTCCTGACTATAGCACCTGCTGATTTCCAAGAAGCCACCACTTACTGGGCCGGTAGGTAACAAGGCAGTGTCCACTTTGGATTTCTGCTTGGAGATCGGTGCAGCCGCCAGGCTCCAGAGGCAGGCAGTGAGGGTCAAAGCAGTTACTGGTACTCTGCCTCCAGAAGCAGGCACCTTCTAAGCTTCCGGCTAATATCCCGCCAGCAGGAAATGCGGATGAACCCATCTGGGGTAAGTAGGAGAGTGAGACCACAGGACACCTGAGGAGGGACAAATAACAGTCACTGCTCTGTCCTTCTGACTCCAACTCTCGAGGCTAGTCCCGAGAGAACAAGAGCAGGTTGAAGAAGGGCTGAGAAAGCAGAGAAGGCAACGTGCACAGCAGAAAATACATGACAAATGCCATGACAATAAAGTCTCCCTCCAACAGGGACAGACACCTCCTCAAATGACACATTTTAGTCAGGCCAGTGAAAATGAAGATGTATTTTTCCCTACTCAAGGTCACAGATGCCCTGCAGACCCCTGCTAGGTCTGCAAACCCCAGGTTAAAGACAAACCAGATGACTTTCTAGTCTAAATAAGACATTTCCTTTCTCATTTTTATAATAAATTTAAGAACCTACAGTACTGAAACATGTGAATAGGTAATAAAATCGTATGTAAAAAGCCATCGCACATAACAATGTAGAATTAAGTGAACAAGCTAGAAATGCGTTTGCTGTGTCCCTTTCACAACCTCAGAGTCATCTTTTCCTTTCAATCCAATTAGCTGCCAAGTTCATAGAACACGTCACACCTGTCCCCTTCCTCAGGCAGCCAGGCCCTTCATTCAGGCCCCATCCATCTCTCATCTGGACTCTGGCTGCTGCCTATGGTCCCCTTCTCTGCTCCCATCCTCCTGAGTGACTTCCCAAAGCACAGACCTGTGCTGCAATGGTTCATGCTAGCTCACTGCATGTTCCCTGACATGCCCTCCTGACTTGCCCTTCCAATAAAGTCTCCGTGCCTGAACACAGGACAGACAGGCTCCCCTCCACAGTGAAGAATCCCTGGCCTCTCTCCAAATGTAGCTGAAGGACCATTTCCTACAAGGAGCCTGTCTGGATTCCCTGGGTATGGGTACCGTCTCTCCCTGGCCCATAGCTCTATCTAGTTGAACTTGGACTTGCTCTCAATAAGGACTGGCACTTTGCCTGTATGTTACACTTTGCTTCTATCCCCTTCCCTCCTTTTGATGCTACTGATGGTTTTCAGAAGCACCCTGAAGAACCACCTGGTGATTTAGGCAACTGCATTCTCAGAGTGGTTCCCCATTTTGTTAACTATTTAATTTTTTCTTGGCAGCTTAACTGTTTTTCAAAGACTTCTGAAGTTCCACAAACTTTTCCCAACTGTCCAATTCTTGCACTAATATGAAACACTGAATATGCAAGGTAATTCTGAATTCATAGCCCATTGATTATTTTTGTTGGTTTGGTTTTTTGAGGCAATGGGAGTTAAGTGACTTACCCAGGGTCACACAGCTAATAAGTACCTTAGGCTGGATTTGAACTCAGGTCCTCCTGACTCCAGAGCCCATACTCTAGCTGCTCCTCCAATGATTTTTTTTTTTAAGTGAGGCAATTGGGGTTAAGTGACTTGCCCAGGGTCACACAGCTAGTAAGTGTCAAGTGTCTGAGGCCGGATTTGAACTCCTGACTCCAGGGCCGGCGCTTTATCCACTGCGCCACCTAGCCACCCCTCAATGATTCTTAATATTGTAATACACAACATGTAATTAGTATTAGGTATTAATATTGTAGAGGTTCAACATTCATCTCATTTTCCTTTAGGAGTCTTCTGTGATCATAATTAATGCTGCATGGTTAAGTAATGTCTGGAACAACAGTTCCAGTTGTGTTAAAAGTTTAATGAATTAGACATTAAGGTGTTGGGTATGTTGAAATTTGGATGCCCCCCTGACGAAGGGTGGATTCCTTCTCTATGTATATTGCTGCTTGTTTTTGCTAGCACTGGGAAGTTTTCTCCAATGATTTCTTGGAAAATCTTCAGATCATTTTGTCTGTCTCCATTGTTAGGAATATCAGTAATCTGAGACTTGCCTCCATCTATATTCTGCCTCTCCTCCAAAGCCTTCCTAATTTGTCACTTTCTTTACTATTTCTTCCCAATCTTTTTTTGGAAAAACAAATAAAAAAAACCAACCAAAAAATCCCACACAAATAAATAAAACAACTTAATTTGAGCTTTGTTTCTTCCCTGTTTCTTACTCTATTCAAGATCTAGTTGCTCTCATTCACTTTTTGAGTGTGTGTGTGCGTGCGCGCACCTGGGGGGTGGTAAGACAACTGGGGTTAAGTGACTCGCCCAGGGTCACACAGCTAGTAAGCATCAAGTGTCTGAGGCTGGATTTGAACTCAGGTACTCCTGAATCCAGGGCTAGTACTCTATCCATTCTGTCACCTAGATGCCCCCTTGCACCTTTTTTAAAAGCTATTTTTCTATTTGTGAGAGGAATGTGAAAAGCCTGGCTCCCTTTGAACAATCCCTCGCTCTATCATCCTGCCTGAAAAACCCAATCCATTTATACCAAATAAGATCAAAGTCATGGAAAATAAAAGGATTTGGACAACCACTGATACAAAGAAAGAACTGTGGACTAGAAGCTGGAGGTCCCGGGCCTGAGTAAATCACCTCCCCTCTGTGGGCCTGTTTGTCTGTAAAATGAGGGCATCTCACAAGACAGCTGCTTCTCTAGTGCTAAATCCTATGATCTGTCATACCCAGCTTGCCCGAGCTGCCCCCTTGGAGAGCACCAGCAAGACCTACACTCCCAGCGCTAATTAGGGCATGATGAAGGACTCCCCAGGACCATCTGCCATGTCCTCCATCAGCGGATGGAGTCACAGAGACCTGAGTTCAAATCTAGCTATGGATACTTCCCAGTTGTATGATCCTGGGCAAGTCATTTAACCTGTTTGCCTCAATTTCTTCCACTATGAAATAAGGATAATAAGAGTACCTGCCTCATGGGGTTGTTGTGAAGACTGTTGTGAGAATAGATCCTCTGTGCTCTTGCTTTAATCTCATCCTTCCACTAAAACCCCTCTATCCAAAGCCACCAGATCCAATAGCCTTCTCTTGATCCTCATCCTTCCTGACCTCTCTGCAGCCTTTGACACTGACTGCAGGCGATGCTCTTCTCCTGGATCACCACAAAGTTCTATGAAATGTGAGCTACTGTTATCACCGATATGTGTGTGGTCCATTAAAAGGTGGATTTAGGCAACTATGATCGCGGGCTGGACACTAATGTTACAAGTTCGCACTTTGCGTCTGTCCCTTTCATAGGAGGGGCCAAACAGATGCAGATTGAGATAAATTCCAAACAGATCAGTTTTGTTATGAAGCTGCTAAGATGAATGATTATTTCCAAAGAAAGCTCCACCATAATAATGAATTCTCCCTCCTCTGCTTGACTATTCTGAGGCTACATGAAAAAATAGCAGTCACTTTTAAAGGGAAGACACGTTTGGAAAAACTGGACAAGGGACAAGGGCAGAGGACACAGCTGCGGGTTCCCTCTGTTTCTGTTCCCTTCCCACCCATGTGACTGTTGCTTCTCCAGCTGATTCACCATCCATGGTGCATTCACTAACTGTGGGCCCCCCCAGGGCTCTGGCCTGGCTTCCTCTTCTCTTTTCTGTCTACATGCTCCCACATACATGGTGGTACAATGGTCATCTCTAGGCAGATCGATCCCAGACCCATACACCCACACCAAGGTCTCCTGAGCTCCAGGCCTATTTCACAAATGATTAGACATTTCAAAGTAGGTGTCCCATAGGCATGTGCAAACCAGAAGTCATCAACTCCTCTGGTGAACGGCCCTGTTTCTGTGGAGGCGCAGAAGCACTGAAACTCCCAAGCTCAGAGCTTAGCCCCTTGAGACTCCTCATTCTCACTCCTCTCACAGAGCCAGCCAACTGCCCAATCTAAGCATTCCAGCTCCAACTCTCTAGGATATCCACCCCTCCTCTCCATTCACACACCAGCCAAAGCTGGCCCAGCCTGGTCTGCTTTGCTTCTACAGGGACCATGGCCAAAGAGTAGCCTCTTTTTGGCCTCAAGTTTGGTGACGTCCACCCCCAGAAATGCCACGGCCTCTAGGACCCTCCTTATCTGTGATCCAGCCAGTCACACTGGTCCTTACCATGGCTCTCGATTAGACAGGGGCTATACCCTATTCTAGTGTCAAGCGATTGCTATGAGCTCACTTATGCTGTGAACCTAACCAAGCATGCATGCCCCCAGCAAGGTAATTGGGGTTAAGTGACTTGCCCAGGGTCACACAGCTAGTAAGTGTCTGAGGAGTACTCAGGTACTCCTGACTCCAGGGCCCGTGCTCTATCCACTGCACCACCTAGCTGCCCCAGGAAGCATCTTCTTGATGTAAACAAAATACTCATAGGAGTACTTGAGGGCTTTTCTGTAGTGAGAATTTACCATTACTGAAAGCTGCCCTTAGGCAGCAGGGAAATAGCAAAATGGATAGAACTTGGGGTCAGGAAGACTTGAGTTCAAATCCAGCCAAAGGAATACACTATGTGACCCTGGACAAGTCACTTAAAGTCACACCACAAGCCTCATTTGCCTCAGTTTCCTCGTCTATATAATGGAGATAATAGCACCTACCTCCTAGGGCTGTTGTGAGGATCAAGTGTGACAACTGTAAAGCAATGAGCACAATGACTGGCACATAGTAAGCACTATATAAGTGTTAGTGATGATGCCATGATAAATACAAAAGAAATAATATTAAAGAAAACCAAGAGAACGGAAACAGAAGTAACTTTCCTACCTGGATTTTTGAGGAACTAACTCCTGGACATGGGTGCTCGTGTCTCTCAGATCATACACCAGAATCGAGCCATTGACCAGGCCAGCATAGATATAATTTTCGTCATCAAGGCACCAGCAGCAGCTCCAGACTGCACGTCCGGTGTGGTATGTCTGTACCACCCTGTTAGTCTCCAGGCTTTGGGGAGGAAGGGAAAGTGATGAAGACACAAATTTAAATGAACCCGATGCATTAAGTGCACTGTAGAGGTGGCAAAGAAGATCAAGTATTAACGACCCTTAAGCCCACTCTGAGAAACTAGATTCATTCTCATTTTCTCCTGAGAGACCCTCACCCACCAACCCAGTTCCCCTTTCCAATTGTACAAATTTCCCTTCTTAGATGTCATCCAGGGGTCAGGGGGTAAGATGAGGAGAATGACTCCAACAGTGCACGCTGAATTCATGAACTACAGTATCATAAGAGTAGCTTACATTTGGGGAGAATAGAGGAGGCCACCACTTTGCTCCCACCTTGCTCTCAGAGCTGGCGGGCTGAAGAGCATCTCCCTTCCCAGAGAACCCTACCTTGTCAGCTTGAGTGTGTTATCTAGTGCTGCTGACAACAGCCAGCCATTCTGCCTGCTGTTGAAGGCTAGTCCCCGGATCTCTCGGCTGTGCATTGGCACATACTGACTGCTCTTCATGTCTGCCATGCTGATCATCTTCACACCAAAGCCTGCCAAAGGGAAAGCCCATCCATGAGCAGCACTCCTCTCTGGCCCCATAAGCCAGGCAGACCCACAGCCACAGAGACTGGAGAGGGGCCCAGGAGGAAAGAACTTGCTACTTGATAAAACCTGCTGAAAAAAAACTAGGAAGCAGCCTGGCAGAAATTAGGCTCAAACCATCACCATACACCACATTGTATATTTTTTGGGGGGGAGGAGGAGGTCAATGAGGGTTAAGTGACTTGCCCAGGGTCACACAGCTAGTAAAGTGTCAAGTGTCTGAGGCCAGATTTGAACTCAGGTCCTCCTGAATCTAGGGCTGGTGCTTTATCTACTGCAACACCTAGCTGTCCCTATCTACGATACATTCTAAATGGGTGAGTGACTTGACTATTAAAGGCCATATCATAAAAAACAAGAAGGTAGTTCTTCCCAAAGAGATCAGAAAAAGGGGAAAAAGACCCACATGTATAAAAACATTTATAGCTGCTCTTTTTGTGGTGGCAAGGAATTGGTGATTGAAGGGTTGCCCATCAGTTGGGGAACGGCTGAACAAGTTTTGGTATATGAATGTAATGGAATACTACTGTGCTGTAAGAACGAGGAGCAGGCGGATTTCAGAGAAACCTGGAAGGACTTGCATGAACTGATGATGAGTGAGATGAGCAGGACCAGGAGAACATTGTACATTGGTATACCAATGACAAATGTGAGCTATATAAGTAACAGAAATATAGGACCACCAACCATTCCCCAGTAAGAGGTCAAAGGACATGAACAGTCTTCTAAAGACCTGCAAACTTTTAACAATGATATGCAAGAATGCTCCAAATCAAAAGTAACCAGTAACCTTGAGGTTTTACCTTAGACCCCGCAAACTGGTAAGGGTGACAAAGAAGAGAATGATCAATATTGAAGGAAGAGATGAAGAACAATGGGTACTCTAACACCGTGATTAGTCCAGCCATTCTGGAGTTAGGCAAACAAAGCACTTCTGCTGTCTATGTACCTGTCTACCAGCCGGAGATTCCATTCCTTGACATCTAACCCAAGGGGGTCAGTGAGACAAAGTCATCATAGCTCAAGTTCACAAAGTGAACCTGAGTATAACGGACATTACTGTGCTGTGACAAGTGCTGAATGGGATGGAACAGAGAAGCACAGAAATGATGAAATGAGGCAGAGAAGAACCATGGAGTCACACACACCAGCTACAGCAATGTAAACGGAAAGAACCACCCCCCCAACCTGAAAGAAGGAGACTCCTCCAAAGAAATGTGGGCTCCACCGGGGTGAAGCACTGCCCATGTTTTCAAACTTTTTTGATGCAATGATCAATTTTGCTCCCTCTTTTCTCTTTGCTGTATGGGATGGCTCTCTGGGAGGGGAAGGGAGAGAGATAATATGGGGAGAAATTCACGTGACCTTAAACTGATTTTTTTTTTTAAATGAGGGAATGTAGAAGCAAAAACCTACCTAGTCAATCAAATCAAGAAAGCAACAATTGTGAAAACTGGGAATGTCAAGATTGTGGCAATGGAGATGCTACATTAGGGATAGAGATCTTAAGTAGACAGGAATTTTGTCTGGGAGCTGACAGAGCCAGCAGAAAGGAAGAAAGAGGCAGGATACAAACCCTAATTTGGAGGGCATGGATTATGTAATTTTCTTATTTACATGTAGGAGCTGATCTGGCAGGGAAAATCTCTTCAACTGTCAACATAAGTGCAAGTGTGGAAGTTCTTAATGCAGCGTTTCTGTGGCTATTGCTGTTGCCTTTAATTTATAACTAATATTGATGAAATACTTAAACAAATCAGAGGAGCATCCTACCCTGAGGGCATCCTATGGCCCAATCCCATTCAATTCTGGGGGACTGAGCTACCAGGTAGCATGGAGAAATCACTCACTGAAGGCAAGAGCAAGGAGGAATCAGGTTGAGAACTTCAATTTCATAATGCCTTAGACTGTATGCTTCTAAAATAGGAACTATGCCTTCTTTATCTTTGTATTTAGTCTTGATGCTTATCATATCAGCTTACTAAATGTTCATTGATCCATTTTTGAGCTTCCAATTAAGATGATGCAGTGAAAGGATCAAAGGAGTCTCATATACCCCTCAAAAGCCAAAGGGAAACATCAAAAAGAATAAAATTGGTTTTTAAAAAACCATAAGAAAGTTGAAATCAGCCAAAATAGAAAATAAGCAAAGTGGCAGCATAATGAAAAAAACCGAACACTTTAAGCAGAGCAATTAAACCAGCTAAATTATCAAAGCAATACATACAAAAAGTCATTTTAAAATGGATAAATGATGCATTCAAAGAAATTAGGTATAAATGAATGCTGTAAAGAAAACCATAAGGCTAAATAAAGACCTTGAAGAATTAAAGCATTTCAGAGGGAATTCAAGCTGGAACTAAAAGTTGCTTTAAAAAAATAATAAAATCTGGGGCAGCTAGGTGGCACAGTGGATAAAGCATATAATCATTTTTCAGAACTAAGATGGCTGAGTAAAGGCAGCAACCCAGATGAACCTTCCCAGCATTCTCCTCCAAACAACTTTAAAATAACACCTAAAATTAAATTTTGGAGTGGCAAAGCTGGAAAAAGGTTGGGATGAGATGTTTTTCTAGCCAAGGACAACTGAGAAGGGGGTATATGACACTGGGGTGGGGGCTTGGCTAGTAGTACATGCAGAGGCTGCACCAGGAGTGGGCCCCTCCTGTCACAGTGGAGCAGTAGGGGTTGGACAACTAGTCAGAAAGAAATTACAGCAAAGGGTTCCCTTTGCTGAGACTGGGTACAGCTGGCACTGATTGGCAACTATTGCTCATACACAGTTCTACGTTGCAGTTCCAAGGCAAAGAGAGTGCTAGTGTTTGTGGCTGTAGGGCAGCAGGGGACTTTCCTGGGTAAAGACCAGAGTGCAGACTAGGAAACCAGTGACCACACCTCTTCCTGGATTACACCATGGAAGCATGCTATTTTTCATTTTCTTTCATTTTTTTTTTAATTAAAAAATTTTTTTTTGCAGGGCAATGAGGGTTAAGTGACCTTGCCCAAGGTCCCACAGCTAGTGTCAAGTGTCTGAGGCTGGATTTGAACTCAGGACCTCATGAATCCAGGGCCAGTGCTTCATCCACTGGGTCACCTAACTGCCCCCACTTTCTTTCATTTTTAAAATCCACATTTTCTTGTACAAAATGACTAATACAATAATGTTTCACATAATCACACATGCAGAACCTACATCAGATTGCTAAACACCTCCGGGAGGGGGGAAGGGGAGGGAAGGAAGGAGGGATAAAATTTGGAACTTAAAACTTCAAATAAAAATGTTTATTATTAAAAAAAAAAACAGAATTGAGCAAGTGGAAGCTAAAGACTCCATGAAACATCAAGAAACAATAAAACAAAGTAAAAAAGAATTTTTAAAAAATGTAAGAAAATGAATATAATTGACCTGGAAAATTGATTGGAGAGAGACCATTTAAGAATCACTGGCCTGGGTCAGCCAGGTGGTGCAGTGGATAGAGCATCTGTCCTGGAGTCAGAAGGACCTGAGTTCAAATCCGGCCTCAAAAACATTAGCTGTGTGACCCTGGGCAAGTCACTTAACCCCAACTGCCTCACCAAAACAAAAAAGGGTCTAGAAATCATTTCAAGAAATTAAGGAAAACTGCACCAATATTTTAAATCCAAAGGGTAAAATGGAAACTGAAACACTCCTGCTCATAATCTCTTATATCACAATAGTGTTCCATCATAATCCCATACCACAATTTGTTAAGCCACTCCCCAATCTATGGGTATTCCTTCAATTTCCAATTCTTTGCCACCAAAAAAGAGCTGCTGTATTTTTGTACAGGTCCCTTTTGTTTTTTTATTTCTTTTTGGATACAGACCTAGTAGTGGTATTCCTAGGTCAAAGGGTATGCGTGGTTTGATAGTCCCAAATTGCTCTACAGAATGGTCCAATCAGTTTACTACCCAAACAGTGCATTAATATCTCATTTTTCCCACATCGCCTCTAACATTTGTCATTATCCTTTTCTGTTGTATTAGCTGATCTAACAGGCATGAGGTAGTACCTCAGAATTGTTTTAAACTACACTTCTCCAATAAATAGTGATTTAGAGCATTTTTTCATATGGTTATAGATAGCTTTGATTACTTCATCTGAAAACTATTTGTATCTTTTGATCATTTATCAATTGGGGGATGGCTTTTTTCTGTGGTACAAGGGAGTGTTGAATAGACAGGGTGAGGGAAAGGAAGCCAGCATATGAGGGAAGGAATATGATCTAAAAACCAGAACCGGGGCAGCTAGGTGGCGCAGTGGATAGAGCACCGGCCCTGGATTCAGGAGGACCTGAGTTCAAATCAGGCCTCAGACCCTTGACAAGTCACTTGGCCCCAATTGCCTCACCAAAAAAAACCAAAGAAAAAAAAAACCCCAACAAAAAACCAGAACCAAGGCCTCAATCATGAGTAGGAAGCCTAAGATTTCTAGCTGCTTACCAGGAAGGAAGGCGGCCTGAGGAGAGGGCTGTGATACCACCAGGCAGCTCAGGAAGTCATAGTATGCCATGATGCGGCATTTCCCTTCTTGCGACACTGTGATGGCCTTCTGAAACTGGTACTTGTGCTGGTTCTGGCTGAGGGGCAGACAGTTCTGGAAACCCACCTGGGAGCTGCCTGGCTGAGCAGTGCTCGCCCCATGCTGAGCCACAAGAATCTTCAATTCCTGAGAAATCAACCACAAAAAGGCATGAGGAGCACTCTAGAGTTGGCCATATTCTTCAGGTGCTGAAACTTCCAGGGGACACACAGATGTGGTGTGTGAAAAACCAATTCCATGTGAAGCATTTGACTTCTTTTGCTGCACTGAAACCTGGCCTCAGATAGCCCCTGCTGAAGAGAAGGGGATCTTCCTGAGCTGGGCTTGGGTAATCAGCAGTCACAGTATTCCCTTGGATGGAGGTAGTCTGCCCCACCCCAGAGATAACAAGGCAGAATCCTTGTCTTCCAATTCTGTATCTCTGCTCTGAAGCCTTCAGACCTGTCACCCTGGCTGTTCTTGCTCCTTTCTATTTATTCCATGTTCAGCTTCCTCCTGCCCTGCTCCCGGTTTCCATCGATCCTCCAGGTACCTGACAAAGTTTATTCCTAAAACAGGAATGTCTGTCTATGTCACTTCCCTGACCAGGAAGCCTCAGTGGCTTCTTTCTTTTTGTGGGGCAATGAGGGTTAAGTGCCTTACCCAGGGTCACACAGCTAGTAAGTGTTAAGTGTCTGACTTGAACTGAGGTCCATGTAGGGTCAGTGCTTTTATCTACTGCCCCTCTCACTGGCTTCTAAAGCCCAGATATCCAGAGCCAACCTTTACGAAGAGGTTAATTCTGTATAAATGCCCCTCATATTCAGCTGAATCGGCTTCCTGGCTGTTCTCACTATGACATTCCATCTCCCATCTCCTTGCCTTTGTAGAGACTGTCCTGGATATGCTTGGAATATTCTCTCTCCTTACCTCTACCTCTTGGAAACTCTTATTTTATTTTCTCCCTTTCAAGAGGCTTTTCCTGATTTCCCTAGTTGTTGATATGCAGGGTTACTATGTATTAAAGGGGTAAAACACGTACCTGGACATGACTCCGAAGCTTCTTACATTCATCAGAAAGGACTTGCAGCTGGAGCCGGCACTGGGCGGACTCTAACTCAGCCTCCTTCCTCAGCATCTGCTCCTTGAGTAAGGAACTGGAAAGAGAGAAGCCAGTACCAAGAAGCCATGAAGAACTCCCCCACACAGCAGAATCACACAACACTTAGAAAATCATGATATTTCCTATATGCCCCACATGCCCATGCTGTTGTCGCACAAAAAGATTTTCCTCTCTGGCCTCCCATCCCCATTTCTAAAAGTTGTCTGATGTCATTGGTTTTATGCCAGTCGTTTCCTCCTTAATCAGCCTCCCCTATAATCTTCAATTTCTTCCTATCAAGTGGTTCCTTCCCTACTGCCTTCAAATATGCACACACCTCTCTGATCCTTAAAAAACCCTTTAGCATACCCTTCCAAAGCTTGTAAAGCCAACTGTCCTATATCTCTCCTCTCTCTCAGGCAAACTCCTAGGCAAAGTCAGCTAGGCATTTTCTCTACCCTCATTTGCTCCTTCACCCTTTGCAAAATGGCTCCCAAATGCCTCATTCCCAGTCCTCACATGTCCTGACCTCTCTGGGTGTGATGTTTAAAATCTAAATGTGTGGTCGCTTTAAATTAGAAGCTTACCACCAGTCTTTGGGCATTAAGCATTTGTTAAAGCATACCAGGTATTCATGTGCAGTTCAGAAGTTAAGAAAAGGCCTATCCAGCCTAGGGTTCCAGCCTGGTCTGGTTCTTCCTCAAGTCCTCCACCACCAGCCTGCTTCAACCAGGAACTGCCAGCAAACTGAGTGTGGAAGCTTTTTATAGGTCCAGAGCATAGGTGGTCCTTACACACTACTTCAAGTTGATTGGTTAGCGTCATCCAAATCCATTGGTTCACTGGACTTGAAGGTGGTCTGGAGTAAGTTCAAAGTTTTTAGCTTCTGAAAACAATACCTTCTCAAGGGTTTACAATCTAGTTAACCTGAAGTAGGCTAATTAGATTAATAAATTTAATAGTAGATTAATCTCCAGGTGGGCCTTTGAGTATCTGCTAAATCCCATTATTTTATCACAGGGGTTTCTATGACTCTTCCTGGTTCTCCTCCCATCTGTCTGACCGCCCCTCAGTCTCCTTTGCTGATTCACCATCCCTGTCATGCCTGCTAACAGTGGGTTACCCCAGGTCTCTGAACTCTCCCTCATCAGCTGCTATGGGATTTATCACCATCTCTAAGTAGATGTCTCCTAGAAATGTGTCATCTGCAGTCCTACTCTGTGTTCTAACTTCTGAGCCCACATCACAAACTGCCCAATGGGACAATTTGAAATGGATTTCCTGAAGGCATCTCTAAGTCACAATGTCCAAAAAAGAACTCGTCTTTTCCTCAAAACCCACCTGTTGAAGGAACCACCACCTTCCCAGATTTATAAGCTCTGCATTATCCTCAGTGCCTCCCTCTCCTACATCTCACATGTCTACTCAGTTGCTAAGTCTTGCTGTCTCTATGCCACTGCCCTGCTCAAAAAATCTCCAGTGAAGGTTTCCATCTGCCACAAAAAATTAAGTCCTCTGTGGGGCTCCTGGCAGCCTTGGCAGCTTCTCTTTGCAGCCTCTTCACTGCCTACTCCTGCATGCTGGGACCCGGCCCTCCACCTCTGCCCGGAATGTGCTCCCTCTCCCAGAACCCCTCTCTTCCCACCTGATGCTGCTCCAGCATCATCTCCAACATGAATGTTTTTCTTTACCCTACTTTGCTAATGCCCTCCCTCTCTAGCTCTTGAATTTAACTACACCGCGGTTATTTTGTATTTGTTCTCTTTGTTATTGTTCTGTAAATACTTCTATACGTGTTTCCCTATTAGAATATAAGTTCCCTGAAGCAGGGAATGACTCATTTTGTATGTTCTATTAGTATCACTTAGCAGGGTGCCTGGCAAATAGTAGGTGCTCAATCAATGCTCACAGGAGCCACTGGCATATATGCCATTCCTTCTAGAACCCTCTCTCAAAGGGAAACGGTCGAGGAAATTACCCACATGGCAACTGAATCTGACTGAATAGGCAACACGCTATATTCAAATCCCCCTACCTCTCCACCCAGGGGAAGCAAGTGCATCAGAAAACCTGCCGTCCACGAGGCCAGTCCCTGTGTCTACTATTAGGTAAGAGTACAGCATATTAAAGTATGATTTTGCATGTCCTTTTGTGGTATTTTAGAATCCTTAAAAGCAGCTCACTCTTCAAACATCATGCTCAGCAGCATTATCAAATAGTTCTAAGAGAAAAGTTGAAGCCAATGTAAATTCACTAGGCAGTGAAATGGGGAATGGGCTTCACCGAGATTCTCATCACAGGAGCTGTCCTGCCCATCCCACCCTCCTTCCTGGGTCCTGGGCCCCTGCTCACAGAGCAGCCACCTCAGGGCATTCAGGAGGAAGAAAGGAAAACACAGCCACTAGGACCACACTAATTTCCACAGTGCTATTGTGAGAAGCATGTTTATCTGTGTCAGGGCAGAGGTGGAGGGCCGGGTCCCAGCATGCAGGAGTAGGCAGTGAAGAGGCTGCAAAGAGAAGCTGCCAAGGCTGCCAGGAGCCCCACAGAGGACTTAATTTTTTGTGGCAGATGGAAACCTTCACTGGAGATTTTTTGAGCAGGGCAGTGGCATAGAGACAGCAAGACTTAGCAACTGAGTAGACATGTGAGATGTAGGAGAGGGAGGCACTGAGGATAATGCAGAGCTTATAAATCTGGGAAGGTGGTGGTTCCTTCAACAGGTGGGTTTTGAGGAAAAGACGAGTTCTTTTTTGGACATTGTGACTTAGAGATGCCTTCAGGAAATCCATTTCAAATTGTCCCATTGGGCAGTTTGTGATGTGGGCTCAGAAGTTAGAACACAGAGTAGGACTGCAGATGACACATTTCTAGGAGACATCTACTTAGAGATGGTGATAAATCCCATAGCAGCTGATGAGGGAGAGTTCAGAGACCTGGGGTAACCCACTGTTAGCAGGCATGACAGGGATGGTGAATCAGCAAAGGAGACTGAGGGGCGGTCAGACAGATGGGAGGAGAACCAGGAAGAGTCATAGAAACCCCTGTGATAAAATAATGGGATTTAGCAGATACTCAAAGGCCCACCTGGAGATTAATCTAAACTGATTGAATTAAGTGAGAGTGATTGACTGCTGATTAGCCTACTTCAGGTTAACTAGATTGTAAACCCTTGAGAAGGTATTGTTTTCAGAAGCTAAAAACTTTGAACTTACTCCAGACCACCTTCAAGTCCAGTGAACCAATGGATTCGGATAATGCTAACCAATCAACTTGAAGTAAGCTAATCAGCAGTCAATCACTCTCACTTAATTCAATCAGTTTAGATTAATCTCCAGGTGGGCTTTTGAGTATCTGCTAAATCCCATTATTTTATCACACCCACACCCACCCTCAAGTTTATTCCACTGAGACTAAGTTCAGGATGCAGAAATCATAATGTGTCTGCAACTCAAAAAGCATTTCTGAAATTCCTATTCTGTGCTGGCTGCAGGTGGGGGAAGGTACAAGAAGAAAAGGACAGAATCCCTGCCCTCAGAGAGCTCATATTCTGCTGGGGGGCATACAACATGTACACAGATGACAGGGAGTTCTAACTGTCCAGGCAAGGGGCACAGGCGGGCAAAGGCATGCAGCAGGAGATGGAATGTTGGGTCCTGATAGGAAGAGACAGTGCCTGAAGAGCACTAGTATAAAGTAACCCAGGTGAGGCGGGAGGGGGCAGGCGGAGTGCAGAGGCCTTTCAAGGCCAGATTAGAGTTAAAAACTCTACAAAAGCACAAAAGGGGAAAGCTCCTCCACTAGTCTCGGGAGGCTCTTCCGGCCAAGCTGAATGACCACACTTGCTGGGGTATGTGGGAGGGGGAATTCTCTTTGTGGTCTCAGTTGGACCAGATGGCCAGAGGTCCGGTCCCACTGTTCTGCTCTGTGACTCTGCTTGCACTTCACCCCAGAGGCAGCATCAAAGACGTATGAGCCGGGGTGGCATGTTCAGATGGGCATTTTGGGAATATCAATGGGCAGACTGCAGGAAGATCATCTTGGTAGCTAACGCTTCTGCAGCACCTCCTATGAGCCAGGCACTGCAACGGGGGAGGAGACCAGAAATGATGAGGCTGATGCCTCCTGGCAAGAGCTGAGGAAGAATGAAATGACAGTGAAGGCCATATGGGAAGGGGACAAGGAGGGAGGGATGCTGTGCCACTACGACTGTCCAGATTGGACAGTGGACTGGATGCAGCAGGAGGGGAGCAGGAGGAGGAAGGATGGGCTCTGGCAGAGAGGCCTGGTAGATGAGGTGATCCTGGAGGTACAGATGTGTGAGGAATGCCCTGAGGTGATCATTTTAAAACTGAGGAGTCCTAACAACAGCTGGCATTTCTCTGGCACCTTAACAAGGCCCAGTGCCGCCCAGGGGCCATTTCTTTGATTCCCACCCCAGAGGAGAAGGAAGGGGCTACTGTCATTCACATATAACAGCCGAGGAAACGGAGGCTTTGAGAGGGACTTTGCTGGGGGTTACATAGCTAAGTAAGTAAATTTCTGAGGGAGCATCTGAACTCAGGTCTTCCTGACGCCCAACTTGTTTCCTAAGAAATGCCTGCAGAGAATCAAAGGTGAACACGACAAGCAGACCCCTTTCCTTCTACCTTTTCATGCGCTCCTGTTCACTGGTATCCAGGGCTTTTAGGGTTCGGGCATAGAGAACCACAATGTCTGAGCGTTTGGCTTTCTTGTTGCACTAAAGAGAACGGAGGAAAAGCATTAATGTCGTTAAAGGAGGACGACTCCTTCCTGGTTCACACCCAAAACACAGAATTAAGGTCCTCACACTTTAGCAGCCACAGGGGCACCTCACTGTCTGTCTCAAGCCAAGACAGCCCCTCTTTCAGTGACCCCTGAGGCCTGGACCCTATGAAGAGCTCATACTGTATGGCATCGAAAGATGTCACTCTCCATTCCCCCCGAGGCCTTCCAACTTCTCACCCCTCTGGCCATGCCTTCCACTGAGCTCCACAGAGGCCCCCTTGCTTGTTCTTAAGTTCTGCGGGCTCAGGCTGAACACCTTCTCTGGTCACCCTGAGGATCACAGGGTCTCAGGCTTAGAAATGGAAGGAGCCATAGTGGTTACTCAGTCCAGTCCCCTCTCTTTACTGAGGAGGAAGCTGCCCTGTCTGGGCTCACGGGGCTAGGGACAGAGGCAGGCCCTGAATCCAGATCTCCCTGACTACAGGGTGTGTCCCAGGCTTTCCATTTCTTGTCTTTGACTTGGAAGCCAGTCATTGGCAGGAATATCCCGTGGCCCAATCCCGCCCCCCACATCTCTCCACTCTTGTCTGGATCCTGCAGCTGTGATTCTTACACAGCAGCCGTGCCCTTCCCTGGTGACAGTGGCTATCCTGGGTAAGGCTGGCTGGTCTTGCAGTGTCCACACTGTCTGGTCACTGAAATGGCAGCAAATGGCAGACCTTGGCTTCCGAGAGCACAAGGTCTCTCACCCAGGCCAAACTGAGGCAGTGGACAATGGCATCTGTGGAAGAAAACTATCTACCAAGAGGCCCCTAAGCTGGGCTCTGCCGACTCCTCGTACAAACATTCTGATAACTCCATTTCAGTATCACCGATTTCCTTTGCAATCCTGTGTATTCTATTTTATCATTTACTGCCGGCATAAGCAGGAAGGGTCCACAGGCCAAAGGGGTTCAGGACACAAACCAAATGAAGAGCCTCTTGTTTGAAATGAGCCCAAATATCCAACTCAACTGACCGTCATTTCTGTGCCTGCTACAAACAAGGGAGAAAGAAGGGCCCAGGATGACTGAACTAGATGGGTGACCTTTGGCTGGGCTGAGGAGAAGAACGAGGAGGGCAGCAGTGGGGGAGACTCTAGACACTTGAAGGAGGCATGGATTTACAGAGAGAGACAAGTTGAGCTATGGACACGATAAGTTTGAGGAGTCAGTGGGACATTTAGTTTGGAGGTACAGCAAACAGTTGGCAATGTGGGGCTGGAGTTCAGGAGAAAATATTAGGGCCGGACATATAAATTAGGATGGCCGAACCCATGAGATTGCATGAAATGACCAAGAGTGAGAAGAGAAGTGTTCTAGGTCAGAGCCTGGGAAGTCCCCCACACTTAGAGGGTGACCCAACAAAGAAGGCTGAAGAAATGGCAGCAAAGGAGAGAATATAGGAAGCAGGGAGGCCCTCGGGACATTGTCAAAGCTGAGGACAGATCAAGGAGGGTGAGGACTGAACAAAGGTCATCAGCTTTGGTAACTGAGAGCACTGGAAACCTTTTGGTAGGGCTGCAGGAATGAAAACCAGACTATGAAGCTGTGCAGGCAGCGAGGACAGACACGCTTTTTAAGGAGGAAAGATGAACAGGGCATGACTGGAGACCTGAGAATATGTGCAGGCAGTGGGGAAGGAACCAGCAGAGAGGGAGAAGCAATGCCGGAGGCTGCAGCCTGCAGTCTGTGGAAGAAAATGGGGGTGGGGGATGGGATCAAGGGCATGTGTCCAGGAACAGGAGCACTTCCTTCTTCAGACTCCAGAACAAAGGAGATGAGGGTCACAGCAGGTCACTTCCTGCCAACTAGAAGTCAAGATCACCTGAAAGATAAGTTTGGAAGCAGCAGCCTCTATGGGGAGCACGACCCAGCATCAATCCAAGAAGAAGCAAAGAACTGCTCTCCACTTCTCTGGAGGCCAAGGACAGAAGAGAACACTTGCTTACCATGCAGGAGAAGTAAAGAATGGCTCGTGCCCTCCTTGGTGGCATGGTGTGTGTGACCTCTGGAGGTGCCCACGGGGCCTCCTGTGCTTGTAGGCTGCTGTTTGGCAGGCCTGGGGAACTCCTGACTCCTCTCTCCCCAAACCAAGCAGGCAGACTTTACACCTGTGTACTAGGAAAGGAGGGTACGCACCTGGGGACATTTCCCAGCTTGACCTCTGAGCCACTTGGAGATGCACTTGTACCCAAACAGGTGCCCACATCGCAGCGCAGAGAGCCGGTGGTCCCCGGCACTGGTCCACTGTTCAAAGCAGATGGCACAAGTGTCCCCTTCTTCTTCCTCTGAGGGGCTGGTGGCAGCTGCAGGCGGTGGAGGGGGGGGCTCAGGCTTCAGTGGAGACTGCTGAAGGGAAGTCAGGCAGGCTGGGGTTAGGAGGCTTAATGCACTATCCTCATTTGCTCTTTTGAAAGACCAAGGAGATGTGTTACCTGCTTGAGGGGGGCCTCTGCGCCAGCAGCAGGAGTGGCTTCCTGCTGGGCCCAAGGGTTTTCCGGAGGAGCCTCCGCAGGAACCTCTCCAGAAACTGCAGGTGAGCAAAGAGAAGAAATCACTGACCCAAGGGCCCAGAGGAGCCCCTCAGCTCACGTAGCCTGCCCGCTGGCTGGGGAGCACACTGTTCCTACCTCCATCCCGCCCCTCTCTTCCCTGCCTCAGTTCAGGGCCTCTGGATGAAGACAGACCTCCCTAACACCTCCCTCCATCTCCCTGCTTTTGTACTGCCGGGCTTGCGTTCTTGTCAGGCCCCTCCTCCCCCCAGCTGCTCCTATCAAACCTGTGCCACTTCTCTTTATGCGTGAGTGTGCACACGCATCTACAGACCGGATGGACGCTCCTCGGGGCTGAGGACTGCCCCATTCTTCCTATTTGCATTGAGTTCATAGCAGGTGCAAATAGAAGCTTGCTGATTCACCAAAGGAGAGACACTTAGGAGCCCCCAGCTGCTGGGCAACACTTTGATCCTTGAATACTACACATAAAAACAAGTCAGAAGCCCAGAGAAGATGGGAGGGAATGAGTGTATCCACTCCTGGCTCTCTAAACTGTGGCATGACATCAGAAGGCATAGCAGAACCCATTATGTCAGTGTGCCACAAATGCAACCCATCTCAGGTCCACTTAAGTACGTACTTGGGAACGTCTATTATAGGGAGAGCTTGAATGAAAGCATGAGACCTCAGCACAAGTGGGAACGCCCCACACCTCGTGGCCATCTGTCCTAACTCCAGATGGGCCACTGCCCACCCACACCTGAGAGTGCCCACCTCCAAGCTCAACAGCCTCTGGGTTCTCGTCCTGGACGTCCACCTCCTCCTCCACCTCCTCCACCTCCTCCACCTCCTCTTCTTCCTCTTCCTCCTCCTCCTCCTCTTCCTCGTCCTCCTCCTCGTCCTCCTCCTCCTCACTGGAGCTGTTACTTTCCGTATCAGAGACATGGATGTCCTCAGAGCCGGGGTCATCGTCCTCGTTGTTAGGGGTAGGTGGGTCTGCTGCCTGGAGCGGCTGTGTCCTGTTAACCCGAAAGTATGTGTCCAGCGGTGCCCTGGATCTGTACAGAAAAACAGCCACATGACAGCATGAGAGACGCTTGCCCTGCCCAAGCTGGGTGCTCAGATAAGGCCTCCACATTGTTCTTAGTCAAGGGGAGTGTTTAATGTTCCCTTCACAGAGCTGAACACGGGACACGCACACGGGCCGAGCGCTGTCTGCAGGGGCTCCTCGCCTGGGAGCCAGGGGCTCTCTGGCAGCCCAGCTGTTCCAGCTGAGGTCTCTGGCCACATAGCCACAGTGCACATTGGCACAGGGTGGGGGTGGGGCATGGAGGAGATGGGACAGCATCCAGGAGTCTTCTGTCCCTTTCCTGCCCTCCTGCGGTCCCTAAAACAGCTGGCTATGAGACAAGAGCATGAAGGTTCCTGTCAGTTGGGCCCATGTTCCAATTCAACTGGATATTTTCTGACAGTCTTTTTTTCCCAAAGCATTCTGAGCACTTCATAATAATTATCTAGGGAATATCTTAAAAAGTGATCCACTGAGGGCAGCCAGGTTGTGCAGTGGATAAAGCACCAGTCCTGGATTCAGGAGGACCCGAGTTCAAATCTGACCTCAGACACTGGACACTAGCTGTGTGACCTTAGGCAAGTCACTTAACCCTCATTGCCCTGCCAAAAAAAAAAAAAGAAAGAAAGAAAGAAAGAAGTGATCTACTGGGGCAGCTAAGTGGTGCAGTAGATAAAGCACTGGCCTTGGATTCAAGAGGACCTGAGTTCAAATCTAGCCTCAGACACTTGACACTTACTAGCTGTGTGACCCTGGGCAAGTCACTTAACCCTCATTGCCCTGCCAAAAAAAAAAAAAAAAGAAAGAAAGAAAGAAAGAAGTGATCTACTGGGGCAGCTAAGTGGTGCAGTAGATAAAGCACTGGCCTTGGATTCAAGAGGACCTGAGTTCAAATCTAGCCTCAGACACTTGACACTTACTAGCTGTGTGACCCTGGGCAAGTCACTTAACCCTCACTGCCCACACCCTATTACATTTTCTAACACCTTTCTGCTTCTAATGGAAAACTAGGGGTTTCCAAGCACCTAATCAAATAGCTGAGCTAAAGGCAAGCTTAAAAAAGAATTCACAGGGGCAGCTAGGTGGCACAGTGGATAAAGCACCGGCCCTGGATTCAGGAGTGCCTGAGTTCAAATCCAGCCTCAGTCACTTGACACATACTAGCTGTGTGACCCTGGGCAAGTCACTTAACCCCCATTGCCCCCCCCCCAAGAATTCACAGAGTTTGTTTGTATAATCTACTTGAGAACCAGAAGAGGAGACCCATTTTTGGAAGAACATGTATCACACAGACAGACACATGTACACAGAGGCATGTTAAATACAGCTTTCCTTCTATAAAGATCTTAAATACCTTCAAAAGCTTCCAATGAATCTCTTGGTTTTAAGTTGGGGACAAATATGTTACACAGGCAACAGAATCATGAAGATTGGGCACATGTGAAGAATTTTGTGCTGCAGCTAAATAAAATGTTACATTAACTTGATCCATAATTACATGCAGAACAACTGGGCATCAACAGTGAGCAGGTCAAACTGGCAAACCAAGCAGCCCCAGGGGGGTGAGGAACAAAAGGGAACAGGAAGCTGCTTGGAGATTCCTTCTCATTGGGTCTCCCTCCATAACCCAGAAGGTCCAAGTGTTTGGGACAGAAAGCTTGTCCCCTGAGCCGTGTGTGTGTGTGGGGGGGGAGGGGGGGTGTTTAAGCCAAACTGGCCCCAAACCCCAGCATCCCTCACCCCATAACCACCCAGGAGGGAGATCCAAAAGGGAGGGAGGGACTCCAGGACCATGGGTTCACCTTGTGGCAGGCCTGGCTGCTCAGATTTCCTTGGGATGATGGACCCAGACTTCTTCACAAAGTCATCAGAACAGATCCATTCTGCCCAATTTCAGCCCTTAGCTGCACATGGCCAGAGAGAGGGCCCTGGGGACTTTAAACATTCTGTTTCCTACCCAGGACCTGGGTAAGTGGAGCAAACCAGGGCAGTATATGTGATTTAAGGAACCCTTCCTTTCCAGGTCCTCCCCACACCACCTAAAGCTATATCAATTTACATTAACAAGAAAACATCTTTAGGAGGGCTAAGAAAAACCATTGGTTATTCATATTTTATAGTAAGCTGGTTTAATCAAATTGTTTTCTGAGCCGAGATGTATTGAGGAAAAAAAAAGGGAGTTTTGATGGGGCATGGCAAAGAGTGGATAATTTTGAACAGGGGATTGAAAAGGTAATAGGTTGGAAGAGGGTAGTGTGATAAAATAATGGGATTTAGCAGATACTCAAAGGCCCACCTGGAGATTAATCTAAACTGACTGAATTAAGTAAAAGTGATTAACTGCTGATTAGCCTACTTCGGGTTAACTAGATTGTAAGCACACCTGGCTAGCCCTTAAGAAGGTATTGTTCTCAGAAGCTAGACTTTGAACTTAACTGGAGACAACCTTCAAAAGTCCAGTGAACAATGGATCTGGATGATGCCTATCATTCTTTTTCTTAAAAAATTAATTAATTAATTAATTTTAGTTTTCAACATTTGTTTAGATAAGATTTCCAATTTCAAATTTTTCTCCCTCCTTTCCCTCCCTCCTCTAGACAGTAGGCAATCTGCTATAGGTTATGTATATATATATATGTATATATATATATATATATATATACATACATTAAACCTATTTCTGCATTAGTCATGTTATAAGAGAAGAATCAGAGCAAATAGGAAAAACCTCAAAAAAGCAAAACGACGGCACCCAAACCAAAAGAAACAGGATGGTCCAATCAGCATCCATATTCCACAGTTCCTTTTCCCACCCTGGATATGGAGAGCCTTTTCCATCATGAGTCCTTTGGAACTTCCATGTAGTGTTGGAGCCTACCAGTCAGTCTGAAGCAGTGTGTAAGGACCACCCATGCTCTGGACCTATAAAAAGCTTCCATATTCAGTTTACTGGGGAGTTCATGATTGAAGCAGGCTTGTGGCAGAAGACTTGAGGAAGAACCAAACCAGGATGTAACTCTAGGCTAGATAGGCCTTTTCTTAACTTTCTGAATTCCATGTGAATACCTGGTATGCTTTAATAAATGCTTAATGCGAGGCAGCTAGGTGGCTCAGTGAATAAAGCACTAGCCTTGGATTCAGGAGGACCTAAATTCAATTCAGGCCTCAGACACTTGACACATACCAGCTGTGTGACCTTGGGCAAGTCACTTAACCCTCATTGCCCCACAAAAATTTTTTAAAAAGGAAAAAAAAAAAGAAAGTGCAATAAATGCTTAATGCCCAAAGACTGGTGCTAAAGCTTCTAATTTAAGGCAACCACACATTTAGATTTTAAAAATCACAGTATGAAAAAGAGAAGTGTCATAGAAAGTCTGCCCAACCTCCAGTCTGTCCTCTTTCCTCATTTTGCTGGAGTAGCAATGAGGAGAACAGTTAGTGAGACATTTTCAGGGGGTAGGTCCAGGCCCACAGAGGTCCAGTGTAGTGTGGTGGCACTCAGGATACTGTCATGCAGCAAGCAGGCCTGAAGCTTCTGCTCCACCGGGGAGTCACTTAGCAGCCTTTTGCTAGAAAGCAGCAATTATAACACAGCCAGACCCAGGGGACGGGTCAAAAATGAAGGCTATGCCTACAGTGGAAACTTAAGCAGGAGGCAAATAACCTAGAAACTTACCTGGCTGCCTGACTGCCCCACAGAGCTGGTAAGGAAATTAAGGAATTAAAAAAACGCACATCATCTGTCAAAAGCTCTCTGGATACTCTGCTAGGATATGAGGGCACAGGATATTCACTTCTTTTGTAGGGCCCTGAAGCCTTGGGGCCATCCTGGTCCACAAAGGATCCACGGGACTCTCAGACTTGGTTAGCGCCCAGTAAAGCCTGAAAAGATCCCAAAGGCACAGAGAACGACAGGAACCTGGAGCCTGCCAAAGGCCTTCTCCATGGGAAGCTCAGGGCTGGGGGCGTCAGGGGAAGAGGTCTCCAGCTGCAGGTCTACTTCTGTGTGCCCTGTAACAAGCCGTGAGCTCTCTAGATCTCCATTTCCTAATCTGTAAAACAGGGTGAACGGAGAGCTCACAGACTTCTGCCTACACACAACCTGACTGTTTTATAGTCCTGACAGCTGGGGATGTCTCTCAGAAGGGGGAGCTCAGCCAAGCCCCACCTCTTCTCTGGACCTCAGTGACTTCATCTGTCAAGGGAGGGGATCAGACCATGGGATACCTGAGGTCTTGTCCAATGTCCAGTCTAAATCTCAGGAAGAACGGGAGGATCTGTGAACCCTCCTCATCTATGACGTACCCTCTTTTCTGGATTCTTTTGCCCCTCCCAAGTTCTCTGGGAGCTGGCCCCAGCAATCATCACTCTCCCACCCACCCCATCCCCACCTTTTCTTTCCTGTTTCCCTACCTGACGGGAGCAAATCTTTCCAATTCTTTTTTTTTTGGGGGGGGGGGGCGGGCAATGAGGGTTAAGTGACTTGCCCAAGGTCACACAGCTAGAACCCAAGCATCTGAGGCCGGATTTGAACTCAGGTCCTCCTGACTCCAGGGCCCGTGCTCTAAACACTGCACCACCTAGCGGCCCCAATCTTTCAAATTCTTAATCCTATCAACCCCTCGCACCATCATCCCATATCCCTCTACCTTTGACCAATTCCTAGAAAAAGCTGCCCACAGTTGTTGCTTCATCTGCTGATCCCAGAGCCCAGCTATCTCTGAACAGTGATACCCAGGGCTTCTCTTGCCCTCCTCCTCATCTGTGTGTAGCCGTGGCCCCTGCTGACCACCCCTTCCCTGCAGATACTCTCGACACCGTCCTCTTCATTCTTCTTCCCTCTGGTGGAACGTTCCTTCCCCATTGCCTTCACCAGGTCACCGCCCTGTGCCACCCCCCTCCTATGCACCCACGTCCCCAAGGGCTCTGGAAGGGAGCCTTGTCTTACAACTCTCTCTGCTATTACATTAGTTTTCACAGATTCAGTCCTCATCTCTACGTACTCAGGTGGAAATGGGCAGCTAGGGGGCGCCACAATGCACAGAGCATTGGGCTGGGGAAGACAGCTTCCTGAGTTCAAATCTGGCCTCAGACACTAGCTGGGTGACCCTGGGCAAGTCATTTCACCCTGTTTGCCTCGGTTTCCTCATCTGTAAAATGATCTGGAGAAGGAAATGACAAACCGCTCCAGAATCTCTGCCAAGAAAACCACAATTAGGGTCATGAAGACTCAAATTTGCTGGACTGAATAACAGCAGCAGCAGCTTCCCTATCTACAAATCTGGCCTTAATCTCTCTCCCAAAGTTCCAGTTTTCTCTATGACCAAATGCCTGCTGGACAACACCTGGATACCTTGTAGGTATCTCAAAATCAACATGTCCCAAACAGAACTTGTTCCCTAGGGTCACAACTTCCGATCAATCCTCTTTAATCAGTCCCCAATTCAGTATTTTCTACCTCCACAAATATTTCTCAAATCCACCTCTGTCTCTACTCACAGGGAAACCACCTGTGAGGTCTTTGTCACCTCTTGCCTCGGCTACTGTGAGAGTCTCCTAGTTGGTCTCCCTGCCTCAAGTTCCTCTCATCTCCAGTGCATTCTCCCCACGACTGCCAAAACAATATTCTTAGAGTGAAGGTCTAATCATGCCAATCTCCTATTCAGTAATTGTCAATGGCTCCCTATTGCCTCAGGATCAATCACGAGCTTTTTTTCTTCGCTTCTGAATCTCTCACAAGCCTGCTCCAACTGATCTTTCCACTTGGTTACTGCTCTTTACCTACCTTATAGTCCAGCCAAGATCTCATCTTCATGTCTGGAATATACACCCCCACCCCAAACAAAACCATTTTGTTTCCTCCAAAATTCTCCTCAAGTTTTCGAGCCTTAATAGTTGCGCCACCCCAAGTAGATGCCTTCTATCTACTGTGTAGCTATTTTAGTACATGTTGTCTCCCTTCATGGAATGGAAGTTCTTGGTGGGCAGGGACTTTCATTTTGGTCTTTGTACCCCCAGCACCTTGCACAGGCCCTTCATGAACACTTGCTGATTGATTGCTCAGCTAGCTAAGGAGAAAATCTGACAAAGAAGTTTTAATGGAGGAAACCCACAAGAGGAAGCCGTGAAGGGTAAATTTTAGGATAGGAAGAGGATCTCTGTCAGGAGAGGTTGTTGGAGTAGATCTCAAATATGTTTTATGCCCAAAAGGCTATGGGACTGTGCATACCCTTTGATCCAGCAATACCATTGCCATTCCCCATTCCCCATCCATTGGGGAATGGCTGAACAAGGTGTGGTATATGATGGTGATGGAATGCAACTGTGCCTGTAAGAAATGAGGAGCAGGCAGATTTCAGGGAAAACTGGAAAGACTTCAGTAGACTGATGCTGAGTGAAGTGAGCAGAACCAGGAGAACATTGTACACAGTAACAGTAACATTGTGTGATGATCAACGGTGATAGATTCAGCTCTTCTCAACAGTGCAATGATGCAAGACAATTCCAAAGGACTCATGATGGAAAATGTTCTCCACATCCAGAAAAAGAGCTATGGTGTCTGAATGCAGATCAAAGTATACTATTTTCACTTTTGTTGTTGTTGTTTTTTTGGTTTCTTCTTTCTTGTGTTTTTTCCCCTTTTGTTCTGATTCTTCTCTCACAACATGACTAATGTGGAAATATATTTAACATGATTGCAATGTATAACCTATATCAGATTGCTTGATGTCTTTGGGAGGGGGAGGGAAGGGAGAAGAATTTGGAACTCAAAATCTTTAAAAAATTATTGTCGAATCCTATCTTTACATGTAATTGGAATAAAACACATTATTTTAAAAATCAAATCCATATCCTCTTGAATACAGTTATAGTTAATGCTTCCTTTAAAAAATAAGTTGTCTTGATATATGAGGGGTGAGGCTTTTGGTCTCATTCATGTCTTTCTCCATGTTTTATAACAGTTCCCACCACCCTCTTCCCATGGCCCATCTTTATCCTGAAGGTCTCTCCTGCCCCCTCCTCTGCAATGGGGCTTAGCACTGAGGATCTGGCTAGCTCTCCTGCGGTCTTTCTGAAATCACTTAGCATGAGCAGGGCCACAGGTGACATGCACACCGTCATGCCATGGTCTGGGACACACACTATATTCTACTCTGCCAGGAGTCGCTTCTTCCAGAAGAGCCTGTGGCTTATCCTTCCCTGAGCTACTAAGACAACCTGGCCTCATTTCCACTCACAACCTGACTCTTGGCACCCTCTGCCTCCTCTTCCATCGCCCTGTCAATGGCCACAGCTAATAAAATCCATTACCAAGAGCCCAGCCTGCCGGTGAACAGCCATATGTAGCTAGGCGGATCCCCAGAGAACAGGCACACGCCTGAAGCCTCTGTACCACAGAGAACCATCAGAGCCTGTGCTCTGCAGGGACTCTCCATGAAGCCACATGACACAGCGAGGCATCGGGGTAGGATTTTAGAAAGGTGAGAATCCTACACAAAAGTGCAATCACTTAATAAAGTGGAAGAGGAAGGTCTTAGAAAACAGAAAGCACAGCCACAGCAATCGTGCTGTACAATAACCCATCAGGACTCATAGAACCCCTACTTCTTGGCCAAACTAGTGCAAACAAAGGGGCACAACAGGGAATTATTTTCAAACTCATTGGACATGCTCAGGTGCAGAGACCAGGAAATGTTTTCATACTGAAGAATACACTCAAAACTAATTCATAACCTCACGTAATTTTCTTTCTCAAACTCTCTCCTCCAGCCTTAGGGTCCCTGAAAGATGATGAGACAGGACATACTCACTTATTGGGGGATTATTATTATTATTATTTTTTTTTTTTGCAGGGCACTGAGGGTTAAGTGACTCGCCCAGGGTCACACAGCTGGTAAGTGTCAAGTGTCTGAGGCCAGATTTGAACTCAGGTCCTCCTGACTCCAGGGCCGGTGCTTTACTACTGCGCCATCTAGCTGCCCTATTGGGGGATTATTAAACAAAGTAATTCATCACCTCTACAGACTACAATTTAAAGCTAGGAAGGAGTTTTTTTTTTTAAGTGAGGCAATTGGGGTTAAGTGACTTGCCCAAGGTCACACAGCTAGTAAGTATTAAGTGTCTGAGGCCGGATTTGAACTCAGGTACTCCTGACTCCAGGGCCGGTGCTCTATCCACTGCGCCACCTAGCTGCCCCAGGAAGGAGTTTTTATAAGAAACATATCAACTCCTGCAAGGGGAACAATAGCATCTTGGTGAGGGGTCCTCATCTGGAGTTCATAGATAAATTTCAGGAAAAAAATTAAACTTATATTTTCATTCATTTCTAACTGAAAACCAGTATTTCATTAATTATTTAAAAACATGACTCTGAGAAAGGGTTGATAGGCTTCACTGGCCCGACTGCCCCAAAGGGGGTCCCTGACCTTGGGTAAAAGGGATCACCAAAGGTCTGTATCCTCAAAGCACTTTTACATGTGTTACTTTAACCCAGGACATCTTCCTACCTCTATCTTATAGAGGCCCAAAGTAACAGAGCTCCTCATGATGGGGCTGGGACTTACTGCAGACCTCACTGACTCTTCCCACAATACCAAGCTACTTAAAGGATTTAATATAATCTGACTGAAACCAACCAATCTGGGCCCCCTGGGCACTATGGATTGGTAAACGGACCCTAATTATGTGCCAGGACACACTCTGTCAGACAAATATGTTTGTCCCACCTGAAAACACATGGATTTTCTTTTGCCCAAAAAGTGTGAAGCTGGATGGTCTCCGCAGGTGGAGAGAGTGAAAAAAAAAAAATCTTTGCACACGCGTCCCCAAACTTTCAACTTTTGGTTGTGTGGGTGTGGCCCAGCTTCTTACCTGTAGTCCACAGTCCTTTGAGAGCCTCCTGCCCTCCTCTGCAGGCGGACTGCCCTCCTCCTGGTCCGCACTGACTGTGGGGTCTGCTGGGAGGGCTGCCTCCAGAGGCCCAGCACCCCGTGAAGCTGCTGTAGTCTGTCAATAAAGTTATTCACGGAGCTCAGCGCAGACTCAGGGAGGAGGGGACTGACACCAGCTCCCACTGTGTCTTCTGGGGCTGCGGCTCCAAGGTCCACATTGTCGTCATTGTCCAGGCCAGAGGACACGACTTCCTCTATCACTTCGATAGGCACCTGAGGAACAGGAAGTAGCGGAGCGTCCCCCTGCCCGACAAATGCCACCTCCTGGTGTTCCATGGCAGGACCTTCTATCACCTGGAGATCGACATCCATTGCTTCTTGAGCCATTGCTGGGAAGGTAACAAAATTGAAGAGAAGATATGAGGTAAGAGCACATATGACGAAAGCCTTAATACCACACCATTGGTTCAACCAAACCTAGTCTTGTGGAGCTGCTCTCAAGTTGAGGCTTGTGCTGCCTTGTGTCTGGCTCAGTATGGAAGGCGTCAGCTTTGATTTCTAAACCAGTGACTGACCCACAGGACGGCAGGTGATGGATAACCGCCAAAGGGAGTGTTTTGTTTTTTGTTTTTAGTGAGGCAGTTGGGGTTAAGTGACTTGCCCAGGGTCACACAGCTAGTAAGTGTTAAGTGTCTGAGGCTGGATTTGAACTCAGGTCCTCCTGAATCCAGGGCCAGTGCTTTATCCACTGCACCACCTAGCTGCCCCTTTTTTCCCCCTAGAGCTACTGTGACTTTATTTTTATTTTTGGAGGGAGGGGCAATGAAGGTTAAGTGACTTGTGCCACCTAGCTGCCCCAAAGGGAGTGTTTTTGATGCACCAGACATGACCAATGACAGTTGAATTCACAAAGTAACAGCCTTAGGAATAAATACCAGGGGCAGCTAGGTGGCGCAGTGGATAGAGCACCGGCCCTGGAGTCAGGAGTACCTGGTTCAAATCCGACCTCAGACACTTAACACTTACTAGCTCTATGACCCTGGGCAAGTCACTTAACCCCAATTGCCTCACTAAAAAAAAAAAAAAAAAAAAAAAGGAATAAATACCAGACAGGAAGTTTGAACCCTTAAAGCCCTCTCTCAGCATTCCTCCTCCACTAGCCACCATCTTCTCAATCCCCTAGAGCTTGTGCTTGGGACCCACAATGGGAGTCTCCTCCTTCGGCAAAGAACACCTGCACATTCTCCAACCAGAAAGGCAGATATTAATTCTGCCCGGCCATGTGAAGAAAGGGTGGGAAGAAATCGGGCTGCCTTCTGGCTGAGACAGTCCCTCTCCTAAAGACTCCCAAACTGCAGAGACACTGTTCAGAACACCTTCCCCACATTTCCCCAGCCCTACAAAAATGACCAGATATTGACTTAGCCAGAGAAGAAAAAGTAGATGACTAGTGATGAAATGTTAAGTGGGAGCAGTGGGAATGGCTACAAGGACCTGAAGAATGGGTATCAAAAACCAGGTGGAATGTCAGGTCTGTCCCTCTGCTCACTCCTTAAGTCGAAGACCTGAGGCAGTGAAACTCCCCCAACATGAAGACAGGTGGAGAAACTTTGCACTCCAACCCAGGGGTATAGCCATTAAATAGGGAAAGAATTGAAAAATGAGTGATGGAGAAAAGGGAAAAACGCCTGTAAAACCAAAGATCTGAAGAGGAAGAAAATTCAATTAAAAACCAGCAGCAGATCAAGGGGGCAGCTAGGCGGCACAGTGGATAGAGCACCAGCCCTGGAGTCAGGAGTACCTGAGTTCAAATCTGGCCTCAGACACTTAACACTTACTAGCTGTGTGACCCTGGGCAAGACACTTAACCCTCATTGCCCAGCAAAACAAAACAAAACAAACAAAACAAAAAACCAGGAGCAGATCAAAAGAGAGGCTCCTAAAACTAGAAGGAAAGATAAATACTAAACTTTCAAAGAATACAAAATTCTTGACAAATATAATACCAAGGAAAGTGATACTCCATGAACACTGAATCCAGGAGAATCCTAAGAGTATATGGAAAAAGAAGAAATACTAAAATGATTCAAAAGAGAACCAAAATCCTCAAGAGGAGAAACTGGGCATGGAGATAGAGAGTGAATCTGTGATTTCATGAGATTAAAAAACTGGGGGGAAGTGGAGCTGAGGTGGGGAGAGGACAGATAACTGCTTCCACTAACAACCTCAAAAGAGGAATGGACCCCCGCAGATCACACAAAGACTTAGAAAACCATAAATTAACTTAGCTATTTTGTGCAGTACTTTTATTTCTTTGGTTCAATATTTCCCAATTATTATTGTCTGATTTAGGCTATACTCAAAATTTTTTAGGCCCCTTGACCACACTTCTAGCAAGTTTGACACCTCTGGGCTCAAGGACTGAGAGGTTTAAGTGAGTAACCCTAAGGTCACACAGCTATCTCTTTCAGAAGCAGGGTTTGAACCCAAGGCTTCTTGGCTTGGAGGCTGGCTCATCATGATGCCTTAAGCAGGAACAAATGACAGAATTTATAGCTTTCAGAGCAGAAATGATGAGTTTATCAAAACCAAAAGTTTAGAAAGATAATCAGCTTACTCTAAAAACATCAAATCACAAGCATTAAATTATGAGCACTTTAAGATTTTAATCATTTTACATTCATGGTCATTCTGGAGTATTAGGTATTCCTGTTATCCCCCAAACTCTGGGCCAGGGGAGCCAGCACAATCCTTGCTCCTGACAAACACTTCCAGACTGTCCCTTCTCCATAATCTCTAAGCAAACTTCTTCCTTTGAGATCTATTATCTGTCTGTCTACCTTACTCTATCCAGATCATCACAGAAGTATCCACTTTGCTGTTGCTAATTCTCCCTGCGTTCTCAAGGAATGCACTACTGGATTCACAGTCTTCATCTCTATCCAAATTCCTCTTTTGATTGATACTTGGGGTCTTCCACATATAAAGAGAAATCTCTAACAGTTTGGATTCCCAGGTCATCAATTTTAACTCCTATGAAAAAACTTCACTCCATCTCAGGATGGTCATATCCTTGATGATCCATAATTGTGCTAAATCTATGATTTAAACTCTGAAATGCCTCTCTCTAATCACAAATTCCTACCTTTCCAACTGCCCCTTGACCTCATTCCTCATAAACCTTTGTCCTAATTCTGACTTTATTCCTCCATCCCTGCCTGTTCCCCCCAGCTGTATAACCTTAATTTTCCTCTCTTCAGTCTTGAATGTAATAATAATGATGATAACAACCATTAGCATTTAAGGTTTGCCAGGTGCTTCACATAAATTATCTCATTTGATTCTCAAAACAGCCCTATGCAATAGGTGTTATTGTATCCTCAGTTTACAGAAGTGACTTGCCCAGGGTTCCACAGCTAGTGTCTGAGGCTAGTCTTCCTGACTCCAGGCCCAGCCCTCTGTGCACCATGGCGCCACCTAGTGGCCTCTACTGTATGCTATTCTTTACCACTTTGTCATACTGCAATCACTCTTGGCCAGTTCTCAGCCTTCAGCACTTTGAACCGGGTGTAACTGAATGCTACTAGAGTTCAGTCACACAAGTGGGCCAGCATGGTTCGTCATGGTGGATGGTGTGTTTCATCAATGGTCCTTTGGGATTGTTTTAGATCATTGTATTGCTGAGAACAGTTAGGTCATTCACAGTTCTTCATCAAAAAACATTGCTGTCACTGTGCACAATGTTCTTTTGGTTCTGCTCACTTCACTATACATCAGTTCATACAAGTCTTCCCAGGCCTTTCTGAAATCATCCTGCTTGTCGTTTCTTATAGCTCAATAATATTCCATCACCATCATATACCACAGCTTGTTTAGCCATTCCCCAATGGATGGGCATTCCTTTGATTTGAACCAATTCTTTGCCACCACAAAAGGGGCTGCTATCAGTATTTTTGTACAAATAGGTCTTTTCCTCTTTTGGGGATGTGCTTGGGATATAAAGCTAGCAGTGGTGATGTAGGAAGCAAAGGAAGGGTTAACAGACAAACAAGACCGGAGCTCTAATTTAGATTCCCCACCCCCCATGAGGATTAAGTGACTTGCCCAGGGTCACACAGTCTAATTTAGATCTCAGCTTCAAGAGAGGCTATAACTTACAGACCCCCAGCTCTGAAAGAGATTAATGGATAACTTGGGCCTTCATTAATACAAGTCAACAAGAACATAAAGAGGCAGGTCATAGAGACCTTAACTATAACAAAGACATAGAGACAGGCTATAGAAATCCTAACTGATAAATGAAAATATCCAGAAACTAGGCATGAGAAGGAACAATCTGACCATGGCAAGTTGAGGTAACATGAGCAGGAAAGGCCAAATTTGTCCCCAGCTCACCTTAGGACATGTGAACCCCCAAAACACACCTCCACGGGAAAAGGTACCCGCCTTGGGGGTTGTCTTAGGACCCCAGGAACTCCAAATTAGAATAAGGCCTCTCCTGTATCTCCCTAAGGTGGAGATTATTGTAATGAGACTGATAATCAATTTATCCATACTATAAATATAACTGTCTTTTCTTTCCCTATTCCAGACACCTCCATGATGCTCTGCCTGTGGTCACTCACAGTATTGCAATAAAACTTGGGAAACTGAGTCACTGAGTCTTATAATTCTTTTGGGACGACTCATGATCAATCTGATCAATTAATTCCATCCCCCATCAGTGGTATTGCTGATAAGCAGTTTTTTAGCTCTTTGGGCATAAGAACCCCAAACCACCTCCCAGGCAGCCTCTAACCTGTGGCCAAGTCCTGTCCCCTCTATCTCCCCAACATCTCTGGGAGAGACATCCTTTTCTCTCTTGTGACAAAGGGGCTTCAATGCACTCCCAGACGATTACAATGGCTTCTGGCTCCAGACTCTAATCCCTCTCCAATCACTCGGAGGCCAGTGATCTTCCTGAACACCCCCAGGTCAATCCACCCCAGGAGCCAACAGAAAAGCCACGAAAATAGAAAGCGCACACACATAATGTGTTTTATTTTTGTTACATATTTTCAGAATATAGCAGCTCTATCAGCGGAACCCCTCCCACCTCGCCAGTCTTGTGCCGCTCCCTAGTGCCCCGCTCCCACGAGACCCTCCACCGCCTTTCCCTGGAACACTGGGTGCCCGTCACCATGTCCCGGCTCCTCCGGGTGCCCGCACCCCTTCGGATTCTCCCCCGTTTGTGCCGTCCCGTTAGGCTGTAAGCTCTGAGGGCAGGGGTGGGTGTTGGCTCTTTGGGGTTCTGCTGCCTCTTTTTGTAGGCCCCGCACACCGGAGGCGCTTAATAAACGCTCGGGGTCGGCCTGGGCCCCATGGCCGGCGTCCGCTGCGGGGGGTTCTGGACCCAGGTTTTTCCACTCCGGAGGCCCACGGCCTCCCACGGAGCCTCGCAGGCGGGGCTGCCCTGCGCCGCCGGGGACCGGGGCTCGGGCTGGGAGAGGACGTGGGGTCCGCCAGGCCTGCGGCTCCATCTGACACACGCGAAAACTGAGGCCTACCGTGGCCGCTTCCGTGGGTCCGTGTCCGGAGCCGGCCGCACCGCCGAGGCCGGGAGGCGCCAGGCCCTGGGGCAGAAGGCGCCCCCGAATCCCCCGCTCCGCCCCGTTCGATACCTGTCGCCGGCGCACTGAGGCCGTTGGGATCCTGGGCCGCGGCCGCGGACGGCGTCCGCTCTCCTCGGGGCTCTCAGGCTACCTCAGGCCTGGACCTCACGAAGACGCCGCCGCCGAGCCTTCACCGCCGCCGCCGCCACTACAACCACCATCACTGCCGCCACTGACGCCAACTCCTATTGGACGACGGTTTCCAGTCCCCAGCCAATCCCGTCTCCCCTTCTCCCATTGGTCGGAGAAGTCAGTCCCGGCGACATTCTGATTAGCTCTTCCGGCGGCTCCTCACAGACTGGTCCGGCAGGAAGGAGAGAAGCTCAGAGACTTCCTTCCGTTTGGTGGCCGGATCTTTCCATCATTCTACAGCCCGCCCCCTAAAAGGTTGTGCGGAAGTGGACTCATCCCACCTTCATTTCGTTTGAACTTCTAGGCGCGAAAAATTTGTGTGGTTGCAGAATTGTTGATCTTGGGTGTCCTGGGCCCTGGGGAACCTTGAAACTGGCAAAGACCTAGTTGGCCATCTAGCCGAACCGCCCTCCCCCAAAGAAAAACACAACTTTGAAACAAATATGCAGAGTCTTTAGCAATGCCCAAAGTATGTCTCATTTTTCCATCACCTCCATTCAAAAAAAAAAACCAATTTAGGGGCAGCTAGGTAGCGCCGGCCCTGCAGTCAGGAGGAACTGAGTTCAAATTCGACCTCAAACACTTTCCAGCCATATGACTCTGGGCAAGTCACTTAACTCCGATTGCCTCCCCCAAGCCCCTCAATATTTTGGATTCATGTAAAACATTAGAAAGTTGTGTATGTGTATACACACACACACACACACACACACACACACACACACACACACACATGAATGGGATGGGATGGGAAGTACACCCACTGACCCCTGTAATAGAGACTCGAGGAGAAAGGAGGCCAAAGCACTGATTTTATTTCTTTCGAAAGAAAGGTGTACCACACTCACTGGGACAACCAGGAGGTGTGACACACCGAGGTTAGGAAACCAAGCAGTTTTGATACTCTTTACAGACATCTAATTTGAGCAAAATGCAGTAATTGGATTAATATTGTATGTTCAGCAATAAATCTTTCTCCTGGGATGTTCAGCGATAAGACTCTCTCTCCTGGGCTGTTTAGTGATAAGTCTCTCTCCTGGGTCAGAGTGCCCCATCCTCAGGGGTTCAGTCGTAGGTTTGCAAAGTTTCCTGTTTCGGCAACAATCTATCATATCTACATAATATCTCTGTGCAGACCCTATGAAGCAATTTTTTTTATTGAATAGAATTTTATTTTCCAAAATATATGTAAAAACAAATTTTAACATCAATTAAAAAAAAAATTGTGTTCTAACTTCTCTTCCTCCTCCATTCCCACTCCCCACCCACTAGAACTCAAGCATTTCAAAATAAGTTATACATGAGTAGTCATAGAAAACATTCCCACATTAGCTAGGTTGTGAGAGAAAACAGTCTAAAAAACTCCTAAAACTTCAGACTGAGGAATTGTCAAAGAGAAAAAAAAATTTTTTTTTAAATGTGTTTCCAGGGGCATCTAGGTGGCGCAGCGGACAGATCACCAGCCCTGGAACCAGGAGCACCTGAGCCCAAATCCAGCCTCAGACACCCAGCACCCACCAGCCACCCAACCCCAATCGCCTCACCAAAAAAAAAAAAAAGAAAAGAAAAGAAAAGAAAAAAAATGTGTTTCCATCTATTTTCAGATACTATCACTTCTTTCTCTGTAGATGGGTTGCCATTTTCATAAGTCCTTCAGGGTTATATTGGACCATTGCCTTGCTGAAAATAACCACATGCTTCCCAGCAGATCATCCCCCACTATTGCTGTTATTTTGTATACAGTACATTTCACTCTGCTTTAGTTCATGTAGGTCTTTCCAGGTTTTTCTAATAGTATCCTGTTCATCATAACCTAAATAAAGTACCTTAAACTTGACAAAGAATTTTCTTCATATTAGCCCTGCAAAGTAGGTGCCATATGTTTTGCCATTATATTCAATCATCATAACTATTTCCCTCCATCCTATTCCCTTCCCATGATATTTACTCTATTTTCTATCTTCTTTTAAACTATTCCTCCTCAAAAGTATTTTACTTCTGACTGTCCCCTCCCCTACTCTGCACTCCCTTTTTTTTTCCACCCTTCCTTCCTTATCCTCTTCCCCTCATACTTTCCTGTAGGGTTAAATAGATTACTCCTCCCAACTGGGTGTGAATGTTATTCCCTCCATGAGCCAACTCTGATGAGTTTAAGGTCTTTGAGCTAATTCTATGTTCCAAATTTTCTTCCTCCCTCTCTCCTCAACCCTCCCTATGAAATCAAGCAATTCAATGTCATACTTGTGCAGTTATGCAGAACATCTTTACCTTCCTCAAAAGTATTTTGCTTTTTTGTGAGCTGATCCAGCCATTCTGGAGAGCAATTTGGAATTATGCCCAAAGGGCGTTGAAGCTGTGTATACCCTTTGACCCAGCAATACCACTTTTGGGTCTTTTTCCCAAAGAAATCATGGAGGGGGGAAGGGGACCCACATGTACAAAAATATTTATAGCTGCCCTTTACGTGGTGGCAAGGAATTGGAAGTTGAGGGGGTGCCCTTCAATTGGGGAATGGCTGGACAAGTTGTGGTATATGAATACAATGGAATACTATTGTGCTGTAAGAAATGATGAGCAGGAGGAGTTCAGAGAAACCTGGAGGGTCTTGCGTGAGCTGATGATGAGTGAGATGAGCAGAACCAGAAGAACATTGTACACAGTATCATCAACATCGAGTGTTGATCTACTGTGATGGACTATATTCTTCTCACCAATGCAATGGCACAAAAGAGTTCCAGGGAACTTGTGATGGAAGAGGATCTCCAAATCCAAGAAAAAAAAAAATAGAACTGCGGAGTATAGATGCTGAATGAACCATACTATTTCTTTTGTTTTTGATGCTGTTGTTTTTTTTCTATTTTGAGGTTTTTCATCATTGCTCTGATTTTTTCTCTTATAACATGACTAATGCAGAAATATGTTTAATGTTATTATGTGTATATATATGTATATATGTACATATGTATATATGTGTGTGTGTGTGTATATATATATATATATATATATACATATATATATATATATATAAAACCTATATCAGATTACCTGCTGTCTAGGGGAGGGGGGAGGGAGGGGAGGGAGGGAGAAAAATCTAAAATTGTAAAGCTTGTATAAACAAAAGTTGAGAACTATCTTTACATGTAATGGAAAAAAAATACTTTATTAATTTTTAAAAAAAAGGAAAAAAAAAGTATTTTGCTTTTTACTGCTCTCTCCCCCAATCTGCCCTTCCCTCCTTCCCCTCTCCCCCCACCATCTTCCTCCCCTCCCTCAGGGCAAAAATATATTACTATACCCACTTGAGTATGTATGTTAGTCCTTCTTTGAGTCAATTCTGGTGATATTAAGGTTCACTCACTCCCCAATTCCTTCCCCCTCTTCCCCTGCCCTCCATAAGCTTTTTTCTTGTTTCCTTCATGTGAACAACCTCTCCCCAGACCATTTCTCCCCTTCCCCCTCCCCCAGTCTATTTCTCCTACACCTCAACCCTATTTTAAGGATGTCATTATGGGTTAGTTAGGTGGCACAGTGGACAATGCACCAGCCCTGGACCCAGGAGGCCCCAATCCCAAATCCGGCCCCAGACATGAGACCACTCAATGCTGACCACAGTTTCCTCATCTGTCAAACGGGGATAATAACAGCACATCCCTGCCAGAGTTATTGTTGTGAGGATCACATGAGATAATATTTGTAAAGCATTTTGCAAACCTTCAAGTGCTATAAAATGTGTTATTGATATTATTATTAGCCAAAAAAAAAAGAAAGCAAATTGACCAACAATTAAGGAATGGCTGAACAAATTATGGTATGTGAATGGGATAGAATATTAGTGCCCCACAAGGAATATGACAAATATGACAAATCCAGCCTCAGATACTTAGTAGCTGTATGACCTAGGGTAAGTCACTTAACCTCTATTTGCTTCAGTTTCCTCATCTGTAAAACGGGGATAATAACAGCACCTACCTCATGGGCTTGTTGTGAGGATCAAATGAGATGAGTGTACCTGGTACACGGTAGGTGCTTATTTCCGTCCTTCCTTCCTTCCTTCCTTCCTTCCTTCCTTCCTTCCTTCCTTCCTTCCTTCCTTCCTTCCTTCCTTCCTTCCTTCCTTCCTTCCTTCCTTCCTTCCCTCCTTCCTTCTTATGAAGAATACATAGAAATAAAGGGAGTCTTATGTGAGGTGATGAGCAAAGTAGCCCCCAAAGAACAACAGCTACAGCTAATGTTTATGTAGTGCCTACTAGATGCCAAGCACTGTGCCAAGTGCATTATAATTTTTATCTCATTTGATCCTCACAACAAGCTTGAAAGTTGGTACTATTATTACACTGCCATTTGACAGATGATAAAATTGAGGCAAACAAAGGCTAAGTGACTTGCCCAGGATCCCTCTGCTAGTAAGTATCTGAGACCGGATCTGAAGTCAGGTCTTCCTGACGCTATCAACTGAGCCATCTATTAACAATATACTTAATGACTATAATTGTAAATAAAGAAAATTTTGAATGGTAGTGAAGCTCAGGTTGAAAACTTTTGACAAAGCACACTCCCACCCCAACTTTTAACAAATGGAAAACTACTGTCTGTAAAATCATTCACAAGCATTCCTGCCTATTATTTTCCTTGACTTTTCAGGGATTATACAGCTAGCATTTAATAGCCATTTTTGTATGTTGTTTCGTTAATTTGGGAGGCTGTCACAGTTAAATGACTTGTCCAGGGTCACATAGCTAGCAAGTGTCTGAGGCTGGATTTGAACTCAGGTTATCTTGACTCTGGGCTTGGTGCTCTATCTACTGTGCCATCTAGAAGAAGAAGAAGAAGAAGAAGAAGAAGAAGAAGAAGAAGAAGAAGAAGAAGAAGAAGAAGAAGAAGAAGAAGAAGAAGAAGAAGAAGAAGAAGAAGAAAGAAAGAAAGAAAGAAAATGAAACAATTTATCAGGAAAGTAAAAATGTTTTATATGAAAAGTATAAGAATT
Source organism: Dromiciops gliroides (assembly GCF_019393635.1). NCBI lineage: Eukaryota > Metazoa > Chordata > Mammalia > Microbiotheria > Microbiotheriidae > Dromiciops > Dromiciops gliroides. Next base: position 656,070,824 of record NC_057862.1, on the reverse strand, counting down.
CTGAAACACTCTGTGCCTTAATATTACTCCTTCAGTTCTACCCTGGCCCAATTATTATCTTGTGTCTCAGTGAACAAAGCCCTTTTCATAAATTCAAGGTTCTGTATGAGGCACTAAGGATCCCCAAACTGGAATAATCTCTACCCTCAAGGAATTTTCATTCTGGGGTGGGGGTATCATGGGAGATGTTAGAGAGTCCAAATATAGTTTTTTCTCTTAGAGGGGAGTGTCATAGGGGGAAGGGAATATGTGACAGGTATATAGGTGGGTGTAATACAAGATTGGGAATGATGGAGACCAGGGAAAGATTTAGACAGTTCTTGGGGAATATTTATCGAGGGAGAACACCTTTAGCTGGGGGATCACAGAGGATTATTAAGGAGATGGAATTTGAATCCAGCCCAGAAGAAAGAGGGCTCTGAAGGTAAAGAGATGAAGAGTACATTCGCAAGGGGAGGGAAGGAGGAGGTGGCTATCACGTCAAAGGAACAGTACAGAATCTGGTTTGACCAGAACACAGTTTATGAAAGGAAGTTTGCAGAATTAGGCACATGGTCCTTCTAAAATTAATCATTTTGTGGCCAGCCTTGGAGCTGTGCTGTAACCAGGGTGGAGGGATTGGGGCTTTGCCTCAGAGAATTGAATTTAGAGGGCACTCATTGTTTACATTAGCAGCAGAAGGGGGAAAAAACCAGTCCAAAGCTTAGCATCTAGTTAGAAAGAATAATTTGTTAAGATAGGAAGTTACCAGCTGGTGGGCTGGGGGGACCTTCTCCTCACCTTGCCCCTGCTCTCCCATCTTCAGTCCAGGGTCCTGGGATCTCTGTCTCAGATCTCCCCTCCAACCAGGGCTGCTCTGTGCCTATTTGCCTCTGGTGGCAGGCACTTCATAGTAATTATGCTAGCTACAAACATGCCTAGTCACACCTCTGGTCTGAACTACTGCGGATGAGTCTCTCTACACTTAAGAATTTTGAGGATTTAAGAATTGAAGAATATAATCATAAAGGCTGGTCCTCAGATGACAAACATGCCTATCCTTTGACAGTCAGGACTTGATGCTTTCTTAAGTATTTAGTATTACTTTGTTAAGTCTAGCCTTGGAAACTGAAGGTCCCCTCCACATCACAATGAGACAGTGGAAAAGTACTAACTATAATGTTTGCATGATGATAGAGTATGAACTAATAATCATCTCTATCGAACACCTACTTTGTGTCCTAACTATGGGGGTATTCCAAGCCCTGTCTTGGGCCCTTTTCTCTTTATCTGTGTACTTTTAAAAAATTGATAACCGTATTTCAAGAAAATTTCCTTCATAATCCTATGTACTTTGTTTTATGCATTTAAAGAGATTATTTTGAGAAGAGATTTTACCAGATTGTCAAAGGAGGCCATGACACAAAAAAAGTTAAAAATACCTACTCCAGGAGTAGCTAGGTGGCACAGTGGATAAAGCACCAGCCCTGGATTCAGGAGGACCTAAGTTCAAATCCAGCTTCAGACACTTGACACTTAATAGTTGTGTGACCCTGGATGAGTCACTTAACCCTCATTGCCCCACAAAAAAAAGAAAGAAAAGAAAATACCTACTCTATACCCTCTCTAGGTGATTTTATCAGTCTCTATAGGTTCAATTATAATCTTTATACAGGTGACCCTCCAAACTATATATTATTAGGGCAGCTAGGCTAGAAACCTGGAAGACCTACCTGGGTTCACATCTGACCTGAGACACTTACTAGCTTTGTGACCCTGGGCAAAACACTTAACATCTGAATCGGTTTCCACATCCACAAAATGGGGATGATACTGGCACTTAGCACACAGGGTTATTGTGAAGGTTAAATGAGATGATACATGTAAATGACTTTGTAAACCTTAAAGAATACATAAATGATGACAACATCTCTGATCCTAGCCTACTGAGCTCCAGTATTTCAACACAAATTACCCCTTGGACATTTCTCAGTGGATGTCCTGGAGACACTGCAAACCAAATCTGTTCAAAACAGAACTGATTATACTCCCCCACTCCCCAATCCACTCTTCTCAACTTTCCTATTTGTGATGGCCACAATATACCATCATTCCAGTCACCTAGTATTGTAACCTCATTCATTCTTTTTTTTTTTAAACATTCATCTTTTTGAGTTTTTTTTTTTTTTTTTTTTAGTGAGGCAGTTGGGGTTAAGTGACTTTGCCCAGGGTCACACAGCTAGTAAGTGTTAAGTGTCTGAGGCCAAATTTGAACTCAGGTCCTCCTGACTCCAGGGCCAGTGCTCTATTCACTGCACCATCTAGCTGCCCCCTTGAGTTCTTTTGAGTTCCAAATTATCTCACTTCCTCCAGCCCCTCCTCTACCCATTGAGTAATATGATACCCATTATATATATGAATACATGCAAAACATTTTCCCACATTAGCCATGTTTGTAGCCCTTTAGACATAGTTCCAGAATGTTTTCCAGAATGGTTGGACCAGTTTACAACTCCACCAACAGTGCATTAATTTACCTATACCTCCTTTAGCATTTGTTATTTTCCTTTTCTGTCATGTTGACCAATCTGCTTGATGTGAGGTGGTACTACAGGGTTGTTTTAATGTGCATTTCTCTAATTATTACTGATTTAGAGCATTTTTTTCATGTGAGTATTGATGGCTTTGATTTCTTCTTCTGAAAAGTACCTATTCACATCCTTTCACCATTTATCATTTGGGGAATGGCTTTTAGTTTTATAAATTTGGCCCAGTTCCCTATATATTTCCCTAACAATTAGACTTGTTATCAGAGAAACCTGAGTCATTCTTTTTTTTGGTGAGGCAATGGGGGTTAAGTGACTTGCCCAGGGTCACACAGCTAGCAAGTGTCTGTCTGAGGCTGGATTTGAACTCAGGTACTCCTGAATCCAGGGCTGGTGCTTTATCTACTGCGCCACCTAGCTGCCCCTACCTGAGTCATTCTTGACCCCTTAATAATAACAGTAGTAATATAACAATATATAGTACCTACTATGTGCTGAGTACTATGCTGTGTTATTATTACAAATATTATCTCATTTAATCCTCACAATAACCCTGTGAGGTAGGGACTATTATTATCCCCGTTTTACAGATGAGAAAATTAAGGAAAACAAAGATTAAGTGACTTTCCCAGGGTCATACAGCTAGTAAAAGTCTGAGACAGGATTTGAACTCAGTTCCTCCTGATGATCAACATGTAGCTGCTCTAAGGAGAGATTCTTGCTCTATCTCATCTCTGATATGCAACTAGTTGCCAATTCTCATTTTTTAAAACTTCAACAAAATTTCTCACATGTATCCCTTTCTTTCCCCTTATATGGCCACCAGACTAGTTTAGCCCCTCCATTACCTTTAGCCCTGACAATCAAGGAAGCCTCCTAACTTGTCTTCTTGCCTCAAAGCACACCTGTCTTTAGTTCATCTTTCATGTAGCCATCAAAGTGATATTCCTAGAGCACAGGTTAGATTGTTTCCTCCTGCTCAGAAAGCTCCAATGGCTCCTTCTTGCTCTAGAATAACATACAGGCTTCTCTGCTTGGCATATAGTCTTTGACAATCCAGTTCCAGCCTAGTTTTCAGGCTAATAATAACAAGTAGCATTTCTATAGTGCTTTAAGGCAAAGCTTCTTAAACGGGGGGTTGTGATCCCAGATGGGGTTGTATAACTGTATGTAGGAGTTGTGAAAAATTTGGCAACAGTAAAAGGTGATGTAGACCTATTTTATATACCTATATGCCCAGGGTTGTGAAAAATTGCTCAGGCGAAAAGTGGTCAGCGGTCACAAATAGAAAAAGTTTAAGAAGCCCTGCCTTAAGGTCTGCAAAGCAATTTACATGGGTTAACATATTACTCCCCTTCGTGTCTCCTATATTCTAATAATAAAGATTTGCACATTTCTTTACAAATATTATCTTATTTTATCCTCGCAATAGCCCTTGGAGGTTTTATTGTTTAGTTGTTTTTCAGTTGTGTCTGACTCTTTGTGACCCATTTGAGATTTTCTTGGTGAAGATATTGGAGTGGTTTGCCTTCCTTCTGCAGGTGATTTTACAGATGAAGAAACTGAGCCAAACATGATTAAGTGACTTGCCCAGGGTCACACAGCTAGTAAGTGTCTGGGGTCAGATTTGAACTTTGGAAGATGTCTGTCTTTTTTTATGATTATTATTATCATTTCTGCATTAGTTATGTTTTGAAAGAAGAATCAGAACAAAAGGGAAAAACCTCAAAAAACAAAAACAAAAGTAGAAACAGTATAGTTCAATCTGCATTCAGAATCCACAGTTCTTTTTTCTGGATGTGGAGAACATTTTCCAGAAGATGTCTATCTGACTCTGGGAACAGCACTCTATCCCTTGTGCCACCACCTGCTAACTAACTGCCACCCACAGGGTGGGCAAGCCAGCCTAGCTGAAGCAGTTCGCACCCTGAGGGAGAGACAGAATGTGGCAATGTGTGCCAAGCAAGTCAAACCACTGCCACAATCTTGACCATCATCCCCTCAGACTTTGATGGAGACAGCCCCAGGACCCTGAGCCGAAGAGCTCAGTTAGCATCCTGGAGAGTGTATGGGGAGAGGCAGCCTGGCAGCTACTCCTTCAGGGGCTGCAGCTACAGCTACTGAAGACCCACAAAGAAAGTTCTTGCTGGTAAACGTCCTTGGCACCGTCAAATGGTTCAATACCAGAAACTGCTAAGATTTTATTCCAAAACCTTCCATATGTATTGTCTCCCCCATTAGGATTTGAATCCCTCGAGAGTAAGGACTATCTGGTTGTTCTGTGTGCATCCCCTGAGCTTAATCCAGGGTTTTGCACACAGTAAGGAATCAATAAATTCTTTTTTCCTTCATTAATTCAGTCAAACAACATTTATTGAGTACCAGCTATGTGCTGGGCAGTGTGCTAGGCTCTGCAGATATAAAGATGTAAATGAAAAATAGTCCCTGCCCTCAGAAAGTTGCATTCTTAGCTCAAATATGTTTATCAGAGTGGCTAAGAAGAGAAAGGAATAGTTGGTTAACTAGCATTTTTAAAGCTCCTATTATGTGCCGAGCACCATAGTAAGCTCTGGGGATACAAAGAGAGGCAAAAAACAGTCCCTGCCCTCAGGGAGCTCACAGTCTAATGCATAGATCTGTGTACAAACAAGATATGTACAGAGTAAATTGGAGGTGGTCTCAGAGGAAAAGCACTAAGATGGGAAAGGTTTCTTTTTTCCTTTTGAATAATATTTTATTTTTTCCAATTACATGTAAAGATAGTTTTCAACAATCATTCTTGTAAGATTTTGATTTCGAAATTTTTCTCTCTCCCTACCTTCCCTTCCACCTCTCCAAGACAGCAAACAATCTGATATAGGTTATATAGTACAGTCATGTTAAACATGTTTCCATATTAGTCATGTTGTGAGAGAAGAATTAGAACAAAAGGGAAAAACCACAAGAAAGAAGGAAAAAACCAACAAAAGTGAAAATAGTATGCTTCGATCTGCATTCAGACCCCATAGTTCTTTTTCTGGATGTAGAGAGCATTTTCCATCATGAGTCCTTTGGAATTGTGAGAAGAGGTAAGTCTATCACAGTTGATCATCACACAATGTTGCTGTTGTACAATGTTGCATGTACAATGTTCTCCTGGTTCTGCTCACTTCACTCAGCATCAGTCCACTTAAGTCTGTCCAGGTTTTTCTGAAATCTGCGTGCTCATCATTTCTTACAGGCACAATAGTATTCCATTACATTCATATGCCACAACTTGTTCAACCATTCCCCAATTGATAGGTTTCCAATTCTTTGCTTTTCACTTTTTTATGAACCTCTTTGGGATACAGACCTATTAGTGGTATTGCTAGATCAAAGGGTATGCACAGCTCTATAGCCTTTTGGACATAGTTCCAAATTGCTTTGCAGAATGGTTGGATCAGTTCACAACTCCACCAACAATGCATTAGTGTTCCAATTTTCCCACATCTTCTCCAACATTTATTGTTTTCCTTTTTTGTTATATTAGCCAATCTGATAGGTATGGGATGGTACCTCAGGGTAGTTTTAATTTGACTAAAGATAGCTTTAATTTCTTCATCTGAAAACTACCTATTCATGTCCTTTGACCATTTCTCAATTGAGGAAGGGAAAGTCTTCTTGCAGAATGTGAGGATTTTTGTTTTGTTTTGTTTTGCGGGGCAATGAGGGTTAAGCGACTTGCCCAGGGTCACATAGCTAATAAGTGTCAAATGTCTGAGACCAGATTTGAACTCAGGTCCTCCTGGATCCAGGGCCAGTGCTTTATCCACTGTGCCACCTAGCTGCCCCCTAGAATGTGAGGATTTAATTGATATTTGTTGGAAGTCTGGAAGGACCGGAGGGAGGGATGAGGAGGGATAGTGGTCCAGGCATGAGGGACAGCCGATAAAAACATTTGACATCAGGAGATGGAGTGTCTTGTGCAAAGAACAGATAGGACACATGATATTCAGTGGATGAGACAGGGGACAAAATGGTCTAGACCATGGGGTATTGCCAATGAGGATTTGGAGATAAGCTGGCACTAAGGGCTTCCTGGGAGCTCCAACACAGAGAGGGACCAAACAAACATTGTCTACTGCACAATTTTGTCTCAAGGTGTCCCTAAAGATAGTTCCTGGGAGTATTTCAACGGATTAAAGTCTTATCCTCATTCAAGGCCTGATTATAAAACACTAAAATTGAGTCATATCCCTCCTCTCCCCAGGCATTGGAAATAGAGCCCCGTGTTGGAAGCACTATTTGCAAAGGAGCCACAAGGGGGAGCTAGTGCCTCTTGAATCTTTTTTTTTGTTGTTTTTGTTTTTGTTTTTGTTTGCAGGGCAATGGGGGTTAAGTGACTTGCCCAAGGTCACACAGCCAGTAAGTGTCAAGTGTCTGAGGCCGGATTTGAACTCAGGAACTCCTGAATCCAGGGCCGGTGCTTTATCCACTGCGCCACCTAGCCGCCCCCCCTTCTTGAATCTTTAAAGAAAGATTCCCTAGTCTCACTTGTTCAAGAGGCTAGAGGAAAAAAAAAAGAGGATGCCCTACACCCCCCCACCCACATACATCTCACACTTTCTCATCTCAGTGTCTATGCTTACACTGTTCCTTAATTTTGGAAAGCACAACCTGACCCCACACTCATAAAAAAATCTCCCCAACACACTCTTTCAAAGGACACCTCAAATACCACTACCTCTGGGCAGCTAGGTGGCCCAGTGGATAAAACATTGGCCTTGGATTCAGGAGGACCTGAGTTCAAATCTGGTCTCAGACACTTGATGCTTACTAGCTCTGTGACCCTGGGCAAGTCACAACCCTCATTGCCCTGTAAAAAAATAAAATACCACCACCACCTCCAAACTTTTCCTGATCCCCCTGCCTGGGAGTGATTTCTCCTTCATAATGAAAACAGCCAATGCTTTAAGGTTTGCAAAACACTTCACATGTATTACCTCATTTGATCCTCACAACCTTCCTGAGAAGGAAGTACTATTGTTTATTCCCATTTTACAAATGAGGAAACTGAGACAGAGTTGAAGTGACTTGCCCAGGGTCACAGAGCTAATAAGTGTCTAAGGGGGATTTGAACTCAGGTCTCCCTGACACCAAGTCCAGATCTTTATTGGCAGTGGCCATTTAGTGACCTTGCCTGATCTCATAGCACTTTATATTCTTCTTATATACTTATCAAATTCCAATTTGTATTATTTTTCATGGGACCATAGGATTATGAATTGTAGTATACCTATCTCAGAGGTCACCTTGTACATGTATCCATCATTTAACAGGTGAGAAAACAGAAACCCAGGGAGAGGGCATGATTCACCAGAACTCTTTTTCACTATGCCAATACTGCATTTGTGAACAGGTCTTATTTATTTTTCCTTTTGTAAATATATATATAAATATAAATAAATAAATAAACAAACAAATATATATATATATATATATATATATATATATATATATATATATATATATATATATATATATATATATATATATATATATACGTGAGGCAATCAGGGTAAAGTGACTTTGCCCAGGGTCACATAGCTAGTAAGTGTTTGAAGCCAGATTTGAACTCAGGTCCTCCTGACTCCAGGGCTGTGCCATCTAACTGTCCCCCTAAACAATTATATATTAATCAATCATAATTATTGAGCACTTACTATGTGCTAGGAGATCTAGGTAGTGCAGTTGATAGAGCACTGGACTTGGAGTCAGGAACACCTGAGTTCAAAACCAGCCTTAGACACTAGCCATATGACCCTGGGTAAGTTACATAACCCTGTTTGTCTCAGTTTCCTCATCTGTAAAATGAGCTGAAGAAGGAAATGGCAAATAACTCCTGTATCTCTGCCAAGAAAACCCTAAATTGGGTCATGAAGTGTTGGACATGATTGAACAACAATAACATTCTCTAGACACTAGAGATACAAGTTCAAAGGTGAGATAGTTTCTGTCATCAAGGAACTTACATTCTACTGGGAGATTTATTGACACTGAGTTTATTTACTTTACAACAGTAGAATATCAAGTCACACAAGTACATGTGAGTAGAAATGCAAGTTGGGGGAGTGCTACATATTTGTATAATTATTGCTTAGTACAGTGTGTGGCAAATAGTAAGCACTTACTAAGTGCTTTTTATTCATTCATCCATCCATCCATCCGCCCACCCATCATTCATTCATCCTTGTCTGTCACTGAGTCGCTCCAGCTCTTGTGACACTCTGCATAGCTCTGCCAGTCATGGAAGTTTTCAAAGCTCTTGGTGTTTATTCTGAGTTGATAGTGATATAAAAATATTGATCAGCAGGAGCAGAAACCCTTCTCAGATGATCCTTGGGATCAGGGACTTCATCTCAAATTCCCAGATCTCAGAGATCTTCCAATTCTACTTGCATCTGAAACAAGAGATTCTCCCACACATACTGGACAGATGGTCCTCTAGCCCTCCACTTGAAGACTTCCAAGGATGGGAAGCTCTCTACTTCTCAATGGCTTCCCAGACCAGCCTGCCTCCCCTAGAATACTGTCCTCCTCTTCTCCACCTCCTGGCTTCTCTGGCTTTCTTCAAGTCCCATTTAAAATTTCACCTTCTATAGGAAGTCTCTTCCCTTCCTCTAAATTCTAGTACTTTCCTTATGTTGATTATCTTTAATATATGGTGTGTGAGCAGCTGAAATCAGCCTCTGACGCCCTGAATGGGCCACCCCTCCCCCAGCCTAACTGCTCTACCCAAGACCACCCTAGGCATGTAAACCTCAAGAACCCAGGCCCCGCTCAGCAGGGATGTGCACAAAAAACCTCAGGGATGCACCAGCTTCCTCGGCCCATCCCCAGCTTCAGGTATGCACAGCATGAAGACTTAGTGCCCCAGCCAGCCTTGGACACCTGCCCTGGGAGCGGCCAGCAAATTATCTTGGTGTGTGTAGGTGCAGTGTGGCCTGAGGGTCTGGTGAGAAAGTAGGGTTTATATTCAGGAGTGGAGGTAGTGAAAAGAAAAAACGTAGTGACAGATGGAAGGAGAGCTGACAGTGAAAGAGGAGGTAGAGACACTATGGTGAAGTAGGGAGCTTTTAGTGAGAAGGAAGGGTTGCTACAGTGAAAGAGGGGAATACTACAGGGATGCTAGAGACAGAGAGAGGAGCGGAGCAGTGAAAGTGAGAGGGGGGCTGACAGTGAAAGTGGAGGAGAGCTGGTGAGAAGGTAGAAATGCTGAGAGGTGGCTATAGTGAAGTGGGGGTCGCTACAGTGAAAGAGGGAAGGTAGTGAAAGATACGAGGGAAGGATAAAGTACAAGCAGCAAGATAGAGAGGGGTAGGCAAACAAGTCCAAGTGAGGTGTGGTTGTAAGCCACTGCAGCAGCAGCCAGCATACTCTCAGGCGAGAGACTCGCAAACGGCAGGAGAGAGAGTTTAAAACACAGTCAGGTCATATTCCTCTTTGTATTCCATTCTAAGTTTGTTTCATATAAAGAAATCCTGTTGTGTTTATTTTTAAAAAAGGCTTTTGCTTATCAATTTGGGAGAAACAGTTGTGGGAATTTATAAACAGCCCATATTAAATTAAAAGCAGTCAGATAGCCAACCAGGAGTTCACAGATTAGGGCCCAGTTAATAATAATATTTTTACATTTGAGTAGTGACCGTGAAGGGACTTACGGGTCAATCATAATTTTTCAGCTAGCTATAATTTTTCATATATCTTATAGTTATAAGCTTACAGATTAGTAAATTAACTTAAAATTTTTTTACAGGTGTCTATATCTTGTTTGTACATAGCTATTTTCATGTTGTTTCCCTGTTATATTTTTGAGCTCCCCAAGAGCAGGGACTATCTTTTGCCTTTTTTGGGGTATTTCCAGTACTTAGTGCAGTGTCTGGCACATAGTAGGCTTTTAATAAATGTTTACTGACTGATTGACCTCAGCTGGGAACACAGCTAGTGTTAGAGTAGTGGTATAGCAATACATTCACAAGTTTGCAAAATCACCTTAGAACTTACTTGTGAGGGAAGAGGGCCCAATTTTATCTTGGACAAGGCCCCACAGTTAGTGTGTTCTTGGTTTCTACCTCAGAACCAGGCTACTACATCTGCCCTTCTAGGGTACCATGAGGATCATGGGCCTGTCTTTTTCTCTCCTTCCACCAGCTCAACCCCCATTGTCAGGAGCCAGAGGTCAGTTAGACATCAGACTCAGCTTTATGTTATTATTTATAGTCACTGTCCAAATTATTCTTTTGGTTTTGTTCACTGTGCATCATACAAGTCTTTCTAGCTTTCTCTGAATCCATCTTATTTGTCATTTCTTTTTATGGTTCATAATACCTCATTATACCTATATACCACAGTTGGTAGAACCATTCCACAATTGATGGAAACTGACTTTGCTTCCAGTTCTTTGCTGTTTCAGAAAGTAATGTTATTAATGCTTTTGTATGTGTGGTTGCGGTCAAGGTAATGGCATTACCAGTCAAAGGGCATGGGGGTATAGATCCAAAGTACTTTCCCAAGACCCATTCATCCATTTCCCAATGTCCCCTCCAGCAATTCTCTGCTCCCTTTCCCATCACCTTGCCATCATCACTGCAGAGGCAAAAGAGGGCTACTCAGGACTGAGTACTATTTTGCATTTTTCTTCATTCTGTGCATTGCCATGGCCAAAGAATTCTTTTTTTTGGTGAGGCAATTGGTGTTAAGTGACTTGCCCAGGGTCACACAGGTAGTAATTATCAAGTGTCTGAGGCCGGATTTGAACTCGGGTCCTCCTGAATCTAGGGCCAGTGCTATATCCATTGTGCCACCTAGCTGACCCCAAAGAATTCTTTACCAAATGACCAACCGACTGGTGAGCCTTCTGACAGTGAAACTGTCCTTGGAAAGCAGAATCAGTATGTTGGTTAGAACAGTATTCAAGGGGGCAGCTAGGTGGCACAGTGGATAAAGCACCAGACCTGGATTCAGGAGGACCTGAGTTCAAATCTGACCTCAGACACTTGACACTTACTAGCTGTGTGACCCTGGGCAGGTCACTTAACCCTCATTGCCCTACTAAAAAAAAAAAAGCAAAAACCCAACTGTATTCAAAATCTTTGTGGTAAGAATAGAACCTGCCAGCAGCCTTCAAGAATCCAGAGTCACCTCTATGATATCTGGAGCTATTAGAGTAGGACATTTATCCTCTAAAATAAAAAAAAAAATTCCCAATAAAATAAAAGTAAGTTAACAAAAAGAAGGGAAATAAAAGATACCTTCATAAGTTAATCTCATAGGAAAACCAACAGAGACTGAAGAAATGGAAAAGAAATGGGGGGAGGGAGCTCCTAATAACCCCTTTTTCATTTCCCACCTGGCTGGGCTCCTCTGGACTGTGGGGACCAATTTTTACCTGGGGAGTGTTAGCTAAGCAGCTTGCCACAATACTGGGGCAAGGAAGGAGACCAGCAGCCTCCCTCAAAATAGAGCAGGGTTTATTTAACAAGAATGAACTTAAAAAAAAAAAAACCAACACAAACAGGATCAGTAGGATCAAGGGAAAGGAAATAAAATGGGGAAAGGGAAATTATACAACCTGAATGACACCACTGCCCAGGAATCAGCTGAGAATACACAGCAGCGTCCTGTTGCCTTCCAGCTTCCCACTAGAATGGCGAATCTCCTCCCTTCCTCCCAGCAGACCCCAGACAGCCCCCAGCCAATTGGATGGCCACTCTGATAGTCACATGACTGCCCTCACTAGGCTTCCAATCATTATAATTTTGCCATGCCCATGTAGGCGTCAGCAAGTGGTGATGACGTGAGGTGCCAGCGCCATGGCGAGGGCTACAACCAGTGGGTGGAGCCCCAGAGGCCAGTGCACACGCCGAGGTTTTTTTTTTTTTTTTTGGCAGGGCAATGGGGGTTAAGTGACTTGCCCAGGGTCACACAGCTAGTAAGTGTCAAGCGTCTGAGGCCGGATTTGAACTCAGGTACTCCTGAATTCAGGGTTGGTGCTTTATCCACTGCTCCACCTAGCCGCCCCCTGCCGAGAGTTTTTTTTTTTTAATTCTAGCCAAAAGATGGGGTCATAAAAACCTCAAATAACAATTAATTCTTTACAGGACTTCACCATTATGCTCCCTGCAGACCTCATCCTCAGGAACTTATCAAGTGGCATGTCAGAATTAGCCTTGGAATTCCCATCTCATCAGTACACTCTGTCCCTGGAACCCCTCTGATCAGAAACCAAACCTCCATTTAAGGAGGGTTTTTTAAGGAGCTAGCCAGCTCCTCATTTTTTCACTCGGATCCATTCCTTTTTACTTCTCCATCAACTCCCTCCTGTCCCAAAGAATATTACTTTCCCTTCCCACACCCACCCTTTTCCAACTTCCTTTTGTGTGTTGTCTCTCCTGTTAGACAGTGAGATTTTCTTTGTATTCCCAGTGTTTAGCACAGTGCCTAGCATGTTATAGTTTAGTCATTCTCAGTCATGAACCAATTTGGGGTCTTCATGGCAAAGATACTGGTTTGCTATTTTTTCTTTGAGCTCATTTTACAGATGGGAAAACTGAGGCAAACAAGTTTAAGTGACTTGCCCATGATCACACACCTGGTAAGTGTTTTTTTTTTTTAAAGTATCTTATTATTTTCCAGTTACATATAATGATAGTTTTCAAAATTTGTTTTCACAGGATTTTTAGTTTCAAATTTTTTTCTCCTACCCTCCCTACCCTCCCTTCCCTCCCTCCTCCCCAAGATGGAAAACAGTCTGATATAGGTTGTGTGTGGGACAATTATGGATTTAAGTCAGATTAAACTCTGAGGATGGAGTATGAAAGATACCTAGCCACCCCCAGAATAGCTAGCCTCTTCCTTTGCCTAAAAGTTAATTGCTTGTCAAATTCTCACTGTCTCCTTTAAGTTTTATTGTTGAGATAATGGACTTGGGACAGTTCTGTAAACTTTGGGGATGGGGTCTGGGAGATATCCAGTATCCCAGTAAGTTTTATTACTTGTCACAGTTCTACCAATTAGCACTATTTACTTTACTTCTGCTTAGTTCCCACATGCCAGCTACACCTTAGTTTATAGCCTGTAATAAAAAAACCTCCCCTCTCACATGTCAGAATCCCAGTCCCTGTCATGGCAGATAAAGGAGTGATTTCTGCCTCCCTCTTTCTTTGACATTCCTCAGACTTGTACCCCTTCCCCTTCTCCCCTTTGTTCTTGGACATGTCTCCATACATGGATCATGAGCTGGGTATGCACCTTGGGTGAGACAGGATTGGATGTTAGATTGTGAGCTCATCCACCCTAGGTGTACACAGGGACAGTCCTTTTCAAGATTACTATAAAAACCTAGAGGACTGAGCCTATCTTTGCAAGACTTCAATGTGTAATTGGGTTTTGCCCGTCCTCATGAGGATGTAATAAATCTGTCTCTGCTTGACTTGGTGGTCTCCTCGAGTTATTTGGATAAACTGAGGCAGTTTGTCCCAAACAGGTTGTATATGTACAATCACACTAAACATTTCTACATTAGTCATCTTGTGAAAGCACAATCAGAGCACAAGGGAAAAACCTTCAAAAAAGATGGAAAAAAAACAGTCCAAAAGTAGAAAAAGTATGGTTCAATCTGCATTCCTAAACCACAGGGTTTTTTTTCTGGTTGTTGAGAACATTTTCTATCACAAGTTCTTTGAAACTGTTTTGGATCATTGCACTGCTGAGAAGAGCCAAGTCTATCATCATTGTTCATCACACAATGTTGCTGTTACTGTGTACAGTATACTCCTGGTTCTGCTCCTCTCAGTCAGAATTAGTTCATGTAAGTCCTTCCAGGTTTCTCTGAACTCCTCCTGCTCATTGTTTCTTACAGCACAATAGAATTCCATTACATTCATATACCACAACTCGTTTAGCCATTCCCCAATTGATGGGCATTCCCTTGATTTCCAATTCTTTGCCACCACAAAGAGAGCTGCTATAAATATTTTTGTACATGTAGGTCCTTTTCCTTCTTCTATGGTCTCTTTGGGATACAGACCTAGCTGTAGTACCACTGGGTCAAAGGATATGAGCAGTCCCACAGCCCTTTGGGCATAGTTCCAAATTGCTCTCTAGAATGGTTTGATAAGTTCACAGCTCCACCAACAATGAATTAGTGTTCCAATTTTTCCACAGCTTCTCCAACATTTATTATTTTCCCTTTTGCCATATTAGCCAATCTGATAGGTGTCAGGTGGTACCTCAGAGTTGTTTTAATTTGCACTTCTCTGATCAATAGTGATTTAGAGCATTTTTTCATATGGCAATAGATAGCTTTGACTTCATCAGAAAAATGCCTTTTCATATCCTCTGACTATTTTTCAATTGGGGAATGACTTGGTTTCTTATAAATTTGATTTAGTTCCCAATATATTTTAGAAATGAGGACTTTATCAGAAATGCTGGCTGTAAAAATTGTTTCCCAGTTTTCTGCCTCCCTTCTAATTTTGTTATTATTATTATTATTATTATTATTTTGGTGAGGCAATTGGGGTTAAGTGACTTGCCCAGGGTCACACAGCTAGTAAATGTTAAATGTCTGAGGCCGGATTTGAACTCAGGCCCTCCTGACTCCAGGGCCGGTGCTCTATTCACTGTGCCACCTAGCTGCTCCCCCTTCTAATTTTGGCTGCACTGCTTCTGTTTGTACAAAAACTTTTAAATTTAATGTAATCAAAGCCTTCCATCTTGCATTTCATAATATTCTCTATCTCTTATTTGGACATAAATTGTTTTCCTCTCCATAGATCTGAGAGGTAAACTATTCCTTCCTCTCCTAATTTATCTATGGTATCACCCTTTATGTCTAAATCTTGAACCCATTTTGACCTTATTTTTGTATATGGTGTAAGATGTTGGTATATGCCTAGTTTCTGCCATACTATCTACCAGTTTTCCCAGCAGTTTTTGTCAAATACTGAGTTCCTATCCCAGAAGCTGGAGTCTTTGGGTTTATCAAACAGAAGATTACTATAGTCATTTATTACTTTGTCTCCTGTGTCTAACCTATTCCATTGATCCACCACTCTATTTCTTAGTCAGTACCAAATAGTTTTGATGACTGCTGTTTTATAGTATAGCTTCAAATTTGGTATGGCTAGTCCACCTTCCTGTGCATTTTTTTATTAGCTCCCTTAATATTCTTGACTTTTTGTTTTTCCAGATGAATTTTGTTATTATTTTTTCTAGCTCCACAAAATAATTTTTATGTAGTCTGATTGGTATGGCACTGAATAGGTAAATTAATTTAGGTAGAATTGTCATTTTTATTATATTAGCTTGGCCTATCCATGAGCAACTGATATTTTTCCAATTACATATATCTGATTTTATTTGTGTGAAAAGTGTTTTGTAATTGTACTCATAGAGTTCCTGGGTTTGTCTTGGCAGGTAGACTCCCAAGTATTTTATATTGTCTACTGTTACTTTAAATGGAATTTCTCTTTCTATCTCTTGCTGCTGAGCTTTGTTGGTCATGTATAGAAATGCTGATGATTTATGTGGGTTTATTTTATATCCTGCTACTTTTCTAAAGTTGTTAATTGTTTCAAGCAGCTTTTTAGTTGGTGTTTTAGGATTCTCTAAGTATACCATCATATCATCTGCAAAGAGTGATAGTTTTGTTTCCTCCTTGCCTATTCTAATTCCTTTAATTCCTTTTTCTTCTCTGATTGCTAAAGCTAACATTTCTTTTACAATATTAAAGAATAGAGGTGATAATGGACATCCCTGTTTCACCCCTGATCTTATTGGGAATGCCTCTAACTTATCCCTGTTACATATGATGTTTACTGATAGTTTTAGGTAGATACTGCTTATTATTTTAAGGCAAGCTCCACCTATTCCTAAACCCTCTAGTGTTTTTTTGTTTTTTTGTTTTTTTGCAGGGCAATGGGGGTTAAGTGACTTGCCCAGGGTCACACAGTCAGTAAGTGTCAAGTGTCTGAGGCCGGATTTGAACTCAGGAACTCCTGAATCCAGGGCTGGTGCTTTATCCACTGTGTCACCTAGTCGCCCCCTCTCTAGTGTTTTTAATGGCAATGAATGTTGTATTTTGTCAAAAGCTTTCTCTGCATCTATTGAGATAATCAAATGATTTTGATTGGTCTTGTTATTGATGTGGTTGATTATAATAATAGTTTTTCTAATGTTGAACCAGCCTTGCATTCCTGGTATAAATCCCACCTGGTCATAGTGTATTATCCTAGTCATCACTTGCTATAATCTCCTTGCTAATATTTTAATAATATTTTTATTTTGCATTGATATTCATTAGGGAAATTGGTCTGTAATTTTCTTTCTCTGTTTTGGCTCTGCCTGGTTTAGGTATCAATACCATATTTGTGTCATAAAAGGAATTTGGTAGAACTCCTTCACTTATTTTTCCAAATAGTTTGTATAGTATTGGAATTAATTTTTCTTTAAATGTTTGGTAGAATTCACTTGTAAACCTATCTGGCCCTGGAGATTTTTTCTTAGGGAGTTCATTAATGGCTTGTTCAATTTCTTTTTCTAAAATGGGCCTATTTAAGTGTTTTATTTCCTCTTCGGTTAACCTAGGCAATCACATACCTGGTATGTGTTTATTTTTTGTTTTTGTTTTTTCTTTTTTGCAGGGCAATGAGGGTTAAGTGACTTGCCCAGGATCACACAGCTAGTAAGTGTCAAGTGTCTAAGGCCAGATTTGAACTCAGGTCCTCCTGAATCCAGGGCCGGTGCTTTATCCACTATGCCACCTAGCTGCCCCCTGGTAAGTGTTTAAAGCCACATTTGAACTCAGGTCTTCCTGACTCCAGGGCTGGTGCTCTATTCACTGTGCCACCTCGCTGCCCATGAAGAACATAGAAGGGGTCAGTTTGTTGGCATCACCTACTGTGGAAGGGGGAGTAATACACACTGAGGCTTGAAAGATAGACTGGGGTCAGGCCATGAAGAATGTTAAAAGTGAAACAGGGTATATTATATTTGGTTTTGGAGTAATAGAGAGTTGCTCAGTTTATCAGCAGTTGCCTGTCGGGAGCTTTGGGGGAAACAGCCAGTGTGCTGGTGAATGCTGGGTCACAAACAACAGACCTGCTGTCCATCTGCTATGACCCTTTATCATCCTTTGTATTTTCAAGCAGGCTTTTGGGGAATGCAAGGGTTTGATCATGGCTGAAACAAACAAACTCATTCAAATGGAGGAAATTAAAATCTAATGCAGGCTTGAGGCAAACAGCTTGTCTAGGAGAATAAAAAGTATATTCCCTAGAAAGTGGACAAGGGAATCCTGCTAATGTAGAGTGTGCAAGATATCTCTAAACTCTATTGCATTCCCCTGCCCTCTGCTTGGCCAGACAGATGGGAAGGGTTTATTCATTTTGGCATCCATTATTGCCTTACAGTCTCCACCAATTAGCCATTGTCTGTCCCTGGATTTTTGTCATTTTTCAAAGGCTTGACATATAAATGCTCTTTGTAATGTAATGGCTCTAATGTAAATGGTTTGTTCATTCAATTGCCTTTAACAAAGATGCGTGGTGTTGCAGGAAAAAAAGCACTGAACTTGGTATCGGAGGACCTGGGTTCAAATCCTGGCTTTTATTCCCTATGCAATTTGGGGCAAATAATGTCATAGAGGCAGTATAGTACAATGGGAAAAGGGCATTGCATTTAGAATCAGAAAACCTGGATTTAAATCCTAGCCCTAGCATTCACAACCTTGGAAATATTGGTCCATCAGTCAAGAACTGTTTATTAAGCATCTACCATGCATATGCCAGGCATCATGCTAAGAGCTGAGGCTACGGAGAAAAGCAAAAAGCTCACATTCTAATGGGAAAGACAGCATGGAGAAGACTAGGTACATACAAGATGGATCCAGAGTAGAGGGAAGATCACCTCAGAGGGGAAGGGAAAAGGAAAGGGAACTAGTTGGGGAGACCAGGAAAAGGCTTCCTATAGAAGGTGGAATTTGAGGTGAGTCTTAAAAGAAACCAGGGAAACTGGTAGGAAAAGGGGAGCAGAGAGTGAATTCCAGACATGGTGGGGACAGCCAGCACAAAGGCAGAGACATAAGAAATCATCAAAGAGTGAATGGAAGTAGGAGTGTGCTGGTAAATGTTTAACAATTGGCTCTCTAGGAAAAAATGCCATCAGGGTACACTTTAAAGTCTAATTTGCACTATCAAGATGGTCTTCATCACTTTCTTAAGTCTATAAGTAATAATAATAATAAATCAAACCCTGATTTGCATTGAAAATTTAACAACCAAGGGCAGCTAGGTGGTGCGATGGATAAAGCACCAGCCCTGTATTCAGGAGGACCTGAGTTCAAATCTGACCTCAGACACTTGACTCTTACTAGCTGTGTGACCCTGGGCAAGTCACTTAACCCCAATTGCCTCACCAAAAAAAAAGAGAAAAGAAAAAAAAAGAAAATTTAACAATCAGTTCTCTCAAGCCAGTATAAGTTGACTCCAGTGTGGCCCTGCATGAAGGGGAGTAAAGTATGAGAAGAATGTAAGTGACTAGTTTAAATGTTAACAAGGGAAATTTATATTTGATTGTGGAGATAATTAGAAACCATTGGAGTTTACTGAGTAAACTGGGTGACTTGGTCAGTTCTACATTTTAGAAATATCACCTGGGGGAAAAGCCAGGATGGTAGAAAAGAGGCAGCAACTCACTTGAACTCTCCCAACATCTCCCTCCAGATAACATTAAAACAATGCCTCAAATCAAATTATGGAATGGCAGAGCCAACAAAAGATCAAGGTGAGACATTTTTCTAGCTTTAGATAACCCAGGAGGTTGGCAGGAGAAGTCTGGGATATCAAAGTGGGGGCCAGTCCATCGTGCATTCAGTGGCAGCACCAGCAGAAGCACCAACGGCAGGCTTTGGACACTGTTGTATCTGTGGCAGCAGCGGCTTCAGGAGCTTTTGACCCATAGATGGTAAGGGGGGTTGGACAACTGATCAGAAAGGGATTATAAGGGACCCTTTCCTGGCTCTGGGTTTGGAACCCTGCTGCATTGACTATATGCAGTTCCAGGCCACAGTCCCAGAGTGAAGAGGAGTACTAGTGCTCGGAGCCACAGGGGAACAGGGTCCTTGGTCAGAGTTCCAAGGCCAAGAAGAGTGGTAGCACTTGTGGCTGCAGAGGAGCAGGGGCCCTTCCTGGTTAAAGTATAGAGCACAAGCCAGAAGAGCAATGACCACACCTCACCTTGAATCATGCCACCTTGGAAGCACTTGCAGAACAGCACTGAAAACAACAGCACAAAAAACCCCTGAAGTTTGGGACACTGCCATCTTTACCCCAGTTGAACTTTACCATAAAGTTAAAAGTCAAGAAATAGCTTGGGAAAAATGAGCAAACAACAGCAAAAAAAGAACCTGATCATAAGAAGCTACTATGGTGACAAGGAAGATCAAGACACAAACTCAGAAGACATCTACACTAAAATAGTTACAAGCAAAGCCTTAAAGAAAATTATGAATTTTTCAAGTTGAATAAGAATTCCTAGAAGAGTTCAAAAAGGACTTTAAAATTCAAATAAGAGAGGTAGATGGAAAATTTGGGGGGAAATGAGAGTTATGCAAGAAAATTATAAAAAGAGAATCAACAACTAGGTAAAAGAGGCACAAAAAATTGAAGAAAATAATACTTTAAAAAAAGAATTGCCCAAATGGTAAAAGAGGTACAAAAATTTACTGAAGAAAGGAACTTCTTAAAAGCAGAATTGGCCAAATGGAAAAGGAGACACAAAAGCTCACTGAAGAAAATAACTCCTTTAAAATTAGAATTGGATAAGTGGAAGGGTGACTCCAGGAGAAATCAAGAAACAAAAATGAAAAAAATGGAAAAAATGGAAGAAAATGTGAAATATCTCATTGGGGAAAAAAAAAACCTTCTGGAAAATAGATTTAGGAGAGATAATTTAAGAATTATTGCACTAAGGGGCAGCTAGGTGGTGCAGTGGATAAAGCACTGGCCCTGGATTCAGGAGAACCTGAGTTCACATCTGGCCTCAGACACTTGACACTTACTAGCTGTGTGACCCTGGGCAAATCATGTAACCCTAATTGCCCTGCAAAAAAAAAAAAAAAGGAAAGAAAGAGAGAAAGAAAGAAAGAAAAAGATTTATTTCATTACCAGAAAGTCATTGTTAAGGGCTAAAATTCTAGCTAAACTGTCTAAAATATTTAATGAGTGGTCGCCAATAAATTATAAGCTTTAGCAAGAGTTAGACTTTTAAGCATTTATTAAGGAGAATAAGAATTTGGTAAAGAGAGAGAGAAAGGCCTAGATTCCTATCTATTAAAGGGAGAGCACATTTCTAGCTCCGCTCTCCACCAGAGTCCAGAGGAAAGAGTCCGAGACTGAGCGCCAGTCTCTTCCTTCCTCCTCCCACTAGCCCGCATCACTTCCTTTTCCAAAGAAAAGACTCCTGGTCTTGCCCTCAAAGACCTTCGCTTCATGGGTGGAACTCTTCTACAGTAAGTCTCCAGCAGGTGGCGTCATTCCAATCGTTACATCATGATCATAAATGAATCTAGAAATCAAATTTTCAAGAAATTATCAAGGAAAACTGACCTGATAAGTTAGAATCAGAGGGTAAAATAGAAATTCAAAGAACCCACCAATTACCTCTTGAAAAAGATCCCAAAATGAAAACTCCCAGGAATATTATAGCCAAATTCCAGAGCTCCCAGGTCAAGGAGAAAATATTGCAAGGAGACAAAAAGGAACAATTCAAATATTGCAGAGCCATGGTCAAGAGCATATAAGATTTAGCAGCCTCTATATCAAAAAAGCAGAGGGCTTGGAGTATGATATTCTGAAAGGCAAAGAATCTAGGATTACAGAGAAGAATAACCTACCCAGAAAAAATGAGTACAATCCTTCAGGGGAAAAAATGGATATTTAATGAAATAGAGGACTTTCAAACATTCCTAATGAAAAAGGCCAGAGCTGAATAGAAAATTTGACTTTCAAATACAAAACTCAAGAGAAGACTATAGGTCTATATCTCAAAGACATCCATCCAAAAAAAGAGAAAAGGACTTATTTGTACAAACATATTTATAGCAGCTCTTTTTGTGGTAACTAAGAATTGGAAATCAAAGGGATGCTCATTAATTGGGGATTGGCTAAATGAGCTATGGTATATAATTATAATGGAATTATAATTTATATAAGAAATGAAAAGCCGGATGATTTCAGAAAAACCTGGAAAGACTTACATGAATTGATGCATAGTGAACAGAACCAGGAGAACGTTGTACACAGTAATAGCAATATTGCTTGATGAAGAATTTTGAATGACTTAGCTATTCTCAGCAATACATCCAAGACAAAATCAAAGGATGAATGATGAAGCATACTATCTGCCTGCAGAGAAAGAACTGATATTGCTTGAATACAAAGGCGTGCTATTTTCCACTTTCTTTCATTTTTTCTTTTATTCAATTCTTCTTATACAAAATGACTAATATGGAAATGTTTTACATAGTTGTACATGCATATCCTATATCCGATTGCTTGCTATCTCAGGGAGGGAGGAAGGAATAGAATTTGGAACAAGATGTTAATTTAAAAAAAGAGAAGCATAAAAAGGTAAACATGAAAAAGAAATGGAGAC
Organism: Dromiciops gliroides; assembly: GCF_019393635.1. Taxonomy (NCBI): domain Eukaryota; kingdom Metazoa; phylum Chordata; class Mammalia; order Microbiotheria; family Microbiotheriidae; genus Dromiciops; species Dromiciops gliroides. The sequence goes on along the minus strand of NC_057862.1, from coordinate 656,048,622 downwards.
TCAATAAGGTTATTTGTTTACACTCTCATATAAGAAAACGGTACTTATAACTCCTAAGAACTTTATCATTATTAAGACAGAAGGATTATACATAGACAGATGGCATGGGTATGAGTTAATTATGATGAGATGATCTCAAAAAAAATTAAGAGGTGAGAAAGAGGGATGCACTGGGGGAAGAGGAAAGAAAAAGGAAGAATGGGGGAAATTATCTCACATAAAAGAGGCATACAAAGAAAGGGGAAATGTGTGTTGGGGTGGCAGGCAATGTTTGAAACTCACTCTCATCAGAATTGGTTCAAAGATGGAATGATATATGCTCAGTTGGTTATAGAAATCTATCTTACCCAACAGTCTTTTGATGAGGGATGGAGTAAAAATAAAAAGGGGAAAAATAGGATGAAGGGAAATACATAGTAAGTGAACACAAGTGTGAATGTTAATGGGATGAACTCACTTATAAAATGGGAGAAGATACAGAATGGATTAGAACCAGAATCCAACAATATGTCGTTTTCAAGAAACACACTTGAAAAAGAGACACACAGAGTTAAAACAAAGGGCTGGAGTAAAATCTATTATGCTTCAGCTGAAGTGAAAAAAGGCAGAGGTGGCAATAATGATCTTAGACAAAGCAAAAGCAAAAATAGACCTAATTAAAAGAGATAAGCAAGGAAACTATATTTTGCTAAAAAGGTTACCTAAACAATGAAGTAAATATGCACCCAAAAGGTATAGCTTCCAAATTCTTAAAGAAAAAGTTAAAAGAATTAAAGGAGAAAATAGCAAATAAAACCATACTATTAGGGGACCTCAACTTTTCCCTCTCAGAACTAGATCAATCTAATCATAAAATAAATAAGAAAGAAGTTAAGGCAATGAATAGAATTACAGAAAAATTATATATGATAGAGAAACTGGAGAAAACTGAATGGAAACAGAAAAGTATATACCTCTTTCTCAGCTGAAAATGGCACCTTAAAAAAACCTGATCATGTATTAGGGCATAAAAACCTTACAAACAAATGAAGAAAAGTAGAAATATTAAATACAACCTTTTCAGACCATCGTTCAATAAAAATTATATTCAATAAAGGACCATGAAAACATAGATTAAAAACTAATTGGAAACTAATTTAATCCTAAAAAATGAATGGGTCAAAGATCAAATTATAGAAATAATCAATAGTTCCATTAAAGAGAATGACAACAATGAGACAATATACCAAAATTTGTGAAATGTAATCAAAGTAGTACTTATGGGAAAATTCATATCTCTAAATGCTAACGTAGATAAAATAGAGAAAGAACAGATCAATGAATTGGGCATGAATTAAAAAAAAAAACTAAAAAAAGAATGAGCCCAATTAAACACCAAACTGGAAATCCTGAAAATCAAAGGAGTAAGTAACAAAATTGAAAGTAAAAAACCATTGATTAATAAATAAAACTAGGAGCTGGGTTATGAAAAAAAAATAGATAAACCATTGGTTAATTTGATTTTTAAAAAATTAAAAAAATTTAAATTAAATTAAATTAATTAATTCATTATTTTTTGGGGGGGTTAATTTGATTTTTAAAAAAGAAAGAAGAAAATAAAATTACCAATATAAAAAATGGAAAGGGTGAATGTACCACCAACTAAGATAAAATTAAAATAATTATTAGGAGTTATTTTTCCCTATCAAATGCCCATAAAATCTGAGAATCTGAGTGAAATAGATGAATATTTACAAAAATATAAATTGCCCAGATTAACAGAAAAGGAAACAGAAAACTTAACCCTATTTTGGCAAAAGAAATTGAACAAGCCATAAATGAGCTCCCTAAGAAAAATTCCCCAGGACAGATGGATTCACAAGTGAATTCTACCAAACATTTAAAGAACAATTAATTCCAATGCTATATAAATTATTTGTAAAAATAGGCAAAGGAGTCCTATCAAATTCCTTTTGTTATACAAATATTCCATATATATTTATTTATGCCATATGTTCATATTTATGATGCAAATATGTCAAATATACCTAAACCAAGAAGAGCAAAAACAGAAAGAGAAAACTATAGATCAATTTTCCTAATCAATTTTGATGCAAAAATTTTAATAAAATACTAGCAAGGAGATTATAGCAATGTATAACAAAGTTCATACACTAGGATCAGGTGGTCATCATTCATAGCAGGAATGCAGGGCTGGTTCAATATTCAGAAAACTATCAGCATAACTGACCACATTAATAATAAGACCAACAAAAATCATATCATTGTCTCATAGATACAGAGAAAGCTTTTTGATAAAATACAACACTCATTTCTATTAAAAACACTAGAAAGCATAGGAATAAATGGAGCTTTCTTTAAAATGATAAGTTGTATCAGGGCAGCGAGGTGGCACAGTGGATAAAGCGCTGGCCCTGGAGTCAGGAGGACCTGAGTTCAAATCTGGTCTCAGACATTTGGTACTTACTAGCTGTGTGACCCTGGGCAAGTCACTTAACCTCCATTGCTTCACCAAAAAAAGAAAAAAAAAGGAGTATCTATCTAAAACTATCAGCAAGCATTGTCTGTGATGGGGATAAGTTAGAAGCCTTCCCAATAAGATCAGGAGTGAAGTAAGGATGACTACTATCACGACTATTATTCAATACTATACTAGAAATGCTAGCTATAGCAATAAGACAAGAAAAGGAAATTGAAGGATTAGAATTGGTAATGAGGTAACAAAACTATTACTCTTTGCAGACAATATGATGGTATACTTAGAGAACACTAGAGAGTCAATGAAATAATTAACAACTTTAGTTAAGTTGCAGAATATAAAAGTAACCTACAAAAATCATCAGCATTTCTATATATTACCAACACAGTCTAGGAGCAAGAGCTAGAAAGAGAAATTCCATTTAAAAGAATTGTAGATAATTTAAAATACTTGAAAGTTTACCTGTTAAGATAATCCCAGGGGGGCAGGTAGGTGGTGAAGTGGATAGAGCACTGGCCCTGGATTCAGGAGTATCTGAGTTCAAATCCAGCCTCAGACACTTGACACTAGCTGTGTGACCCTGGGCAAGTCACTTACCCCCCATTGCCCCACAAAAAACAAAGATAATCCCAGGAATTCTAGGACTACAATTACAAAACACTTCACACAAATAAAGGCAGATCTAAACAACCGAAAAAATATCAATTGCTCATGGTTAGAATGAGTCAGTATAATAAAAATGACAATTCTACCTAAGTTAATTTACTTATTCAGTGCCATACCAATCAAATGAACAAAAATTATTTTATAGAGCTAGAAAAAATACTAACAAAATTTGTTTGGAAGATCAAAAGGCCAAGTATAAAAAATGTGAAGAAAGGTAATCTAGAAGTACCAGATCTCAAACTATATTAGAAAGTGGTAATCATGAAAACAATCTGGTACTGGTAAAGAAATAGAGTGGAATAGATGAGGTACACAGTACACAGTAGTAAATGACTATAGTAATCTAGTGTTTAATAAATCCAAAGATGCAAGCTTTTGGGACAAGAACTCAGTATTTGACAAAAATTTCTGGGAAAAATAGAAAGAAGTTGGCAGAAACTAGGCATAGACCAACATCTCACACCATATACCAAGATAAGGCCAAAATGAATACATAATTTAGATATAAAGGATGATATCATAATCAAATTTGGGGATCATGGAAAATTTTACTTGTCAGATCTAGGGATAAAGGAAGAATTTGTGACCAAACAAGAGACAGAGAAGATGGGAAGTAAAATGGATAATTTTTATTATATCAAATGAAAAAGGTTTTGAACAAACAAAACCAATGGAGCCAAGATTAGAAGGAGAGCAGGAAAGTGGGGAAAATTTTTTACAGCAAGTTTCTCTGATAAAGGCCTCATTTCTCAAGCATATAGAGAACTGATTTAAATTGATAAGAATAGAAGTTATTACTTAATTGATAAATGGTCAAAAGATATGAACAGGCAGTTTTCCTAAGAAGAAATCAATGCTATCTATAATCAGATAAAACACTCTAAATTACTGTTGATTAGAGAAATGCAAATTAAAACAACTCTGAGGTACTATGTCATGCCTATCAGATTGGCTAATATGACAGAAAAGGAAAATGACAAATGCTGGAGAGGATGTGGAAAAATTGGGACATTAATGTATTGTTGTTAGAGTTGTGAACTGATTCAACCATTCTGGAGAACAACTTCAAAATATACCCAAAGGGCTTTAAAGTTGTGCATATCTTTTGACCCAGCAATACAACTACTAGTTCTGTATCAAAAAAGGAAAAGAATGCATATTTATAAAAATATTTATAGCAGCTTTTTTTGTGGTGGCAAAGATTTGTAAATTGAAGGGATGTCCATCAATTGGGGAATGGCTGAACAAATTTTGGCATATGATTGTGATGGAATACTATTGTACTACAAGAAATGATGAGCAAGATGGTTTCAGAAAAACCTGGGAAGACTTATATGAACTCATGCAAAGTGAAATGAACAGAATTAGGAGAACATTATGCACAGTAACTGATGCTGATCAAATGTAAAAGACAGTTCCTGTGGTAAAAATTATTTGTGGTAAAGATTAATATCAGAAGTTTTAGCTGAATCATTTGAGAGATTGTGCATGCTATTGAAGCAGCTTTTGAAGGACCTCCCCTTTTGGGAGGAGAACGTGAGGAACTTCTGGGATGCAAATTTAAAAGTGAGGGCGGGAGCCAAAGTTGGCACTCTTTGGCTGTTAAATGTAGCCGTGGCGGAGAGGAGTTTGGAAACACATGGTTGGTGTTTGAGTTTGGGTGTTCTGGTTCATGGCCTGGCGGGCAGTTTGGGATTTGGTGAGTTTTATAAAGGAAAATAGACTAAGCTTAGATCTAAGACCATCCATCTGTATTTCTATTTCCCTATTTCTCTAATTGGTTTCACTTTTTGTTGCCTAATTAATTCCCAAGCAATATAAATTAATCCCTCACAGATTAAAGCTCAGAGGCTCCTTTTTCTTATTGGTCTGGAAGATATATATAAAAGGGAAAAGTTAAAGGGGGAGATTAATGCTCCATATATCCATTTTTGAATCACACATTCCTCTGATCAATAAAATGATCTAAGACAATTCCAAAGGATTTATGATAGAAAATGCTATCTTCACAGTAAGAATTGACAGAGCCTGAATGCAGACTGAAAGATACTTTCCCCACTTTCTTTATTTTTCTTTCTTCCCCCCCAACATAGCTAATATGGAAATATGTTTTGCATGATTTCACATGTATAATTGATATTACATTTCTTGCCTTCTCAATTAGTGAGGGAGGGGTGAGAAGGAGGGAGAAAATTTGGAACAAAAAATTTTTAATGAATGTTAAAAACAAATTTTGAAAAATTTGTTTTAAAAATCACCTTAACAGATGAATGTGAGATGAATTAGAGTTCAGAGATCTGTGAAATAATACTAATTAGAAGGCTAATACAGGGGGCAGCTAGGTAGTGCAGTGGATAAAGCACTGGCTCTGGATTCAGGAGGACCTGAGTTCAAATCCTGCCTCAGACACTTGATACTTACTAGCTGTGTGACCCTGGGCAAGTCACTTAACCCTCACTGCCCTGCAAAAAAAAAAAAGTAATAAACATTTTGGGGGCAGCTAGGTGGCACAGTAGATAAAGGACCGATCCTGGATTCAGGAGTACCTGAGTTCAAATCCTGCCTCAGACACGACACTTATTAGCTGTGTGACCCTGGGCAAGTCACTTAACCCCCATTGCCCCACAAAAAACAAAAAAAAAGAAGTCTATTACAATAGTTCAGGTATAAATGATGAGGCCCTGGGCAAAGGAGGTAACCACCTCCTTTGTGAATTTTTGTAAGAGAAGAGAAGGGGATGAACAGGAGAGTTGTTGTAAAGATGGAAGTGACAAGTTGGCAGTGACTGGATATTTGGGGTGAGCGGGGGTAAGGATTTGGAGATAACACCAAGGTAATGAGCCTCAGTGACTGGGAGGACAGCAGTATCCTTGAAAGTAATGAGGAAATTTGAAAGGGTTTAGGGGAAAAGATGTGAGTTCTGTTTTGAAAATGTCTATGGGATATCTAGTTCAAGATTTCCAAAAGGCAGTTGGGGATTTGGGACTGAAGTTGAGGAGAAAGATTTGAGCTTGATGTCAAGATCTGGGAATTATCTACATATAGATGATAATCAGAACCACAGTTGCTGTGGAGATTCCCTAAGTGAAATAATAGAAAAGGAAGAGGGTCTAGGATAGACCCTCAGGGGATACTCAAAATTAGTCATGGTTACACTCAAATAATATGTTAATCATAACCTGGAGGAAGAAGCAGAAAAGGAAACTGAGGAGTGGTCAGATAGGAAGGAGGTGAACCAGGAGAGAACAGGGTCATGAGTATTCAAGAGAAGAGGTTGATGGACAGTGTCCAAGGCTGCAGAGAGGTCAAAATGGCTGAGAATTGAGAAAAGGCTATTGGATTTGGAAATTGCCTGGCATTGAGCACTCCCATTTCTTATTTATTTATTTATTTATTTATTTATTTATTTATTTATTTATTTATTTATTTATTTATTTATTTATTCATTCATTCATTCATTCATTCATTCATTCATTTAATTATTTATTTAATTTATTTTTTTCTTTTTTGTGGGGCAATGAGGGTTAAGTGACTTGCCCAGGGTCACACAGCTAGTAAGTGTCAAGTGTCTGAGTCTGGATTTGAACTCAGGTCCTCTTGAATCCAGGGCCAGTGCTCTATCCACTGTACCACCTAGCTGCCCCCGAGCACTCCCATTTCTTGAAGAAAACCTCTTTCAGGGACAAAATGCCTTCAGACCAGCCCAATCCCATAGAGCTCTCAGGATGTCATTTACTCCTGTTACCCAACTTTCTCTCTGTTGCTCATGGGCAGGGAAAAATGACAAATGTAAGAAACTGAATTCCCAGTGAGGGATTGTAGAGAACAGTGATTATCAGAAACCAAAGTCCTACTTGATCACTGTGAATCCTTATAACTGTCACCCCAGGCCTAGGGGGAAAATAATAATAAATTGAAATAGATAAGAGGGCATGGCCTGAACACAGATTCTACCTCAGTAGTATTTAAATGGTATTTACTAAGATCCTGATGCCTTTCAACTGTAAACTTGGTGACCTCTAGGGTCTTCTCTTTTCAATTTTTTATATCGCAGGCATATGTGGGCCACCCCTTTCCCTCTATCTGATAATTCTCCCATGTAACAGGACACAGTTAAGCAAAAACTGATGAAAGAATGACTCGTTTTGCTGTGTGAGTCTAAGGGGAACAAGGCCAATCCCTCTTCCATGTGATGGTCCTTCAAATACTTGAAGACCACTAACATGTCCTTTTCTTCTCCATCCCCAGCTCCCCTGACAGATCCTGGTATTGTATGGACTCAAGATTCCTCACCATCTTAAGGAGCAAAAGAAAATTTGAGGAGGAGGCCAAGACTTGCACGGGATCGAATCAGATTGAGGGAGGATTCAGGCTCAGGTCTTCTTGACTCCAAATCCTTCATACTACCCACCATCCTACTAGCTACAATATGACTACAAAGAAATCTAGGGATGGAGGGAGGCACCAAAAGCTTGGGAGACTCAGAAAAGACTTTGAGTGGGAGGTGACATTTGGACTGACCTTTGAAGGAAGCTAGGAATTTTAAGAGGTGAAAGCAAGGAGAACATTTATTCCAGGTGTGCAATGGAGATAGTTGTGCAAAGAGAAGGTAATGGGAGATGGACTTGACCTCTATCAGGAAGAGCAAGTGGGGATAATGTGGTTATTATTGAGCTGTTTTTTTCAGTCATGTCCGACTCTTTGTGACCCCATTTGAAGTTTTCTTGGAAGAAATAGTGGAGTGCCTTGACATTTCCTTCTCCAGTTTATTTGACAGATGAGGAAACTGAGGCAAACAGAGTGAAGTGACTTCCTCAGGGTCACATAGATAAGAAGTGTCTGAGGCTGAATTCAGGAACTCAGGCAGGTGAATTTTATTGACTCTGGGCCTGGTGCTTTATCCACTGCGTCACTTAGTTGCCCCAAAAGTGGCAATAATACCACCTAAAAGATTGTGTGGATGAAATGAGGTAATGTATGGAAAGAGTTTTGTAAACACTAAAGTGGTATGTAAATGTCAGCTATTAGCATTCTTATTTATGTATAGTCTACATTTACTTAGACATATTTTTTCTATAGAATGTAAACTTAGGGTCAGGGACTTAATTTTTTCACTTGTTACCCTGGCACCTAGCACAAGCCTGACTTAGTCATGATGGGATGGAAGGGACCAACTCAGAGCAGAGCAGAGCAACAGGAGATGCAAGGGCAATGGGCAGCAGAGAGCTGGATGAATTCCAGATCCTGCAAAAGGCTAGGGCCCAGGGGCAGCTAGGTGGCACAGTGGATAGAGCACCGGCCCTGGAGTCAGGAGTACCTGAGTTCAAATCTGGCCTCAGACACTTAACACTTACTAGCTGTGTGACCCTGGGCAAGTCACTTAACCCCAATTGCCTCACCCAAAAAGGCTAGGGCCCAGTCTCACAGGTTAAACAACACAAGTCCCATTTGGTTCTGGTCTTTGTTATGATGGTTTCCTTTCCTGCTTGCTAAGCAACTTGGTTATTGATTGGGTGGTACAGAAAGATTCAGTATGTTCTCATTATCAATTGTACTTGAAAGCATGATGCTTTCCAATTTGAATTCAACTTTCTTTCATAATATCACCCATCATCACCAAAATTCTGCATATTATTGCCCTGACCACAACATGACAAATTCTAGTTTTAGAATTTAATTTGATGACTGCTAGGTGGTGCAGAGCTTTGGATCTGAAGTCGGGAAGTCATGAGCTCCAATCTATCCTCAGATTCTTACTAGCTGTATAAACCCTGGGCAAGTCACTTAACCCTTGTCTGCTTCAGTTTTCTTGTATATAAAATGAAGGTAATAATAGCCCTTACCACCAGGGTTGTCTTGAGGATAAAATATTTGTACGGTGTTTTGCAAACCAATGAAACGTTATATAAATGCTAGCTGTTGTTATAATGGAAAGAGGAGTTTGTAGTTCATTCATTCAGTTCTTTCTGACCCCATGGATCCTTCTATCTAACACTGTCTCCTGAAGTCTTGTCCCAGACTCATGTTTGTTGCTTCCATGACACAATCTATCCATCTCATCCTCTGCCTTCCCTTTCTCCTTTTGTCTTTGATCTTTCCCAACATCAGGGTCTTTTGCAATGAGTCCAATTATGGGTTTAAGTACTAGCTTTGTAATTCATCACCTGTAAAATGAGGGCATTGACCTGGGTTAACAGGACCATCCTTTCTATAGTTCTAAATCCCATAAGCCTCCTCCCTCAGCTGATTCAGAGCCTGGAAAGACTGTGCACCTTCAAGATCTGAACAGACTACCTGAAGATCTCTTGTGAAAGTTTCTTGGAGAGGAATCCCAGCTGCCACCCTGGCCTCACCCCTTCGGCATGTCTGGTCCCAATATCAGGTATGCCTGCCCTGTCATTTATAGTACTCCATCGTAATTTCTGCTTCTGACTTTTCCTGCCTCAGCCTTTCTGCTTTGGTAAAGAATTCCAGCATTCATTCCTGCCCAGCCCAGTGGGCTCAGTGCTATCCATCTCACTTGTCTGAAAGTTCACCTGACCCACCCACCCAGTCTTAGTCATAGATATATCTTTTTGAAGCACCTACCAAACCTTAGCCCTGCCCAGGTAGCCAGGCTCCTGGGCTGATCTCTGTTCAGTGGGTTCACTGTTACCCCCTCCAACTAAGAAATTCTTCCTTTGTCTATTATGTAACATTTTTTGACCTTCTACAAGTTTTTTACTACTCTCTGGCAGTGTGTGAGTGTGTGTGTGTGTGTGTGTGTGTGTGTGTGTGTGTGTGTGTGACATGCTGAACTTGGAATCAGAAAGACCTGACTTTGAATCCTGTCTCTAACACTTACAAGCTGTGTGTGAACCAGGGCATGTCACCTCTTTTGGCCTCAGTGTCCTCATCTGTACAATGGGGCTAGTTGTAGTATCTATGTCATAGGGTCGTTGTGAGGATCTAATGGGATAAAAGCACTTTGCAAATGGTAAAATGCTGTATAGATGCTATTATTATCATTATTAAAGCATAGTTCTACTTCTTTAGCTTCGTTTTTCTTAGCAGCTACAGCAGAGAATTTTGAGTTCGCTTCTCCCAAGTTTTGAGGAACCAGGTTGAGTATCTGCTTAAATGTGTCAATTACAGATTGGCTTAATTTCAGGGGTTCTTAAAGCCCTTGGGGCCATGAGCTTGTTTTATTTTTAATTTTTATTTTTTATAAAAGTATTTTATTATTTTCCAGTTACATGTAAGGATAGTTTTCAACATTTGTTTTCATAGGATTTTTAGTTCCAAATTTTTCTCCCTCCCTCCCTGCCCTCCCCATCCCCAAGATGGAAAGCAATCTGATATAGGTTATATATGTACAATCACATTAAACATATTTCTGCATTAGTCATGTTGTGAAAGAAGAATCAGAACCCAAGGAAAAAAACCTCAAAAAAGATGGAAAAAAACCAGCCAAAAAGTATAAACAATATGGTTCAAATCTGCACTCAGAACCCACAGTTCTTTTTTTCTGGATGTGGAGAGCATTTTCTATCATGAGTTCTTTGAAATCGTTTTGGACATGAACTTGTTTTAAAAAAATATTTTGATAACTATTTCACTATAATTGGTTTTCTTTATAATCCTATGGATTTTCTTTTACACATTTAAAAACCTTATTCTGAGAAGGGGTCCCTCCATATCAGATTGGTAACACACAAAAAGGTTAAGAACTCTCTTTTCTATATTGTAATCATTTTCCAATGATCACCTTTTTCAACATGACTGGCACACCACCTTACTAGACTGTTAAGACAGTGGGAGAAAATAGCATTTTCAATTTCCCACTGAAGTCTTCCCTTTATGTTGCCCTTTTTTGGAATTTGCCCATTTGGAAGGAGTTTCTTCATCAGGTTGCTACCTGCTAGCTTCCTTCCTTTGGTCAGGGGCTCTGATTTCAGAGATCCTCCACAACCTCCTTGTATTCAGTATTTCATTGCTTACTGTTCTTGTTTCTGTAGTGCCCAGGTGGTACCCAATGCTAAGGGGGAATGGTTTTTGGGTGGGCAACTCAAGGGGGCTCCAGCTCAAGGTCAAGATGGGGAACTGGGCTGAAGGTCACCACCGGAGCACGGTTAGGAAAAGGAAATGCTCTTCTGCCTCCTTACCTATGCCAAACTCCAAACTCACTTTTGAATTTTCCCATTTCCACCATGGGAAATTCCTTCCCATGTCTTTTTCCTTCTTCCCCTCCAGGGAAGCCAGCTGGATTGGGACACAGAGACTGCATGAGTCAGCCTGCCAAGGGAATTCTGTCCCCAGCTCACCCGTAGCTCTGACAGATAATAATTACGCTTTTGTTGTTTGATTTGAGGCTTTTTCAGTTTTATTTTTTCAAAATAAACAATATTTACATCTTTATTTCACAACTATGGCTCTATAGACTTCTTCCAAAACCTTTAAATATCTCCATGGTAAACATTAGAAATCACAAGATCAGCCCAAACCACATCTTTTGATACCCATCGGATTTTTCTTTTAAACTTTCAAGAACTAACTGTCTGAGGATGGGAATAGGAAAAAAACCAATATCAAGAACAAAACTTACACGGGATCCACACCTGGGGTTAGGAGAGGCAGCATGTGAAACCCGAACTTGGTGCAGGGCCAAGCTAGGAGAATTTCCAATGGCTTATAAATAAGACCCACTTTAATGCAGTGAGGGGATTTGGTTAGGAGCAAGAGTAGGGTGCTTCATGTCATGGGCCTGAAGCAGGGGACAGAGGGAGGACAGTCAGGTTGGGTTGGGGGGAAACTGGGAGCTGGGGGAAGGGAAGATGAAGGCCCCAAGATGCCAATTCACATGGCAACCCATCTCAGCACACTTGGATGATAGTAATTGTTGGGAAGAGCTGGGAAGGCACTGAGGCATTAGGAACATGGAGTGATGGGACTATTGAAAGATGCTAGATTTGTCTGGGGAAAGAGGAGATGAGGAAAGAAGGCACCTTGGTCACTTTGCCAACAGGACTGTGGTAATATCTGCCACCCAGCTGGCCAGGGCTCTTCGACAGAGGATAAGGCATGACTTCTCATGATAGAGTGTCAGGGGAGTTGGGAAAAGGGTGATGGCTTTGGCCTGACTTCTAGCTGAGGACTGGCACCTGTGGACTCTCACTGGACCATCCCCTGCTTCTGAAGAGGCAGGTTTGGGGATCAGAAGCCCAGCTTAAGGGCACGTATGGATGGTACCCAGGCTTTTCCTGGATGCCAGCCAGGCCAGAGGGCCGTCGGTCCAGGAGGCACTTATTTGGCTTGATAATTGGCACTTGTGGTTGGTATCTGAGCCAGCCTCAGACCCAGGCACTGAGGGAGTCATCCACAGAAGAACACGGGTGATGACTGAGACCCCTTCATATACTTCAGGCCTTGCTCGGCCATCTCCCTGAAGCAAAAGACTGGTTGGACCAGCTTGCCCCTTGACCTGAGGGGTGTTGAGAGATATTCTCCAGGAGAGAATAAGGGAGATGGGAGGAGCTGCCAGCTAATCTGGCTCTGGCTGTGTGGAGGCCTCCACCATGGACATCATCAGGGGTCTCTTCCAAGGGAGTACAAGGCACTTCAGGCTTTAGAGGGATTCACCTTCTGCTGGGCAGCTCTTCACTCCCTTTTCCATAGCATCTGTTTCTTTCACTCCTCTCTAGGGCTGCAGCCCTTTGGACTCAGGGCTCTTAACTCCTGCTACAGGCCTGAGGCCACACTGAGCCGGTGGGACTGTCAATATCACAAGGCGTCTCAGGTGGGCAGGCTTCCAGGAGGGCATTCCACGGGTGAGGTGGAGTTTCTCAGTTCCTGGGAGTCATGAGAACAATTGCTGCACTTTTCTGGGACTTGTTAGGAAGGCATTGGTCCCTCTTATCTTCGGGGAATCACAACCACCTCTCAATGGGCCAGTGGGCCTGACCCACCAGCGCCAGGCATCCTGTAGGGGACACCAGATAAAGGGTGAGGGGAGGAAGTGTTAGCCAAGAAGGAGGGAAGGGTGGCACCTGGAAGAAAAAAGCAGGGGGAGTGGGGCTGAGAAGGTGTTACTGCTCCTTCTCCGAGGTCTCTGGAATGAGAGTGTGGAAGTATATGTCCCAGATCTTGGAGGAGATGCCAAACCCTGGAGAGGGAGAGAAGGGGCAAAGTCAGGAATATGGAGAGGCACCATTGTAGACAGTGCTAGACCTGTGTTCAAATTCTGTCTCAGACTCTTACTGTATGATCCCCGCCAGCCTCAGTTTCCTCAAATGCAAAAAGTTACATCTTTCTTTTTCTTTCCTTCCTTCCTTCCTTCCTTCCTTTTTTATTTTATTTTATTTTATTTTTTGTGGGGCAATGGGGGTTAAGTGACTTGCCCAGGGTCACACAGCTAGTAAGTGTCAAGTATTGGAGGCCGGATTTGAACTCAGGTCCTCCTGAATCCAGGGCTGGCACTTTATCCACTGTGCCACCTAGCTGCCCACCCAGAGATATTTTCCTAGCACATTAAAGTCATTGTGGAAAGCTTGGAATATATAATTCCTATATAATATAGAATATATAATTCATCATTACTTTGAAATTACCACAGCTTTTTTATACCCACTTCTAGATATATTAACTAATCAAAATTAAAAAAAATATTTTGATAACCATATTACAATAGAATTAGTTTCCTTTGCAAATTTATGTATTTTATTTTATACATTCAAAAACGTGATTTTGAAAAAAGAAAACTGTCACGTAAATAAGATTTAAAAAACAAAAAACCAAAAACCTGATTCTGGGGGCATTTGGGTGATATAGTAAAGAGAGCATTGGACTTGGAGTCCTGAGGAAGTGAGTGCAAATCCAGCTGCAGACACTTACTAGCTGTGTGATGTTGGGCAAGTCACTTAATTCAAACTGCCTCCAAAAAATAAAATAAACCCCCCTTTGAGAAGAGGTCCATGGGTTTCACCAGACTGTTGGTCAACAAGAGTCCATGACACAGAAAAGGTAAAGAGCCCTTGGATAAGATGGTCTTGATGATCCCTTTTGGTTCTAAATGCTGTGAAGACCTCTGGGGAAGAGAGTGGGGACGACAACTTTGCACAGCTCTGCCTTGCTCATATCCAATTCATAAGCAAGTCAAGACATCACCCTCATAATCTCATTGGTCCTCTTTGAGAACAAAGGACAAACAATAACAACTAATGATGTTGAGTAACCTCAGATCACTTCCTCTTTTCCTTCCCACTTTCTAGGAGATGCAGATGCCAAGCCAATTGCTGTGGTTTAAGGATTAATCCCTCCATTGGCTCTGCTGCTCAAGGGTGCACTTCTCAAGCGTCGGGGAGTGGTGGTGGTGAGGAGAAGGAGGGAAGGGGACATGTCATTCTTCCTGGTGCCCTCCCAGTCCCCATACCTGACTTTTGGTGTTCAAAGTGGTGTTTGACATGGTAGGCCTTCATCTTGTATAGGTAGGTGCCCTTGGATGGTGACCCATAGTGCAGGTAGTAATGCATCATGTCATAGATGATGTAGCCAAGGAGGCCGCCCGTGAAGATGATGCCCGCGATGGTCTCAGGTAGGAGGAGGCGGAGCGACACGTATGTTAAGCCAATTATCAGGGAAGCGGGCACCGGGGGGAAGACCAGGCGGGAGCCATCATATGGGGACTAGGAATGGAGAGAATCCTGTCAGGCGGCAGAGTTGCTGGCTCTAAGCCCCACCCTCCTGGGAGGCTCTAGGCTGAGGACATCTGGCTCTTGAGTTGGCAGCAGATTGGAAAGCAAGGCCTGGGCAGCAGCAGAGAATTTCTCAATGCCAACAGTCATATGACCATGGTTGACACTTTACCCACAGAATCTCAGGGTGGGAAGGGACCCAGGGGGCTGTCTGGTCCAATTCTCCCCTGAGCAGGAATCCTCTCTACTGTGGTAAGATTACTGGAATTTGGCTGTTGGATTGGATGGGCCACACCTGGCCTGCCCCGAGTGACGCATGCTGCTGATGTCAGAAGGGGAAACCACTCTCCATAGGCAGTTCAGAGGCGAGGGAGGTTTGAACCTGGAGGTCCCTCATTATTTCCAGGACCCCAATATTACGGTGAGCCACTCAATGAACTCTCCATATATTAAATTTGGCCCCCACACTATGATATCCCTGACAGTGGCCATTTTGCTTCTTCTAGGACACCTCCAGTGATGAGGAACTCATTACCTCCCCCAGACATCATCTTTTGGACAATTCTAATGTTCAGCAAGTTTATCTTTCTACTGAGCTAATTACCAATAGGTAATTGAGGCTCCTGAGGCCACTCAAGGGTTCATCTGACCTCTCACCCCATTTTCCAGATCAAGATGGGTAGCTGCCATATTGGGCTGGACTCACTGATCTGGATGACTCACAGGCATGTAGAAAATAGAGCTGGGGGAGATGGGCCTTGGTTTTAAGGTAGAAGAGAACAGCCTAGAACACGAGGAAGGCAGGCCTGGCCCCAAGGAGCCAGTAAGGGGCAGGAGGATGCCAAAGATGAATCTTGGCTTCTCCATGATTCTCCTTTGGGCTGGCTCTGCCCACCTAGATGACCAAAACCTCTGCTCCCCGCCCCCCAGCCTAGGACCTTGGTGATGAGCGTTTCTTTTACCTTTAGCCAGCGTCGGTTTAGATAGGGAGGACTTCTGCCTGCCCAGCCCAGCCACCATCTCCAGAATGCCCACGGGCTTTCTCGCTCACCCCATTTCCCAGTCACACCCTTACCAAGAAAGCCTTTGGCTCTCATGGTGGAGGTCGGTCGCTGGGGCTGGTGATTCCCTGCCTGCTCCCTATGAGTGAAGGGGAGGGGAGGGGAGGGGAAGGGGCTGCCTTCCCGGGCCTCTCCCGAGGACCCCTCACCTTATGGTGCTGGCCATGGATGAGGAAGTGGAACATGATGAGGTAATAGCTGCTAGCAGGTGGCTTCATGTGAAACAGGAAGCGGTGGAGGGCATACTCTATGGCACTCCATAACAATATCCCAACACCGAAGAAAAATGGGAATACGTACTTGGGCATGGGGATGGCGTATTCTGTATGGGGAGAGAAGGTGGTGAGCTGTGTTCAGGGGAAAGGGGAAATACCTGCTTGTTCATTGGAAAAAAATGAAATTACAACAGCATAAAAGGAAGGAGAGCACAGATACAGGGGAGCCCTCCATGAACGAAATGGCTTGAACCCCAGTAGTGTTATGTGTTTGCCAGTTTAACCTTGTATCAGGTCCCCCTGCCCTCTGGCCAAGCCTTTCATAAGCCATAAAGTCATCTGGGGCCCGAAGCCAAAAGAGTATCTCTCCTGCGGTCCCCACCACTTAGAGAAGCCTATTCCTATAGGTCAAGAATCTGCCCACCCCCTCACCCCAGGATCACCCCCTGCCCGCCCCCTGTTCTGGAGCTGGTACCGAGTGGCATCTTCTGAGCTGAGTGAAGGGATGCCAGCCAAAGCTTCAGTTTCTCTTCCCTAGCAGCACCCCCTGCCCCTCCTCCACCAGCCAGCCTCCAAGCAGCCCCGCCACTGTCTGCCATTGTTAGGGAGCCCAAGGCAGACAGTGGGCAATTCAGCCAGCAGAATTTCTGAGCAACAAGCCCTGCCCTGTCCAGGAGCTATTCAGCGTGGGTCGACAGCAGTGGCCTTGGCTGCTGGGCCACGGGGGCTCACAGGCTGCAGTTAACCCTTGCCAACTCAGTCTCTGCATTTGCCCTTCCTCACATTCTCTTGATATCGTGTGGCTATGAATGGAACGTGTGGACTGTGCCCGAGTTATCCCTGACAATCCCTTCTTGACCAGTCCCATTTCCCTGCCAGTTATACTTTCTGTGATGACATCTTCTTTATTGCTTCTTTTGAGGAACGTGCAATGTGTCACAGCTTGCTCACACCCACTACAGGCCACTTGATTGTCCTTTGGGTATTCCCCAACTTTGTATGTAGCAGGCACTTAATAAATGCTTTCCCTTAGCAGAGGCTGTGGGCACAGATCTACTTGGCATGGAATATTCAATTTTCCATAATGGAAAAGATGAAGGGGGGCAGGAGAGAAGAGCCCAGAATTAAAAGATAGGTCACGGCTATAATTTCCCATTTATGGATTCGGGCTTCCTTCTTTCACCTCCCCCACCCTCTCAGGCTTCTCATGCCAACTGTTACTTGCCAGTCTGAGCTGTCTGCTCAAAGGAAGCTCCCAAACAGGGGTAGGAGGAGGTACCAGAAGACTCAGACAAGCAAAGGCAACCAGGTTTCTGTTCTTTGCTTTTGGACACAGGATGGAGGGTCAAGTATTATCTTCTTAGTGAAGCCTTCCCTGACCCCTCCAGCTGCCTTCCTTCCCCAAACTATCTTGGGTTTGTTTAATGTATTTTCTGCACATTCTCCCATTGGAATGTATGTTTCTGGAGGCCAGGGCTGTTTGGCACTTAACAGATGCTCACTGAATGATGGATTGGTGTCTAGTGAGGTGTCTTGTATAGCATTGCATCCCAATTCCCAGAGCTTGCTCTAGACCGAATGCCCTGCCTCAAAGAGTAAGAGTTTCTTCCTCAGTCTGTATAGTCCCCCTATTATTTCCCTAAGGGTTCCCTCACTTGACTGATAACCAGCTTCTCAGGGGGAGAAATCACAGCCAAATCCTTCTGTCTTGGGCTTTTTTGCTGACAACCATGGAGCAGTCAGGGCTGTCTCCTCCAGGATGGGCAAGGGGAAATCAGCTGCCCCCCTCCCAACATGGAGATAGGCAAGCGAACTTGCAAAGGATCTGGTACCTGTGGTGAATGATAAGAAGAGTCGGACGTTGTCCCGAGTGAGGGCTCTGAAGTAGAACCAGCTGAGGTACATCACCAATGGGAACCAGACAGCAAGAACAACATACCTGTAGGAGGCAGGGGAGAAGTGTGACCAGAACATGCCAGCCCTTATTTCAGGAAACACTTCCTGACATCATGATGGCCAGTTACCCCACTCGCTGGCCCAAGGGTTATACTACCCTACACCCCAATTTATGAGGAATCCCCAGGAGGGATCCCTATTGAGAACTGTGTACTTTAAAGTTCTATGAGGCAGGAAACCAGGTTTTCCCTAACTTTTGTTTGCCCATCCCCCATTTCTCTCAGCACGAAGGACATTGTTCTATATACAGCAAGTGCCTAATAAACGTTTGTAGCGGGAAACCTAGAGATATCTCAGAGAAGTACTGAATGACTAAGCCCACTTGTATATGGGGATTCAGCCAGTTAGTCTGTAGATTTGAGGACACAGAGGCAGAAGTGGGGGTGGATGGTAGGGGTACCAAGGAAGGTCTGCCCTCAACAAATGTCCTCTAAAGGACTCAGGTTCTGCACAGAAATCTGACCTTAGTTTCTCTGCTTCAGGGAGATTATATTAAGGCTTCTGCCACAAAGAGGGGCCTGGACAGGAAAGCAGGGGATTTGCTGGGCATAGACTATAATCTGGCTTTCAGATCATTGACTTTGAAGTCATGTTGCTTCCGTTCTAG
Source organism: Dromiciops gliroides (assembly GCF_019393635.1). NCBI lineage: Eukaryota > Metazoa > Chordata > Mammalia > Microbiotheria > Microbiotheriidae > Dromiciops > Dromiciops gliroides. The sequence continues at coordinate 656,029,969 of NC_057862.1, read as the reverse complement.
CCTTGTAGTTCTCAGGGTCATAGATTTGGAGCTGGGAGGGATAACTAGGGGTTATCTAGCCCCCCTCCTCATTTTACACACGAGGAAACTGAGGCTCAGGGTGGTTAAGGGGTCACATAGTACAGGGCAGAGCCAAGCTTGGAATCCAGATTCCCAGACTCCTGATCCACTCCCTTTCCTATTTTTTTTTTAAGTGAGGCAATTGGGGTTAAGTGACTTGCCCAGGGTCACACAGCTAGTAAGTGTTAAGTGTCTGAGGCCGGATTTGAATTCAGGTACTCCTGACTCCAGGGCTGGTGCTCTATCCATTGCGCCACCTAGCTGCCACTCCCTTTCTTATTGTAATACCAGCATTTTAATCATGATTAAGATGAGAATTTTCATGTATGCAGAGGATGGTCAGGCAGACATCCCCACACACAGATCACTTGTTTTTCCCTGGAGAAAAGTCTACTGGCTTTTGGGAGTGCCAGGTCCTCCCACATCTGACTGACGTCCTCTTCGGCCCTCCCTGTCAACAACAGCTGAATGTTACACAGAGGTGACACCAACCTCTGGAGACACAGGGCAATACTCACCAAGAAGTCTTGGAGCAAGCTTCTAGGAAATCTGAGTGGAAGAGGCGGAGAGGTCTATCCACAGGTTGGTGCACCCACTCATCATACTTCTCTCCCAGGTGGCCCACCTGCCACAGCAAAGGTTTTTGCCAGTCAACCAGGTCCTTCAACAGAGAAGATACACCATGAGTAGATCAGCAGATCAAGTCAGGGGAACATCAACACTCTGGGTCAGAAATTGCATTGGTTTCTATTGCCATGGCCTAGACTCTTCTGGCTGCTTAACTGACAAGGTCAATCACTCACCCATTCATCAATCCATCCATGTAATCAGCAATACTGAATATTTGTAGTCATTCATTCATGCAACAAACAGTTATCAAGCACCTACTACATTCAAGGCATTGTGCTGTGCTACTGGATACAAAGACAGAAATGACGGTCCTTGCCTTCAGTGAGCCAACAGTCCAATATGAGCAGGATATATCACTTACATAGAGAATAATATAACATGGAGAGGACAAAAAAGTAATTCAAAGTGACCTATTCAGATCCATTAGATCTATTCTAGAGCTGTGGGGTCAAACTCAAATAGAAACTCATCCTTGCCAGCATCATACTTAGAAAACCACAAATTAACATCAACTATTTCACATTGTATTTTTATTTTGTAAAAAATTTCCTGATTTCTCAACAAACTAAATAAAATTGTAATTTGTTAAATATTTCCCAATTGTATTTTAATATGATTCTCCTAGGCTAGGAGTATGACACCTCTGAGGAGATTTGGGAAAGGTTTTAGTGAATTGGGGGCAGCTGAAATTGGGTCTTTTTTGTTTGTTTTTGTTTTTGTTAATTTTTTTTTTAAGAATTTTCTTTTCCAAATTACATGTAAAAGTAAATTTTGACATCAATTAAAAAAAATTTGAGTTTCAACTTCTCTTCCTCCCTTCCTTCCCACCCCCACCCCAAGAACTCAAGCAATTCAATATAAATTATACATGAGTAGTCAAGGAAAACAACTCTACATTAGCTAGGTTTTGAGAGAATACAGATAAAAACAAAACTTCAGATTAAGGAATTGCCAAAAAATGTGTTTCAGTCTGTTTTCAGATACCATCAGTTCTTTCTCTGTAGGTGCATTGCAATTTTCATAAGTTCTTCAGAGTTATATTGGATCATTGCCTTGCTGAAAATAATCATGGGCTTCCCCACAGATCATCTTACACTATTGCTGTTATTTTGTATACAGTACATGAATTTGGGTCTTGAAGAGAAAGATTCTAAAGGGTCGAGATTAGGAAGTCATATATTCCAGGTTATGCAAGCAGGAGACTCAGTGATGAATTTAGTGACCAGCTAGAAGTTCAGTCTGACTAGACTCAAATGCTTGAAGAGAAGTAATGGCAAATAAAATAGAAAAGTAGTTTGGAACAAACGGGGCCAAGGCTGACATGCCAAGTTAAGGAGGTGGTACTTTAGCCTAGCACCATACTGGGCCCATAGGACCCACAGAAGATAAGAAAGCAGCTATCCTGCATTCTCAGAGTTTATAATTCAGATAGAAAAAATGAATGAGGTATAGGTATAATGGCTAATCATATGCTATATTTTAGTATTGTCCTTTAAGTAGGAGAGTTGGGGAAAACTATGGGTGTGGAATGTTGCATATGCTCTTAGATGTGGTTACTATTTCAGTTGATTTTGCATATTAATATTTCTTTTAACAAAGGAAGGATAACTGGGTAGGGTGGGGGGCATATACAGAAATGACAATGATGTAAAAAGCATCAATAAAACATACTGTTTAAAAAATTAAAGATTAAAAAACTAAATCATTAAAGATGAGCGGTACAGGGCCCTGAGTACTAGAAGGGTACCAAGAAGGGGAAGATCAAGCAGGACTTGGGCTAAGATGGATGGAGAGGCCAGGGGAGACATTCAAGGGAGAAAAGAGAAGCATAAGAAAGACCTAGAGTTGGGAATGATAGGAGACATCTGATACCCCAGACTGGCTAGAGCAGAAGGCTGCCACTATTGGAAAATGCTAAGAGATGAGGTTTTTTTTTTTCTTTTTTCTTTTTTTTTTTTTTAGTGAGGCAATTGGGGTTAAGTGACTTGCCCAGGGTCACACAGCTAGTAAGTGTTAAGTGTCTTGAGGCCGGATTTGAACTCAGGTCCTCCTGACTCCAGGGCAGGTGCTCTATCCACTGTGCCACCTAGCTGTCCCCCAAGCTTAGTTTCACTTAGATTCCCACTATAAAGTGGGAATGAGAAGACTTCGGATACAACATTAGCAGGACTTTTGTGAAGAAAACACTTCATAAACTTTAGTCACCTTTAGAAATGCAAACTATTATTACTGAAGGTTTTTGACTCAAAGAGGTAGTATTTTAGGAAGATTTAACTGGCTGCCAGGTGAAGAAGGGCCAGTGACCAACTAGGAGGCTTTTCTGAGTGAAAAGCTGAGAGCTGGAACCACAGGGACAGCTGTGGGAATGGAGAGGAGGGAGATGGGAGAGGAGACATTACATAGTATCCAATGAGATAAAAATTGTAAAGCACTTAGAACAGTGCCCGACACAGCTTGATGTAAATTGTAGCTGCTGGGTTGTTACTTAGAGATTAGTTCTAAGGGATGAAGGACAGGCAGAAGTTATGGGGAATAAAAGTGTCGAGCTTGGGTGATTGGGGATTCCTGGAAATTTCATCTGTGCCCCTAGCTGTGACCTGGGTTGGAAAAGTTTGACCCTGTGCCTGAAACTTGCTTCTGATCTGGGAGGTCATATGAAATGGAGTGAGGCCCCTGCTATTGTTACTCTTCTTCCAGACCAAGGGCAAGGAAATGTGTACTCAATGGGCAGTAAGGAGACATTGCTGTGCCAGCCAGATATCCATCTTCCCCAGAGACTACCACAGATTGGCATACCAACATACTTGACAGCCCCAGGGGCTGGCATAAGTAGATGGTGAATTGCTACTTTGTTTGTTGGTTTTTTTTTTTTTTTGGTGAGGCAATTGGGGTTAAGTGACTTGCCCAGGGCCACACAGCTAGTAAGTGTCAAATGTCTGAGGCCAGATTTGAACTCAGGTCCTCCTGAATCCAGGGCTGGTGCTTTATCCACTGTATCACCTAGCTGCCCCCGCCACCTAGCTGCCCCGAAGTGCTACTTTTATAGAGATGGAGCAAGGGTCAATGGGCAAGACTGGTAAGGTTTAGACAAAAGGATTCCCCGTATGAGCCAGGCAATTCCCATTTCAAGTAACCCTTTGGGAGGAGCCTTGGAAAATACCACCTAACAAATGTCACCAGGTGGGACAAATGATTTCCTATAGAACAGAGCAGGGCAGATGGATTGTGCAGTGGATACAGTGCCAGGCCTGGAGTCAGGAAGACCTGAGTTCAAAGCGAGCCTCAGATACTTAGTAGCTATGTGACCTTGGGCAAGTCATTTAACACTGTTTGCCTCAGTTTCCTCCTCAACAAAATGAGCTGGAGAAGGAAATGGCAAATCACTCCAGTATCTTTGCTAAGAAAACCCCAAATTGGGTCATGAAAAGTCAGACACGACTGAAAAATGACTGAATATACCAAATTGTTTCAAATATATCTTCTGTTCACAGTCAAGCATTATATCTCTGATGGGGGCTCCCTGGAAAGTGCTAGGAAGGGGGGACTGGTTGTCCTTACAGAATCACATAGTGTTAAAGAGACCCAGAGAGCATCTTGTTGAACTGCCTTAAATTACAGATAAGGAAGCCTGAGTCTGAGTATTCCTAAGAAAGTGAGAGGCAGTTAAGGTCTTCATAAGATAATGAGATACCGCTATGCCAGGTCTGCTTTGCAAAGTATCCCTTAGGATCTTCTGATAGCTCAAGATATTCTTCTCCAGGAAGATGATGATTCAATGGACAGCGATTTGGGTAGGGGGAGGGAAGTAAAGTGGACTCTCCAAGCACAGCAATAATTCCTGACCATTGGTCCAAGAAACCAATGTCCTTTATTAAAGCTAAAAGTGGATTAAGAATCTTCTAAACTGCAACAGCACCTTTGAAGTGGACAGTACCTTGGGAAAATTCCAGTTCAGCTTCCTCATTTTACACAGGAAGAAACTGAGGCCCAGAGAATGTATATAACTTGTCAGAGATCACAGAAATAGTAAGTAGCAGTCAAAGGAGCAGATATCTTTAGATGACTATTGGGGGGGCGGGGCAATGAGGGTTAAGTGACTTGCCCAGGGTCATACAGCTAGTAAGTGCCAAGTGTCTGAGGCTGGATTTGAACTCAGGTCCTCCTGAATCCAGGACTGTTGCTTTATCCACTGTGCCACCTAGCTGCTCCTAGAGGACTATTTCTATTTAGCTTTTACTTTACCAAAGAGACACTAGGGGACAGTAGGAAGAAACCTGGATATGGAGTCAGAAGACTTGGATTCAAATCTTGACCATGCTACTTACTATGGTGTGATCTTGGGCAGGTCATTTTCACACTTAATGAACAGTAAAATGGATTTGGACTAGATAATTACCAAAGTTTCCTGTAGCCTCAAATCCCATGATCTTATTTCTTCAATTAGAATGCAAACCCCTTGAAAGCAAGGACTATGTATCATGCTTCAAAATGCAAGCACCCAGTATGCTTCAGTGAATATTTGTTGAGGGTCTGCTTTAGGATGAAAACTTTGGGTTTTCTTGGTGACCTGCTTGCTCTGTTATTGCTCCATCCTTAGAGTTAGACTTCAGTCCATGGGGTTATCCATAGCCTGTGATCAGACAATGACTGCCTATCCATTTGAATTATTATTTTTTTTTCCTCTGGGGCCCAAGGTAGTACTGATGACAATTTAAATAAAATCAGAGTGAATTGTGGTTTATTGCCCTTTTCTCACTCATTGGGAGTCTGACCACCATTTTCATTTGCCTAGGAATCTAGGAGAACACAAGTTGACAGAAGTCAGGAATCTATTTAAGAGGATGGGGGGGGGGGCAGCTAGGTGGCGAAGTGGATAAAGCACTGGCCCTGGATTCAGGAGGACCTGAGTTCAAAGCTGGCCTCAGACACTTGACACTTACTAGCTGTGTGACCCTGGACAAGTCACTTAACTCTCATTGCCCCACAAAAAAAAAAAGAGGATAGGAATATTTGTGTAGGTGGGGAGTGACTTTTTTTTTCTTTGCTCTGAAAGAGAGAATCTTTAGCAAAAGCACCAGGAAGTTCTTAATTCTTTTTTTTTTTTTTTTAGTGAGGCAATTGGGGTTAAGTGACTTGCCCAGGGTCATACAGCTAGTAAGTGTTAAGTGTCTGAGGCCGGATTTGAACTCAGGTACTCCTGACTCCAGGGCTGGTGCTCTAGCCACTGTGCCACCTAGCTGCCCCTCATCTGTGATATTTTGATTTGCTTCTAAGAGGTTTGATTTATTGAGAAACAGGATTCACAACTAGTGATGCTTAATCTGGATCCCCCCCCCCCCCGCCCTGTGTTTCTAAGTTTGTAACTAAATTTTATTTTGGGAGTTTTTGCCTTTTTTTCTGAAATTTTTTTCTTTCTGATTCTAAATTTGAAAATTTTCTTATTTGTCCACTTAGTTCCAATTCAGGTTTTGATTTAAATTTTTTCCCCTGTGGAATTTTCCTCTTTTATGATACTTATTGTATTTCAGGGGGCAGCTAGGTGGCACAGTGGATAGGGTTCCAGGTCTGAAGTCAGGAAGACTCATCTTCCTGAATTAAAATCCAGCCTTAGCCACTTACTAGCTTTGTGACCCTGGGAAAGCCATTTAACCCTGTTTGCTTCAGTTTCCTCATCTATAAAATGAGCTGGAGAAGGAAATGGCAAACTATTTTAGTATCTTTGTCAAGAAAACCCCAATTGGGGTCATGAAGGGTCTGACATGACTGAAATGACTCAACAACAACAACAACAACAACAACAACAGTGTATTTCCTAGGATTCTGGGTATGTTGTGCTTGTGAATGCTAATGACAATGAATGCATTATACCTGTTGCCTGTTGCTAGTAATGAACTCAGCTTTCAGCTGTGTGCTGCTGATAACATCATTGCTCATGATATTGACTTCCTGAATAGTGCTTTATATACCATGAAGTTATCGTTGTTTTCACTTGCATAATAAAATTTTAATTACATTTTGAGCAAAATGGGGGTCAAAATTTTAGGAAAATGGTGTCAATGAATGGAGAGAAAAACGTGAAGAGGTCTTTCGATCCTTGGAATAGATTCTGAGTGTAAAAATTAAGACATTATCAAAACAGTAAGACCTACAAAAGATTTGGAGAGACATATGAGTCATCAATAGTAAGTTCAGGCTAGGAACTCCTCCCTTCTTCTCAGTCTCTTATGAACAATAGTTCATAACTCAAAAATCTCTGATACAGTAATGGTACCTGGAAATTGATCGCCATACTTCTCTCTGAAGAGGAGGACCTGATTAAAAAAGTACAAGGCATAATGGGCAGAGAATGATAAAATTCCCACATCATAGGGAAATTAATCATAGTCCAAGCTGGAACTCTTCTCAGAAAGGGCCCATATCCTCTGGGGAAAGACTCAGTATAGGTTGGTAGGTCATGCTAATAAAAGACTTCTAGAACTGGCAAGGTCTTGAGCCAGACAAGGCAGGTAGCTGCCGTTTCTCAAACAAGACACTCCACCTCTTGGCTCTTGGCATTTTCTCTTCCTCATCTCTGTCTTCCAGTTTCTCTGGCATTCTTCAAATGCCAACTAAAACCCTACTTTCAACAGGGAGCCTTTCCCCAACCCTTTTCAATTCTAGTGCCTCCCCTCTGTTAATTATTTCCTATTTTCCCTGTATATAGCTCCTTTATACATATTTGTTTGTTGTCCCCCCTCAGATCATGCGCTCCAGGGACTGTCTTTTGTCTCTTTTTATATTTCCAGTGCTTAGCACAGTGGCTGGCACATAATAGATGAATGTTTAGTGACTGACATGTAGCCAGCTAGAAAGCATTCAAGGGCTAGCTTTCATATTTGGAGAGAGCCAAAAGAATGCAAATTTTGATATCCTTCCATGTAAGGACTGTGAAGAACGGACACATTGGCAGTAGCTAGTTAGGCATTAGGCATATGCAAGTTTCCAGATAAATACAATTCAGCAAATAGGCAATGGGTCCTTTGATTTTATGGTAAGGGTAATGCCTTTATTCCAGAGGATGGTAGAAAGAGGAAGACAAGAAGTAGAGAAGGCCAGAATAGAGCAAATGGGTAAAGGTCTAAAACCACCACTATCACCACCACCACCACCACCACCACAACAACAACAACAATAATAACAATAACAATAACAATGATAACCAACATTTATATAGAACTTTAAGGTTTACAAAAGTATCACAAATATTATCTCATTTGGACCTCATAATAGCTTTGGGGGGCAGGAGCTAATAATATTACCTCATTTTACAGATGAGGAAACTGAAGCAGATAGTACTTAAATGACTTGTCTGGGTCACAGAACTAATAAGTGTCTGTAAGAACTAAAGAGGGGACAGCAGTACTAGTAATTATGGAAGAAAAGAAGTGAAATTAATGATGAAATACTATTAAGAGTAAAAAAAAAATGGGGTCAGCTAGGTGGTGCAGTGGATAAAGCACCAGCCCTGGATTCAGGAGGACCTGAGTTCAAATCCGGCCTCAGACCCTTGACACTAGCTGAGTGACCCTGGACAAGTCACTTAACCCTCATTGCCCTGCAAAAACAAAAAACAAAAACAAAAACAAAACAAAACAAAAAGAAAGTTACGAGAAGGGAGCCACAACAAGAGGTTATAACTTCAACTGGTTCCAATACATTGTCTCATGTATTCACCACAGCATTAAAGCAAGTGATTTCCACTAGTCACTTAGACTTCAATATGGAAGTCTACAGAAAACTTGTTGAAGCATGGAACCCCAGACAGAGCTGTTGTGCTTGGAAGAATAAAAGATCAGAGGGACAGAGTTCACAGCAGTCTGCAGAGAGGACATCACCAGCACAGTGCAGCTGAAGAGGACACTTCTTTCTGTTATACCATTGGTCTCAGTAGTCACTCACATGTTGGATATATTCAAGAGGCAAACACTGAATTGGGTTGACAAAAACTGCTGTCTGCTATGTGGCCTCTGACCTTTATCTAATAAGCTAGGACCAGGGATGGAATAATCCCTGACCCTGAAACCAATAAACCCAACTTCCTCATCAATCGCTTATGGCCCAAACCATCCAGATACACAGGATCCTGTAGTGAAGTGATAGTGAAAATTGAAAATGTGCAGGGGGCAGCTAGGTGGCACAGTGGATAGATCATTGGCCCTGGATTCAGGAGGACCTGAGTTCAAATCTGGCCTCAGACACTAAAAACACTTACTAGCTGTGTGACCCTGGGCAAGTCACTTAACCTCAATTGCCTCACCCCCCAAAAAAATGTGCAGTGCTTTGCTGTGCTGGCAATGAATTCCAAGTGACCAATGTATTTTAGACATATTAAGAGCTAGCTTTTCAAAGGATATGAACAGTTTTCAGATGAAAAAATTAAAACTATAGTCATAAGCTCTAAATCTCTATTGAAGAGAAATGCAAATTAAAATAACTCTGAGGTACCACCTCACACTTATCAGATTGGCTAATATGACAGAAAAGAAACATGGTAGAATGTTGGAGGTGTGGGAAAATTGGAAGACTAATGGATTGTGAATAGATCCAACCATTCTGTCAAGCAATTTGGAACTATGCCCAAAGGGCTATAAAACTGTGCATATGCTTTGATATAGCAATACCACTACTAGATCTGAATCCCAGAGAGATCATAAAAAGGGAAAAGGACCTATATGTACAACTCTTTTTTTTGTGGTGGCAAAGAATTGGAAATTGAGGGAATGCTCATCAATTGGGGAATGGCTGAACAAGTTGTGGTATATGAATGCAATGGAATATTATTATACTATAAGAAATGATGAGCAGGTGGATTTCAGAAAGACCTGGAAAGACTTAAATGGACTGATGCTGAGTGAAGTGAGTGGAACCAGGAGAACATTGTATATAATCACAACAACACTGTGCAATGATCAAATATGATGGACTTCTCAGCAATACAATGATCCAAGACAATTCTAAAAGACTCATGATAGAAAATATTCTCACATGCAGGAAAAGAACTATGGAGTCTGAATGCGTATTGAATTATGCTCTTTTCACTTTTTTTGTTTTTTCTTTCTCATGGTTTTTTCCCTTTTGTTCTGATTCTTCTTTCACAACATGACCAATGTGGAAGTATATTTAACATGATTGTACATTGCAGTCTTGGGAATAGAAGAGAGAGAGTGGGGAAAGATTTGAAACTGAAAATCTTACAAAAATGAATGTTGAAAACTACCTCTACATGTAATTGGAATAAAAAATAAAATACTAAAAAAACCCGTTACCTTTGAGTAGCTCAGCCCAAGAAAGAGCTAAGACTTGATGGAACAAATGGGACAAATCAGATTAAGGCTGAAGTTTACTGAGGAAGTTGGTGTGATGAGGAAGGTGGACAATGTTGTTCTATTATATCTAGAACCAGTGACCATCTCTGAAGTGCTAAAACTGACATCATGAAAGATATTAGAAGTTTACTGCAAGCAATAATCTGAGAATTGATACCGGAACAACCTGACCATCCATACGACCTGTGCAGAAGCTTACAGGAGGATAGAAGTAAGTGGCAGCAGTGGACATAACAAGAGTCCTGGGTCACCCAATTTGTCCTGAGGAGTTTGACTCTGGTGACTTTCTAGTACCGGAAAATTGGGGAGATCAGTTGAGAGATAAGTTGAGGGAGAGAGGTGCTTTCTTGCTGTAGAATGTGATGGAGGGGATGTGACTGAGGGGCTACTCACAGAATCCACCCAACTGATACCCAGACTTTTGAGAGCAATTCATTTTTTGAGATTCATTTGTGATAAAATCTATCCAAAAGAACTATTGGTCTATGTTATCATAGAAGAGTCTAACAGTCTGTCTGTCTCCATGTACACATACCTACACAGATGCATCTATAAAACACTTATATATGTGTCTATGTATGTGTATCTATCTGTCTGTCTGTCTGTCTGTCTATCTATCTATCTATCTATCTATCTATCTATCACACCTATGGTGGCAGTATGGAAGAAGAAACGGAAAATATAAGTGCATGTCCACTACCAGACTTTGAACAAGGGAACTGAAGTAGACAGTATATAATACCAAGAGTTCAAGATGCCCTGGATTTTCTGCTAGGAACAGCCAGAGAGTCTCAGTGTGGAATTTATAGAGCAGATACTCTCAGATTCGTATGCAAGCGGAAGATAGCTTTCATTGTCCAGCCAGTTGTTACCATTTTGAGCACATGGCTCAAGTAATCTTAAGGCAACTTGTCATGTTTCAACAGCTTACTGAGTTGGAGACAGGAGCCATGTGGAGGTGCTGGATGATCTAGACAACCGCATTATCTCTGGAAGTGTTGGATCATCTAGAAGATGCTGGTTTGATTGACAAGGACTAGCTTGGCAGGGCTTCTGTCATGTATGTGAGGCAATGTCTCAGCAAGGTTTGAGCACTGACCCAGGAAAGACAGAAAAGACACTTCTGACTGGTCACCTCCAAAGAACCTTTCAGACCTCAAGGACCTTTTTTTAGGTAGCCATTATCTTGAAAGTGTCAAGGTAAGTAGGTGGCACAGTAGACAGAGCTCTGGGCATGGAGTCAGGAAGACCTGAGTTAAAATCCAGCTGCAGACACTTAGTAGCTGTGTGACCCTGGGCAAGTTACTTAACCTCTGTATACCTCAGTTTCCTCCTCTGTAAAATGGGGATAATAACACCACCTCCCTCTCAGGGTTGCTGTGAGCATAAAATGTGATAGTATTTATAAAGTACTTTGCAAACCTTAAAGTGCTAGTTGTCATTATTAATTAAGCTATTACTGTGAAACTGAGACATCACCTCACTTGTGCATTTATACTTAAGGAGAACCAGAAGTAAAAAGGCAAGACAGGTCAATTTGTGCTAAAAGAGCTGAAATAATCTCAAGAATGTTGGATTGACAAACATGAACCAACTCTTCAAAGTGTGGTCAACTGCCTCACACATTGGCCAGCACTGGGCTATACAGAGTCACAAAAGCCCTTTGTCCTGACTGTGGATGCTAGCCTGGAAGGACTGGGAACAGCCTGCATGAGAGAGCAATGGTCATCAGGGATGAGTTGTATTGGTCACTGACATGCCATCACTGTCACACACACAACCATGTCATCACCAGGAAGTTCAAAGGCTGTGTGTGTATTTAGTTCAATTTCAGTTGAGTATAGCTATATCATCACAAAATGTGATAGATTTGTCCTACCTGTCAATTAGACTTCTCAACACTGAAGTAGCCTGTGACAGGAGACTTCAGCTTGTGCTGTATTGGTTGCATACAGTGCGAATGTGAATGCAACAGAAATGGCCCCTGAGATGTTGGGATGATCATTCTCTACGTTAATTGCAAATGATGTCTGTTTGCAGATGTTAAAGTGTCTTGCCTTTAGGATCAAATATCAATTTCTCTGCATGGCATTTAAACCCCACCTTGACAACCCAGCTTCAACTTACCTTCTTATACCCTTCTCCCCTTCCCACACTCCATGGTAAAATTAACCCCAGTTTTTATGTGGTTCCTCACACACAACATTCTCCTGTATCTTTGTGCCTTTGCCATGGCTGTAGCCCATGTCTGGAATACACTCCCTCCTCACTTCCACCAACACCAACTGCCTCCTCATGGCCATTGACAGGCAGCTAAGCCCTAGAGCCCTGGCAATAGCAGCACACTGTTGCCCTCAACCCCCACCTACTTCCAGCCAGTCCAACACAGGAATCATCAAGGAAAGAACCCTTCTGGAAATCCAACCTGGTAACTGGCACTGCAGGTACCAGCCCTCACCTTCTCAGCAACTACTGAAAACCCAGAAGAGAAGAATGTTCTCATCACCAAAGTCCTGGGCACCATTACATTATTCAATATCAGAAATGCATATGTTTGCTTTAATCAATGCCACCAAAGAAGATGAATTACCATCTGCCAAGTGGCTGCAGCCTACAGACCTAACTACCCTTTTGTTCTGATTAGTAACTGAAATCCCCTATGAGATGTTTTATCTATTAGGAGGTAAGCTCTCCGAGGGCAGGGACAATCTTGATTTTTTTCTCTTTGTATCCTTAGCACTTAAACACAGATCTTGGCATGCAGTAAGTGCGTAAGAAATGCTTTTAACTCATTTGTTCATTACAAAGCCATATAGTTACTTAGTTTCAGAACCAGATTAGAACTTCTGACTCCCTAATTGAAAGCCCCACCTTGCTTCTCTGTCCATATCTCCTAGTTTAGTAGGGATTAATTTATCTAACCTTTTGCAATGTGATGACTAGCAGGCTAATTTCAAGGGAGTGAATTTCAGTGGTGGGACTGGGGTAGAAAAGATAGAGACATAAAGGTACCTGGGATTGATGGGTAAGACTGAGGAAAAGTAGAAGGTGCCAAACCTCAAATTGTACAACCAAGCAGCAATCATTAAAATGATTTGGTACTGGTTTAAAACAGAGAGGTAGATCAGTGGAAAGATTAGGAAAAGAACATAGAGAAACAAACAAATATAGTAGCCTGGTGTTTAAAAAACTCAAAGAACCCAGTTACTGGGAGAAATACTCACTGTTTGACAAACTGTTTTCTCAGGGAAAAGGAAAACTAGACAGTAGTCTGGCAGAAATAAAGTGTAGACCAATATCTTGTACCACATAACAAGATAATCTCTAAATAGATACATGATTTAGACTTTAAAAGTTACCTCACAAAGAAATTAGAGTAAGGAAGAAATTACATTTCAGATTTATGGACAGGAGAAGAGTTAATGACTAAACAAGTAATAAAGAAGAAAGCAGTTTGGGACTATGCCCAGAAAGTTACCAAACTGCTATATCCTTTGACCTGGTTATACCAATACTAGACCTGTACCCCAATGAAATAAATGAAAGAAGAAAAGGTTCTTTACGTTAAAAAAGAAAAAAAGTAAAGCAATTCTTCTCATGATGTCTCCAAAATGGAAAGTAAGGGGCTGTGTTTCTATTGGGGAATGGGAAAACACATTGTGGTACATCAATGTAATGGAATATTATCTTTCCATAAGAAATGATGAGATAGGCAATTTCAGAGGAACCTTGGAAAAACTCTTATGACCTAAAAGTGAGTGGAGCAAGAACATACACTATTCACCTCTTGAAAGAGAGGTAAAAAAAAATTAAAAAAGAAAGAGAGGTGATGATTTTATATTACAGAAAGACACCTACATTTTGTTTTGTTGTTTTGGTGAGGCAATTGGGGTTAGGTGACTTGCCCAGGGTCACAAAGCTAGTAAGTGTTAAGTGTCTGAGGCTGGATTTGAACTCAGGTACTCCTGAATCCAGGGCCAGTGCTCTATCCACTGTGCCACCTAGCTGCCCCAACACCTACATTTTTTAATGTGGGTACTGTAGGAATGTGTTTTGCCAAACTATATAGATATGTTTAAGAGATTTTTTTCATTTCCTGATTGGTGGGAAGGTGAGGGAATGGGTAGTGGGACAGATGAATAAAAAATATTTGCTACTTGAAAATTTTTTTTAATTTAAAAAATTTTTGCATCTAATATCACCAATAAATGTGTGATATCCAAAATATATAGGAAACTGGTACAAACAGAAAATACCAACCACTATTCTCCAATAGATAAATACAAATAAAGGAAATGAACAAACTCTTTTCAAAAGAAGAATTGGGAACTAAATGATCATAGGGAAACAGCATGATGTACCATATTTCAAGTCACACTAATGAGAGATATGCAAATTAAAGCAATCGAAGGTTTCACCCCTCACCCAGCAAATTGGCAAAGATGGCAAAAGATAGGAACAATCCATGTTAGAGGGGTTGTGGAAAGGCAGACACTGAAGTTATTCAACTACCATGGATTTCAACTGGGAATAATGTGAGAAAAGTGATTCTACTGTCCATACTCTTTGGCCCAGCAATCCCACTACTGGGCATATATTTTGACTTCCCCAAGGAAATTAAAGACACACAAAAGGATCCAATATATAGCAAAATATTCGTAGCAGCACTCTGTAATAGTAAATAACTGGAAATGGAGTAGGTGTACATCAATTGGGGAATGCCTAAAGTAATTACAGAATATAAATGTAATAGAATATTATTGTGTTGTCAGAAATGAACATGAGGAATTCAGAGAAAGGTGTAGAAATCTATAAGGTTTTCTGCAGAGAAAAAAAAAAGCAGAACCAAGAAAATAATATACACAATGACTACAACGATATAAATGAAAAGATCACTAAAAGAAAGTCAAAGTTTGTGTAACTGAAAAAGTTCCCAGAGAACAGACTGAAAAATCCTTCATTCCTGTGACTGAGAAGGGAGGGAATATGAGGACAGAATTCTTCATACGATGTAGATGAAGTCACTGTTTTTGCTTAATTGATTTACTTTATCACAACAGAGGGGGTTCGTGTTGTGGGCTGGGGAGGAAGGGTGATATTTAAATTACTGTGGTGAAAAGACAATAGGCATCAATAAAATTTTAAAACCAAACAGACTTTGCTTACTTCACAATCTTCCCAAGGGCTGGCTGTGTCCCATGACCTTCCTATTAAAGGTCCCCTCTTGCTCCAGCTGAGGCTGCATCTCCTGGTGCCTGCCTCTTCCTACCCAGTGAATCTATATAAGCCTACATGAGCAGAGAACTCTGGGACTCTTCAAGATTGGGGTGGGAAGGGGAAGGAGGAAAAGAAATCGAGTGTCTCTTGGGGGTCTCCTCCCCCAGTTTCCTCAGGAGACTTTATGCAGGCAGTTCAGCTCAGGTCACCTCAGGGAAGAAGGGCCCCCAGGTAAAGCCCAGCAACATGAGACTGTGCTGGTAGAAGGAAGAAGAAATGTTGAGCAAAGTTCCTCCCTCCAGCTCTCTAGGTGACACTCCCCTTGGCATCAGAAATCTGCCCAGGCAGCATTGTGAGCTCTAGGTCAGGCATGCAGGGCAAAGGGACCTATATGTGTGGGCCTGGCAAGCTGCCAGGAAAACAGAGCCGGGTCAGAGTTGCTTTGACCAAAGCCCCTTCCCCACCCCACCCCACCCCAGCCTCTCACCCACCTTTCTCATATCCCACGTAGGCTCCAGGGCCCCAGCTACAAAAGGGAGAGGGTAGGAGAGGGGGGAAGGAGTTATGTCAAGAATGTGGCTCCTAGCAAAAGTTAGGGCACTGGGGGAAAGGGTCATTGAGAGTGGGCAGGACAGTAACGACAGTCAACAGCTGGAAGGGCATTGTTAGGAAGCCATGAGGAGGAAGGGGGCGAGGGTCAGAGAAAAGGAGAAAGGCAAGGCATAGAGACTTCCAACTTGCAGGCCCCCCCACCCCCAACACCCCCAGTCACTCAGCCAACAACACTTCCTGAATTCCCATGTGCCCTTGGTATCAGAGAAGAAACCTTCCCAGACCACCTGAAGTGTTCATGAAGCTCCCAGAGTTACTTGCTGCCTGGGAGACCCCAGGTTGTAAGGACGAGGACAGAGACCTTTCCCTTGGGCTAATGCTACTACAGAATGAGTCAGGATCTATAAGAGCCAACTGATCTAGTAAAATAAAATCTAAACATGGGATAATATCACATCTTCCAGAAACAGGAGGGAGGCTGGAAAAGAGAGCAGAAGGGTAGAGAAGAAAAGAAGGGCTAGGATTTGGGAGCAGAATAGTCTGTAGGTTCAGAGCTATTTACTAAGCAGTTACTAAGTTCTGGGGATACAAAGAAAAAGAAAAAAAAACCACCTCCCTGTCCTCAAGGAACTCACATTCCAATGAGAAGACAACTAGCAAAAGACTAGGGATATACAAGATCTATACAGAATAGATGGAAGGTCATTTCAGAGGGAATAGCTGTCCTGGGGATGGGGATGGGGGTGGGGAGACAGGAACAGTCCTCCTGTAGAGGATGAGATCCAAGAAGAGGCCTGTGGGAAGCCAGAGACTCCAGGAGGCTGAGGTAAGGAGAGGGTACTCTCACGCATGGGGCACAGCCAGGGTAAAAGTATAACTTCCAAGGCTGGAAACTTTCTTTGCAACTACACTGAGTGCCCCTAACTACAGCCTCCAGCTATGGACTGTCTAGGAAGGGAGGGACCAGGGGAGGGGCCGTATGACCTGGGGTCTGATGTCTTACAGCAGGTGCCCAGGGGACCAATGCCAGCAAGTGGGGGTACTGGTCACATGCCTTGGGGTCCCTCCCTACTCCAACTCACTTCACCTCTAGCCAAGGAATTCCAGGAAATCCGGTTTCAGTAGCACCTGGAGCTCTGACCATGGTTAATCTCAGCTCAGACTCAGCTCCCTGCTCTGGGCTCCACCTCTGGCTCACCTTCCTTGGACTGTATTCTATTGTTATGGGAAGCACTTGTGAGACTTGTGGCAGCCAAGTAAAGTGCACAGACTGAAGGGGAAGCCCAAGTTTGGGGGGGGGGGAAGGATTCAGGAAAAAAAGAGGAAAAGCATGTCTGCCCTGAGCAGGCCCCTTTTAAAGGCCCCTCTGGCTATTGCTTGGTCCTTTCACATGCTTGCTCACTCTACATCATATTAAATTTATTTGTGAGCACATTTGATCTCCCCTCCCCCCAGCAGATCTTAAACTCTCCAAATTCAGAGAATCATGGAAAGATGAGTACGAACTGACCTAGAGTAAAATATACAGAACCAAAGGAACAATATATAGAATGGCATATTAAACCCATAGTAAATGACAAGAGCATGGAGAGGAAGCTGAATTTGGAGTTACTGGAAAACACTGGAAGGTTCCAGAACAGATAATAATTCCCCACAGCAGAGAGGTGGGGGACCACTAAGACGGCGTGTGGTATACAATGTCAGATAAGTCATGTGGCTCTATGCTTTTTTTTTTAAAGCAATTCTCAGTATTATTTATAAATTCTGTAGGGTTTTTGCTTTCAATTTTGTTAATCCCTTCTTTGACTTTCAGAATTTTTATTTCTGTGTTTAGATGATTGTTTGTTAAATTATCTGAAGCTTTTCCAGTTTTTATGTTACAGGCCACAAAGGAGCCAACAAAGCAGGTACCAAGTAGAGCTCCAATCGAGTTCTTCCCAATGATCAGGAACAGGTTTGGTGCAGGCGCAGGGTCTCTCTACCCATTATAACACCAGACAAAGCTATTGCTTCCCTCTGCCTTCCCTTCTCCCTTCCCTTCTCCCTTAAGGCGCCAACACAGAAGGGCGTATGGCTCAGATTCCTTTCAAAGATGATACCAAAGTTGAGGCAAATTTCTTCTCTCAAATTCTTCCCCATTTTAAACCTACAGCATTGACCCTTCCAATCTGGGGCAACTATTTTCTTTTGATTTTAGACAAACCTTCCTTAACCTAATAGTCTTGCTCAGTGGTCCTGAAAGGGCTAGCTGTCCACCTCCTTCCTAGGTCAGCTTCATGGCCCGGATCCCTAAGCACTGTCCTAAAGTGTGGATTTATCACAAAGCAAATGAACTCTGTTGTTAGTATGTGTGTGCTCACATGTGCATTTGTGTGTGTGTGTGTGTTGTGTCAGGAAGGGAGTTAGGGATAGGAGGATCCATTACAGGATTATACATTTGGAGTAGGAAGGCACCTTATGGATTGATAACTACGAATTTACTGAGAACTGACGGATCCCCACCTACTCCCCCTTCCCAGGCCAATGAATTGCCTGGGCATAACCAATCTTTGTCAATTCCAGACTCTTGATTGATTTATGGACCTCCCCCACCTCCCCCTAAGCAAACTATCCCCTCCCAATGATTCCCCACCTTATTCCCTGGACTTTATGTTATTATGTAAAAGGGTTCACCTATGTTAAGTAGTTTCTACTTAGGGTTAAGGAGCATCTATACTTAAGTCAGGAGCAGTTCTATAGTTTCTTTTGTTAAAGGTTCATTTACATTAAGTAGTTAGTAGTTTCTGTACATGATTCTGGAGCAGTCTTTTGGTTCCCTTTTGTTCTGTTACCCCATAAAAACCCTGTCCTTGGTTCCCATTTTTGGGTATTCCTAGCTTCTTGCTTTGAGATACCATGAGCTATATAGTTCCTCTGCCCTGATTAAAGACCTTATTTTCTCCTATATGAACTGTTTCAATAATTTACAGGTTAACAGGATCATCTAATGCTACCCTCTCATTTTGCAGATAAGGAAACAGACCTGGAGAGGTGTCCTCATTCCAGTCCAAGGTTACACAGACAGTTAAGTAGAAGTGACAGGATTTAAACTCAGTCCTCTGGTTCCAAATCCATTGCTGGCAGGCCCTGACCATTTGTAGAAATAAAAAATGAGCCCATCCAGCCATGAAACCAGTCCCAGGTCAGGTACCCTCAGGCAAAGACATCCACAGTGCCTGGGAAGGACAAAGAATTCTGGAAATAGGAGCTAGGAACATCACGTAGATTCTGCTACCATGTGGGTCACTCTAGTCCTTCATTCATCTATCCATTCAAAAAACATTCCCCAGATCTACAAATGCCTCAGGTATTCAAGGAAGGAGGTGGAAGGTGGGGGAGAAAGGGGCCCATTCTGTTGAGGTTTTCAGACCAGGGAGGGGCAGGCATCAGCTTTGTTAGCATAGCTAAACTTTGACTAGGCAACTGATGTTTATCAGGCACTTTAGGGTTTATTAAGCACTCTCCTCATAACTCCTGTGAGACAAACATTGTTTTCCTTAAATTATAGATGAGAAGACTCAGAGTTAGTGACTTGACCAAAGACAGATGGTTAATGGTTAACTGCCAGCAGCAGGACTGGAACTCAAGCCTCTGTAGGTCCCTTTCCTTCATTACATGCCATCTCCCCTTCTAACATACATCCCTGCTTCTGACACCCGGTTTCAGGTGGCTGCCTGTGGCTGAGTGCAATAGAAGTCTTCAAATAAGGCAAGCCCATAGGTGGTTGCCCTGATTCAAACCCGGATCAGATTTCTGTAGCACTTGGGAGAGGGAAGGAAGCCATGATCAGACTTTGCCCTGGATCAGACCATTTGGGGAGCACTGAAAGCTTGCAGGTCCCCACATGAGCTGTCATTGAGATACTGGAATAACACAATACTCAGTCCCTCAAGAAAGCAGTAGTAGGATCAGCCCAGATATTTTCTCCAGAAGTATACAGAGCCTAGCCCTAATAGAAAATCCAGTTAGGAAGTAGGCTGGAAGAATGAGCTAATAACAATAACAAAAATCCGTCATAAAAAGATATGGAGGGGCACCTAGGTAGCGCAGTGGATAAAGCATCAGCCCTGGAGTCAGGAGGACCTGAGTTCAAATCTGGCCTCAGATACTTGACACTTACTAGTTGTGTGACCCTGGGCAAGTCACTTAACCCTCCTTGCCCTGCCCCCTCACCCCCCGCAAAAGATATGGAAACAGGGATGTTCAAGACACAAACCCAGAAGGGAATGACTCCATAACACCTACAATCAAAACCTCAAAGAAAAACATACCTTGGACCCAAATTCAACTACACTTCCTGGAAGAGATAAAACAAGTATTTAAAAAAGGAGTTTAAAATGTTTAATAAATATAATGAAAGCACTAGAGAAAAGATTGGAGAAGAAATGAGATTTTGGGAAGAAGGAATTAGAAATTAGTAGCTTGGCACAAGCGGTATAAAACCTTGTTCAAGCA
This sequence comes from Dromiciops gliroides, assembly GCF_019393635.1. Taxonomy (NCBI): domain Eukaryota; kingdom Metazoa; phylum Chordata; class Mammalia; order Microbiotheria; family Microbiotheriidae; genus Dromiciops; species Dromiciops gliroides. Next base: position 656,009,651 of record NC_057862.1, on the reverse strand, counting down.
ACAAGCATCCTGAAAATCAGAACAGAGCCAAATAAAAACTAATGACTCCACAAAATAAAACCATGAATAGGAAATCCTTCCTTTGAGGCTTGAGGAAGAGACACAGAGGCAGGGGCTTATTCCATTCAGAAGAGGGGTTTAGTTCTCATCATTCTATGATCCATCTTTCCTCTTCTGCTTTTCCTAAGCTTTCCTAGTTTAGTTTCATCTGCTTCAGCCTATTTCCTATTCCTTAGGGTACTTTCTCAAATTTATCATTCCCATGTATCCCTAGACCCCCTTCAATTTACTTTTGAGCTATTCATACATTCAGGTTTCCCCATACTGGACTATGAATTCTCTCAGTACAGACATCATAGAATTTCACAGGATTTATTTCATTAAAAAAACTTTTTATTTTTAGCTCTGAATTCTCTTCCTCCCACTGACCTTCCCATGTCCTCTGCCCCACTGAGAAACCTAGAAAAACAAAACCCATTACAAATATGTATTTTCTTGCTGTTCAGTCATTTAGTCATGTCTGACTCTTCATGGCCCCATGGACCATAGCACACCAATCCTGTTCAAGGGGTTTTCTTGGCAAAGATACTATAGTGGTTTGCCATTTCCTTTTCTGGTGGATTAAGGCAAATAGAGAGTAAGTAACTTGCTCAAGGTCATGCAGCTAGTAAGTATCTGAGGCTGGATTTGAACTCAGGTCTTCCTAAGTGTTTCAAAATTGTCTTTACAATATTGTTGTTATGTTCATTGTCCTCCTACTTCTTCATCCTGTATGTGTTCATATAAGACTTCCCAGGTTTCTCTGAAGCCAACCCTTGGACCATTTCTTAGAGCACAGTACTATTTTGTCATATAACTTGTTCAGCCATTTTCCAATTGATGGATACCCTTTCAATGTCCAATTCTTTGCCACCACAAAAAAACTTCTATAAATATTTTTGTACACACGGGTCCTTTTCTGCTTTCTTTAATCTCTTTGGAGTATAGACCTAGTAATGGTATGACTGGGAAGCTAGGTGGCATAGTGGATAGAGTACCAGGCGTGGAGTCACAAAAACCTGTGTTAAAATCTGGTCTCAGACACTTACTAGCTGTTGAGAGAAATGATTGTTTTCTATTATATTAATAATCCATTATTACTTAGGATCCAGCCTTTTTATTTCCTCATTCAGGGACCGGCCCCTGTAGGTCAGTCAGTCAGCCTCTAAAGGACGGGGCTGACAGAGGAGATTGCCCTAATCCCCTGGGTACATGCTGCTCCATCTTGGGTAGACCTTACTTTTGTCTAGAGGGTAAACAGAATCTAATCTAGGTGAATTCTTGCTCTTAGGGAATAAACCCATTTCCTTGCACCCTTCCATTGGAGTTTAGGGTGATCTAGCTCATAAAGGAGAAAGACAACCAGAGTGGTCTGGGTGGAAGATGGATTCCTCTCTCCAGATTGCTGGAGGTGGCTGAGTCTTATGATCAAGCCTCTTTCCCAGTAGAAGAAGCTGAAGAATTTTAGCCCACCTCCTCATTTAAATGACCATCCCATAGCACTGATTTCTCCTGTTAGGGGCATTTCCCTTTCTTTTCTTCCTTCCTTCCTTTCTTTCTTTTTTTTTTTTTTTTGGTGAGGCAATTGGGGTTAAGTGACTTGCCCAGGGTCACACAGCTAGTAAGTGTCAAGTGTCTGAGGCCGGATTTGAACTCAGGTCCTCCTGAATCCAGGGCTGGTGCTCTATTCACTGTGCCACCTAGCTGCCTCCAGCATTTTGTCTTTGGTTTCTGAGAGAAAGCACTCACCATAGATAGCCTAATTAATAAATTGATTATTGGGGCAGCTAGGTGGCGCAGTGGATAGAGCAGCGGCCCTGGATTCAGGAGGACCTGAGTTCAAATCCAGCCTCAGACACTTGATACTTACTAGCTGTGTGACCCTGGGCAAGTCACTTAACCCCAATTGCCTCACCAAAAACAAAACAAAACAAATAAATTGATTATTAATTACCCAGAAACTATCTCTCAAGTTTTTCATTTGTCACACTGTGTGGCCCTGGGCAAGTCACTTAACCTTGTTTGTCTCATTTTTTTTTATCTATAAAATGAGCTGGAGAAGGAAATGGTAAAGCACTCTAGTTTCTTTGCCAAGAAACCCCCAAAAAGGGTCACAAAGAGTTAGACATGACTGAACAACATGATAACTACAACAAAAGTAGAATGATTGGGTCAGGGGGTATATAAGCAGTTTAATAGCTTTTAGTCAGAGTTGCAGGACCAGCTCCACCAACAATGCATTAGTGTATCTGTTTTCCCACAGCCCCTCCAGTAGTTGTTATTTTTCTTTTTTTTTTTCGAAATTTTACTAATCTATAGTGATACTTGTTGATTGATTGAAAAGACATGTCCAAAAAAAAAAAAAAAGACATGTCCAAGGTCAAGAGGGTCAGAAGTATAGTCATTTAGGCAGTGAGTAGCAGAGCAGTGAATAAAGCCTAAGTTCTCTAACCAAATGTATCTCTCTCTTCCAGACCTGGATGCCTGGTACCTCTTCCATTCTCTAATGTCATCCAGCCCTCACTGCAAAGCTCTGTATCCAGAAAGTACCCATCATTAACTAAATAAGTAGGCATTTCTCCTGCATTCACAGAGGGATCCCAATTTATTTTTCTAGCCAATGTAGGGCTATAATGGTAACTAGCATTTATGTGTTTAGAGTCCTATTTCTCATTGGTCCCCTTCACATATGTACTCTCTGTCCTGGTCAAACTGGCCTGTGAGCTCTTCTGCAAATACATTTCCCTCCACCTCTGCGCCTCTGCACAAACCAGCTTCCTTTCTGAAATACCCTCCCTGCTCATCGCTGCTTTATCAGATGCTCCAAAGCACAAAGCTGCCCAAGGGCAGCCTAGTTGTTAGTCCTTTGTCTTCTTGAAATTACTTTGAATACATGTCATATTGTTTATGTGCCTGTCTGCTGTATTTCTCCATCCCTTGCCCCATCTGCCCCACTCCCTAGTAGAATGCAAGATCTTTGAATGCCGGGGGTAGTTTTGGTTTTGTATTCCCTAGTGCCTAGTATGGGGCCTTGGACTTAATAAATACTTGTTGAGTTGGATGGAGTTGGATTGAATGCTGTGAGGATAGCATGATATAATTTAATTAAAAAACCCAAAACCCTTGTATTAAGCATCTCTCAGGTACAAGGAACCTAAGTAAGGGAGCTTTCAAGATGATTCTAAATGTTTCCAAAAATCTTGGCTGGGAAACAGCTACTTAGTTTATTGGCTGCTTTCACATCTGGTCACACCTCCAGTTATGGTAGCATTTCCCCCCCAGCCCCTACCCCAGCCCCTGGTAATGGTGCTTTTGGCTAGGCCATCCCACACTTTCCACACTCCCACTCAGAGCCTGGCACCTGCCTTGGAGAGCACTATCGACAATCCAATTGGCTAGTACAGACAGGTGTGTGACTTCTGTTTACTTTCTAAGCCACAACCTGAAAAGACCTAGCTTTTCCCTGGGGCTTTTCAGCATGACTGGGTTGGGAAGGGGGCCAGGTGAGGAATTAATACTATGAACCTAAAAACAAGAATTACTCCCAAAGGGCCTGCTCCCATCCCTCTTCCTCCTTTTTCTCCTTGCCTGACAGCTTTCTCTCCTCTTTAGAACCTGTCCACTTACTGCCTTCCAGGCCAGCCGGGCCTCTGCCAAACCAAGCTCTACTCCTGGTACCACACCCTCTTCTGGACCCATGACACAATGAAACAGCCCCACCCAGGGAAAATGGGTGCTGTGTGTTAGGGGTGGTGGTGAAGAGGAGAGAGGGAAGCTGAGTTATCCAAGTAGGTATATGCGAGCCGGAGGCTAGGCCGACAGAAACAAATCCACATTAAGTTGTGTTCCTCATATGCAAAGGGTCATAACCTCATAGCTTGGTGGTTTTAAAGGTCATCTAATTCAACTTCCTCATTCTGAATAAGGGGAAACTGAGGCCTGGTGAGATGCCCAAAGGCACAGATGGGGTAAGGAGCAGAGGCAGAATTCTAACCCAAGTTCCCTGACTCCACTGTACCATGCAGGTTCTCATTTCTTAGAAATAACAATTATTATTTTTTTTATTTTTTTGGTGAGGCAATGGGGGTTAAGTGACTTGCCCAGGGTCACACAGCTAGGAAGTGTTAAGTGTCTGAGGTCGGACTTGAACTCAGGTCCTCCTGACTCCAGGGCTGGTGCTCTATCCACTGCGCCACCTAGCTGCCCCCAGGTTCTCATTTCTATAAAGTGCTAGATGGGAATTTCCGGGGCAGAGCCAAGATGGCAGAGGAAAGGCAGTAAGCTCTTGGAACTCACAACATGATCTCTCAAAAAAACCTCCAAATAATGTCATAGGACAATTCCTGGAGCAGCAGAACCCACCAAAGAATGGGTTGAGATTATTTTCCAGATAAAGAGGGCTTAGAAGGTCAGCAGGAGGGGGCTGCTGTGCTGGGGAGGGAGTGGTCATGTTGACACAGATCCAGTCCCAGGCAGGCCAAGCCAGAGAAAGAGACCCCCAAAGCCTCTGAATAAGCTGCAGTGTCAGTGTCATCTGGAACTAAGCTCATGGCCTAGTGAGAGGGCTGAGCGGTTGGCCAGGGGGAGGTTACAGGGGTCTCTGCTGGTGCTAAGGCACAACTTCCCTGCTGGGAACCAAGAAGTAGGCTTGAGTGGCAGTGGCCCAGGTTGGGGAGGGGTGCAGGCTTGTTGGAGCTAACAACCACAGAACACAAAATTTTGCTGCCTGGCTGATTAGCAAGTTGGCCTAGGGTTATCTATGGACCAGAGAACTGGCCAGGTGAGTGAAGAACCTGCCCCTCCTTAAATCGTGCCACCTTAGATTCCCTGAAACTTGGGACAGTACATCCTAGAAGCAGTGCTCCACTTTAAGAAGGAGTTAAAAGTCAAGTAAAAGATGGGCAAGATGAGCAGACAGAGAAAGATACAGACCATAGAAAGTTTCTTTAGTGACAAGGAAGATCGAGGTGCACCCTCAGAAGATCATAGCAACATCAGGGGTCCTATATCCAAAGCTTCCAAGAAAAATATGAATTGGTCTCAGGCCATAGAAGTACTCAAAAAAGACTTTGAAGATAAAGAGAGATAGAGGGAAAAATAGAAAGAGAAATGAGAGTGATGAAGGAGGGTCATGAAAAAAAGTCAACAGCTTGAAAAGCCAAATTGGCTAAATGGAAAAGGAGGTACAAAAGCTCTCTGAAGAAAATCATTACTGAAAAATTAGGATTGAGCAAATAAAAGCAAATGACTCTATAAAGTGCTGTATAAATCTGATTGTCAGAAGAATTACAAACTATTCATAATAAACTATTCGTAACAGCATCTTTCTTTTTTTTGGTAGTAGCAAAGAATTGGAGATAGAGTAGGTACCCATTAATTGGGGAATTGTGGTACATGAATGTAATAGACTAGTACTGCTGGAGAAATGACAATATAAAGAATTCAGAGAAGCATGGGAAGACTTATATGAACTGATACAGAACCAAGAAAATAATGTATTACGTGATAGCACTACAGCAATGAAAATGGAAAAAGCAGTAAGACACATCTACAAACTTATCCTGGAAAAGAGTCAAGAAAGTTCACCTCCCTCCCTTCTTTGTAGATGTAGGAGACTATGGGTGGGAAATATTGCATATATTGTCATTTACTTTGTTTATTGGTTCTGCTGAAATGCTTTTTTCTTTCTTTTTAAAAAATTTTTTTGATACAAGTGTAGAAATATTTTTGATGACTAGCCTAATTGGGGGGGCTAATCTGACTGGAGGACTAATCTGGGGACTTTTGACTATTTGGCTATCTGACTGCTATTAGTTTAATGTGGGCCATATATAAAGTTCCACCATACTGCTCCACTCCCAAAATTGATAAGTAAAATATTAAGAAGCCTCTTAACTAAATAATCAAAGCAGAGTTTATTTATGAGACACTATTTAAAATTAAGAATACAGGGAAATAAAATGTACAACCTGACTTCAGTGCGTCTCTTTCCATTGTGTCTCTTTCTCACCTGCTGGGCCTGGACCTTCTTTAATACAATAAGGGCCTTAGCCGCCTCTTGCCTTAGGGCACTCAGGTCCTTTATTCTAACTCTGAGCCCCTTTTACTTTGTAAATCCCCCTGCTTCTAACTTTCCTCTCCTTACTGCCACCGCTGAACCCCTGTGTTTCTCTCTCACCGACCTTCTGTCTGTCTGTCAGCTCTGTCAGTCTGCTCTTTGGCCTCTCTTTTCCCTGCTCCTAGTCCTTCTTATCTTCTCCTGCGTCCTTGTAGCCCCCTGTCTGTCTTCTCCAACCTTTGCCGTCTCGTCAGCCAGCCTCCAGTAATCTTCTCATCTCCCTTGAGTCTAACCCCCAGGTCTATATATACCTTTTCTTCTCTCCACTCAAATCTCGGGGCTTCTTGCACCCACACACCAAGCTAATCCGCTAGCCAGGGCTGCTGCTGGTTGGGGGGGGCGGTGCGCTCCAGCCTCACGTGCCTCAGCACAGGCTACGCCAGAGCCCAGCAGCATCTCTCAGATACCTCCGCCCAGGGCGGAGGGAGCTGGGGGCTTTTTCCCCCCATCTGTCTGACCTAGGGTCCTGTACAGCCCACAGGGCTTTTTGGCTCAGCTGAAGCAGAGGGGAAGGGGCACCAGCACCTTCCACACAGAAGAGACCCTGAGGGCCTAAGGCTTTCTAATCTCAGCCCAAAGGTAGGGTCCCCAAATCAAAATAAAATTCCACACAAGGGAGAGTTTGTTAGGTAGGGGAGGAGAAAGAGACATATAAAAAATAAATGTGATGAAACAACAACAGGCATCAAAAATAGAAAATAAAATCTTCAGGCTCTTTAAAAATGTTAGCTGTTATTACAAATGTGGCCTGTGTAGTCTATTAAAAAAACAGGAATAAAGCACCGGCCCTGGAGTCAGGAGTACCTGAGTTCAAATCTGGCCTCCAACACTTAACACTTACTAGCTGTGTGACCCTGGGCAAGTCACTTAACCCCAATTGCCTCACTAAAAAAAAAAGAAAGAAAAAGAAAAAAGAAAACAGGGGGGCAGCTAGGTGGCACAGTGGATAAAGCACTGGCCCTGGATTCAGGAGGACCTGAATTCAAATCCAGCCTCAGCCACTTGACACTTACTAGCTGTGTGATCCTGGGCAAGTCATTTAACTCCAATTGCCTCACCCCCCCCCCAAAAAAAAGATTTATTACTAAAAAAAAGAAGACAGGAGCCACAAACCTGGGACAACCTAGGGTAGGGGGAGTCAGATCCAGAGGGAAGGGAAGCTTCTAAGAAAGAAATTCTGAAGACACAAAAGGGAATTATTCCAATGTAGAGGCAAAAGGGGAACTTTTTGCACAGACCAGTGTGGATGCATAGGGTACTCATGAACCAACTTCTGTATTTTTAAAAGATGTGTTTTTTTTCCTCTGCTGTCAGGTCAAGCCTTTCCTTTCTTTGGAGAATCTGTTTGTTCTCAGTGAGTCTCCCTAGTCTTGGCTGGAGACCTTGTCCCCTCCAGGTCTTTTCCATTTGTTGACATGGTCAAAGGAGATAAAGTGAGTGTAACACTTCCTTCAGTCCCACTCTTTGCTGCCCTCTGGCACAAGTTCAAGGATCTGCCTCCTCAGGGTCCCGTATCACTTGCTCAATCAGTTGCTAAAATGAGTTCACCACTGGACAACTGGTCTTTTTATAAGTAGCCCTATGGGTGTGACTTGAACTTTTTGACAAGATGTTTGCTGAAAACAGTCATCTTCCTTTCATCCAATGGTCAAAAGTCCCATGATACTTTTAAAGTGAGTATAGACTTGTCCCCACATAGGGTCATAGGGATGAGCAAACAGGAAAATTACCTAATACCTAATTTATCCTGTTGTTTGACTGATTGATGGTGGGCAGGGCGTACAACTCTACTCTTATACACAAAACACAGAGTCACTTTTCATATAGTAGAGGGGTCTGTGGAAAGGGGCAGCTGGTGTTCCAAGATCTCTACGGTAGCTGCATGGTACAGTGGACACAGAGCTGGACCTAGAGTCAGGAAGGCCTGAGTCCAAATTTAGGCTCAGACATTTGCCAGCTAACCCTGTCTGCTTTAGCTTCCTCAACTCTATAAGGGGAATCATAATAGCATCGACCTGGCAGGGTCACATAGTAGGTGCTCTATAAATGCTTAACCTCCTTCCCTCTCTGGGTTTGTTGTGAGGATAAAATGAGATGATGTTGGTAAAGTGCTCTGTAAACCTTAAAGTAAAACGGGTGTAACAACAGCCTGTACCTTCCTGGGAGGATAAAATGGGACAGCACTTTGCAAAGCACAAAACACCATATAAATGCCAGCTATTATTGTTATTGTTGTTGTTGTTGCGATTATTTCTGTTGTCTGAGCTTCATCTATTCAGAGAAGGAGATGGGATCAATATCAACTCCAAAACAACAGCAGGCTACAGATAGATGGAGAAGCAAGTCAAGCAAACCCCCAGATTAATGAGCAGAGATCAAGACCACTGATACTATTATTTTTTTTTTTCTCAGAATGCCTGGGACACAACAGTGTTATCTCGGCACTGGTCCCATCTTCATCCTGCCCTACTAGCCTCCTTTGTAAAAGATTTCCCTTTCCCCTTTACTGCCTAAGCTCCATGTAGTAAAGTCAAACAAACACTAGCTTTTCTTTTTTCTTTCATTCTTTCTTTCTTTCTTTTTTTTGGTGAGGCAATTGGGGTTAAGTGACTTGCCCAGGGTCACACAGCTAGTAAGTGTTAAGTGTCTGAGGCCAGGTTTGAACTCAGGTAACTCCTGACTCCAGGGCTGGTGCTCTATCCACTGCACCACCTAGCTGCCCCAAACACTAGCTTTTCTTAATCAGTCAGTCAGTCAGTCAATTAACATTTCTTTCTTTTTTTTTGGGGGGGGGGGGACAGGGTAATGAGGGTTAAGTGACTTGCCCAGGGTCACACAGCTAGTAAGTGTCAAATGTCTGAGGCTGGATTTGAACTCAGGTCCTCCTGAATCCAGGGCCAGTGCTTTATCCACTGTGCCACCTAGCTGCCTCAATAAACATTCTGTGGTAAAAAAAAAATATGAAAGTTTTTTAACAGTCGGTTAGGAGTAACTGAAAGATGCCAGTTTTTGAAGGACCACCCTTTCGGGGAGGAGACCAACGGCATGAGCTACGCACGCCAGTCCACCTGCTGGCACGTCAGACTGCCTGCTAGCACTCCACTTCTGGGGTGCGAGCTTAAAAGGCAAGGAGAGAACGGAAGTAGGGACTTTTTCCTGCTCTGCTGGTCTCCTGACTGCGCTGCACAGGCTGATGCTGACGAGAGTTCGACTGGGCCCAGCTCGCGGTTAGCAGCAGCACGCGCTTGACACGGTCTCTCTCTCTCCCCAAAGGTGGCCTTTGGCTTTTGGTGAGTTTTATACGGAATATAGACTAAGCTTAGACTTAAGACGATTTGTATTGTATTTCTACTTTCCTATCCTTCTAATCAACATCACCTTGTGACTACCATACAATAAAAGGTCTATCTAGAAAACCAGAAGCTTCTTCCATTTACTAGTCTGGGAGATAAATTAAGGGAAAGGTTAAAGAGGGGGGATTTATGATCTAATATCCAATTTTTTTTTTTTTGTGGGGCAATGGGGGTTAAGTGACTTGCCCAGGGTCACACAGCTAGTAAGTGTCAAGTGTCTGAGGCCGGATTTGAACTCAGGTACTCCTGAATCCAGGGCCGGTGCTTTATCCACTGCGCCACCTAGCTGCCCCTCCAATTTTAAATCTCACAATTCTTAAGCACCTAAGTGCCAAGTTTCTCCCTGTTTCAAATCTCTGCCTCTTCCTGTAGAGTTCTTCCCCTTCCAGAGGCCCAGGATCCAGCCTGAGCTTCCTTCTTATCTGGCTGCCTTTCCTACACACACTCAGAGAATCCCAAGACACCAGATCCCAAAGGCCCCAGATGGCTCCAAGAAAAGCCCTCTGTGTTGCTCTATATCTGGCACCCACCTTAGGCATTGTGGGAGAACCTGGCAAGTGAGAATACCCTAGAATGGCCTTGCTGCCCATACACTGGACCAAACCTTGGGTTAAGGAGAAGGAAAACTAGAGCTATTCCTGCACTAATGAGACTTTGGATGTCTCATGGACGTGTTTTTCTTTTGATCAGATGGAGATCATCCTACCCACATCATCCTTGAGATCTCCCAGGAAGCATGAGAAAGAGCAAGACCTGTCTAGCAAGGCCTTTGAGATCCTCTGTAAATTCCATCCCACTCAACTACCAAACATCCCCATTTTTGAAGGGGGAAAGTCTAACTAGCTGGGAAAGCCTGGCTAATGAACAAATCGCATTTGTCATTAGGGTTCCTGAGACACCCCTAAATCCTTTCAAACAACGTTTCTCAATTGAATCCATTATTCTGGGCACTTGCCTAGCCCTGTCATCTGGGACAGCCAGAGGTGATGTTTCAAAAAGCCCATTAAAAGAGATTTTTATCCTCATGGATGATTAAATGTTTGTGATGGTAACATAGAGAGTATCTCTCCTCTTGCTCCTCAGCCCCAGTTGGTACCACTGTTGTACTCACTCACTCACTCATTCATCCACTCATTCATTCATTCCTCTGACAGAGGCAGTGCAAAGTGCTGAACTTGAAGTCAACAGAGACCTGGTTTTGAACCTTCACTCCAGAACTTGTTAGTTGCACAACCCCTGGAAAAATTACTTAACTGTCTGCCTCAGTTTCCTTAAATATAAATAGTGGTAATAATAGTAGCTACTTCTTGGGCTTCTCTCCCTCCCTCCTTCCTTTCTTCCTTTCCTTCCTTCTCTCCTTCCTTTCTTCTTCTTTCTCCCTCCCTCTCTCCCTCCCTCCTTCTCTTCCTTCCTTCCTTTACTTCACTTTTCCATCCTTCCTTCCTTTACTTCACCTTTCCATCCTTCCCTCCTTCCTTTCTTCCTTTCCTATGGCAGAAAGCAGGGCCCTCCCATCTCTAGTATGTTCTGACCCTGGCCATGACTTTGGCCCTCACCAACTGGGCAGCCGTTCTTCATCTTCAAACATTACTTCTTCTCCTTTCCCACCATGATTCAACCATAGCAGCCTCTCTTCCAGGCCCATCTGTGTCTTGCCCTCATTGTCCCGAGTCATTTACCTTTTCAAAATCCACTGATTTGCACTTTGAATCCATGTTAGGATTTGCATCCTGGGCATTGGCATGGGTGACAGTTCCATTCTCCTGAGGATCCTGGTAAAGTAAGAAAAGGGAAGAATTAATACTGGGAAGGGAGGCATGTAAGGATAGAATCTGCCCATGAACCTATCCATCTTTACTACAGTGGAAGTGCCAATGAACTGGGAAGGAGAGGACCTGGGTTCAAAACTGAGGCTCTGTTATTTACTCCATGTGAGACTGGAGGCAAATTTCTGGATCAGTTTCCTCATCTTTAAAATTAGGTGTTGGACTACATTATTTCTAAGGTCCCCTTACACCTCTAAATCTTGTGGATAAAATGGATAAAAGTTTATCCATTTAAGGAGGCAGCTTGGTTCTTTGGAAAGAACACAGGCCTCAGAGTCAGGAGAGACCTGAGTTTGAATTCTAGCTCTCGCTCTGACTAGATGTGACCTTGAGCAAGTCATCCCACTTCTCTGCATCTCAGTTTTCTCATCTGTGAAATGGGGATAAAACCATTTGTCAGATCTACCTTATAGAGTTGTGAAGTAAATGCTTTGTAAACCTCAGCCAGTATATAAATGAGTGTTGTTATCATTATAATTAAAACTCCCAGAACTGGGGTGGCTGGGAGCCAAAGGGGTGAGTCTGGAAATGTGGCCTGCCTCTTAGACAACAGGCAGGGGAGTGGAAGATAGATAAGCTAGCTGACAGAGTCAGAAATAGGAATCTTTAAAAAGGAAAAGCTCCCTGGGGCAGGGAGCTATCTAGACTATGTTGACAGGGGTTGGAGCACCTGAACCCAGAGTTTCTCTGGCCGGCTCAGGCTGGTGGCCAGCCAATCAGAAGGAGGCCAGGCTCAGGCAGAGGCAGGCACCACCAGGGCCCCAGGGTACCTTGCAGCACTGACCATTATCACACCTACCTTTGGTGCCAGCAGCTCCCTGATGGGAGTTCTCTTCTCCCCTCCTCCCCTCCTCCCACCCCTCTTTGATTAAATGGGACCATGGCTCAGTGAGGGCTGGGCTATTTGGAATCCTGGAGAGTCAGAGAGGTGACCTCACCTCCATCAGCTGCCCCAGTCCCCAGCTAGGACTTGAGGGAAAGAGCAAAGAGAGAAAGCATGTCTCAGTAGACTCAAGGTTATGTTGAATTAGCAAACTAGGTAAAGTCAAAGGTGAAATGGAATGCTCTCGTGAAACCACAAAAGGGAAAACAAAACAAAACAAAACAAGAGCCAACTCTGAGGTCCAGAGTGCAGAGGCAAGTTCAGGAAACTCCCTCACTCCCTTACTTCTTCCTACAGCTCAGCTCAAACCCCTGCCAAAGGACATTCTGATTAATCAACTGTAATAGGGCTTTCGGATCCATTACTCACTCAGCAAGTATTTCTGGGTCCAGGCCCTGTGCTAGGTGATGGGGATGCAGTGAGTACAATACATGAAACAATTCCTCTTTGCAAGGAGTGGATGCTCTTGTGGGGGAGAGAAATAGAAGTGAGTATAGACTGAAGACAGTGATTAAAGGAAATACAGGCAGACTTGGGAAGAAATGCCTGGCATCCACCATTAATTTTTCTTTTTCACTTTCACTCTGACCCGATTTCAAATGGGACTAAGAGTCAAGGCTCACTGAGGGCAAGGGGAGAAGGGAGTTTGTTTCATGGGGCAGCCATGTGTGATCCCAGGAGTCTCTGTGGTCTCTCCCAACCCTATCCTTCCATTCCTCTATCCCCTCCTATAACTTGTGGCAGTAGTTTCTTTTTTTCTTTTTGTTTCGGGGCAATTGAGGTTAAGTGACTCATCCAGGGTCACACAGCTAGTAAGTGGCAAGTGGTTGAGGTGGGATTTGAACTCAGGTCCTCCTGAATCCAGGGCCAGTGCTCTATCCACTGCGCCACCTAGCTGCCCCTGGCAGTAGCTTCTTAATAGATCTCTCTTCTCCAGTCCATCCTACATGGGCTGCCAGGGTAGTAATTATCATCACCATCAAGCATCAGCAGTCAGCCAACCAGCATTTATTAAACACCTATTATGTGCTAGATAAGAGTGAAGCAATCACTGACCTCATTTTGCTTACATTCTATCGGGAAAACCTACACATTAAAGCACAGGCAAAATCAATACAAGATCTTTTCTGGTGAAAGAGGTGTTAAGAGGGGAGGAATGGCTGGAGATGAGGAAGGGTCTAGGGTTTGAGTTACGCTTTGAAGGACACTAGCCATTCTAAGAGGCAGAGATGAGGAGGGAGTGTATTCTGGTCAGGGGGCAGAGCCTTTGAATGCCATGTGTGAAGAACAGTGGGAAGGCCAATATGGCTTAACCAAAGATTGTGTGAAGGGGAGTGATGTGTAAACAGGCAGGATAGGTTGGAGCCAGGATACAAAGGGCATTGAATGCCTGTAAACATGCTGGAGCCAGGCTATGAAGGACAATAAATGACAAAGGAATTTGCATTTGATTCTGGGATCTCTGAGATCCTCTTGAGAGTAACATGGTAGGGGCAGCTAGGTGGCACAGTAGATAAAGCACCACCCCATGATGGTTGACCTGAGTTCAAATCCCACCTCAAACATTTGCCGCTTACTAGCTGTGTGACCCTGGATGAGTCACTTAACCCTCATTGCCCTTCAAACAAACAAAAAACCCCTGAAATGTTGGCAAAAGAGAGTAACATGGTCACCAAACCTAGGGAGAGATGGTGAAGTCACTTAATGTGAAGGTATAGACAGGGAAGAGAAGGGAACTGAGGCTAGAACACTGAAGTACACTCACAGAGGGGAGGATATGGATGGCAATTCAGCAAGGGAAACTGAGGAATGGCCATAAAAACCTGGAGAAGAAAAAGTATCTAAGAGGAGAGAGTAGTCAACAGTACCAAATACTGCAGAAGTCAAGAAGGATAAGGACTGAGAAAAGGCCATTGGGTAATGGTAATAGTAATGATAATAATAATAGCTGGCATTTGTATAGTGTTTGCAAAGCATTTTGTATCTTTTATCTCATTTCACTTGCACAACAATCCTATAAAGAATACCTACGGCTATCCCTATTTTTAGATGAGCAAACTGAAGCTCAGGGAGGTAAATAATGCTTACCCATGGCCAAGTAGTAAGACTCAAAGGCAGGATTCACACTTAACGCTCTTCTGTCTCCTAATTCACTGTTCTTTCCACTACCCCCACACTACCTTTGAGCACTCTCTCTGAATATTATGTTGCAGTGGATAAAGTGCTGGGCCTTAAGTCAGGAAGATTCATCTTTCTGAGTTCAAATCTGGCCTCAGACCCTGGGCAAGTCACTTCACCCTGTTTGCCCGAGTTTCTTCATCTGTAAAATGAGCTGGGGAAGAAAATGGCAAACCACTCCAATACACACACACACACACACACACACACATATATAACCACTCTAATATCTTTATCAAGAAAATCCCAAATGGGGTCATGAAGAGTTGGACACAGCTAAAATGACTCAACAAGAACATCTCTCCAATATGTTCTCTTCTATCCTTGGACACTGCGCCCACTCTATAGCAGGCTCTCAGAACTTCACTTGAGGACTAATGCAGCAGCCTGGTTGGTGGTGAGATTGCCTGCTTCAAGTCTCTCCTCATTTGAGTCCACCCGCCACTTAGCCACCAAAGTGATTCTCCTAAAATGCATGTCCAACCACGTTTACTCAGTAAACTCCAGTGGCTTCCTACTCCCTCCATGATCAAATACAAAATTATCTGTTTGGTGTTCAAAGCCCTTTGTGACCCAGTCCCATCCCTCCCCATCCCCCTCCACCTTTCTAGTCTTCTTATACCTTACTCCCTGACATGTACTCTTAGTTTCAGTGGCACTGGCCTCCTGGCTCTTCTTCAGACACGACACTCATCTCTCAGCTCCTGGTATTTTCTCTGGCTGTCCCTCACCACTGGGATGCTCTTCCTCTCATCTCCCTCTGGTCACTCTCAAGTACCAACTAAAACCCCATTTTCTACAGAAAGCCTTTCCCAACCCTTTTTCGTCCTGGTGCCTTCCCTCGTTTATTTTTTGTTTTTTGTTTTGTTTTGCAGGGCAATGAGGGTTAAGTGACTTGCCCAGGGTCACACAGCTAGTAAGTGTCAAGTGTCTGAGGCTGGATTTGAACTCAGGTCTTCTTGAATCCAAGGCCAGTGCTTTATCCACGGTACCACTTAGCTGCCCCCTACCTTCCCTCTTTTAATAATTTCCTATTTATCCCAATATGTAGCTTGTTTGTACATATTTGTTTGCTTTTTGTCTCCTCTATTAGAGTATAAATTCCTTGAGGGCAGGGACTGGCTTTTGCCTGTTTTCTGTATCTCCAGCACTTATCACAGTGCCTTGAACACACTTATTAAATGCTTCTTGATTAAGTAGTCAAGATGAAGTACTTGCTACCCTCTGAGCCTTATATTTCCCCCCCTCTACACCTTTGCTGATGCCACTCTCTTCATCTAGAATGCTCTCCCCCACTAGTTTCAACCTACACAGCCTTCAAGGGAAACTTTATGGAAGCTTTTATAGCCAGGAAAAGGGATGGCAGGATTTCAGACTAGATTGAACATTACAGCTCCTCTAGTTATAGGATCATGTATGAGGCGGAAAGAACCTAAAAGGTCATCTGGACCAGCTTCCTCATTTCACAGCACCTCAATATTCCTCTATTGCAGAGTACCTGTAGGTCTTTGAATACTTGTCAGAATGAATGAGTCATTTTTTGCTTCAATTAGGAGATGGGGGCTCTATCATTTAAATGTAAGTTGTTCTCAATAATTATGCTCAATGGAATAAATTTAATTCTTTCTCTCTATGTTATATATCTATAGTCATAGATATATAACATAATATTGTATTATAACATAAATATATATAACAAATTCTATATCCCCAAACAAAACTGTAAACGTGTCCTTCCTCTCCTCCCTCCCAACCACTTGAGAATCCCTATAAATATCCCTGTCATTTACCCTGGGGTACCAGGGATCTCCTCTTGCTTAGGGATTGCTTAGGTGATTGATAAGTCTATGGAAATGAGATCAGCTGGTACCTTCGAGGTCATCAAGTAGAAATCCCCTCCACAACATTACTGACACATGGCCACCAAGTCTCCATTGATCGAAGACCACCAGGGGCCAGAAACTCAAAAGTTCCAAGTTAAATGTGTGAAAAAGATACAAAGACTCTTTGCCTGCAAAGGTCTAGTCCAGGAAGGCCTGACCCTTCAGAGAACACTGAATGTTCACTGAAAGGCCGGCATTCCTTTATCCCAGAAGTGACTGGATGTTTTGGTAAAATTCCATAAATAATACTGGCATAGAGACAGCTAGGTGGAGCAGTGGATAAAGAAGCAGAATTCAGGAGTACCTGAGTTCAAATCCGGCCTCAGACACCTGACACTTACTAGCTGTGTGACCCTGGGCAAGTCACTGAACCCTCATTGCCCTGCCAAAAACAAAAACAAAACAAACTGGTGTAGACCTGAAGCTATCAGACTCCTTAGTCCTGAATACCTTTGGGTGTTAGTAGTAGTACTAGAGCAAGAAAGAGGGAAAAGAGGAAGGTCTTCTCTTGGCTAAAAGGAATACCTGAGGCAGAGAGCATCCTTACTCCCTCATCCTCGCTTAAACAGGACATGTGAGAGTCATTCTTCACCTATACTCTGCAAGGATAAGGTAGTGAGTAGTACATTGATGACCAGTATATCACCAAGATGAGTCATTCAGGAAGAGTGATTTTCAGATTACTGTCTCAGATGCCACACCTGTCATGGCCTGACATAAATATCATGAAATTGTATAATTCTCTGTTCCCACATTTTTGAAGGACACAATGAGCATCGTGTTGGAAAATCCTTGCAATGGGGGAAATGAACATTCCTACCTACACTGGAAGGACTCTGTTCTTAAGAGCCTCCCCCAGTATCTCCTTCACTGATTGTCCCAGAGTTAAGGCAGGGGGATAAGGTTTCATGAAAACTCCATGGGACACTCTTAAGCATCCCTTCCTGAACCTGACTCTGAAATTTGGAGAGTTATAAAAATGACTTCTACATATACCTGAAGTACAAGATAAGTGACCCACATGTCAGTTCTTTCCACCTCTAAATCCATGACTCAAGGAACCCAGGCAGGGGGATGTTGGTAAATATTTAACAACTGGCTGGGTGGGGGAAGTGCACTCAGGACACACTTTGGGGTTTAATCTACATTATTAAAATTTTCTTTTATGTGTCTAGACAATCAACAAAACAATAAATCAAGGTCAGATGTGTAGCATTTGGGGATTTCTGAGGTATAAATGCTCATCCTGAAAACTGAACAATCAGCTCTCAGTTTGAGGTGGCTTTAATACAACCCTGGGCCTCGGTGGCTGAGAAGATGATGAACCTCAGCAGCATCATGGCTCTGCCCAAGAAGACTCTGCTTGGCTATAGGAAGTTAGCCTGGAGAGGTCTAAAGAGACTGGGCAAAGGGTAAGGCAGGGGCAGAGGCCTCGTCTTTCCTCCTTTGTAATCCCTTTGTTCCTCTGATTTGAGAAACTTGGACACAAAGAACCCTCTGCCCAGGAATTTATAAGCACTGATCCTGCTGGAGATAGTGGGAGAGGGGATTGTTGGGGAAAAGCTCTTCCTGATCACAAGCCAGCTCAGGAGGGAAGAGAGTACCAAGGCTGTATTACCAATGGCCTCTCCAGACAGAGAGCCGGCTTACCTCCTTGGCCCAAGGGCTCCCCCTGCTACCAGACTATTATGAAGTATCCTAGAATCCCTCTGTCCACCCCACTGGCAGCACTGGAGTTGAACTGTCCTCTCCATGTACCAATGTCCTCAGAGTTCATCAGCATCTCACAGATGAAGCAAGGGGAAGGCTCTCGAGTATCCTGGTGTTGATGGAAAGAATGCAGGATTTGAAATCAGAGGACCCGAGACAACTGTCACTGCACAAATTACTCAGTCTTTCCCAGCTTCAGTTTCCTCATCTATAAAATGAGGTGGTTGGGCTAGATTGTCTACAAGACTCCCTCCAGCCTAGTCCTAGATTCCACATCTCTCAGCCCAACTTCCTTCCACTGTGATTCCTGCTGTCAAGGCAGTGCCTCCTCTGCGGCTTCCCCTCCTGGAAAAGGAAATGCCCTTATTTGTTTATTTCACACAAGGGAAGCAGGAATCTCCTGACCCAGGTTCCTGAGAGGCCACATGAAGACATTTGGGAGAAAGAATCCTTTCCCTGGAAGCCTTTCCAGGCCCTAAAAGAGCTTCTCCTGCCTCAGGTCAGGTTGTGATGTGGGCACTAGTTGTGTTCTCACCAGCAGCTTCCAAAGCAGCATCTCATGTGGGGGGTGAAAGAGGAGAGGGGAGAGGGAAGAATGAGACAGAGAAGAAGGAGAAGAAGAAGAGGAAAGAGAGAGGAAGAAGAGGAAGGCAAGGAAGAAGGAGAAGAGGAGGAAGAAGAGAGGGAAGAAAAGAAAGAGGAAGAAGAAAGGGAAGAATGAGAGACAGACACACACACAGACAAGAATAGAGAGACAAAGACAAGGACAGAGAGATAGAAGAGATGGGGAGGAGGAGGGAGGGAGGGAGGGAGGGAGAGAGAGAGAGAGAGAGAGAGAGAGAGAGAGAGAGAGAGAGAGAGAGAGAGAGAGAGAGAGAGAGAAGAGAGGGCCCAGTCAGAGGCAAAGAGGCACGCTCAGGCATGATGGGTGGGACATAAATAGTCCAACAAAGGAGTCAGAGAAGGAGGGACCAACAGGGAGGAGGTGAAGCAGGTGAGAGCTATGAATATGTGTGCAATCTATCTTGTATGTACATAGTTTCTTACATGTTGTCTTCCCCATTAGAATGTGCAGCCCTTAAGAACAGAGACTGTGTTTGTCTTTTCCTGAACCTTCAGGCGCCTGGTGTACAGGACTCGGTCACATATGAAGTATACATTCGTCTTTACTAAGTGATTCAGGGAAGAGAGAACATGCAGGAGCAGGGGTTGGTTGGTGGTATCAAAAGCTGCAGAGATGTAAAGTAAGAAGAAGGCTAATAATTATATTTAGGATCAGGACTATAAATGTAGAGCTAGAAGATACCCTGGTGATCATTTAAGAAACTGAGGCTCAGAGGAAGGTAAAGTAACCTTTTGGGCCTCAGAAAAAGGGCTACTGGGCATAGAAGGGAAGAGGAATGAAGCAATCATTTTGCTAAGCACATATTATTTCACTTGATCTTTACAACAACCCTGAGAAGTAGATGCTGCTATTGTGATGCCCATTTTACAGTTGAGGAAACTGAGGCAGAGGTTAAGTGACTTTTCCATGAATGTTTCCCAACCCCCTTCTCCTTCCCTTGCAAAGCAATCTCTCCTGGATCCAATATATGAGAACCCTAGCTCTAGGTTGGAGCCTCCCTTATCTCACTTTCCCTTGTAGCAGAGGTATCTGCATCCATGTCTTCTAACCACCCCTTCCAATTGTGCTGTGGGTTCCTTGAGTACAAGGTCTATTATATCTCTGCATCATCACTGACTAGTACTAGTCCCTAAATATAATACATACTTTAAAAATATTTATTGACTCTATTAGCTCACTTGGTATTTGTAATTCTGAATACAAGTAGGACAAATATTATCCCCATTTTAAAGAAGAGGAAACTGAGGCCCAAATAAATTAAGGACTATTGATCAGGACAAACTAGAACCCAAATTTCCCAATTCCTATTTCTGTCTTGTTCTCACTAAGAGTCTAAGACTCATCCTTTTGCATGGAGAAAGGTCAATCAATAGTCCTTTTGAATTCTGTCTTAGTCCAGAGGTAAATTCCTCTTAACTCCCTGAATCCTGGATAGGGAGTTATTTTGGGAAGTGGTGGGGAGTGGGGCAAGGGAGAACAAGAATAGCACAACAGTCAAAAAACCCTTCCCCCTGAGCCAAAAACAAGTAGTCTATAGAGTCAGGCAGTGAAAGGAGTCAGTGTGTTAAGTGGGTAGGGGGACTGGGAAGAGGCAGGAGAGCCTGACATAAAAGAATGTGTATTCAGGAGATTCTAGACTCTGGGCACTCAGGAACAGATGGCCATTTATCCAGTAGCCTGAACTTTGAAAATACTTTTACAGAAATCAGGTGGAGACCTCCTCCCTCTGCTAAGCCATTCCCAATCTCCATTCACATCTCCCCACAAGGAATGAGGTGAAGGAACAGGCTGCTCTGGGAAACAGATAGACTTCTCCCAAGTCAGGACAGGGACCAATGAGAGAAGAAGCATTGTAGATGTGCTTCAGCCATATCTGTTCACTGATGTTCAGGTTAGGGTTGGAGATCCCACTTCATTCAAGAAAGTTTTGTTGGTGCTAGTGTCTTGAAGATCAGAAGTCTTTGGATTTGATGGGAGATGGGGTGGGGGGTGGGGGGGAATTGGAAAGAGAAGTGTGATTTGTTTCCAGCATACCTGGACACCCAGCTCCTTCAATGTGGTTTTCTTCTTTTTGAGAAGGAAAGGAATGAGTAACTCTGGTTGGACCATTGGGCCAGTTCCCTTCCCTTCCCACGTTCCTTCCTCCCTTCTCTCTGATGGGTGGTGTACAGGGGCCCACACATCTACATGTGGAGATAGAACTTCCCCCGATTTGATAGCTTCCCTTTATGCTAGCTGCATTGATTTTGTTTGTGCAAAGGCTTTTTAATTCCATGTAATCGAAACTGTCAATTTTATCTTTTATTAACTCCTCTATCCCCCTTATTTAAGAACTCTATCCCTAGGAATAGTACATCTGGACCTCAACTATATGATAAACCAAAAACCATCAAAACTATTTGATAGTGGTTAAAAAGAGAAAAATAAAGCCCATGAAAGAGATTAGATAAACAATTAGAAACAACTGAACTTAATAACCCAGTGTTCAATAAACCTGAGAACCTAAATTACTTGGGAAAATAATGCCCCATTTAACATGAACTACTGGGAAAACTGGAAAAGTACAGAAATGAGGTTTATACTAACATCTCAGACTATATGCATCAATAATTTCAAAACAGATACAGGATCTCAATATTAAAGGTCACAGAATTTAGAAATAAGTATTGAATGCCCTCCTGTCCTTCCCACCATCCCTACTCACATCATTAACATATAAACCCATAGGATTTACAAGATTTGTGGGTTTTCCCCCTTTTTAAACAGCCAATTTTATTAAAAAAGAGCTTTATTACTAGGCCTTCCTCTGAACTTCAAGGATCCTATGGAAATAAAATAGAGGCTGGGACCAACCAAATCCTAATCTAACATTGCCTCAGAGAAGGAAATTCATGCCTGGGAACTGACTCATTTGTTGTCACCATCAACAAGAGCATCAGTATCATTATCCCTATTCCAACTATTTAAATAGTCTTTCATACTGAAACAGCATAACCTGAACTTTTCTAAGTGGAAAGAGAACAATAGTGGTTTGGACCCTGGGAAAATCTGTCCGGTGGCCAAGAATTCTGAGAGTGTATACAACACGGCTGTCTAATTTTGCCTTCCAAGCCTTGTCCACAAATAGAACCCTAATCCGCAGAAGGGAAGAGGAAAGAGGCATGGTTAAGAACTCCATCTCTATTCACCCTGGTTTAGTGGAAAAGGGAAAACAGGCAAGGGTCAACACTGCCCCACCGTGTGACAGGCTGCCTGGAGGGGAGCTGGGATCTGCTTCCTTTGAGGCTGTCTGGCAGAAGCTGGACAACCAATTGTTGGGTTTGTCACAGTGGGGATTCCTTTTGGTAATGGGTTGGATTAGATCAATGAATCAATAAACAATCAATCAGCTGAGGTCCTTTCCAATTAGAAAATTCTGTGAAACATTTCCTGGTAGCTCAGGTCAGAGGTGGTGGTGGTGGTGGAGTTAAGGTGGAGGAGGAAAGGTAGGGGTGGGGGAATGTGGAGGGGAGAGGTAAGGTTGGGAGGAAGGGGGGGTGATAGAGGTATGGTTGGGGGAGTGGGGTAGGGAAAGGATGATGGTACAGGTAGGGTTGGGGAGAAAGGTAGTGGGGAGGGGGGAAGTAAAGGGATTGTGGTGGAGTTAAGGTGGAAGGGGGGAGAGATAGGGGGTGTGAGACATAGGGAAGAGGTGGGGAGAGTGTTTCCCCAGGCCACCAGGCACAAATCTCATGTTTTCTAGGGATGCTTCTTAGTCCTGAAGAGGCTATGTTACATGGTAAAAAAAAGAATAGTTTGAATATAATCAGAAAATGTGCATTGAATAACAGGGAGCAGTTCACACACAGTCTCCCCTTCTCAGCTCAGTAACAGAGTGGGAAAGATAATTGAGTCCTACCCAGAAGAATAATTCTAAGCAATGCACAGCTTCCGGATGGTCACCCCCTCCCCCTGGAATGTCAGCATTCCCTTTTGGAATTGCTACCATTCCATGATCTAAGTGACACCCACTGGGTGTCCCCTCCCCATCTCCTTTTAGGCTCCCGGTTCAGGGCAATGTGCCTGCGTGGGCTCAGGGCAAGTCCTGGCCTGGGCCATGTGACCACAGGGCCCACAGAACACACTAGCAGCCACAGTCCTGGAAGGTCAGATTAGATTGTATTTCCCCAGGCCAGCTCCACACCCTGAGGCCCCACCCAGATAAAGCGAGAGGCAGCCTTACTCAGCTTCCTTTGTTTTCTGAAACTGGGCAGGAGGGAAGGCTCTCAGGGTGAGTGGGCAGTGGGAGAAGAGCAATCTTGGTGCAGAATTGCCTCCTGGACATGCAGGGCAATGGGGGTGGGCTGTGGAGAAGACCTGTTCTCTCCCTGTTCCCCATCAGAGAAGGAAGAACACTGGCTTTGGAGTCAAAAGAGCTATGTCAGAAATAGAGTGTGTCCTCAGTTTCCTCAACTGTAACATGAGGGGATTGGACTCCATGGTCCAATGGAGGCAGCAATCACCTGATCTCCCAGAACAGCTAAGGAGTCACACATCTGCCTGGGGTCACACCATCCTAGAAGTTGCCCAGGCCCTGACCTTCTTGCCCAGCAATTTGGGGTGCAGCTCTCTTGACCCAAAAGAGCAGACCCTGGTGGGGCCCTGACTGAGTCTGAGTCTAACCTGGGATGCAGCTGCTGCCGCCCCACATATCCAGCTCACGTTGTTTCCTGGTTGGCTCTCAGCCAGTGGCCAGGACACCTTCACAGTTCCCTTGCCCTATTATACTAAAGACCTAAAAAATAGGTTCATTAGTGTTGGCAGGTTACTGGTGCGATATGGCGTGGAGTGATTGGGGTCAATGGTTCTAAGACAAGAGAAAACTAAGCCCTGGCATTGTCCCTTTCATCTTCAAGGTCCCAGAAGTTCTAAGTGCCTTTTATTGTAAGTCTGGGAGGCAACAGGACATTTGCCAACCCTTTGTAGCCCCAGCACTTACCATGTTGCCCGACTTATAATAAGAGTTTAATAAATGCTTTTAGATAAACTGACTGGAAGGAACTGACCAACTTCATGAGAAGTCTCCTGGTCATCTAGCTGAAACCATCTTTGTCCCAAAGACCCTCGCCCCCTGGAATGAGATTCAACCAGAGGCTTTCTGAGGAGCCAGACCCGATTCCTCCAAGATCACAGAATCATTGGTTTGGTGCTGCTGGAAGGGACCTTTGAGGTCATCTTATGCAACTCCTCATTTTATAGAAAAGGAAACTGAGGCTCGACAATGGGAAATCACAGAAAAGTCAACCATCGTCCCTTAAGCACTGGGGATACAAAGAGAGGCAAAGGACAATCCATAAGAGTTCCAGAGCTTATATTAGAGAGATGCCTGGGACTCGGAGAAATTGAGAGACTTGTCCAGAATCATAGAGTCAGCATGTATGGGGGTGGGGGGGACAGACCTTAAATTCAGGTCTTCTTGACTTACAGCTAGGCTCTCTGTCCATTACTCCATGCTGCTGTCTTTTATGCTTAAAGCTTATCTAAACAGGAACAAATGAAGCAATGGAATGAATAAATAACCCAGGGCTATGCCAATGAAGAAGTTACTGTGGTAATAGACCACAGTCTAAGTATGAGAATTAGCTAGGGCTATCCTGGAAACAGGAAGTTTTTCATAAAGGGTTCATGGATTCATTATAGTGATCAAGCCCCAGGCACAGTGCCCAGCACTCAGTAGGCACTTTCTTAATGAATGCTAGTTGACTGACATCATTCAACTGAAACAATTTAAAAGTGCCATTTGGCCTTCGAGTTAGATGCTAGGTATTGGGGTGGTGGGTAAGGTGTGGGGGTGGAAGTGGGAGGATAGGGTGTGACTTTACAGACCTCTGCTCATAATACCCAGTGGACAGCAACTCTACAAGGCAGGAGGAAGTGTGACCAGTTCCACATGCTATTCAGTAACTTAAAGGTCCATAAAAAAGGATCTGGTATGGATGATGGAGAATACATGTAGGGGGTCCCCAGCCCCCCCACCCCCAGCCTCACCCCTTGTCCCCATCCAGGCAAAACCTGGGCACAGAGAGACTGAACAAAGGATCTGGAAGGCACTTTGCCCTGGCATTGCCCTTTGGCAAGTCAAGTCAATAAGCATTTATTAATCACGTACTATGTGTCAGACTCTGTGCTAATGGCTGAGGACCCCAAGAAAGGCAAGAGACAGTGTTGGGCATCAAGGAGGTCACAGTCTAATGGAGGAGACAATATGCAAACAAGTATGTACAAACAAGATACGGACATACATACGTACATGCACACATAGGATAAAATGTTTAATAATCACATAGAGAAGGTATTAGAAAAACTCTGAAGAAGGTGAAACTTGGCTTCAACTCTTTGTTTCCCATTGTGTGCTTTTCCCTGATCACCTGTAGACACTTGCCCCTTCCACACCCTTCAGGTATCCAATGTCCTCAGGCTCTGAAACTCCTTATGCCAAGGAGTAATAATTTATAGGCAATTTTAAAGAATACCTTTCTTGAATAATTTGAACTTCTAGAGTCAATTAATCAATCAAAAAGCATTTATTAAGGGCGTACTATGTGCCAGTCACTATGTTAGGCTCTTGGAAAGAGAAGCAAAAGAGTCTCTACCCTCGAAGGGCTTACATTCTAACGTGGGACCTTGATGTACACAAGGACCTATATTCCTAACATAACAAAAAGGATAATCTTGTTGGTGGTGGAGGGGGATGGAGATGGGATGGCAGTGGCTGCTGGGGAGGACCAGAAAAGACCTTATGCAGACCTTGGGTGATTCTGGACTGAAACCATGGATTCTAAGAGGTCAACGGGAGGAGGGAGAATATTACAGGGATGGGAGACACCCAATGTAAAGGCATGGAGATAGAAGAATACAGTGTAAGGAACAGAGAAGGCCTGTATGACTGGATGGTCAGGTACAAGGAGGGGAGTAATAAATATTAAGACTGGAAAGGTAGGTTGGGGCTAGGGTGTAAAGAGCTTTCAGTGCCAAACAAAAGTTTGTATTTGATCCTAGAAATGATACGGAGCCACTGGAATTTACTGAGTAGAGAGGTGATGTGGTCAGACCTACGTTGTCTGCCATGTAGAGAATGGACTGGAATAGAAAGAGACTTGAGGCAGGGGGGCCAATGAGGAGTCTATCGAAAGGATCCTGGTGAGAGGAGATGAGGGGCTGAGCCAATAGTTGTGTCAGTGGAGAGAAAGAAACATGATTTAGTATCAGACTGGCTCTGTGGGGTGAGTGAGGCTGAGGAATTGAGGATTACACAAAGGTTGCAAATATGGCAGACTAGAAAGATGGTGGTGGACTCCACAATAACAGGGAAGTTGGGAAAAGGAGAGGGTTGGGGGTAGATAGAATAAGTTCTGTTCTGGACATGAAAGTCAGTTTGAAATGTCTGATAGGCAGATGATGATGCAGTACTAGAACTCAGAAGAGAGAGTAAGACTGGAAATACTCATCTGGGAATCATGAGGTAACATTTGTAAAGCACTTAACAAAGGACTTGGCATGTCCTGGATGCTTAAGAAATGCTTATTCCCTCCAAGTCATTCCCCAATTAAGAAATGGTCAAAGGATATGAACAGAAGAAATAAAAACTATCTATTGCCACATGAAAAAATGCTCTAAATTATTACTGATTAGAGGAATGCAAATTAAAACTACTCTGGGGCAGCTAGGTGGCCCAGTGGATAAGGCACTGGCCCTGGATTAAGAGGACCGTAGTTCAAATCCAACCTCAGACACTTGACACTTACTAGCTGTGTGACCCTGGGCAAGTCACTTAACCCTCATTTCCCTGTAAAAAAAGAAAGAAAGAAAGAAAAAGAAAGAAAAGAAAAGAAAAGAAACCTACTCTGAGGTACCATCTCACACATATCAGATTGGCTAATATGACAAGAAAGGAAAATAATAAATGTTGGAGAAGCTGTGGAAAAATTGGAACACTAATGCATTGTTGGTGGATCTGTAAACTGATCTAACCATTTTGGAGAGCAATTTGGAACTATGCCAAAGGGCTATGGGACTGTGCATACCCTTTGACCCAGCAATAACACTATTAGGTCTATATCCCAAGGAGATCATAAAAAAGAGAAAAGGACCCGCATGTGCAAAAATATTTATAGCTGCTCTTCTTCTGGTGGCAAAGAATTGGAAATTGAGGGGATTCCCATCAATTGGCTGAACAAGTTGTGGTATATGAATGTAATGGAATACTATTGTGCTGTAAGAAATGATGAAAAGGCAGATTTCAGAAAAAAAAAAACAAACCTGGAAAGACTTATATGAACTGATGCTGAGTGAAGTGAGCAGAACCAGGAGAACATTGTACACAGTATCGATAACATTGTGTGATGATCAACTGTGATAGATTTAACTCTTCTCAGCAATACAATGATCCAAGATAATTGCAAAGGACTCATGATGGAAAATGTTCTCTACATCCAGAAAAAAGAACTGTGGAATCTGGATGCAGATTGAACCATACTATTTCTACTGTTTTTGTTTTTGTTTTTTTTTCTTTTTTGAGCTTCCATTTTGTTCTGATTCTTCTTTCACAACATGACTAATGCAGAAATGTGTTTAGTGTGATTGTATTTATATATAAGCTATGTCAGATTGCTTTCTGTCTTGGGGAGTGGGGAGGGAGAGGAGGGAAGGAGAAAAATTTGGAACTAGAAATCTTATAAAAACAAATGTTGAAAATGATCACTACATGTAATTAGAAAATAATATGATACTTTTATGATAAAAAAGAAATGCTTATTCCCTTCCTTCCCTTTCCTTCCCTTCCATTTGCATAGAGATGATAACTGGACCCAGGAGTGCTGATGAGATCACCAAGTGAGGGGGTATAGAGAGAGGAGGCCCCACTGCAGAGCCCTGGGGAATCCCAGGGTCATTGTGATGGGGAGAGGCATAACATCAAAGTCTTACATTCCCATAGATTAGACTGTGAGCTCCTTGAGGGCAGGAACTGTGTTGTTTTTTGTCTTTTTATCCCAAGCCCTCAGTGGCTAATAGAGATACTCCCATGAGTGATGTGACCAGGCTTCAATATATTACAAAGAAATATTTGTTTAGTTAGAGATAATCCTCAAAGAGATGTACCACAGTAGAAGAGGAAGTGAATAGTCTTAGGTGAGATGGAGAGCTGCCTGAGACCCAAAACAGAACCTTGATGATCTATGTGCTAAAGTGGTCCTAATGTGAGTGAAGAGAAGCGGATGAATTCAGGGAACATGAGAATTCACAGGATATGAAGGAAAGGGAGATGAGGTAACTACTGATTCAGCCAAGGCTTTGAAGGGTGGGAAAACAAAGGAGAAGATAGAACCTGGTCAATTTTGTCAAAAACCTCAAGGAGAGGAAGGAGGATGAGAAAATAGCCATTAGATTCAGCAGCTATGAAAATATTGTTAATCTTTAGGGAGTGGTTTTGGTAAAGTGTGGATGAGAATGTCACTAGGCCATGGAGGGTTGAAAATTGTGTAAAGAGGAAGGCATTTAAGGCAGGGAATGCAGATGACACTTTCTGGGAATTTGGTTGTATAAAGGAGGGTTTTCTGGGATTTTTTTTCTTTGAATTCCCAAGCCTAGCACAGTACTTTGCACATAGGACATCTTGATAAATGTCTGTTGAACTGAATTTAAGACCCTATTCTGTGTAGGGACATTCTGCTAGGTGCTAGGTAGAAACAAGGTTTAGATAAGCCATGGTCCATTACCTCAAAGAATTTAGAGTCTATTGGTTGGGAGGGAGGAGAGGGAAAGGATACCAACATAGATAACTATATAATATATAGTATTACATGATAAAGAAATTAGAGGGTTTCCTTTGCTTAGAGCTGGCCCCTCTCACATGCTAGGGAAGGAATTATCCTCAACATCTCTTAGGGTGAGGTGTTCTGCTGGTCACAAGTATTTGGGGAGAGGTCTTTGAGCTCAGGGGAGACTTGGTAGAGGGAAGATTTCTATGGTTCAGTTCTTATATAACCAACCACCCCTTTCCTCATGTATGCATACATTGATGCATGTATGTGTATATATTTAAATGTAGGTATAGATGTAGGTATGTAAAGCAAATATAAATATGCATATATGTATATGTGTATATATATGTGTATTTGTGTGTATACACATATTCAAATTCTAGTTTTTATTCAACAGATGCCTATTAGCCATTGTTGATAAAATTTAAATACTTGGATGCACTTAGGGAAAAATAGAGTGTCTTAGGGCATCCATCAGGATAGATCAAATAACATGATACATCAAAACCTTGGCAGCCACATTACCCTCCCTGATGCCATCCTGTTAGACAGTTTCAAGTGGAAGTAAGCTACTGATTTTTCTTTCTTAGATATTTTAGTGGCACAGTGGAAAGAGTGCTGGGCCTGGAGTCAGGAAGACTTGAGTTCAGATCCAGCCTCAGATACTTACTATCTGTGTGATACTGGGTGGCACGTAACTGCTGTCTTCCTCAGTCTCCTCAACTAGAAAATTGGGGCAGCTAGGTTGTGTAGTAGATAAAGCCCTCACTCTGAAATTGGGAGGACCTGAGCTCAAATCTCCCCTCAGACACTTACTAGTTATGTGACCCTGGGCAAGTCACTTAAAGCCATCTCCAGCTGTCCTGATATCTTGCCACTAGACCCAGATGGCTCTGTTTTTTTTTGGGGGGGGAAATGGGGGTTAAGTGACTTGCCTAGGGTCACACAGCTAGTAAGTGACAAGTGTCTGAGGCCAGATTTGAACTCAGGTCTTCCTGAATCCAGGGCCGGTGCTTTATCTACTGCGCTACCTAGCTGCCCCCTAGACCCAGATGGCTCTGAAGGAGAAAGTGAGACTGGTGACTTTGGATAGCCCTTCCTCACTTAAATCCAATTAATTTCAAGTCATGACATCTGTCATGAAAAGACAGAAGAAAATGAAAAGTATTTCATAGCAAAAACAAAAGACTGAGGAGGAAAAATTTTAAGAATCAAAGGACTCACTAAATGCCATGACAAGAAACAACCCCCCCCAAAACCATCCTAGTTCAAGAAATCTTAAAAGAAAACTGCCCAGATCTCTTAGAATCAGAGGGCAAAGTGGAAATAGAATTATTGGTTACTTCCTGAAAGATACTCCAAGATGAAAACTCCCAGGAAGATTATAGTCAAAATCCAGAGCATCCAAGTTAAAGAAAAAATACTGCAAGTAGTCAGAAAGAAAGAATTCAGGGACTGAGGAGCCACAATGAGTCAGGATCACACATAATTTGACCACCTTGGTGAAGGGAACGGAGGGCTGAGAATATAGTATTCCAGAAGGCAAAAGATCTCAGTTTTAAGCCAAGATAATTTACCTAGCAAAGCTCAATACAGTCCTAGAAAGGAAAAGCGGACCTTTAATCAAATAGTGGATTTCCAAGCATTCCTGATGAAAAACCCAGTGCTGCTTGGAAATTCTGAAGTTCAAATATAGGAGTTAAAAACATAAAAAGGCAAACACAAATGAACAATGTCTAAGGACTGAACAAGGATAAACTTCTTACATTATAATATGAGGAGATGATATTTGTGTCCCAGCTGAACCCTGTCATCATCAAGGTTCATAGAGGGAATCTAATTAGAAAGAAGATCTGGAATGGTTCTGTTATGTCTTGATGATCCTAAGAGAAGAATAGAAAGAGAGGTGAAAAAGAATACATGGAGGAAGGGAACAGGAAGGGAAAGTAAAGTTAGAGAAAATTATCTCAGGTTTGAAAGTAGATATCTATGCAAACTATGAAGAGGGAATCAGGGAGAGTGGCTGACACTTATACCTGATTCTCTTCTGAACTGGTCAAAGGAAGGAAGAATACACACACACATACTCTCTCTCTCTCTCTCTCTCTCTCTCTCTCTCTCTCTCTCTCACACACACACACACACACACACACACACACACACATGGGTATAAAAATACATCTCCCTCAGTGGGAGTGAAAGGAGATAGGGGAAAAGAGGTAGAGAGAGGTTAGATTAAAGGAAGAATTATAGTTCTAAGCAAAACAAACTCTAAGAATGTAAAAAGATACTTAAGGCTCTTTTAGAAGTGGCAAAAGGTGTGCCCATAAATCAAGGAATGGCAAAACAGGTTATGGTGTATAGATATATTAGGATATTATTATGTTGTAAAAAATGAGGAAGGACATGGCATCAGAGAAACCTAGGAAGAGTTGTATGAACTGATACAGAGGGAAGTGAAGAGAACCAGGAGAACAATTTAAACAATGACAACAGGTAGATACAGACAAACAACACTGAAAGAATTATGAACCCTGATTAGCAGTGCAATGTCCAACCATGATTCCAGAAGATTAATGTTTTAACATGCTGCGCACTTCTTGATAGAAGTGAAGAATGGGACACATACTTTTCTGGCTATGACCAATGAAGAAGTTTGTTTTGATTGACTATATATGGTTATAACAGGGGAAGTGGCCCATTGAGAGATTCTAGTCAAGTCAAGCTCTCCAAAAAACCATATTGGGAAAAGTGAAAACCCCCAAAATAAGGAAGGAAGGAAGGAGGGAAGGAAAAAGGGAAGGAAGGAAGAAGGAAAAAGAAAAGAAAGAAAAAGCCT
The DNA here is from genome assembly GCF_019393635.1 of Dromiciops gliroides. Lineage (NCBI taxonomy): Eukaryota > Metazoa > Chordata > Mammalia > Microbiotheria > Microbiotheriidae > Dromiciops > Dromiciops gliroides. Next base: position 655,978,397 of record NC_057862.1, on the reverse strand, counting down.
ACATATCTCATTTCAAGAAATCTTAAAAGAAAACTCCCCAGATGTCTTAGAACTAGAGGACAAAGTGGAAATAGGAAGAATCCACTGAAGGAAATCCCAACATGAAAATCTCCAGAAACATCATAGCCAAAATCTAGAGCTTCAAGGTCAAAGAAAAAAATACCACAAGCAGCCAAAAAATATGAATTCAAGGACCAATAAAGGACTAAATAAGGATAAACTACTTATAAGCAAATATGGGGAAATGATATATGCGTCCCTTCTTTTTTTGTGTGTGGGGAAATGGGGGTTAAGTGACTTGCCCAGGGTCACACAGCTAGTAAGTGTCAAGTGTCTGAGGCTGGATTTGAACTCAGGTACTCCCGAATCCAGGGCCAGTGCTCTATCCACTGTGCCACCTAGCTGCCCCATATGTGTCCCTTCTTATCCCCATTATCAACAGGGTTCATAGAGGGTGTCCAATTTAAGGCTTGGTAGTGATTCTATTATGTCTTGATGATCTTAAGAAAACAATGGGAAAAAAGAGAGAAGGGTGATACACTTGGGGGAGGGAAGGAAAGAGAAAGGAAGGTTGGGGAAATTATCTTACATGATAAAGGTGCAAAAGTAGATATCTACACAAACAAGAAGGAGGGGGAAGAGGGAAGTGGCTGACACATGAACTTTACTCTAATCTGAACTGGTCAAAAGGAGGAAGAACACACACACACACACACATACGCACACACACAGAGTTGGTAGAAATACATTTTACTCCATAGGGAAACAGAAAGGAAAAGGAAAAATGAGATGGTAGATTAAGAGAAGTATTAGTCTTAAATTCTAAATATGTATAAATATATTAATAGCTCTTTTAGAGGTGCCAAAGAATAGGAATTTGAGAGGGTGTCTATAAATTGGGGAATGAACAAATTATGATATATAAATGTGATAAAATACTATCATGGTGAACTCATCTTAAAATAATGACCAATCAGTTCCAGAGGACTAATGATGAAACATTCTACCAGAGGTGAAGGACTCAGAATGAAGAAGGAGATAAATATTTTTTTAGGACATGGCTTATGTGGAACTTTGTTTTGATTTACTGTGTGTGTAATGGTTTTTATTTTGTGTTCTCAATGGAATGGGTTGGGGTTGGGGTAGGAGAGTGAGAAAGTGAATCTTGGCTAATTAAAACAATATATATTGTTATTCAGTCATTTTTCAGTTGTGTCCAACTCTTCGTGATCCCATTTGGGGTCTTCTTGGCAAAGATACTGGAATAATTTGCCATTTCCTTCTTTAGCTCATTTTACAGATGAGGAGTTTAAGACAAACAGCGTTAAGTGCTTTGTCCAGGGCCACACAATGAGTGTCTGAAGCTAGATTTGAATTCATTTGATCCAGGTCTAGCACTCTATCCATAGCACCACCTAGCTGCTCTAAAACTATATATGTGTGTATTAAACATTCATGCACACGTACATTTATATATATATGTATGTATATACACACACATATAAAACTTGAGAACTCTGATCAACACAATGACCACCACAATTCCTGAGGACTCATGATGACACATACTGCCCACTTCCCAATAGGGAGATGATGAACTCAGAGAATAGATTGAGACATCTTTTATTTTTAGATATGATCAATGAGAAATTTTGTTTTGCTTAATACACATGCTTGTGTCAGGGTTGTTTTTCTTACATTCTCAATAGGCTGGGGGAGGGAAGTGGGAAGGAGAGAAGGTTGATCTTTGTTTAAAAATAAAATAAATTTAATTTTTAAAAAAGAATCCATAGGTCACTGACTGAAGGAAACCCCAAATTTAACATATCTAGAAATGTTGTAACCAAAATTCAAATATTCTAGGTCAAAGAAAAATATTAAAAGTAATCAGGAAGAAAGAGATCAAGTACCAAGGAATAAATGATCAGGATTATACAAGATTATGTAGCTATTGCTACAAGAAAAAGGAAAGCTTGGGATTCAATATGCCAAAAGTCAAAAGCAAAAGACTCAAAACAACAACAACAAAAACCTTATCAAGCAAAACTGTATATAATCCAATAGGGGAAATGTACCTTTAATAGGAGAGATGATTTCAAGCATTCTTGTTGAGAAAATGAGAACTGAGTAGAAGTTGTGAAATGCAGGCACAGGGTCATTTTGTAGACATTACCTCAGCTTTTCTTGGCTTTCCAAACACTGATCCCCTTCTATATCACTATTAAGAACCACCCCTTGAGGGGCAGCTAGGTGGTGCAGTGGATAGAGCACTGGCCCTGGATTCAGGAGGACCTGAGTTCAAATCCGGCCTCAGACACTTGACACTTACTAGCTGTGTGACCCTAGGCAAGTCACTTAACCCCAACTGCCTCACACACAACCCCCCCCCCCACAAAAACAGAGTGACAGAACAACCACCCCTTGAGTTGACTAATTTTTTATCTATTTATATATAAAGTTCTAAAGACAGAATAAAATGTCCATACTGTAAGCATTGGAGAGAAGGTATTTGAAAATACTGCATACATCCAGAAAGAAGTATTTCAAGTACCACGGAACCCTAGTTAGATCACATAAGACCATGTAGCTTCTTCTAAAAATGAGAGGAGATCTTAGAATACAATATTCCAAAAAGGCAAAAGATACAGGCTTATAATTTTTTTCAGACTTATAATTAAGGATAACTAGCCCAGTGAAGCTAAATATAATTCTACAGAGGGGAAAATGGACCTTTAATGGAATAGAACAGGCAACAGATGAACCTTGCTCTTCTCTGAAGCAGACAAAAGAGGGTTGAATACATTCACTCATACAATAAGGCACAGAAATACTTCTAATTCAACAGGAAAACAAGATGGGATAGGGGCAGAAGGGTGAGGTTAAGAAGGAGGATAATATCCAGGAGGTAATAGTCACAAGCAAAACAAACTTCCTAATCCTGAAGGGTGTATTAAAAACAAAAAAAGAAAAAGATAAGCAAAGAGCTAGAATCTAAAGGGTTGCCTATTAGTTGGGGAATAAATTAACAAATTTTAGTATATAAATGTAATAAAATATTATTGTATCATAAGGAATGAAGGAAAAGTTAATTGAAGAGAATTTTGGGTAGCATCCACTGACAAAGAGTGAAGTGAGAACTAGTAGAATGATTTATACAAAGAAAACAACAGGGGCAGCTAGGTGGCACAGTGAATAAAGCACTGGTCCTGGATTCAGGAGGATCTGAGTTCAAATCCAGCCTCAGACACTGACACTAGCTGTGTGACCCTCACAAAGCAACCCTCACTGCCCCGCAAAAAAGAAAGAAAGAAAGAAAGAAAGAAAGAAAGAAAGAAAGAAAGAAAGAAAGAAAGAAAGGAAGGAAGAAAGGAAGGAAGGAAGGAAGGAAGGAAGGAAGGAAGGAAGGAAGGAAGGAAGGAAACAATATTGTAAAGAAAAATAACTTTGGAAACTAAGAATTTCTAATTAATGCAATTACCAGAGTCTTCAGAGGACCTATGCCAATCTACTCCTGAGAGAAAAATGATGGATTCAAGGTACAGAGATATACATTTTTGTACATGGCCACTGTATAGATTAATTTTTCATGCTTATTCATTACAAGTATTTTTTCTCCTTTGGTTTTTCAATTGGATGGAATGAAGGATGATGAGGGGACTTTAGCAATGCCCAAAACACAGGGTCATCGAAATATGTTTTTAAATGCCCAGAACAGAAGGAAGTTTAGAAGAAAGCACAAAGAGTTTTGAAAGTAATATGTGCAATTTATTTTTTAAAAGTGTTATGAAATTTAGATTCATAGTCATAAACCATCCTTTTGTGATCTGCTTATATATGAAAATGATATTTAACTATAATGAATGCTACTTATTGCTATTTAACTTCAAAATTTTTTAAAAAATCAAAATGAAGGGCAAGAATAGTGTATTATGCTTAATATAAACCCACAAAAACAAAATCATGATTTCAGACAAGGCAACAATAAATAAAACAAATCTGAATAAATTTAAATATATAAATAATAACTGGCATGATTAAAAAAGGTAACTAGGGAACTATATTATGCTTAAAGCTAGCATAGATCATAAAAATATTAGTACTGAATATATATGAACCAAATGCCATGACATTTAAATATTTAAAGGGAAAGCTTATTGAACTATAAGGAGAAATAGTAAAACTATAATTATTAGAACCTTAATATGTAGCAAGACCTAGATAAATCTAACAAAACAAAAAAAAAAAGTTAAGGACTTGAATAGAACTTTAGAAGAGTTAGATATGACAGATCTCTGGTGATTCATGAATGAGGATCAGAAGAAATATACCTATTTCTCAGATTTGCATGGCACCTACTATCTTTGTTTGTTTTTGGTTTTAGTGAGGCAATTGGGGTTAAGGGACTTGCCCAGGGTCACACAGCTAATAAATGTTAAGTGTCTGAGGCCGGATTTGAACTCAGGTACCCCTGACTCCAGGGCCGGTGCTCTATCCACTGCGCCACCTAGCTGCCCCCTGCACCTATCTTTAATGAATATTGATTAAAAAAATTTTTAACAGAGGTTGTAGAAATATATTTAGAACAATATTCACTAGGACCAGGTTGCATTATACCAAGAATGTATCACTGGCTCAGTTTTCACAAAACTATAAACATAAGATTATATTAATAGCAAAAATAATAAAAATCACATTTATATACCCTAAGGTTTTTTGGATAAAATTAAAAATTTATGTTTCAAAAAATTAAAATGAGAATAAATGAACTTTTCTTTAATATAGAGCAGTATATCTGAAACCAAGAGTTAGCATTATCTATAATGGAAAAACATTAGAGGCTTTTCCAATAAAAAGCAATTTGTAAGCATTATTATTTAACATATTTCTAGAAGCAATTAGACAAGGAAAAGAAATTGAGGGAATCAGCATAAGTAAGAAGCATAAGTAAACTGGTACTTAATCAATCAATCAATAAATAAGAATTTAATAAGTGCCTACCATGTTTCAGGTACTATCCTAGGAACTGGATATAAAAAGACAAAAATTATATAGTTCCTGCCCTCAAGGAATATACATTCTATTGGAAGACATAACACATCCATAAATAAGTATGTCTAAAAGGTAAATATAAAAGAGAAATTATCAAAATCATTTGGTACTGATTAAAAAAAACATTTTAAGTTGAATACAATAGAATAGGTAAACAAATTGTTCAGTCCTGTCTGATTCTTTATGACCCCGTGAACCATAGCATGCCAGTACTGTTCATGGGGTTTTCCTTGGCAAAGATACTGGAATGTTTTGCCATTTCTTCCTCCAATGGATTGAGACAAACACAGGTTAAGTGACTTGCCCAGGGTCACATAGCTAGGAAGTGTCCGAAGCTGGATTTTGAACTCAGGTCTTCCTGATTCCAGGCCTAGCACTGAGCTACTAGCTGCCCCCAGGTAAACAAGATGCAGGAACAGCTGAACATAGTAGCACAGTGTTTAATAACACAACGTCACCAACTGCCAGCATTGTCATTCAGTTGCTCAGTCATGTCCAACTCTGCTTTTCTTAGCAAATGACTAGCATATGGGCTCCTTATTCAACAAAAACTTCTAGGAAAACTGGAAAACAGTCTGGAAGAAATTGGGACCAATGTCTTATATATGGTATATATGGAGACTTTATGTCTTTGAGCTCCTGGAGATGTAGACCTAGCAGTGGGATCCCTGCATCAAAAGATACAGACAGGGGCACCAGCCCTGGATTCAGGAGGACCTGAGTTCAAATCTGACCTCAGACATTTGATACTTACCAGCTGTGTGACCCTGGGAAAGTCACTTAACCCTCATTGACCCGCAAAAAAAAAAAAAGATACAGAAATCTTTAGGGGTTGAAATCTTAACTAAACAAGACATAGAGATGAGTCTATTAGATAAGACAAACAATTTCAATTACATGCATCTCAATTATATCTTCTAATTTGGTTCAGCCCAAATTCCCTGGACAACTTTTCCAACCCTATTCCAGCAGTCTTCTCATACTGTCAGTAACTTCCCTTTTGTGGTCTCCTGGTCTAATTGGTAAGTTCCTCCTTAGAACCTCCTTTTATAGAAACACCCATGCCAACCTTCCTCACTGCTCATCAAATCACCCTTGTCTCTCCGGATGACTTTTCCACCTTATCCTTGAACCTTTCTCTCCTCACCCCTTGCCAGCTACTGAATTTTATGTATCTCCTTCCATTGAGGCCAGTGGCTGTCTTTCTTTTTGTTTGTATTTATGTTCCCATGGAGTTTAGCACAGTACCGGGCATATATAGTGAGTGCTTAATAAATGCTTTATCTAATATACAACGCATAAAATTGAAATGCTTTTACACAAGCAAAATCATTGAAGTTAGAATTACAAGAGAAGCAGTTAAATGGGGGGCGGGGAATCTAGAACGCAAATATCGCTGATTAAGGTTTCAGATCCTAAATATGTAGGGAGTTGATTCTAATATAAAAGAACAAAAGCCATTTCCTGGTAGAAATCTGGCTCAAGGATATGAACAGGCAGTTTTCAAATAACGAAAACCAATTTGTCAACAACCCTTTAAAGAATACTCCAAATCACGAATAAGAAATAAGTGTAAATTAAAACAAGTCTAAAGTTCTAGCTTACACGCATCAGATTGATAAAGATGACAAAAGGTGAAAATGAAAATTACTAGAGGGGCAGTCTATTTGTTGTAGATTAGAAATGGAAACCAAGTGGGCATCAACCATTTGAGGAACTGATGAATGAACTGTGGTATATGAATGTAATATTAATGAACCATAAGAAATGTTGAATGTGAAGAGTTCAGAGAAACTCGGAAAGACTTGTACACAAAGTGAAACAAGCAGAATGAATGCATCCAAAATTAGAAGGGAGGCAAAAAGCTGGGAAACAATTTTTATGGCCAGTACTTCTGATAAAGGCCTCATTTCTAAAATATATAGGGAACTAAATCAAATTTATAAGAATCCAAGCCATTCCCCAGTTGAGAAATGGTTGAAGGATGTGAACAGGCAGTTTTCTGATGAAGAAACCAAAGCTATCTATTCCCATATGAAAAAATGCTCTAAATCTCTAATGATTAGAGAGATGCAAATTAAAATAACTCTGAGGTACCACCTGACACCTATCAGATTGGCTAAAGTGACAAAAAAGGAAAATAATAAATGTTGGAGAAGTTGTGGAAAAATTGGAACACTAATGCATTGTTGGTGGAGCTGTGAACTGATCCAACCATTCTGGAGAGCAATTTGGAATTATTCCCAAAGGGCGATAAAGCTGTGCATACCCCTTGACCCAGCAATACCACTTTTGGGCCTTTTGCCTAAAGAAATCATGCAAAGGGGAAAGGGACCCACATGTACAAAAATATTTATAGCTGCTCTTTATGTGGTGGCAAGGAATTGGAAGTTGAGGGGATACCCATCAATTAGGGAATAACTGGACAAGTTGTGGTATATGAATACAATGGAATACTATTGTGCTGTAAGAAATGATGAGCAGGAGGAGTTCAGATTCTCATGAATCACCAGAGATCTGACCTGGAGGGTCTTGCGTGGACTGATGATGAGTGAGATGAGTAGAACCAGAAGAACATTGTACACAGTATCATCAACATTGAGCGTTGATCTACTGTGATGGACTATATTCTTCTCACCAATGCAAAGGTACAGAAGAGTTCCAGGGAACTCGTGATAGAAGAGGATCTCCAAATCCAGGAAAAAAAAAAACTGTGGAGTATAGATGCTGAATGAACCATACTATTTCTTTTGGTTTTGGTGCTGATGTTTTTCTATTTTGAGGTTTTTCGTCATTGCTCTGATTTTTCTCTTATAACATGACTAATGCAGAAATATGTTTAATGTTATTATGTGTGTGTATATATATATATATATATAAATATAAAACCTATATCAGATTACTTGCTGTCTAGGGGGGAGGGGAGGGAGGGAGAAAAATCTGAAATTGGAAAGCTTGTATAAACAAAAGTTGAGAACTATCTTTACATGTAACGGGAAAAAAATAAAATACTTTATTAATTAAAAAAAAAAGAAACAAGCAGAATGAAAACAATTTACAGGATGATCACAATAATGTAAAAGAAAACAACTTTGAAAGGGGTTCAGAATTCTGAACCAAGAAGTGGTCATTATGATTTCAGAAGACTGATGAAGCATACCTTCCACCTCTTGGAAAAGACTAGAGTAAGGGCTGGTTGGTATTAAAAATCATTCCAACCATAGATGGGTTGATTGAAGGAATTAAGTATGCTTAGACTGAAAAAGAGAAGACTTATGGGAACATGGTAGCTATTTTTAAATAACCTGAAGGATTATCCCATGAACATGGGAATGGGAGCAATAGAGAAAAGATACAAAGAGGCAACCTGAGGCTTAACTTGGGAAAAAACTGTCTAACAATTTAAGCTATCCCAAAGTGGACTGGGCTATACTAGAAAGCAGGAAGAGAAGCTCCCACTAAAGTTCTTCCAGTAAGGGGCCTGAAAAAACAGGTACTCCCATGCCTGGCCCTGGGGAAAGCTTCTCTTTCCTTAGGGGGGGGGGGCGTTGGCGGGGAATCCAGGGATAAGTGTGAACTTCCTCCACAGAGTGTGAATTCCTCTCATCCCAAACCCTCTTTGTTCTACTGATAAAGTATTGTTCTGATTGAGAGTGACTCAAGTTCATATATTTCTGGGTTTGGTCTTTAAAAGGGAATTCAGTTCCTCCCTATGATATCAACCCCAGGGCAAAACTATAAATCTGGAAGAACTAGCAAGGTACCTGGCGAAAGCCAGCCCTACCAAAGAATTATCTTGACTTTTTAATGGGCTCAGGTGTGAGTACCTTGTGTTTTTGCTTGGCTTAAATAAAACCTGGACTGTGTGAGCTGAGGTTCCTTTTGGGAAATGACATGAATCAAATCCTGATGCTCCCAGGTAAGCCTGGGTGGAGGAACACAAGAAGCACACAAGTGGTAATTATCAGAGCTGACAGACATTTAAAGCCAGGGCCTCTTATTCCAAATACAGTGTGTGAGCACATTTCTAGGTGGTACAATAGAGAGAACAGTAGGCCTGGAGTTTGAAAGACCTGAGTTCAAAGCTGGCCTCAGATACTTACTGACTGTGTGACCCTGGGAAAAGTCACCTAACCTGTTTGCCTCAGTTTCTTCATCTGTAAAATTGGGATAATAATAGCACCTACCTACCAGGGTTGTTGTGAGGATCCAATAAGATAATAATTATAAGACACATCTACATCTGTTTTTCACAAGAATAGCATGAGATACTTTACCAAATGCTTTGTTAAAATATAGATAAACTGAGGCAGCTAGGTGGCACAGTGGATAAAGCACCAATCCTGGATTCAGGAGGACCTGAGTTCAAATCCGGCCTCAGACACTTGACACTTACTAGCTGTGTGACCCTGGGCAGGTCACTTAACCCTCATTGCCCCACCATATATATAGATATAGATATAGATATATAGATATGTATATAGATAGTATAAATAAACTATAGCTACAATGCCCCCCTCTCCACTTCCCACCCCCTCCAACCCGGGATCCAAAAACGGGAAATTAGTCTGGTAGAACCTGTTTTTGATAAAGCCTGGCTGGCTCTTTGTATTCACAACTTCATTTTCTAAATGTTCATTAACCATCTCTTTTAAAGATGATTTATCCAATTTTCCCAGGAATTGAAGTCAAGCTTATTAGCCTATAGTTTGCAGACTATTCTTTTTCCTGTTTTGAAAATCAGAACATCTTCCCTTCTCCAGTCCTAGGGGACCATTTCCACTGTCCATGGTCTTTCAAATATAAATGATAGTGGTTGAGCAATCACATCTGCCAACACTACAATTTCTGTTTCAGATTCAGTTTGGGAGATCTGGGTCCAGGGACTCTAATTCACCCCAAGCAGTTAAGTAATCTCCTACTATCTATTTTTTTCTTTTTCTTTTTCTTTTTGGTGAAGCAATTGGGGTTAAGTGACTTGCCTAGGGTCACAAAGCTAGTAAGTGTTAAGTGTCTGAGGCTGGATTTGAACTCAGGTCCTCCTGACTCCAGGGCCAGTGTTCTATCCACTGCGCCACCTAGCTGCCCTCCTATTATCTATTTATCTCAGATATCAACACTTTCCCCATTAGCTATTTTTGTTCTGTCATTTCCAGTGCAAAGGGTCATTCTCCTTGGCCAAGAAAATAGATGCAATATAAAATTTGAGCATCTCTTCCTTCTCTCTGTTTTCAGTTATCCTAAATGAATACTTTAAGGAATGGGTCTCTTCCATCTTTTATTTTCTTCTTTCTCTCAATACAACTTGTATTTTATTTATTTATTTGGCGGGGCAAGGAGGGTTAAGTGACTTGCCCAGGGTCACACAGCTAGTAAGTGTCAAATGTCTGAGTCTGGATTTGAACTCAGGTCCTCCTGAATCCAGGGCCGGTGCTTTATCCACTGTACCACCTAGCTGCCCCATCTCAATATAACTTAAAAAAAAACACCTCTGTTTTCATCCTTATCTTAGAAACTGGGCACACGGCCTGTCAGAAGCCTGGAAGAGGGTGTAAGTAAGCCAACATAGCAGTATAGTACATCACCAACAAGACATCCCAAGCAATCGGCTCATTTCAGAGTAGTGGGGAAGGGGGGCAGCTAGGTGGCGCAGTGGATAAAGCACTTGCCTTGTATTCAGGAGGACCTGAATTCAAATCCAGCCTCAGACACTTGACACTTACTAGCTGTGTGACCCTGGGCAAGTCACTTAATCCTCATTGCCCTGAAAAAAACAAAAACAAAAAACAGAGTAGTCGGGAAGGATGGCTGTGTCAGATGCGAACCAAGAATGAACCAGACAAAATCTAGAGAAATAATTGCAGCTTTCTCAGGATGGATCAAAGCAGGTGTACCACTTCCTGTTCCCCCTACCTCCCGAATCTGAATTGTTATTTTATGAGCCTTGGTAGTGGAAAGAGCCCTGGATTTGGAACCAGAAGACCTATGTTCTAATGACAGCTACTTCAGAGCTGTGTGACCTTATACTGGTAATGATCTCTCCTAGCCTCAGTTTTCTCATAGTTGTACTACCTATTGTTGGGAGGGTCTAGTAAGAGGAGATGGGAAGTATTTTGAAACTTACAAGTGCTATGTAAATGCAATTACTAATTTATCAGTATAATTTGTATTTTAAATAATAACAATTATTTTAACTATCCATATTATTATTCAAGCATGTAAAGAGAAGTTACGACCATGAAAGGGGAAGAAATAAAAGCAAATATTGCTCACAAGAAAGGGCATGGGGGAGTGGGAAGAGCAGCAGGAACTACGGCTTCTCCATCTTTGGATTTCTGCATAAACAAAGACTTTTCTCTCTCCCTGGTAATTTCCAGAATCTGCCCAAATAGAAGAGCAAAGCAAGATAGTAGTTGATCAAACCTGAATCCATTGGTCAATGGATAATGCTTTGGCCTGGGAGCCAAGCAAGGTTCCAGGGTTCTGACCTCAGCTGGGAGTCTTTCTTTTGAGAATTGTTCTTTCTGGAAAACCTCACCCAAGAACCTCTGGATCTAACCTAACTGGGCAGATATCTCCCTTTGTTCTATCTTCTGGTATTCTCCCTCCTGGTACCCTGGCTGTGCTCTCAGGAGCATCCAGAGCAAAGAGGAAAGGGTGGGGAGCCTATTGTAAGACAGAGACTTCTCTCCTCTGACTATATGGTAACAGCTTCAGTCTCACTGAGGGTCGCTAGGTGTGTGAGCTGGGTACAGGAGAGGCCAGATTTTCCTTTTCTCTGCCCAGCCACAGGCTTCATTCTGGTTGAATGAGCTGCTGTTAGCCCTGTTTACATTTACATTATTTACTTTAAAAGAGAAGAACCAGAACAAGAGACTCCCTTCCCTCCCCTTACCCCCAGTGTTATTATTTCAAGAACCCAATCCTGAGTCATGACTCCAAGATCCTCAGATTTGTGACGGGTGAAAACCCTAACATAAACCAAGCTCACACCAAAGGTTGGCAGAGTGACTACTTAATTTCACCAGAATACAGTTTCCTCATCTATCTGCCCCAGCTTTTCAAAACCTCCCAGAAATGGCTGGGGTAAATGATCACTAAGGTTTGAGCATGATGGGAAAAGGATGCCCACCCACATCTCCCACCTTACCCTGGGCCAGATGTAATGGGAATAACAGTAGAGTTATGGGCATCAAGTAAGATGATACCTGGATAGAGAGTGTTTTGCAAATCTCAAAGCACAATAAAGATGTCTATTATCATTATAATAATAATATTATTACCTCATAGAGGTAATTCCATTCAACAAACAGCTGCAGTTGATGGTACAGTGAATAGAGTGGTGGGCCTGGAGTCAGGAAGAGCTAAATTCAAATCCAGTCTCGAGTAGTTACTAGCTGTGTGACCCTGAGCAAGTCACTTAATCTCTGTCAGCCTCAGTTATCTCTACTGTAAAATGGGGCTAATAATAGCACATTCCTCCCAGGGTTGTCGTGAGGATCAAATGAGATAATATTTGTTAAAAAAATGCTTAGCACAGTGCCTTGCACATGGTAGGAGTTATATAAATGCCTACTATATTGAAGATCCTGTGCTAGGCACTTGGGAATGTAGAGACTCAAAGGAAGCAGTCACTGCCTTCAAGAAACTTATACTTTATTTCCTACAAAGTAATTCAGGAAGGAGAGAGGATCCTACTAACTCTGGGCTGGGGGTGTGGGTAGGTGGGTCAGGGAAAACCTTGAGTAGAGGTGGCTGTGTGTGATCTCTGATTCCACAAGTCTATCCACTCTGCAGTTGGGATGCCCCTTCTCCTGCTTCCTTTTTACCTTCTTTCTCCCATGAAAATGGGATTTTTACTCCCATTTTACTAAACCTGTTTGGTGATCCAGGAGAGAAAGAAGAGTCTTGAGAAGTTATTCACCCTATCTTTTGGGGCCTCAACCAGTTTCACGGGGCATTTCCACTCAGCCAGAAGTTTTATGGGAGAGATATAGGCCTCCTGTGACCCTGAAACGACTTCCCAGAGTCATTCAAGGAGAAGGCTAGTAAAAGCCTTGTAGTGGGCAGCTGCCTCTCTGACCTGGCTTTGCTCTTTTCTCTAGCCTATAAGCCTGTGTTTATGTCTTATCCCTTTATGAGATGGTAAACTGCATGAAAGGCAAGTATGGTATCTTACCTAAATATTCTATCCGGTGCCCAGAACAGCATCCTACACCTGATGATACTAACCCCAACTCACATTTATGTAGCCCTCTAAGATTCACAAAGAATTTCCCTACAGGAACCCTGTGAAGCAGACACCATACCTCTTATTATCCACATTTTTACAAATGAGGAAACTGAGGCTTGGGACCATCAAATGATTTGCAATGACCACATAAGTAATAAGTTCTGGAGCCAGGATTTAAACCCAGGTCTCTACCAGTCTCTTTTCTTTCTTTCTTTTTTTTTTGTGGGGGGCAATGGGGGTTAAGTGACTTGCCCAGGGTCACACAGTTAATAAGTGTCAAATGTCTGAGGCCGTATTTGAACTCAGGTCCTCCTGAATCCAGGGCCGGTGTTCTATCCACTGCGCCACCTAGCTGCCCCCCAGTCTCTTTTCATTATGTTAAGTTACCTCTTAAATACTTTGTGAATGAATGAATGAATGAATGAATGAATGAATGAATGCTTCTTTCTCCCAACCTGAGGAAGGATGGTACGGTGCAAAGTGTACGAGATTTGGAGTGAGATGACCTGGGTTCGACTCCTCAATCTACCACTTACTGCCTTTGTGACCTTGGGCAAGTCATTTCTCGGCCTCAATTTCTTCATCTGTAAAATGAGGGGTTTGGACTCAATGACCTCAAAGGTCCCATCTAGCTCTAAGTCAATGATGCCACGAATCTGGAAAGCATTGGCCTCTTCCTGTGCCTCACTGCCTTCCTAGAGGACAAACATGGTGGCGTTTTCCGCCTAGTATGACGCTTTACAAATGTTGGGCACTTAATCATTATTTGTGGGATTTAATTGATGTCATGCCAAGACATTCAAACAAATATCGAGGGACCTAAAGCATTAGACAGCATAGGATGGTCTCCACAGAGACCTTCTTCCCCCAGCCCATGGGCATAATCCCAGATGGCCCCTTTGCAGCTGGCACTCACTCCGGTCTCAAGGTTCCACCTCCTTTCCCCTCCGACCCCTGTAAAGGACAGCTGTCACTCTGCCAGGAGGTGTGACCTGCCAGTTAATCAGTAACTAGGTGTGCAGGGACAATGTCACAAGCCAGGGAGAATGGGAATTACACACAAACACACTCCTATTACACATATTACTCACTGTCTTCTCAGGAAGGAATTTCCAGTGTTTAGGAAGAAATGAGTGTTTCACAGCTAAAGATGATCTGCTTTTTCCACCCTCCCCATCCTTAGTCCTACTCCCCAAGTGTGACTTCAGGACAAAGAGAGGGTCAGGTAGGACCGTCTTGTAGCTGGTTCTTTTCATCTGAGCTGTAACATTTGGAGAGGAAACAACAATTCTGGTCTCCAGCCTCCCACCCTGGCTTAGTGACCATAGCTGGAAGGACTATCAGTTTTATACCATTCTGAGAGGAAAGAGGAAAAGGACGATGGTAAGGCCACCAGGGTTTCCCCTCGCCTTGCTACCAATGCTTCTCACCACTGGGTATAAGATGAGCTCTTCACATCAGAGGATTAAGAAGCAGAAAAAACCTAATCCCATTCATGATTCCATTTTCTTTTCTTTTTTTCTTTTTCTTTCTTCCTTTCTTTTTCTTTTTTTGGCAGGGCAATGCGGGTTAAGTGACTTGCCCAGGGTCATACAGCTAGTAAATGTCAACATGATTCCATTTTCCTATGGAGTCATCCATCATGAGCTCTCTTTTCTCTTCTTTTCTACACCTAGTCTATAGAAGGATATGACAACCCCTTCCAGTGTCTTTGCCAAGAAAACCCCAAACGGAAACATGAGAAGTTGGAAGTGACTGAAATGATGGAACTTTTTTTGAATACCTAGTCTATATCACCCCCCAATCTCCTCTCCTTTGCTTTAGTCTTTGACAAAGAGATGACTCTTCTCATTACTGGTCAATCAATCAGTTAATAAACATTAATTAAGCATTAACTATGTACCATGAGACATCCGAGGGAACATCATACAGAGGCAAGGTATTTGCTCCACCCTATGCTGAAAGCCAAGTTACAAAGTTTCTTTTTGGAAAAATTTGGAAATACTTACTAAGAACTAGAACTCTAGACCAAAAGAGTTCAGCACAGGAACTCACAAAGAGCCTGTGCTTCCAAAGAGTATGCTGGGAAGTAATTGAGTCAGTCAATAAACACTGATTAAGTGCTTAATATGCTAAGGCCTGGGGATACAGAGAAAGCTAAAAGCCAAGTCTCTGTTCCCAAGGAGCTCACGTCTAATGGGAGAGACAACATGTGAATAAATAAGTACAAACAAGACATATACAAGATAAAATTTTGCTGCCTGGGGTAAAGAACACCTAGGTCAAACAGAAAACTGGGCTTCAGGAATTAAGGAGGGTGGGTGGTGGGTGGAGTAAAGAGACAGAGAACCTGCTACAGTTGGAGGGAGAGAGAGAGGAGCTCACCTAGCTAGTAGCTTCCTATCTTAATTAATTATTCTTGGTAACTAAATGCTAAGCTCAGATAATTCTATATTGCCAAAGTTCTCCAAGGGTTGTAAGTGCACCCTCGACATTATTTGGTACTCTGAGGCAAAGTCCTGGTTATCCTACCCTAGTTTTGGTTTTGATGTGATGGGTTCAACTACATCAGAAATCATGGCCTCTGGGTCATGTCAATGCTACTGCAACCCTAGCATTGTTATGATGGTCTTCAGAGTAAATTGCACTTACGTAATTTCACTTATTCATTTATTTGTTTTTGTTTGGACTTGTGATTTCATTGGTTAAGGGAACAAAGCTCCCATACCAAAGCAGATCAACAGTGGTAGAACAGCTTATAATCTTAGAGAGCAGTCTAGGATACTGACAGGTTAACTGATGTATATTGATCATAAACAGTTCCTATCTATTTCACATTATAAATTCAGAAGGCATGTTTTCATTGGCCTGGAGAATGAATAGCAGTGGAAGAAATCCCCAACAAGTGCCCAGGTGGTACAATATGACTATTCTTTTTTTAAAAAATAATATCTTATTTTTCCCCAATTGCATGTAAAAACAATTTTTAATACTTAGGGTTTTTTGAAAGTTTTGGGTCCCAAATTTTATGCTTTCCTCCCTTCCTTCCCCCCCTTCCCTGAGATGGTAAGCAATCTGATATGGGTTATACATGTGCAATCATGTGAAACATTTCCATATTAGTGATTTTGTGAAGAAAACAAGAAAGAGAGAGAGAGAGAGAGAGAGAAAGAGAGAGACAGAGAGACAGAGAGAGACAGAGAGAGGAAGAAAGGAAGGAAGGGAGGAAGGGAGGGAAGAAAGAAAGAAAGAAAGAAAGAAAGAAAGAAAGAAAAAGAGAAAAGTGAAAAATATGCTTCCGTCTGTATTAAAATGCTATCAGTTCTTTCTCTGGAGGTGGAAAGCATTTTCCATCATGAGTTCTTTGGGACCGTCTTAGACCACTATATTGCTGAGAATAGCTAAGTCATTCACAGTTGTTCATTATAAAATGTTGCTGTTACTGTGTACAGTGTTCTCCTGGTTCTATTTACTTTGCTCTGTATCAGTCCAGTATGACTATTCTAAAGCTTCTCTTATCCCCTGGAGCATCCTATATCACCTCTTGCCCCTTTCCTCTTTGCAAGGTTCTCTGCTATTTTACTTAGGAAACAGAGACTATTCATCATGAGCTCTGTTTTCTTTTTCTATACCTAGTCCACATCATCCTTCATCTCCTCTCCTTTGCTTTAGTCTCTGACAAAGGGGTGGCCCTTCTCATCATCCAGGCTAATCAATCAACAAACATTTATTAAGCATTTCCTTCCTACCTACTAGGAACTATTAGGTCATGATGTCAAAAATAAAAAAATACCTAACTTCAAGGAACCTAAATTTTATCAAGCAACCCTTCTCTTTGGGGCCCTGATCCCATTGTTTCCCTTCTTCCCTGGAGTTAACCCTCTGCTCCCCCTGTCTTCTCCCCTTTCTCATCTTCAATCTCTCACCTACAGCCTTCCTACAAGCATGCTACAGGTTCTACCAATCCTGAAAAGGTTCTGCCTTTCCTTCAAGCTATTATCCTATAGTTCTCTTCCCCTTCAGAGTCAAATTCCTGAAGAAAGCCCCCATTTCCTCACCTCCTTCTCACTCTCTAGCAATGTGACTTCCAACTCCACCAATAGTCCTCTCTTGCTCAGTTCAGATACTGCCTCTTACATGAGGTCTTTCCTCTTCTTTTCTGTTATTAAAGCCCCCCCTTAAAAGTATTTCATATTTATACACCTGGACACTATTTACACCCTCAGTAGCATGCAAGCTCCTTGATGTCAGAGATTTTGTCTTGGCATTCCCAGTGCCTAGCACATTGTTGCTCAGTCATTTTCCGTTATATTAGACTCTTTGTGACCCCATTTGGCGTTTTTTGTTTTTGTTTTTTTGTGGGGCAATAAGGATTAAGTGACTTGCCCAGGGTCACACAGGACTTTATCCACCTAGCTGCCCCCTTGATGCCTCTTGTTTTCTTTTTTCCTCTTTTCCTTTTTTTTTTTTTGTGGGGCAA
Organism: Dromiciops gliroides; assembly: GCF_019393635.1. Lineage (NCBI taxonomy): Eukaryota > Metazoa > Chordata > Mammalia > Microbiotheria > Microbiotheriidae > Dromiciops > Dromiciops gliroides. Next base: position 655,960,635 of record NC_057862.1, on the reverse strand, counting down.
TGGGGATTAAATGACTTGCCCAGGGTCACACAGCTAGTAAGTGTCAAGTGTCTGAGGCTGGATTTGAACTCGGGTCCTCCCGAATCCAGAGCCACTGCTTTATCCACTGTGCCATCTAGCTGCTCCCTTCATTCGGCATTTTCTTGGCAGAGATACTAGAGTGGCTTTGCCATTTCCTTCTCCAGCTCACTTGACAGATGAGGAAATTGAAGGTTGAGTGACTTACCCAGGCTCACACAGCTAATAAGTGTCTGAGGCCAGATTTGAACTCAGTCTTCCTGATTCCAGGCCCAGCACTCTATCCACTGCAGCGCCATCTAGCTGCTCTACCTAACACATTATAGGCACTTAATAAATATTTATTGAATTGACTAGAAATTCAATGTGCTCAGCCTCCTTTGGTAGAAGGTGTAGTCAAGAAGACACCAGGGAGAGAAGATTCATCTCTTGACCTATGATTTCTTGACAGCTAAATCTCTCGGTCCTTACCCTTTTTAATCTCTCTGCTGCTTTTGATCTGGTTGACTACTCATCATGCCCTTTTTTCCCCAATCAAATTCTCTTTCCTCCTTTGGCTTTCAAGAAACTGTTGTCTCCTGGTTCTTTTCTTGTCTGTCTGACTCTTCCTGCTAAGTCTCCTTCACTAGATTATTCACCCAGCATCATCCATATCACATCCTAAGTCTTGGTATGACCCAAGGCCCTGGTACTGGGCCCTCTTCTCTTTTCTGTTCCTCTTTCTATTGACAACATTAGATTGTCAGGTCTTTGTTTATGTCTTTGAATACCCAGTCCCTAACACACAGGAAGTGTTTAATAAATCTTTGTTGACTGGTGATCTTATTGACAACAATGGGTTCAATCATCTCTTGGTAGATGGTTCTCAGATCTCTCTCTCTATTTTTCCCAATCTTAATAGTATTTTATTTTTTTCCAGTTACATGCAAAGATAGTTTTCAACATTTGTTTTTATAAGATTTTGAGTTCCAATTTTTTCTCCCTCTCCCCTCCCGTCCTTTCCCTCCCCTGTCTCCAAGACAGAAAGCAATCTGATACAGGTTATACGTGTACAATCACATTAAACATATTTCTGCATTAGTCATGTTGTGAAAGAAGAATTAGAACAAAAGGGAAAAACCTCAAAAAAGAAAGAAAAACCAAAAGAATGAAAATAGCATGATTCGATATGCATTCAGATTCCACAGTTCTTTTTTCTGGATGTGGAAAGCATTTTCCATCATGAGTCCTTTGGAATTGTCTTAGATCATTGTATTGCTGAGAAGAACTAAGTCTTTCACAGTTGATCATTACACAGTGTTGCTGTTACTGTGTACAATGTTCTCTTGGTTCTGCTTACTTCACTCAGCATCAGTCCACTTAAGTCTTTCCAGGTTTTTCTGAAACCAGATCTATATATTCTGACCTAATCTCTTTTTTTTGTCGGGGCAATGAGGGTTAAGTGACTTGCCCAGGGTCACACAGCTAAGTGTCAAGTGTTTGAGGCTGGATTTGAACTCAGGTCCTTCTGACCTTGACCTAATCTTTCTTCTGAACTCCAGTCTCACATCACCAACTACTTGATGAATGATTCACTGGCATCTTAAACTGGATGTGCCCAGAATGGAATTTATTACCTTTCCTTCTCCTCCAAACCATCTTCTTTCCAGTCATCCTTAACTCTTCTCTCTCTCACCTTATGTATTCCATCAGTTGTCATGTTTTGTTGATTCTGTCTCCATATCGCTGCTCACATATGTCCCCTTTTCTCTACTCATATAAGCATCACTCTTGCTCAGGCTCTCCCCAACTGTCCCTCAGGCCAGCAGTTCTCAAACTGTGGTCTGGGAACCAAAACAATTTTTATAATGATACTGAGATATTTGAATTTTGAAAATGGTAACTATTTATAGATGGAATCCACATAAAATCTTTTTTTGGGGGGTGTCCTTAATTTTGAGGGTATAAAGGGGTTTTTGAGATGAAATTGTTTCAGAACTGCTGCTCTAGACTATTATAACAGCCTCTTAAATTGCCCTGACTGCTTCTGGCCTCTCCTCTCTCCAATCTATCTACCACATAGCTACCAAAATCACCTTCCTAAAGCATAGGCTGGATTGTGTCCATCTCCTGCTCTATAATCCTCAGGTTTTCTCTATTGCCTCCAGGATAAAATACAAATTCTTCTGTTGGTCAATTATAACCCTCTGCAGCTTGGCTCCAGCCTATCTTTCTAGATTCACTTCATATAACTTCCCTTCCAGCCAAAGCAGCCTCCTTGCTTTCCATCTCCTATGACCTTCCATGGGGAGAATGATTTTCCTTCTTATTTTTTGCTTTTTAGGATCCCTAGCTTCCTTCAAGGCTTGGTCCAGATATCACCTCCCACAGTAGACCTTTCTTCTTCCCTTTGGTTGTTCTGCTCTTCTCCTCTTGAAGTTGTCTTGTATTTTTCTACCTGGACATGTTATATCCTCTCAGGAGGATGTAAGCTCCTTGATGGCAGGGGTTTTGTTTAGGTATCCCCAGTGCCTAGCACATAGTAGGTACTTTATAATATTTCCTTAATTGACCTGAAATTGAATGTGCTCACCCCCTTTTGGTAAAAGCTGTAGCTTAGAAGGAGCTGTCAGGGAGAAGACTCATTTATACTAGCCCTAGGACATCTTGGGTAGAATAACTATAGTTTCTACAGCAGTTACCAGGGAATAGCAATTTCTCCTGCACCTGGGTGGAGCTTCTTTAATTCCTTCACTTAGGATCTTTTGCCACTTCTCCTTTGGCTGTTGGGACTGCAGAAGGCAAGGAGGAACCCCCCCTCCCCAGAGGGCAATGACTGTTAGCCTGGGAGAGAAATTGCACTCTTCTGGTTTGGGGAAAGGATGGTGAGAGGGAGCCACAGTGATGCGACTCCTTTGTCCAAGCACCTGGTACCACAGGTGTTGTTTCATCTTGCCCTCTGCGTTCTCTTACTTGGATGATATCCCTTTTTCCATATAAATATTTTATTATTTTCCAGTTACATGTAGAGATAGTTTTCAACATTTGTTTTTATAAGATTTCTAGTTTCAAATTTTTCTCTCTCCCTCCCCCCCCCTTTCCCAAGACAGCAAGTAATCTGATATGGGTTATATATGTACAATCACATTAAACATATTTCTGCATCAGTCATGTTATGAGAGAAGAGTCAGAGCAAAAAGGAAAAACTTCAAAAAAGAAAAACAACAACAAACAATAGAAATAGTATGGTCTATCTGCATCTAGATTCCATGGTTCTTTTTTTTTTTTTCTTTTCTGGATTTGGGAGCATTTTCCATCATGAGTCCTTTGGAACTACCTTGGACCATTGTATTGCTGAGAAGAGTCAAGTCTATGACAGTTGATCAGCACATAATGTTGTTGATACTGTGTACAATGTTCTCCTGGTTCTGCTCATCTCACTCAAGATGATATCCCTTTTACGGAGGCTTGGGTCAAAATGCAGGTTCCTTGGGCTTAACGATCAGTCATTCTACCAGTATTCCTGGTGCTTAGCACAGAGTCAGTTAAATAACTGCTGATTAAGCTTCCTTATTATTATTTTTTGGGGGCAATTGGGGTTAAGTGACTTGCTCCATAATATACTCTTTTATTTTTGTTTTGTGAGGCAATTGGGGTTAAGTGACTTGCCCAGGGTCACACAGCTAGTAAGTGTCAAGTGTCTGAGGTCGATTTGAACTCAGGTCTTCCTGACTCTAGGGCTGGTGTTCTATCCACTGTGCTACCTAGCTGCCCCACACAACATACTTTCTGATCCAATGACACTGGCCTCCCTGCTGTTCCCTGCACAAATCACTCATCTCTGGACTTTGGAATTTCCAGTTTTCAGTGGTTGTCTTTCATGCCTGGAATGCTTTCCCTCCTCATCTCCATCTCCTGGTTCCCAGCTAAAATACAGCTTCCTGCAAGACACCTTTCTTGTCCCCCTCAATGCTACAGCCTTCCCTCGATTATCTCCACTTTATCCAGTGTATATCTTGTTTGTATATAGTTGTTGGCACGTTTTCTCTCCTTCTTTACCTCCCCCCTCCAATTAGATTGTGAGCTCCTAAAAGCAGGGATTTTTTTTTTTGGCTTTTCTTTGTATCCTGAGCCCAGTACACAGTGGGTGCTTAATCAATGCCTGTTGACTTAAAAACTTATTGGTTGATTGACTCCACTTACTCCCACTGGAATCCTGTGTCTAGTACTCTTAAAGTACCAATAGTAGCCAAGGGCCAGGGTTGGATGAGATTAGAGAAGCATGTGTTTGGCTAAGATGTATGTCACATCCAGGGAAGACCTTTTTGGGTACATAGAAATAAGCTCCTTCCCCTGGGGCTGGCATGTTCCTTATCTCCACTTTTTTCCTGCTAAAGCAGCCAGAGCTGTTTGGCAGGTTCCCCAAGCATAAGATACTACCCTCTGTTGTGCAGCAGAGGGTTGGGGTGCTCAGCAGTCTGGTTCTTAAAACCCTGATGGGTTAGGTATTGCTGAGTTGGTAGCAGGGTCATTATTCAGGGGCCCTCTCCTCCATGGGATTCCCTGCTACTTATTCCCCTATGCCTCCATTTCTCAGTATTTGTGTCCTAAGCCAAGAGTCACTTCCAACATTTTAAACTACTCTTACCAGAACAGATGAGGTCTTGTAAGAAGTCTTCCCTCTTATTTCCAAAGCTCATAGCCCCAGGCAACACAGAACAGTGGAGAGAGCTGGGAATCGGGAGGTCTGATTCCATTATGGATTCTAACCATTAGTAGCTATGTGACTGTGGGCAAATGAACCTCTCTGGGCATAAATTTCCTCTTCTGAAAAATGGAGATAGCAATATTTGAACTCTCCTCATTACCAGGAGGTTCTGAGGAAAGTACTTTGTAAACTTCAAGGCACCATTTTAATTCAGTGGCAAGAACAGAGGACATGAAGTCAAGGGTCTAGATAAGAATCATGGCATGGCTGTTTACAATCTCCGTGACCTTGGGGAAGTCATCTAATCTTTCTGGGTTTCATTTTCCTCATTTGGGAAATGTGAGGTTTGGATTAGATGACACTGAAGGTCCCTTCCCATTTGAAATCTATGCTAGCTTTTTTTTTTTTGTCCCAAACTATAGTTTCATTGGTATTTTATTGTTCAGTCATTCAATTATGTCTAACTCTTTGTGATCCCATTTGGAGTTTTCTTGCAAAGATATTGGAGCAGTTTCCCATTCTCTAGTGGATTAAGGCAAACAGAGGTTAAGTGACTTGCCCAAGGTCACAAAGTTAGTGAGCAGTCTGAGGCTGGATTTGAGTCTATCCTGACTCTAAGGCCAGTGCTCTATCTACTGAACCACCTTGCTGCCTCACTGGTTATAGGGAGCCCTCTACCAATGCAGACTGACATTTTTGCTGCAACTTACAGTCTTAAAGAAGGGATTCTTTAACCATTTTTGTGTACTGCTCCCTTTTAGTGATATATAGCCTATGAACTCCTCAAAATCATGTTTTGAAATGCATAAAATACACAGGATTGCCAAACAAACCAAAGGTTAGTAAAAATAAAGATATACTAGTTTTTTCTACCCAAGTTCACAGAATTCTTGAAATCTATGCACAAGTTAAGGGCCTCTGCCTCAGAGAGTTTCCCAGGGGCACTGAAATATGAAGAGAGACTTACCTAGTGTGTGTCAGCTTCGGGAACTAAACCTAAGTCTTCCTGACTTTGCCATTGAGCCCAATGGACCACGTGATTTTTCCATCTGATTTGCAGACCAAACCTTTGGTACTATCTGTGGTCTGCCCCTTTAGAATGTGAGCTCCTTGAGAGCAGGGGCTGAAGACAGCAAGAAAGAAAGAACTTTGCTTTTTGTATGCCTAGCAGTGAGCAATGATGCTTTGCATATCTGAAGTCCCTCAATAATGCTTTATTCATTCATTCAATAGGCCTGGCTGTTTCTCTCTCTCTCTCTCTCTCTCTCTTTCTCTCTCTCTCTCTTCTCTCTCTCTCCTTTCTCTCTCCCTCTCTCCCCTTCTCTCCTCCCCCACACATTTAACCCTCTCATTTTACAGATGGAACTGAGGTCTAGAAAGAATCAATTTGGGGGCAGCTAGGTGGCACAGTGGATAGAGCACTGGCCCTGGAGTCAGGAGGACCTGAGTTCAAATCCGGCCTCAGACACTTAACACTTACTGTGTGACCCTGGGCAAGTCACTTAACCCCAATTGCCTCACTAAAAAAAAAAAAAAGAATCAATGAATGGCAGTTGGCATTTAAGTGCAAGTCCTCTGATTCTGAATCCAAGGCTCTGTTTTGTTTCTTGTATTTGTATCTCCAGTACAGAGCCTAAAACAGTAACAGCTAGCATTTATATAGCACTCTGAGGTTTGCAAAGCACTTTATCTGTGGTATCTCATTTGGCCATCACAACAACTCTGTGAGGCAGGTGCTGTTATTATCCATATTTTTCAGATGAGGAAACAGGTGGTGGGGAAGAGAAATGATTGTTCAGTGTCATTGGGTCACATTCCTGGTAGGGTCTGAGGTAACATCAGAACTCAGGTCTTGCTGACTCCAAGTCTAGCACACTATCCATTGCCACACAGGAGATCCTTAGTAAATTCCTATTAAATGAATAAAGGCTATTTCCACTACAGCATATAGCTTCAATCAGAAAACTCTTAGAAGGCTTAACCACTAAATTACAGATCTTTCCCCATTGCAGGGATAGGGCAACATGAGGAACTTCATGTTGGATGTTAAAACTTCATGGCGGGCAGCTAGGTGGCACAGTGGATAAAGCACCGGCCCTGGATTCAGGAGGACCTGATTTCAAATCTGGCCTCAGACACTTGACACTTACTAGCTGTGTGACCCTGGGCAAGTCACTTAACCCTCATTGCCCCATAAAAACAAACAAATAAACAAACAAAAAAGAAATCAAAATTTAAAACTTCATGGCAGTGAGGGTTGGAATCGATCATGGAAGGAGAGTGTTGGGATGTGGACGGACATGCTCTGGACTGAAGCATCCTTCAGGGTAGAGAACATTGGGCTTGAAGGCAGAGGAGCTGAGTGTGAATCTTATCAGCCACTAGGCACCTCTGTGGCTTCAGGCAGGTCAGAATCTTCAGGCACCTAGATCTGAGATAAGAGCTTTATTTCAGCAAGGGTCTTTCTCAGCTCCACACCTCCTATGATGACCAGTTTTGCCCTCCCCACGGGTAGGTGTGACTTTGGGACCACAAAAAGGGCCCATGACTGAGCTGGTCCTTTAGAAAGGTCTCTGGTCAGGGTCTCCTGGGCAGATCAGAAAAGGTGGGGCACTGTCCCCTAAACTAGTACACTGAGGAAAAGCAGACACATAGAAAAGAGGGACCTACAATGACTTTGTCTTCCTGTTGAAATACCATCTTTTACCTCTGTAAAACAATGGAGATGGAATTGATGATGGCTAAGATTGCTTCCAGATCTAACTTTCTGTAATTCTGTAAAAAAAAAATTTTTCATTTAATACCAAGAAAGGCAGAATGACACAGTGGATAGAGAGCCGACCTCAAAGTTAGGAAGATCTGTGTACAGGTCTCAATTCAGATACATAACGATGTAGTGGCCCTGAGTGAGTCACTTAACTTTCCAGTGTCTTAGCCACCTCCCTAAGGTTAAAGGTTGCAGAACAGATGCTGAGAGACAGAGAAAGTCTCCTTACCTGGAACTCCCCACACAGATAAGGAAAAAAAAAAATCACAGGTGCAGTGTAAAAAAAATGCCAAAAAGGAAATGACTATCTCTGAGGAAGGTATTTAGAGCATAAACCTCTGCAGAGGCAGAAGCTCTCACCTGGGAAGCCATTCAAAGGCTAAATTACAAGATACTAAGAGTCCTTCAGTACATACATTTTGCAAGGCTGACCCTGAGGGATCGCTGAACTCCAGGGCCACCAAAAGGTTTGGGAGGGTTGAGAGAAAGAAAGAGGAACAGAGGCCTATGGTTCCATCTATGTCAGGGAGGACAGGGTCAGGCTTACATATCCAAGTGGGTCATGTAAACCTAAAACACCCCTGAGCACAAATGTCTGGGGACCAGATCATTAGGCAGATTCAGAAGGTCTGCCATTGGAAGAAGGTTGAAACTGGAGTGTCATGATCTCTGTGATAAGACTGCAGGTGATTGGGTTGAGGTGTGGCAAGACAGACCACCCTAGAGAGTGTTCAGTTAGAATCCTAAAACTCAAAGGAATTTGTGAAAGTACAATCTAAGGGGCAGCTAGGTGGCGCAGTGGATAAAGTACCTGCCCTGGATTCAGGAGTACCTGAGTTCAAATCTGGCCTCAGACACTTGACACTTACTAGCTGTGTGACCCTGGGCAAGTCACTTAACCCCCATTGTCCCCCCCCCAAAAAAGAAAGCAAGTACAATCCAAAGAAGACCACCACAAATGTAGCTGAGATAGAAGAACAATCCCTTCCTTCTGGTTTGTGGGGTTCAAAGGATTAGAGCCAGGAGGTACCCAAAGGATCAGCCAGACCAACCTTTTCATCTTAAAGATGAAGGAAATGGAGACCCAGAGATTTTAGTGACTTGTTAAAAGTCACTTAGGCAGTAAGTCACAGAGCCAGGATTTGAACATTGTTGGCCCTCTTTATCAATATTCTGAAGCTGCCTTCAGAAACTGACCTAACATGGAATATGACCTAAATTGGTCCTCATACTCTAGCTTAAGCCCATTTCCTTTGGTTCTATCTTAAGTGGAGAGTGGATAGTCACCATCTTGGACAGAACTACCCTCCATAGCTTTCTTCTTTCTAGACTGAGAATGCCAGTTCCTTCAAGCTTTCTTCAAAGTTCTAAACCTGTTGTAACAGCCCAATTCCCACCCAGGACCTTGGGGGCAGATGTATCTTCTCTCTCTCTTTTTTTTTTTTTTTGGTTGTTTGCTTGTTTTGGTGAGGCAACTGGGGTTAAGTGACTTGCCCAGGGTCACACAGCTAGTAAGTCTCAAGTGTCTGAGGTTGGATTTGAACTAAGGTCCTTCTGACTCCATGGCCAGCGCTCTATCCACTGCGCCATCTAGCTGGGGGGGCAGATGTATCTTGAAAGTGGCATAGAAATCCCTGGTCAGCAATTTCGCTGCCAACAAAACATACACAGTTTCCGTCTTTCCTTAACTAGTGGCTAGAACAGAACTTGTCCAACTACCCCACAACCCATTGGCTCAAACTTGTCTGACTTGTTCCTTATGTCTGGGGGTGGGGCAAAGTGGAGAATGGAAGGGGGATCCATGAAGGGTATAGATAGCACTGGCCCTTCCCACAGGGACCCCAGACACTCCCACCTCTATCCCAAGACCTCCAAAATCTGAAATAAGAAAGTGGGTTTAGAATGGGGCATCTTGTGGGAAAGGAGTCTTTGAGATATTGGATCCTGCTCATCAACTGAACTGCAGCCTAAAATAACAAGACTTGATGGAAGCCTCTCCCCTCCCCCTGGACAATTGTCCTCTATATTCCTGTCACCGTCACCTTAAGCAATCTTCACTTCCCATTGCCCTGACTAGAGGGACTATGTAGCTGCCAGCCTATTGGTTTAAATAGCAGGTCCCAACATTGCTGCCCCACGAATAAGAAGAGGGGATAGAAAGGGTCATTCTTCTCATAACACCTAAACAAAAACATTTTTTCTGTTCCTTGCATTGCTAAACTTGCTGAGTTAACTGATGAAAGGGGCAGTGTGTGTTGTAGGAGAATTCCGATGTGGGAGAGGGAGGGAAAGAAAGAGGAGAAATGGAAGGACAGGGAGAGGGAAGGGGAAAGGGAGAGGGAGAGGGAAGAGGAAAGGGAGAGGAAGAGGGAGGGGGGAGGGGGAAAGGGAGAGGGAGAGAGGGAGGGAGAGAAAGAGGAGAAATGGAAGGACAGGGAGAGGGAAAGGGAAAGGGAGAGGGAGGGGGAGGGGAGGGGGAGAGGGAGAGGGAGAGAGGGAGGGAGAGAAAGAGGAGAAATGGAAGGACAGGAAGAGGGAAAGGGAAAGGGAGAGGAAGAGGGAGGGGGATGGGAGGGAGAGAGAGATCGATCCCTTCCAACACTCTACAATTCAGGCACACTGGCCTATCTGCTGTTGCTCATACCCATAGCTCTACCTGCCTATTCAGGGGCCTTCGAATTGAACATTCTCCATCCCTCTTCACTTGATCCTCTTGGAAATCCTGGTGTCCTTTATGACTTAGTTTAAGGGCCATCTTCTACAGGAAGCCTTTCTTGGTTTTTACTTTCTCTCCCTACCTCCAGCTACCTTCACTTGTATTCATTTCATATATATGCATAAATATTCTGATATATATGTGTGTATATACATGTGTATATTCTGATACACATACACATACATATACATATACACACACTTATATTCTACTATGTTGTCTCCTCTATCAGAATGTAACCTCCATGAGGTCAGGGACTGTTTCATTTTTATCTTTGCACTCTCCAGGCTCAGCACAGGGGATGCTTCATGATGCTTGCTGATTAACTGACTGGTTATAGCCTTCAAAAAGCAATCTCTCCAATTGTAGAGTTTGTAGGTTTGGGGGTTTTTGTAGAGTAGATAGTTTTCCTGTCTACCTTGCAGGGTTATGTCATGAGGTTTAAATGAGCTAATGCTTGGAAAGCCTAAAAAATGCCAGCTATCATTATTCTTATGATATACCATCCACAATTTCTTTTCTGACCTTTCCATTTAAAACCATCCCAATGCACTTGAAGATTTTAAAGCACAAGGCAAATAAATACATTTTCCTACAGACCAGGCCCTGGGTGTGCCTCCCTAACTCAAAGGCAGACTTGAGCGTGATAAGAAACTGAGTAAAGATGATGAGTGAAATGGAGACTTTTAATAAGTAATGAAAATCAAAGTCAGTCAATTAAGAATAATGAAGGCTGGGGAAGCTAGGTGGTGCAGTGGATAAAGCACTGGCCCTGGATTCAGGAGGACCTGAGTTCAAATTCGGTCTCAGACACTTGATACTTACTAGCTGTGTAACCCTGGGCAAGTCACTTAACCCCTGTTGCCTCAAAAAACCAAAACAAAACCAAAACAAAAAAACAAAAGAATAATGAAGGCTGATGACATATAGGGCACACATAAACAAACAAGGTCAACAAAGCTTTATAAGTACCCAGATGAGTGTGTGGAACGGCATGTAGAGCAACTAAATTGTCCTTTTTTAACAAAATTATTTTATAGATACATGTATAGTATGCATCATATATACACACATATGTGTAACATATATTTTAAATTTATATATATATTAACCAAATATCAAAATAATTCAGACCACATGATTTCATTTGAGGTTAAAGGCAACATTCTGCTTATTTCTTATGATGGTTACTAATTTCATGTATTTAAGAATTACTTATATTGACCCAATGATCCCTTTGCTGGGACTATACCTAAAGATATAATTAAAAATTGGAGTTATCAATGCAAAAGTATAGAGTATAGAGACAGCTAGATGGCTCAATGGATAGAGCACTGGACCTGGAATCAGGAAGATCTAAGTTCAAATCTGACCTCAGACACTTACTGTGTGACCCTGAGCAAGTCACTTAGCCTGTGCCTTAATCCATTAGAGAAGGAAATGGCAAACCATTCCAGTATTTTTGCCAAGAAAACCCCCATTGGCAATATTGGCATGATATGGTCCATGGGGTCGAGTCAAAAAGTTGAATATGACTGGACAACAACAATACAAAAGTACTCATGGCAGCTTCTTTTGTAAAAATGAAAAACAGGAAACAATGAATAAAGAAAGTCAAGTCAAAATAACAATAGACACAGGAACTATATGAAGGAAGAGAACTTTAAACTGCAACAAGATTATGGTTAAATAAAATGGGCCATCTTCTAATTTGTTAAAATTAATGAACCATGCCTTTCCTTTTTAAAAAATTAAAATGATAGGCAGTGTGTTTCATATTACCCAACAATTTTTTTTCTTTTTTTTTCTTTTTTTTTTTTTTTTGCAGGGCAATGGGGGTTAAGTGACTTGCCCAGGGTCACACAGCTAGTATCACATGTCTGAGGTAGGATTTGAACTCGGGTCCTCCTGACTCCAGGGTGGGTGCTTTATCCACTGTGCCATATAGCTGCCCCCTCTAAGTTAATTTTATAATACAGGAAGGTTATAATAAGGAAGCTCTACTTGAAAAACTTTTTAACCCTCTCAAACTAAACTTAATAAATGTTTAACAAAAAAAAAAACTTAAAAAAAATTTAAGGTAACAGGTAACTGGAATGTGGAGCAACAAGTGTCTATCAGCAGTCCTCTCTTCCCAGGGAGCAGTATCTTAGTTGGCTTCAGGCCATGTTTATGTTGGGGAGAGGGGGGCAGGGTTCAAGTTCTCATTCAAACTCTCACCTCTACCCTAGAGTCAGTCTGCAGAGGATAAAAATAACAGCTGTTCAACCTGACTGAGGAAAGTCACTCATCCAAAGCAGGAGGTGTAGACTGTGTTTATTTTTCTGTGTTATTTGTGAGCAGGGGAGAATTAAGATGAAAAGATGAGGAGGAGTGAGAAGATGAGTTTGTATCAGGGCAGTTAGCTGAGTAGGGTACTGAAGGAATACTCAGGACCAAGGACACCGCCTCATTGGGAACTCAAGAACTGAGGGACTGTGAGGCATGACAGACCCCCCCTGAAGGTCATAACACTCATCGCCAGGAAATCCTTCTACTTAGCCCTCTCTCACGGTGCTGGAAGCATCAGAACATGCTTTTGAGTTGGGAGTACAGAAGAAATCCACATGTATTTGCTCATTCAGTAGACAGTTGTGAGTTCACGATTTGGTAACACTTACAGTTCTGGGAGATACAAAGAGAAGTTTCTGCTTTGAAAGAACTTAAAGCACAATAGATCAAACAAGAACCCGAAGCTTTGGGGGTTAGCTCCTAACCTTTCCTACTCAATTCATAACTGTGACCATAGATTGCACCTTCAGCCTGGCCCAATGATCAAACAATTTCTGAGGATACATTACTCTACACCCACTAGAAACCACCTGAGAATTAGGGAAGAGAGCCTATTGGAGACTTAACCTCTGACCCCAAGAGGAGAATGTGGCCACAGCCAGAAGCTATTGTCAGTTAAGTTCCAAAGATTTCAAAGAATTTGGGGGGGGGGCGGTGCAGGGAGAGCAGCTACAAAAATCCAAGAATCCAGACTTGGTGGGATAATAATAACAGCTCACGTTTACATTACTTTTAGTTTGTAAGAAAACAACAAAAAACCTTTTCCTTAAAAACAATTTAGCGTGTAGCCATTATTATCCCTATTTTATAGATAAAGAAACTGAGGCTCGAGGAGAAGTGAGTTATCTATGGTCACTGACCCAGGTAAGGCTAGGTCCTTTCTATACACCACAAGGTAGGTATTCAGTCTCTGTCTTCTAGTAAAGAAGGCAAGAGTGAAGCTGCCTGGGGTCCCATGCTGTCTCATTTTTGCTAGAGTGGACCAACCGAAATATACCCTGCCTCAAGTGTCCGTGGAGTCATGGGGATCACACAATTTAAAGGAGGGGAGACAAAGCCCAAGGTAGCACCAGGGATTATCTACCAGGAAATACAAGTCAAGTAGAAGAGAGAAATCTTTATTGATAGCAAGTTTCGAGAGCCCAAAGGGAGAGGGCCCCAGGGAGGGAAAGAGGGAACAAGACTTGTCACTGACGGCTGAATTTTTGGTGGGCTGTGGTGGGTGCATGAAGGAAAGGAAAGGCTGGTTGGAGATGGGAGATGGGAGATGGGAGATGGGAGAGAGAAGAATTGGAATATGAAATCTTAGGACCAGAAATGAGGTTTGGTGACCTGGAGCCTTATGGGAAGAAATGCAAAAAGTACAAGAAAGAAAAATGACCTAGAGAAGAAATGAAACTGGGAAGAGTCAGGGACAGATGAAGAGAAGTCACTGGGAGGCAGAGCAAGGAGGGGATGGTTTTCTAGAGTTAGGAAGAAAGGGATTGAAGGACTAGGGATAAAGATAAGTGAAAGGTTCCTGGATTAAGCATTCACTTTGTTAATTTAGGGAACAAGAATAGAGAATTTTGTTTTTGGGTAAAGAGAGGAGCACAGAGGGCAGGTGGAATAGTAGGGGAGAGGGAGAGAGGAATAACGAGTGAACCTGTTGGCGTGCAGATGAACTAGTTGTACTCAAGCAGGAGTAGATAGGCAGGGGGGGCCAGACTCAAATAGATGGGAGGGGGGACATGGACAGATGGGGGAAGACAGGTGAGCAGGTAAAGGGACAGAAAAGGGGAACAGATGGTGACAGGTGAGCTGGGAGTACGACAGGTGAGATAGGAAGAAAGGCTTAGGAGAAGGGAAAACAGGTGAGTGGTGGACAGAGAAGGGAAGATAGGTGACTGTGAGAGAGACTCCTGAGTTTGCCAGAATCACAGAGGGAAGGACAGACAAACAGAAGAAATAGATGAATAGGGAGAGAATTAAGCAGGAAGGAGATAGGTGAGTTCTCAAGAATAACGAGGGTAGGGGAGCAAACAAGTGGTCAGTGAGTGGGGAGGCAGTTGAATAGGAGGGAGATAGGTGAATGAGGACAAGTGGGGAACAGGTAAGCAGACGGAATGACAGGTAGGGGTGACACAGGCAGCAGGGCCTTTGAGGAGCTGGGATCGAGGAGGTGGAGGGGACAGACAGACAGAAGCGGTCAGTGATCGGGGAGACAGACAGAAGAGTCGAAGGGAGATGGACAGGTGAACAGGGTACAGACAGGTGGGCATGGCAGACAACAAGGATGGGTGTAACACTGCACGAAGGAGCTCCCTGGGCTGGGATCGCAGAGACGGAGGGGACAGGCAGACAGAAGCGGTCAGTGAGTGGGCACTACTGAGCAGAGGAAGACAAGGTGAACGGGGGCACAGGTGAGAAGGGAAATGACGGACGGGCAGATGAGCACGGTGTGGCGGACAGCAGAGGTGACACGGGCAGCAGGGGCTCCCGGGGCTGGGATCGCAAAGGCGGAGGAGACAGGCAGTCAGAAGCGGCCAGTGAGTGCGCACGGCTGAAAAGGGGAAAACAAGGTGAACCGGGGCACAGGTGAGGAGCATGACGGAAGGACAGGGATGGACCCAGGTGGTCACGGCGTGGTGGGGGCAGCGGAGGTTCCGGGGCCGGGCAGAGCGATGGGGGAGCCGGGGGGGGGGGAACAGACGGCGGGGCCGGGGGCCGGCGCGGTGGGGCCGGCCCGCAGGCGGGCTACTGGGCAGCGGGCGGCGCGCGTGCAAGGTACCTGCGTGGGGCCGCGCAGCTCGCCCACGTAGTACTGCTCCAGCCAGCGGCGCGCGTTGTCCGAGTGCCGGTGCGGCGGCCCGTCCAGGTCGGCGCTCACGTCGCGGCCGGCGCGCGCCCGCAGCAGCTGCTCGCCCCCGGGGTGGCGCCGCACGAAGCCCGTGAGGTCGTAGAGGCGCGCGCCGCGCCGCACCCAGCAGGCTCCGGCCGCGCAGCGCCGCTGCACCTCGGCGGCCGAGAAGAGCGGCGGTGGCGGCAGCGGAGCGGAGGTCATGGCCGCAGAGGAAGCGCAGGAGCCAGGGCTCTTCTGCTCTCAGGCACCGCAGCCGCTCCGCTTACAACCCCTGGCCAGGGGCCCGGCCCCGCTCGAGCCAGCCGCCGCCTCGGCACACCTGCTCATTTGCATACCGCCAGCTCCCGCGCTCCCATTGGCTGCCGCTCCCGGCCCGAGAAGCCGGGGCTGGGCCTCCGCCTCCGGATTGGTGGAGGACCGGGAGAAGGGGCGGGCCAGGTTCGGGCGGTGCCGTCCGAGGCAGGATGGGCGGCCGGGTCCCTGAGAGGGAGAAAGCCGAGTAGGTGAGGGCGGCGTAGCCCCAGGGATTTGGAAGCGGGTGTCGGCCCGGTAGGGTGATGACTTGTTGCCTCCCGGCGCTGTGCCGTCAGTCAGGAGTCTTGGAAGAAAGGCCTCTGGAGAGCGGGGCTCCTCCCGAGAAGAATGAGTCCTCAGCCTGCCCTTAGGAAGCGCCCTCTGTGTGCCAGGAGCTGATGGAGAGAGGCAAGAGGCGGTCCTGCGCTGCAGGAGCTCACACAAGGATTCATGAAGCGCCCATTGTGTGCCAGGTGCTGATAGAGAGGAGCAAAGGACGATTCTGCCCTGCAGGAGCTCACAAAGCATTCATGAAGCACCTACTGTGTGCCAGGTGCTGATAGAGAGGCGCAAGAGATGATCCTGCCCAGTAGGAGTTCACACAAGCATTCATGAAGCGCCTACTGTGTGCCAGGCACTGAGTTAAGCGCTGGGGACACACAGAGAGGCAAAGACAGTCCTACTTTCAGGGAGCTTCCGTTCTTTTTTTTTTTTTAAACAAGCATTTATTCTCTCCTTCCCAATGCCTATTCCCCTAACAATTATTTTAAATGCATAACATATATGCATAGTCCAGCCAAACAAATACCCTCATTGGCCTGTCCAAAAATATGTGTCAAGTGGCTTCCATTCTAATGGAAGACAAGTTCTAACTAGGTCCATAGAAGATTTAGGCTGAGTAGAAGGAAGGTCAGAGAGCAGCTGGGATTGGGAGGTGAAGAAAGGCCTCCTGAGGAAGGCAAGACTTGACCTGAGGATTGAAGAGAATCAAAGAAACTTAGAAGCAGAGGTAAGTGGGTAGAGTGTTCTCTCTCTCTCTCTCTCTCTCTCTCTCTCTCTCTCTCTCTCTCTCTCTCTCTCTCTCTCTCTCAGTGAGGCAATTGGGGTTAAGTGACTTGCCCAGGGTCACAATATACCATCATTCCAGTCACCTAGTATTGTAACCTCATTCATTCTTTTTTTAAACATTCATCTTTTTGAGTTCTTTTTTTTTTTTTTTTAGTGAGGCAATTGGGGTTAAGTGACTTGCCCAGGGTCACACAGCTAGTAAGTCTTAAGTCCCTGAGGCCACATTTGAACTCAGGTACTCCTGACTCCAGGGCTGGTGCTCTATCCACTGATCCACCTAGCTGCCCCGGTAGAGTGTTCTAGGCAGGGGATACAGCCAATGCAAAGGTATGGAGATGAGAAATGGAATGCCATGTTCAAGGAACTGAGAGTAGGAACATAAAATGGCAAGCTGTAGGGTACCAGGGAGAAAATAGTATGTAGAAAACCGGAAAGGTAAGAAGGTGAAGGCTGAAGAAACTTAACTGTTTTGCAAATGGGAAAACAGCCTCCAAGAGAAAATGCTTCGGGTTAGATTGGAATGAAAAGGGGATGGACCTAAAAAACAAAACAAAAAAGGATGGTAGGATTTGGAGCTGAAGGGATTCTTACACAGCCCAGCCTTTCATTTCTTTTTTTTTCCCAACCTTTCATTCTACAGTTGAGGAAGCTGAGACCCAGAGAAGGGGCTTCCTCAAGGTCAAGAGATAGGAACTCATAGGACTAGGATTTGAATCCATGCTCTCTCTACTACAAATTCAGTGCTTATTAAACTACACTTTGTTGTCAAAAGTCAGCCCTCAACTCACCATCTCTCACTTATTTCTTCAACAAGTTTTTATCAAACAAGATAATATATTTAAGACTCTTGACACACCTTCAAGTATAGATGTCAGCTATGATTGGCTATCTACAATATGATTGGCCCTAGGCTTGGGGGAGAAAGAAAGATAATTACGGCACATACTTGCTCCTCAGCCTATTTTATAATCTAACTCTACTGAACTAATATAGCCCAAAAGAAAAATACAACTTTGTTTTAGGAAGTAACTGAAGGATTTTTTTTTAACCTGTGATTTTACCTGTGTAAGGGGAGCTTGGAGAAGAAAATTACCTTTATAGCATCTTAGTTACCTGGATCACTGGGAGATTATATGACTTTTTTTCAGTCACAGATTCAAGGGCAGAACTTTAACTCTGAGGTCTGCTATGGAACCCCACCTCCTAAGGGCACTGAAGAAATATTAGAGCCAACAATTTAGCCTATCCAAAGTAGACTCTCTTGGACTTCCATGGGAGGGAGAGAATGAGCATTTATTAAGCTTAATTCCAGTGCTTTCCCTCTGTTAATTATTTCCTATTTATTCTGTATATAGCTTGATATATATTTATATAATTTCTTTACATGTCTCCCCCATGAGATTGCAAGCTCTTTGAGAGCAGTGACTGTCTTTTGCCTCTTTTTGTATCCCCAATACTTGGCACAGTGCCTGACCCAAGACAGATGCTTAATTAATGTTTACTGATTGATTTATTAAGTGCCGACTGTGTGCCAGGCACTGTGCTAAGCTCTTTATAATTATTATCTTATTTGATCCTCACAACAACCCTGCAAGATAGGTGCTATTATTACCTCCATTTTATAATAAGGCACACATCAGTTAAATGACTTGTTCACGATCACAGAGCTAGAAGGTGTCTGAGGCTGGATTTGAACTCAGATTTTTCTAAATCTGGACCCAGAAGTCTTATCTACTGAGTTGGTACTTAAATGCTAAATTGTAGCATGGTCACAACCAGGTAACTGTCCTTCCTAGCTCTCAGTCTTATTTGCTTACACTCCTGCTCTATAGGGAGTACAGGGGCTGTGTCTGACCATACTTTGCTCCTCCTCTGTACCATGAAAATGAGCATGAGCTGTGTCTAACATAGGGCTTTTTTTTTTTCACAGACCAATGTGGGTATTTACCTTGTGTCCCTGGAGAAAGCTGAATGTTTCTGAAGAGGTCAGTGGGGGGGGGGGTAGAAAAGCATGCTGCCTAATAACCTGGCATTCTGAGGAATGTGCCCGTGGTTGACTTGGGAGAATTCAGTCCACCCCATCAGTGTCAGAAACAGCCCAGACTAGATCTCTGATCTAAAGACCAGCCCCCTTCACAATAGAAGCTGCTACTTTTGCTCTTCCTCTAAGGCTGATAGCAACCCAAGACTCCTCTTTCTTTTTCTCATCTAAGTATCTCCTGCCCATAGGGCCACTTCTGATATCCAATTCTTCACCACATTTATTTATTCATTCATTTATCCACTCATTTATTTATTTATTCATTCATTCATTCATCTAATCATTCATTCATTTATTTATTTTCATTTACGTATCTATTTATTTATATGCTTATTTATCTGTTCATTCATTCATCTATTTACTTATTCATTCATTTATCTATCCATCTATTTATTTATTTATTCATTCATCCACCCATTTATTTATTTAGTCATTCATTTATTTAGGGGTGGTTGTTTTTTTTTTGTGGAACAATAAGGGTTAAGTGACTTGCCCACAACTAGCCCTGTATTTCTGTAGTTCTGTACTCCAGGTAAAGAACTCAAGTCATCACTTCCCAGGTTGCACATGGTTGGGAGTGTTTTCACATGATGTTTCTAAGACTTGGTAGGGCACCAAAGTTTTACTGCCACAACTTAGTTAACAGAAATTTTGTGAGATCTGGTGTTATAAAAGTGGATTTTTATAAGGTAAGGGAGGGAATTCACTTTTATTCACACAGGTCAGACAAGCCAGCTTGGCTGAAGCATCAAGGCCCCCTGAGGGAGAGACAGGAG
The DNA here is from genome assembly GCF_019393635.1 of Dromiciops gliroides. Taxonomy (NCBI): domain Eukaryota; kingdom Metazoa; phylum Chordata; class Mammalia; order Microbiotheria; family Microbiotheriidae; genus Dromiciops; species Dromiciops gliroides. The sequence goes on along the minus strand of NC_057862.1, from coordinate 655,941,095 downwards.
GTAGCATGTGCCAGGGAAGTAAAAACTGCCACCACCACTGCTACCACTTTGACCACGATCTTCCCTCAGAACCTGATGGAGACAGCCTAGGACCCTTTTCACATTTTGATTTTGAAAACAGGTCAGAATTCTTCCACTGGTGAATGCTTCTATTGCAGGAATGACTGAGGAATTTTAAATGCTCATCTGTAATTGCAATAGCCTTGGGCAGCCCAGGTATAAAGGTGGTAAATAGTTGCCAAAAAGAAAGCCAGATGTGACCTGTGTTAGAATGACAAGAATACAAATATGTAATTAGGTTAGCATCATTAGTGGGTAGGTGCCAGACAGTGGCTTGAGGCATATGAAGCACAATGGAGAGGGAACCTGGCATAATGGACAGGTTACAAGACTTGGAATTAGGAAGACATGGGCTCAGTTCCCTGCCCCAGTACTTACTGTGTGACCAGGAGCAAGTCACTCCCCAGTTCCCCAGTCTATTAATTTCCCAGCACTCGGTCCTCCATTCTACTGTAGCTACCTGGCACCAAGGCACTTAAGAAATGTTTGTTGACTGACTACACAGAGATGGCCTTGTCTTTGCCTTGCCATCACCCACAAATGTATCCCTCCTGTGTTCATGAACTCTGGAATTCCTTTATCTGATCATATTTATCATCCTATCTTTCCTTTTCCCCCTCGGTCACGCAAGATTTTAATTTTTTTAGAGTTTTATTCATGTGTTTTGTTTTTATATTACACGCATTTACAGATTACTTCCACTCCATGAGAACCCTCTCATAACAAAACCAAACACTTATGTAAAACTAATAATACAGTGACATCATCTGAAAGTTCATGTAACATTTCACATCTGGAGGATACCCCCCACCCTAACAACATTCTTTTAAAAAAATTAACATAAATCTATTTTCTCTCCCACTTTGCACCCCATCGAAAACAACAACAAAGTTCTATCTTTCCCTTTGCCTTCTGACCCTTAGCTCCATTTTTCATCCTTATGGTGACCTTGATTCCCTCCCCCTCTCCTTCTAGGCCAGTTCTGCACTGACTACTCTTTCCTTCTTCTCTATCTTTACCCCTTAGTGAACCACTCCAACTCTACATTAGCCTCTGCTCTTGAATCTTTCACCCCTCTATCCTTTTTCCAGTCATTCTTTGGTAAACTCCAACCCTGTTTGACTTGCTTTTCCTTTGCTTCTGTTCACATGCTATCAGATGGAGCTGGAGGAAATCGTTAAACCATGTTGATTGGGTCCATTATATACTTAAACTATATAATTTCCAATAGACTCTCACTCCTGCAAGGCAATCATTCTACTCCTCACATTGATTTCCTATTCCCCTCTCAAATCTCTCCTAGCACCCTCTCTCCACTCTGTCCGCTGGTCCTACATTTCACTGAAAAAAATGGATGCTATTGGACTGGGCCCTTCTTTTCCTCTTCTTATTTCACATGACTCCTATATCTTCCTCCTCTATTTCCTCCTTCACTCTGCTTTCAGATGAAGATGGAAGCCTCCTCCTTGCTGAGCTCAACTTCTCTACATACACCCCAATTCCATCTAATTCCCCCCTGGTTTTTTTTTTAGAAGATTTCTATTAGCATTCTCATTCTTTCTTCTCCAGCTCTTCCCAGCCCCTTCCCTGCTGCCTATAAACACTGTTATCATTCTTAGGGGAAAAAACAAACACCTTACTTCATCTTATTATACCTGGTAGCTATCATTCCATGCCTCTCTTTTACTTCTCTGATAACCCCCTTGAGAAATGAGTCAACATCAGGTATTTCCACTTCCTTTCCTCTTCCTTTTTTTCTAAACCCTAGGCAATCTGACCTTACCATTCAACTAAAAGTGCCCTCTCCTAAAGTGACCATTGATCTCTTAATTTCCAAATCCAATGGCCTTTTCTCAATTCTCAGCCATCTTGACCTCTCTGTAGCCTTTGACACTGTCCATCAACCTCTTCTCCTGGATACTCATGACCCTGTTCTCTCCTGGTTCACCTCCTTCCTATCTGACCACTGCTCAGTTTCTCTTTCTGGATCTTCCATCAGGTTACATGACTAATTGTGAGTGTCCCCTGAGGATCTGTCCTAGACCCTCCTCTCTCTTCCTTCTTATCTCACTTAGGATTCTCTTTAGCTCCTGTGGTTTCAATGATCTATATATAGATAATTCCCAGGTCTTTACCTCAAGCTCAAATCTTTCTCCTCAATTTCAGTCCCAAATCTCTAACTGCCTTTTAGAAATCTTGAACTGGATTCCTACAGTTATTTCCAAAACAGAACTCATCATCTTGCCCCCTAAACCCTTCTATCTTTCAAATTTCCTCATTAATCTCAAGGACACTGATGTCCTCCCAGTCACTGAGGCTCATTACCTTGATGTCATCTCCAACTCCTTATCCCCATTCACCCCAAATATCCAGTCACTGCCAACTTGTCACTTCCATCTTCATGACAACTCTCCTGTTCATCCCCTTCTTTTCTCTCACAAAGTCACCCCCTTCATTTGGGGCCTCATCATTTATAACTGGACTATTGTAATAGACTTCTATCCCCCCTGATTATTTGTTTTTAACATTCATTTATATTTTTTGAGTTTCTAATTATCTCTCTCTTCTCCCATTCATTGAGAAGACAAGCAATATGATATACATTATATATCTGAAATCATGAAAAACATTTTCACATTAGTGATTGAAAAAATTATGCTTCAGTCTGCTTTCAGATTCCATCTTTGTCTGAAGGTAGTCTTTTGGAATTGTCTTTGATCATGTAATGAATCAAAATAGCTAAACCTTTTACATTTGATCAGTGTTACCAGTATCACTATTGCTGTGCATAATGTTCTAGTTCTGCTCTTTAGAATTGTTCTTCAGAATGGTTAAACCAGTTCACAAATCCACTAACAATGCATTTATGTCCCAATTTTCCCACCTCTCTTCCAACATTTGTCATTTTTCTCTTATGTCATATTAGTCAATCTGATAGGTGTGATGTGGTACCTCAAAGTTGTTTTAATTTGCTTTTCTCAAATCAATAGTGATTTAAAGCATTTTTTGGATAAGAAACATTTTTATTTAAAGTTTTGAATTCCAAATTCTATCCCTTCTTCCCTCCCTCCCCTTCCCACTCCCTGAGGCAGTAAGCAATCAGATATAAGTAATACATGTGCAGTTATGTAAAATGTTACCATATTAGTCATTTTGTACAGGTAAACTCAAATAAAAGAAAGAAAATGAAAGAAAGTAAAAAATAGCATGCTTCATTCTGTGTTCAATCATAATTCTTTCTTTGGAAGTGGATAGTTTGCGTAATCCTTAGTCTTTTGGGATTGTATTGGATCATTGCATTGCTGACAGTAGTTAAATTTATTCACAATTCCTTATTAAGCAATATTGCTGTCACTGTGAACAACATTCTTCTGGTTCTTCTCACTTCACTATACATTAATTCATGTAAGTCTTTCCAGACCTTTCTGAAGTCATCCTGCTTGTCATTTCTTATATTTAAAGCATTTTTTATCTGACTATAGATAGCTTTGACTTCTTCCTCAGAAAACTGTCTGATATCTTCTGACCATTTGTCAATTGGGAAATTATCCATATTCTTATAAAGTTGACTCAGCTATCTATACATTTGAGAAATGAGAGCTTTATTGGAGAAACTTGATGTAAACTCTGTCCTCCCCCCCCCCCCCGCCAGTTTCCTTCTTTCCTTTTATTCTTGGCTGCATTGGTTTTGTTTGTGCAAAACCTTTTTCCATTTAATGTAATCAAAATTATCCATTTTATTTCCTGTAATCCTCTCTATCTCTAGTTTGGTCATAAATTCTTCCCATATCCATAGATCTGACGGGTAATATTTTCCATGCTCCCCTAATTTTCTTGTGGTATCACTCTTTATATCTAAATCATGTACCCATTTTGACCTTATCTTAGTATACCGTGTGATATTGGTCTATGCCTAGTTTCTGCCAAACTGCTTTACAATTTTCCTAGCAATTTTTGTCAAATAATGAATTCTTGTCCCCAA